>NC_048581.1:56999889-57640722 GCF_013265735.2 Oncorhynchus mykiss | reverse complement strand
ACCACAGGTGTACAAAAGTTAAATAAAACACCCAAAATGAAATAAAATCATCAAAATGTATTTTGTGTGTTCAGATGCCCTGTGTGGACAGTCATGGAACCTTATGACAATCAGATTATATTAAGTACATTGGGAGGCGCACAATTGGTCCAGCATCATCCGGGTTAGGGTTTGGCCGAGGTAGGCCATCATTGTAAATAAGAATTAATTATTAACGGACTTGCCTAGTTAAATAAAAGTTTAAATAAAATAAAAAAAACTAGTGAACAACCACACTTAGGCTTCTACTTCCAACTCATACAATATATATACATTTTATAGGTTCAGTCTATTTTACAAAAGTTATATTTTGTTTGTTTTAACTCCTGTCCTTCCTCTAACCTCAACCCCTCCCATCTATTTCTTTCACAAAGGTTCAGAACCTATATACGTTTTATGGACACAGTTATCTTGTCGTTTATTATTCCCACCCTTCAGCTCTATTCAACCCCTCCCATCTATCTCTTAACACCATCCATATTGGATTTTCATTTGCCATATATTTTTCAACTGTGCTGTGCTGTTTCACAAAAGTTCTGAACCTTTCTATTCTCATCATTTCTACAGGTTGTAAATTAAAAACATGTTTTTTTTTCTCTAAAAGTATTATTATATTATTGATCGATTGACTATGACTTTTCAGATCACCCACTAGTGCTATCTGCAGAGTTTGTATGAAAGTCTTAATGAGATAATAATGAAACAGACACAAGAGGCATGTGGCAGGGTCTACAGTCAATCACGGACTACAGGAAGAAACCCAGCCCAGTCACGGACCAGGATGTCTTGCTCCCAGGCAGACTAAATAACTTTTTTGCCCGCTTTGAGGACAATACAGTGCCACTGACACGGCCTGCAACGAAAACATGCGGTCTCTCCTTCACTGCAGCCGAGGTGAGTAAGACATTTAAACGTGTTAACCCTCGCAAGGCTGCAGGCCCAGATGGCATCCCCAGCCGCGCCCTCAGAGCATGCGCAGACCAGCTGGCCGGTGTGTTTACGGACATATTCAATCAATCCCTCTACCAGTCTGCTGTTCCCACATGCTTCAAGAGGGCCACCATTGTTCCTGTTCCCAAGAAAGCTAAGGTAACTGAGCTAAATGACTACCGCCCCGTAGCACTCACATCCGTCATCATGAAGTGCTTTGAGAGACTAGTCAAGGACCATATCACCTCCACCCTACCTGACACCCTAGACCCACTCCAATTTGCTTACCGCCCAAATAGGTCCACAGACGATGCAATCTCAACCACACTGCACACTGCCCTAACCCATCTGGACAAGAGGAATACCTATGTGAGAATGCTGTTCATCGACTACAGCTCGGCATTCAACACCATAGTACCCTCCAAGCTCGTCATCAAGCTCGAGACCCTGGGTCTCGACCCCGCCCTGTGCAACTGGGTACTGGACTTCCTGACGGGCCGCCCCCAGGTGGTGAGGGTAGGCAACAACATCTCCTCCCTGCTGATCCTCAACACTGGGGCCCCACAAGGTTGCGTTCTGAGCCCTCTCCTGTACTCCCTGTTCACCCACGACTGCGTGGCCACGCACGCCTCCAACTCAATCATCAAGTTTGCGGACGACACAACAGTGGTAGGCTTGATTACCAACAACGATGAGACGGCCTACAGGGAGGAGGTGAGGGCCCTCGGAGTGTGGTGTCAGGAAAACAACCTCACACTCAACGTCAACAAAACTAAGGAGATGATTGTGGACTTCAGGAAACAGCAGAGGGAACACCCCCCTATCCACATCGATGGAACAGTAGTGGAGAGGGTAGCAAGTTTTAAGTTCCTCGGCATACACATCACAGACAAACTGAATTGGTCCACTCACACAGACAGCATCGTGAAGAAGGCGCAGCAGCGCCTCTTCAACCTCAGGAGGCTGAAGAAATTTGGCTTGTCACCAAAAGCACTCACAAACTTCTACAGATGCACAATCGAGAGCATCCTGGCGGGCTGTATCACCGCCTGGTATGGCAACTGCACCGCCCTCAACCGTAAGGCTCTCCAGAGGGTAGTGAGGTCTGCACAACGCATCACCGGGGGCAAACTACCTGCCCTCCAGGACACCTACACCACCCGATGTCACAGGAAGGCCATAAAGATCATCAAGGACATCAACCACCCGAGCCACTGCCTGTTCACCCCGCTATCATCCAGAAGGCGAGGTCAGTACAGGTGCATCAAAGCTGGGACCGAGAGACTGAAAAACAGCTTCTATCTCAAGGCCATCAGACTGTTAAACAGCCACCACTAACACTGAGTGGCTGCTGCCAACACACTGACACTGACTCAACTCCAGCCACTTTAATAATGGGAATTGATGGGAAATGATGTAAATATATCACTAGCCACTTTAAACAATGCTACCTTATATAAATGTTACTTACCCTACATTATTCATCTCATATGCATACGTATATACTGTACTCTATATCATCGACGGTATCCTTATGTAATACATGTATCACTAGCCACTTTATACTATACTATGCCACTTTGTTTACATACTCATCTCATTTGTACATTTGTACTGTACCCGATACCATCTACTGTATCTTGCCTATGCTGCTCTGTACCATCACTCATTCATATATCCTTATGTACATATTCTTTATCCCCTTACACTGTGTACAAGACAGTAGTTTTGGAATTGTTAGTTAGATTACTTGTTATTACTGCATTGTCGGAACTAGAAGCACAAGCATTTCGCTACACTCGCATTAACATCTGCTAACCATGTGTATGTGACAAATAAAATTTGATTTGATTTGATTTGATTTGAAACAACACTGAATCACACTAGCTAGGTTCCCATGCAATTGTGTTTCCACCAAATGGAGTTGATGCAGATAAAAAATCAGTGCGTGATGAAGTGAAACACACAAAATCAGTGCGTGATGACGTAGTGCACACAACATGTACTTTTTCAATTAAATGTTCATGTAAATTCTCATTGCATTTTCAACTATACCTATAGTTTTGTCACAAAAACGACTGCGTTAAATAGAAAATGTGCCTACTCTGGTCTTGGCACCTGCGCTCTAATCAACAGCTCCCAAATAGTGCGAGAAGTCTGTATGGAGGGGCTAAACTACATGATGAGATTATTATGGATATGAACAAGAATATTTTTATTTGTCAAACGGCAGTCAAACATTGATCATCATGTCACCAGAATAAGACCCTCGATATTTATTGGAAAGGAGCATCTGGATCACCGTGCACTTTCACCACCCAGTGAAGTTCATAATTTATTTAATCTGTAGCATAATAAACTGCACTGTTTTCCCGAGTCATAGTGGGAGGACCACACACCATATCATCATGTGACTCCAAGTTAAGTTCGATATGATGGTTGCTATATCAATATAAAGGCGTTTCCACTGCCATTTCTTCCATAATTAATTTTACCGGCACAAAAAGATCCCACCAGGTTAAATGAACAAATTCATTATCTGTCGGCATTTATAACAGTGTACCAAAACGTCCTGTTTCCATCACAGCTGTCGTGATTTTTTGCATATGGTATGACTTTACTCGCATAAAAACACAACGAATGGAAACGTGGTTACAGTAACCTGAGAGAGCAAGAGGAGGGAGGGTCATTCAATCATTATTTACCATTTCAAATGGAATGATGACATAGGCATCAGCCAAATGTAGGAGACAGAGTTGACAGTCTTTAAATAAGAGTATATTGTTAGCTACTTTATTTAATTCAATAATTTACAAATCTCCGGAGGGAAGATCAACATTTGAATATCAACTGAAGGCGGGCGATTATAAGCGCCTCAAATTTGAACCTTTCACAAAAACGCGACTGCCAGAGAAGCTTTCCTAAAGCTAAAATCCATGTTCCACCCATTCTGCGTTTGTTTCTGTGCTGAGTGGGCGCGTCAGTCATATTATTATTACATATTTTTAACCATTGGGCTGTCAGTCATATTATTATTACATGTTTTTAACCATTGGGCTGTCAGTCATATTATTATTACATGTTTTTAACCATTGGGCTGTCAGTCATATTATTATTACATGTTTTTAACCATTGGGCTGTCAGTGATTGGTCGTATATTGAAAAGGTTCGCGTCGCTGTCGTTTTTCCGGGGCGTGGCATAAACAACGCGGGACCTGTTACTTTTGTTTTGAGTGGAAAGTGTTACTACTATAGAGTTACACCCGGCTCAATTGATCCCTTTTATTTATTGTGGAATTTTACTTTTTTACAGTCTATGGGTAATCCTGATGTGTTCCCGCTACAAATCCCCCCCCCCCAACACAATTTACTTAATTCGCATGCTTACGTTAGTTTGAAGTTGAGTTAACGGTTTTCTTTGTTTAAAACATCACATCGGTTTGAAACGTTAGCCAAACGGAATTCGTGTGACATGGAATTATTTCAGAAAGTGGAAAAGATTGGAGAAGGGACGTACGGGGTGGTGTACAAGGCAAAGAACAAAGTCACGGGAGAGACTGTTGCCCTCAAGAAAATCAGACTAGACACGTAAGTGGTGTCTGACTGAAAATTAGCTGGCTACCGAAGTGTCGTTAGCCATCTAACGTTAATTGTAGCCCGGTCAAGCAGCTGACTGACTCCTCACAGTAACATTAGTCCCGATGTGACTATGCTTTCCATTTCCACAGTTGCTTGCTCCTAGCTAACCTTGTTAACTATGTCGCTACCCTAGCTAGTTATTTGACCTGAATTGATAACCAGTGAGTCTTGAAAGTAGGTCACGTAAGTATAGTTAATAACTAGCGAACTCTAAGCTTGCTAGTTGCCTGGAAACCCGTAGTTAAATTTGCTTTGAGTTCTACATCGGGCTGAAATTTGCGTTTGAATCAGGGTGCTACTAGCCAGAACGTTGAGTAAAATGATAGCTACTTTACCGGTTGATTTTTTTTATCTGCATCAACTCCATTTGGTGGAAACACCACTGGTGAAAATCTGTCGCCAATTGGATGGGAACCTATACATTACCGGTTGATATTTTTGGCGGTAGGAATGAGTCAAACGTCGAGTTTCCAGGCTGGCTAGCTATATAGCTTTGTATGACAAACAAGTAACTGTAATGACAGCTACTGGCACTGCTATAAAATGGCATTGGTCACATTTATTTTAATTTTATTTAACCTTTTATTTAACTAGGAAAGTCAGTTAAGAACAAATTCGTATTTACAATTACGGTCCATCAAAAGGCCTCCTGCGGGGACGGGGGCCTGGGATTAAAAAGATAAATGCAATATAAATGGACACATGGACATCCCATAAAAATATTCAGCCAAAGATGATTCAGCAAGCTAGAAGCAGGATTTCTAGTAAAAATATATTTCATTTGTGGACAGATTTCAAATATTAGTTTCTCAGTATATATCATTTACCAGAGAGAATGAAGAAATTAACGACTAATTCAGTAGTTTTGTTTTCATTTAAATAATAACATCTTTCATTGAAAATACATGGGTCTTATTTGGTATTTTATTAGGATCCCCATTAGCTTTTGCAAAAACAGCAGCTACTCTTCCTGGGGTCCACATGAAACATGACATAATACAGAACGTCAATAGACAAGGACAGAACTACATACAGCCTACAAATCAATGCATACACACAAACTACCTAGGTCAAATAGGGGAGAGGCGTCGTGTCGTGAAGTGTTGCTTTATCTGTTTAAAAAAAAAAACAGGTTTGGTGTTTGTTTGAACAATATGAGATGGAAGTTCCATGCAATAAGGGCTCTATAGGGCTCTATATAATACTGTACAATTGTTCTGGATTTGGGGACATGTCTGGTCTTATTACTTAAATAAATACAAATATTATCTCTCTCCAAAATAACTGTCACACTCAAAGTGTATAATAGTTTCCCCTTATCACAGAATAGGCATATGTCCTCTAAGTCCTTGAATTTAGGCAAGTTATTGCAATCCCATTGGAATCACAACTATACTGAACAAAAATATAAATGCAACATGCAACAATAAAATAAAATAAATCTAATACAAATAAGAATACAGCATTTTATGCATTCAAATTGCCATCGATAAAGAGTAATTGTGTTCGTTGTCCGTAGCTTATGCCTGCCCATGCGGTAACCCCACTGCCGCCATGGGGCACTCTGTTCAAAGCTGACATCGGCAAACCACTTTCCCACATGACGCCATACACATGGTCTGCGGTTGTGATGCACTGCTGAGACTTGCTTCCATTCAGCCACAAGCACATTAGTGAGGTCAGGCACTGGTGATGGGCGATTAGGCCTGGCTCGCAGTCTGCGTTCTAATTCATCCCAAAGGTGTTCGATGGGGTTGAGGTCAGAGCTCTGTGCAGGCCAGTCAAGTTCTTCCACACCGATCTCGACAAACCTTTTCTTTATGGACCTTGCTTTGTGCATGGGGGAATTGTCATGCTGAAACAGGAAAGGGCCTTCCCTAAACTGTTGCCACAGAGCAGGTAACGTCTCCTGGCATCCGCCAAGCCCAGATTCGTCCATTGGACTGCCAGATGGTGAAGCGTAATTCACCACTAGAGTCCAATGGCGGCGAGCTTTAAAACTTCAGCCAACACTTGGCATTGTGATCTTAGGCTTGTGTGTGGCTGCCCGACGAACAGTACTTGTGCTGACGTTGCTTCCAAAGACAGTTTGAAACTCGATAGTAAGTGTTGCAACTGAGGACAGACAATTTTTATGCTCTACGTGCTTCAGCACTTGGTGGTCCCGTTCTGTGAGCTTGTGTGGCCTACCATTACGCGGCTGAGCCGTTGATGCTCCTAGACGTTTCCACTAGAGGTCGACTGATTAATCGGAATGGGCGATTAATTCGGGCCGATTTCAAGTTTTCATAACAATTTTTTTTCCTACACCTTTATTTAAATCTTTATTTAACTAGGCAAGTCAGTTAAGAACACATTCTTAATTTCAATGACTGCCTAGGAACGAACCGTGGGTTAACTGCCTCGTTCAGGGGCAGAACGACAGATTTTCACATTGTCAGCTCGGGGGATCCAATCTTGCAACCGTACAGTTAACTAGTCCTTGTGCACTCCACAAGGAGACTGCCTGTTACGCGAATGCAGTAAGCCACGGTAAGTTGCTAGCTAGCATTAAACTTATCTTATATAAAACAATCAATCATAATCACTAGTTAACTACACATGGTTGATGATATTACTAGATATTATCTAGCGTGTCACTGAGCATACAAGTATCTAAGTATCAGACTGAGCGGTGGTAGGCAGAAGCAGGCGCGTAAACATTCATTCAAACAACACTTTTTTTTTTTTACTCTGTTTATTAAGTTTTACACACACACACACACACACACACACACACACACACACACACACACACACACACAGACAAGACAACACAAAGCAATATAAATAATATACTCAACTAGAAAAAAAAATAGCTTTAAAGATACCATACTTTAGACAAGTTAAACACATCAGGCAGAAGGCTACAAAGGTTAAAGGGCAATCTATAGTACAGGGACAGAGCAAACACCTCACCATTGTTCCTGTAAACAGTCAAGGGATAAGGGTGGAGAAATGCAACCACTCACAGACAGTCATGGCCACAGACCGACCATCCACTGGACCAAAAATAACGTTTACAATGCTTAAAAAAAAAAAAAAATAGAATGATTATTCATGTAGGCGTGAACAAAATGTAAAAATAACTGGGAAAAACAAGCTCACACTTCAGTCTCTGCCCGGTCAAGATGAACAAGGCATCCGCGGGTCACAATCAATAAGCACATGGACCTTAATGCCCCCCCAGCAAAAACACAGAGAGAAGCTCCTCCAACCCTTAAGTCACAGGGGGGTCAAATACAGACTTATTTTAGTTTTAATTGGAATGCCATCAGAGGATGGACTGTTTAAAGTAAGACCGGAATGGAGCCCAAGCCTCATTAAACAGTTTGGGGTTCCCACGTGAATTGAATTGAATTGAATTTTTTCTAGTTTCAGAGAGCACAACACATCTCTCACCCAATATTTATAAGATGGGGGAGCTGCCATCTTCCAGTTCTGTAGTATTAGCCGTCTAGCTAAAAGATTTGTATAAGCAACAGTGTCCGACTGGATTCTTGATAGGGGGGTACCCATGGGCAGTACTCCAAAAAAGACGGATCTATAACAGTGTCATATACATCAGAGAAACATTTAAATATTAATTCCCAGAAACCTGACAGTTTATGACAGCCCCAAAACCAATGCAACAGTGTGGCTGGTTCCACTTTACATCTGACACAGGTAGGATCAAAATCAGAGAATATTCTTCCAAGTTTGGCCTCCGACCAGTGGATACGGTGAACCACCTTGAATTGAATGAGGCTGTGTCTAGTGTTAAAAGAGGACGAGTGCACCCTGTGCAGCACAGATTCCCAGGCGTCTTCCCCAAGTTCCTCCCCCAAATCCTTTTCCCATTGAGTCTTTAAAGGCACCAAAGAAGGGTTCTGTAACTCATGAATGATTGCATATACATCTGAAATTGCGCCCCTAGGAAGCTTGTTCAACTCCAAGATGTTCTCTATAGCTGTATTTGCAGGCCTATTGGGAAATCCAGGTGTGTTACCTCTGACAAAGTTTCTAGTCTGGAGATAGCAGAAAAAGTGGGATTGGGGGAGATTAAACTTTTCCTGCAGCTGAGAAAAAGAGGCAAATGTATCATCAAAGAATAATTGGGCTAGCGAGGAGAGGCCTAGTGAGTGCCAAATGCCAAAAGCCCCTTCATTCAAAGATGGAGGAAATAAAATGTTCTGATTGATTGGGCCTGATAGAGAAAAGCCTCGGAGGCTAAAGGCTAAACGGAACTGATTCCAAATTTTAAGAGACTGCTTTACAATTGGGTTGACACACATTTTGCCTAGGGACACTGGGAGAGACGAGCACAACACAGAGGAAGGTGCTGCAGGTTTACACGATTCAGACTCCACCTGGACCCAGAGTGGTCTAGGGCCAGTAGGATCAGTCTGCAGCCAGTACAGAAGGGCTCTGAAATTTGCAGCCCAGTAGTATGTCTGAAAATTTGGTAGAGCTAAACCCCCCAATGACCTAGGCTTCTGTAAATGTTTTCTACCAATCCGTGGTACCTTGCCATCCCAAATAAAATGCATGAATGTTTGATCCAGTGAAATAAAAAAAGATTTTGGAATAAAAATGGGTAAACATTGAAATAAATATAAAAATTTGGGCAACACAGTAATTTTAATGACATTAATCCTTCCGATAAGAGAAAGGGGTAGGGAATTCCAAAAAGTAAAAGATTGTTTCAAACTGTCTGCTAGAGTAACAACGTTTTCCTGAAACAAATTTGAATATTTCCTTGTCACTTTTACTCCCAAGTAGGTGAATTGATCCAGGACAATCCTAAACTGATAACTTGTAAACGAGCACTTTAAAGCAGCCTTGTTTACCGGAAAAAGCTCACTCTTGCCTAGATTCAGCTTGTGCCCTGAGATTGATCCAAACTTTTTAAGAACAGATAGGGCACGTGGCAATGAGGTATCAGGGTTGGAGATAAACAAAAGGAGGTCGTCAGCATATAGCGAGACTTTCTGCTCCCAGCCCGCCCTGATTATACCTTGAATGGCATCATTAGAGCGTAGTGCAATGGCGAGAGGCTCGATTGCCAAAGCAAACAACAAGGGGGAGAGTGGACAACACTGTCTGGATCCGCGGTGCAAGGGAAAATAGTCAGAGGACAAGTTATTAGTCCGTACCGAAGCCATGGGGGAAAAATAAAGAATCTTTATCCACGCAATGAGTTTGGGGCCAAAGCCAAATCTATAAAGGGCAGCTGTTAGGTAATCCCAGTCAACGCAGTCAAATGCTTTTTCGGCATCAAGTGAGACCACCACCTCCGGGTCCCCCGACGCTGGGGAGTAAGGCGCCTTAAATTGAAAAATAAATGCCTATTTCTCACAATGCCAGTCTGGTCAGAGTGTATTACTTGGTGCAGCAAGCCTTCCATGCGGATGGCTAAAAGCTTAGCTAGGATTTTGTAATCACACTTTAAAAGCGAGATTGGGCGATAGGATCCACATTCCAGGGCGTCTTTATTTTTCTTTAATAGTAATGAAATTGAAGCCTGATAAAGACTAGGCGGTAGCTTTGAAGTATTAAGGCAGTCTGCAAATAGTTGAGACAAGAATGGGCAAAGCAGACCAGAAAACGTCCTGTAAAATTCGGTTGGAAAACCGTCCGGACCTGGTGATTTACCACTTTTCATTGCGGACACTGCTGTTGCAATCTCCTCAAGCGTAAATTCTTCTTCTAGACAGTCATGGGAGTCTGTATCAATTGAAGGCATAACCAAGCCATTAAAGAAGGAGTCAATCAGCAAAGGGTCTTGAGGGGATTCAGAGGTGTATAGCGCAGAGTAAAATTGTTTAAATTGATCATTGATCTCTTTATGTATAACTGTGGTGGCACCAGACGGGGTCCTTATTTGTGGGATTAAACGTGAGGCCTCAGATTTACGGATCTGATGCGCAAGGAGTTTATTGGCCTTGTCACCTTGTTCATAGACTTTGTATGGTGCTCGCAAGAGTAACTGTTCAGATTGCCTGGTAGAAAGCTCATCAAATTCAGATTGGCGTAGTTGGCGCTCTTTATGCAGATCAGAGGAAGGATCCGTAGCATACTTCTCATCCAATGTGGCTATGGACTCGCTCAGGTCCCGAAGTCACTGAGAGCGAACTCTGTTTTGGTTGGCTGTATAAGAAATAATTTGGACACGTAGGTATGCTTTGAGAGACTCCCATATGGTAGAGCAGGACATACCTGGTGTTGAATTAGTTTCTAGGAATAAGGTGATTTCAGAAGAAATGAAATTGACAAACTCCTTATCTGAGAGTAAAATGGGGTTGAGACGCCATTGATAACACATAGGAGGTCGCTGGGGAAACTCTAGTTCAAGCACTAATGGTGAATGTTCAGAGATAACAATACTCTCGTAAGTACACTGCCGAAGGTTAGGCAGAAGTTTTTTGTCCAAAAAGAAGTAATCAATCCGGGAGTATGTTTGATGAACATGAGAATAAAAGGAATACTGTCTATCTGTAGGATGTAGGGAACGCCAGGCCTCAAACATAGCATATTTCTGAAGAAAGGATTGAATAAGTAGGGCACATTTAGATGGGCCTGTATTTGTTTGTGAGGACTTGTCAAGAACTGGGGACATTTTACAGTTGAAATCCCCCCTAAAATTAACAAATGAGAATCTAAATTGGGAATAGCAGACAGAAAGGAAGAAATGAAACTTGTGTCATCCCAATTGGGAGCATAAACACTAGCCAAAACAAGAGGGGTAGAAAACAGTTCACCGGTTACTATGACGTATCGTCCCTTAGGATCAGCAATAACCTCAGAAACTACAAAGGGAGTAGCTTTATCAACCAGAATAGCAGCACCTCTTGATTTACTATGAAAGTTCGAGTGGAACACTTGACCAACCCAGTCCTTACGCATCCTAAATTGCTCACCAGTCCTCAAGTGAGTCTCTTGTAGAAATGCAATATTTGCATTCAAGCACTTTATGTGTGTCAACACCCTCTTAGGCTTCACCGGGTTATTAACCCCTTTGGTGTTCCATGAAATGTACTTGAACGCATTATTTCGGCCCCTCTGGGCATTCCCGTTATTCAACCCTGTCATTAGAGCATAGAATGGAAAAGCAATGAGCGCCCAAAACCCCCAGAATAACTTGTCTCAGAGTAATAATGTACGGTGGTAGATGTTTGGAAAAAGTACAGAAAAAAAAACTAAAAAGACAGAATGACCACATTAGAACTGAACAATTCAACCTGCCCCCCCACCCCCTCCCCCCATCCCAGACAATACCTCCCCAAACGAGGTACAAGCCTAAATAGAACATGTTCTCTTCGCACAGTATGTCTGTGAGATTGCAGTCTTAAACCTAAACCCATAGTCCCGCTCTTTAAAGTCGCGTTTTGTTAGTGGATCAAGCAGCAAAAAGAAAGATTTTTATGTATTTCTTTTCAAATAAAAAAAAGGTGAATCCCTTGTGCAAACGGAATGACAAAAGCACCACTTGTAGATTTATATAGTTATATTCCCAGTCTTATAACAGGCATTGAGAGAGAAAATAAGTAAAATGTATAAAGGCTCTCAGCCAAAAATCTAATTTGAAGTAAGGAAATCAAAAATAATAGTAATTATAATAGTAGTCTAGTTGACTGAGACAGCTTACAAACAATACCAAAAAACTATGTGTGCGCAACGTAGAATGTTTGCTGGGCGTAAATGACGCTCACAACTTTTAAGTGAGACCCCAAAAACCGTGTAGCCTCGGGAGACATTTACTGTTTACTGGGTCAATGCAAACGGATGCAGTAAACAAATAACCAAAAATATTTTGAGACACTGTGTAATCAAACGGAATAGGTGATCGAGACAGCCTAGAAACACAGGAGTTAAGTAAAACCTTAATACAATTAAATTAAAATGACTGAATGCTTGTAAGGCACGCACACTAGATGATCAAAACATTAGATCACATCAAATAAGCCTGAATGGTTTCGCCAACTATACAAGACTAGCCTGTTATATCTAAACATAATTGTACCACAGGTGGGTTACTTACTATCCACAGTTCGCAAGCAACAGTTGCTGAACTGTGAGCATGTTCAAGACTTCTTGATGTGACGTTGAATGTGAGCCATAGCCTCATCCGGAGATTCAAATGTGTAGTCTTTACCCTCATGAGATAGCCATAAACGGGCCGGGAATCGCAGTCCATACTTCACACTTGGATGGTCCCGAAGTACTCGTTTGGCCTGTTCGAAAGCTGTGCGCTGCCTGGAAACAGTGGGGGAGTAGTCCTGGTAGATGGAGAAGCTCTGTCCTTGAAAGCTCAGAGTGGTATTGCGGGCTCGTCGGAGGATCTCCATCTTCTCATGAAAAAAAGTGCACTCGAAGAATTATGTCACGGGGCCTCTCCCCATCCCGGGGCTTTGGGCGCAGCGACCGGTGGGCTCGATCAATCAGGGGCTTTTCATCTAAAGCAAGAACATCCTTCAGCAGCCCTGAAACGAAATCTGTGGCGCGATGCATTTCCGCTGACTCTGGGACCGATACAAGTCTCAGATTATTGCGGCGAGAGAATCCCTCTAAACTCACACAGCTCTCCTTCACCTTTTTCAAATCCGCAGCTAGGCGTTTAACTTCAGCCTCCAGGGATGTAGTTAAGTCGGAGACATTAGTAGCGGAGGTCTCCAGTGCTGCAATCGTTGTAGTGAGTGACGCAGCTGTTGTTTTGAGTAATGTGATTGCTGGCACAGTCTCGTTCCGCAGGATGGTTAAATCTGCTTTTAAAATATCAGAAACCTCCTGTATTCTGTCCTCAATCGTAGCAACCATCTGTGTTTTCATTTCAACTATCTCAGAGCGTAGTAGTTTGATGGCCTCGAATGTTCATTTCAGCGCCGCCAGGCCAAGCCGCACCCCCGGGTAAAGTGTGCGTCCCCGGGCCCTCAGACTCAGGAGAGGGCGGTGATGAGAGCGGGTCTTGTAGGCCTGGTTTTCTCAAAGTCATGCTTTTGGCCTTATGTTTGGTCGACATGCTGACATTTGGAAGCAAAGTAGTCTTGGTTTTTACGGAAAGGGATCACCAAATTAATATTTGAAAAAAAATACGGTTCTGCTGAAAAATTCACATAAACTTTAAGAATACCACGGGAGCAAACGGAAAACACATCATTCGCACATGGCGTCCCTCCTATCCCCCCAAACAGCACTTTTGTGCGTTTTGCCAGCAGCTCTTCGTTGCAGGTCAAGCATTGCACTGTTTATGACTTCAAGCCTATCAACTCCCGAGATGAGGCTGGTGTAACCGAAGTGAAATGGCTAGCTAGTTAGTGCGCGCTAATAGCGTTTCAAACGTGACTCGCTCTGAGCCTTCTAGTAGTTGTTCCCCTTGCTCTGCATGGGTAACGCTGCTTTGATGGTGGCTGTTGTCGTTGTGTTGCTGGTTCGAGCCTAGGGAGGAGCGGGGAGAGGGACGGAAGCTATACTGTTACACTGGCAATACTAAAGTGCCTATAAGAACATCCAATAGTCAAAGGTTAATGAAATACAAATGGTATAGAGGGAAATAGTCCTATAATTCCTATAATAACTACAACCTAAAACTTCTTACCTGGGAATATTGAAGACTCATGTTAAAAGGAAGTACCAGCTTTCATATGTTCTTATGTTCTGAGCAAGGAACTGAAACGTTAGCTTTCTTACATGGCACTTTTACTTTCTTCTCCAACACTTTGTTTTTGCATTATTTAAACCAAATTGAACATGTTTCATTATTTACTTGAGGCTAAATTGATTTTATTGATGTATTATAAAGTATTATAAAGTATTATTAAAATAAGTGTTCATTCAGTATTGTCGTAATTGTCATTATTACCCCCCAAAAATAAAAAATAGTCTGATTAATCGGTATCGGGTTTTTTGGTCCTCCAATAATCGCTATCGGCGCTGAAAAATCATAATCGGCCTACCTCTAGTTTCCACTTCACAATAACATCACTTACAGTTGCCCGGGGTAGAAATTTGATATATTGACTTGTTGGAAAGGTGGCATCCTGTAACGGTGCCACATTTAAGTCACTGAACTCTTCAGCAAGGCCATTATACTGTTTGTCTATATAGATTGCATGTCTGTGTGCTCGATTTTATACACCTGTCAGGAATGTGTGTGGCTGAAATAGCTGAATCCGCTAGTTTGAAGGGGTGTCCACATACTTTTGTGTACACATCTATTATACAGTGCATTTGATTCAATTTTCCACATTTTGTTACGTTACAGCCTTATTCTAAAATTGATTTATTTTTTTAAATCCATCAAACACACAATACCCCATAATGACAAAGCGAAAACAGGCATTTGCAAATTTATTCAAAAAATGTAAACTGATGCTTTGCTATTCAGACTGTTTGCTATGAGACTTGAAATTGATCTCCGGTGCATCCTGTTTCCATTTATCATCCTTGATGTTTCTACAACTTGATTGGAGTCCACCTGTTGTAAATTCAATTGATTGGTCATGATTTGGAATGGCACAGACCTGTCTATATAAGGTCCCACAGTGGACAGTGCATGTCAGAGCAAAAACTAGGCCGCGAGGTCGAAGGAATTGTCCATAGAGCTCCTAGATAGGATTTTCTCGAGGCACAGATCTGGGGAAGGGTACCAAAACGTTTCTGCAGCATTGAAGGTCCCCAAGAACACAGTGTCCTCCATCATTCTTAAGTGGCATACGTTTGGAACCACCAAGACTCTTCCTAGAGCTGGCCGCCCGGCCAAACTGAACAATCGGGGGAGAACTTGGTCACTCTGACAGAGCTTTAAAGTTTATTGTGGAGGTGGGAGAATCTTCCAGAAGGACAACCATCTCTGCAGCACTCCACCAATCAGGCCTTTATGGTAGAGTGGCCAGACGAAAGCCACTCCTCAGTAAAAGGCACATGACAGCTCGCTTGGAGTTTGCCAAAAGACACCTAAAGGACTCTGACCATGAGAAACAAGATTGAACTCTGGCCTGAATGCCAAGCATCACACCTAGAGGAAACCTGGCATCATCCCTATGGTGAAGTAAGTTGGTGCCATATACCACACCTCCATACCACACCTCCTCGGGCCTTATTGCTTAATTATATCAAAGTAAACTTGGAGTCACGCAATGACATGTGGTCCTTCCACTACAACTTGTTGGGAAAGGATGCAGTTTATTAGGCTACAGATATAATCAATTATGATGAACTTCACAAGGTGGTGAAAGTGCAAGGTTGATGCTCCTTTCCAATAAATATTAATGGTCCTATTCTGGTGACATGATAATTAATGCTTGATGCCATTTGACAAATAGTCTCGCTCTTTTGTCCATAATAATATTTTCATGCAGGCTGTACATGCGCTCTAGCCATCAGCGCAAGTGCCAATACCAGACTATATAACACAACATATTTGTGAGAAAACCATCAGTAGAGTTGAAATTGCGATGGAAACCCATTTAATTTGTATTTTTTTTATTCTGGAATTTAGCATCAAAAAGTATTTATGTGCACTATGTCATGATGCACAGCCTTTTATCTGCAAGTTATTTTGATGGAAACACATCACTGGTGGGAAAATGTGCAAATCATTTTTATGTGGATTTTAGAATATTCACATAAATCTGTCACCAATTGGATGGAAACCTAGCTAGTGTCTGTGTGAGTAAAGGGATGATATTGTGTGACTGTCGTAGCTATATGTCTTTTTCTTAGGGAAACAGAGGGAGTACCAAGCACTGCCATCAGAGAGATATCGCTCCTCAAAGAGCTCAGCCACCCAAATATTGTCAAGTATGTACAATTGAGCTACTTATTATGTTAAACATCAACTGTCTCTGTTAAATTGTGCTTACATTGACATCTCTATGTATTTTCACACCGACAGGCTCTGTGATGTCATCCACACAGAGAACAAACTGTACCTGGTTTTTGAGTTCCTTCATCAGGACCTTAAGAAGTTCATGGACTCCTCGGTCTCTGGTATCTCTCTGCCACTTGTCAAGGTATGCACAGACTGCACATCCAATGTGTTCAGACTAGGGGTGTGAGGCTTCTAAATAAGTGAATTACCCCCCCAATGTCTGTCAGTGCTACATATATTTTGTCACATTTTTAAATGAAAACAATATGGAAACCTACGAGGTTGTCTGACTGTCTCTCTTAAGCTAATTAGGTGTGTCTGTTTTGTGTGTGTGTGCAGAGTTACCTGTTCCAGCTGCTGCAGGGCCTGGCCTTCTGTCACTCCCACAGGGTTCTCCATCGGGACCTGAAGCCCCAGAACCTTCTCATTAACGCCCAGGGGGAGATCAAGCTGGCTGACTTTGGCCTAGCTAGGGCCTTTGGGGTGCCTGTCCGCACCTACACTCATGAGGTGAAGCATACATACACCACACTGTAATTTGCTGTGCGGTTTTTAGTTGGCCAATGGCTAACAACATGGGTCTTTAGTGTTTCACTTGTGTTATGCTTCTGTAAGCATCTTAAATGATTTCTGAACCCATGATGGGGAAACTAACATTTTAGCATTTCTCAGGTGGTAACTCTATGGTACCGAGCTCCAGAAATTCTTTTGGGCTGCAAATACTACTCCACAGCGGTTGACATCTGGAGTTTGGGCTGTATTTTTGCTGAAATGGTAAATGTATTCTCCGGCTATACTATTTTGTAGCTTTAACGTTTATAAAGCAAGGTCTCACTTCATGTCCAAACCTTCCAATTCTTCCTTCAGATAACCAGGAGGGCCTTGTTTCCAGGCGACTCAGAGATCGATCAGCTGTTCCGGATCTTCCGTACCTTGGGCACACCGGACGAGGTGGCTTGGCCAGGGGTCACTTCCATGCCTGACTACAAGCCCTCCTTCCCCAAGTGGGCCCGACAGGAGCTGTCCAAAGTGGTTCCCCCACTGGACGAGGACGGGAGAGAGCTGCTCAGGGTGACAACCCTTTTATTAAATATATATTTATTTTTTGTATTTTACCCCCCTTTTCTCGTCTCATCGCTGCAACTCCCCAACGGGCTCGGGAGGCGACGGTTGAGTCATGCGTCCTCCGAAACATGAACTGCCAGACCTTGCTTCTTAACACCCACCCGCTTAACCCGGAACCCAGCCACACCAATGTGTTGGAGGAAACAGTGTTCAATTGACGACCGTGGCCAGCCTGCAGGTTCCTGTCCCGCCACAAGTAGTCGCTAAAGTGCGATGAGCCAAGTAAAGCCCCCCCGGCCAAACCCTCCCCTAACCCGGACGAATCTGGGCCAATTGTGCGCCACCCTATGGGACTCCCCATCACGGCCGGTTGTGATACAGCCTGTGACCGAATCCCGGTCTGTATGGACAGTGCCTTAGACTGCTGAGCCACTCAGGAGGCCCAGGGTTAGAACTCTTAACAACATTGACCACTTTTTAATTATGTTTTGGTAATAGGCTGGTACCAATAAGGTTAATAATAGGCAGACTCTACTGCACATCCAAAGCTGATTTGTGAAAGTGCTGGAGGCAAAACTGGAGGAACAGGAAAAAGGTTTCAGTCAGATGCAAATGTATTTTAATTATAGCTGAGCTTTCGGTCAGTCTCCCTTGATTAGAGCATGTCTCAACAAACAACAGCGGGACAGATAAGGTCACACTGCGAGCCAGAGGTAATTGCAGACACCTAGTGGCTCTTTTGGGTACTTTAGATTACCACAGATGTCATAATATCAGATAGAAATACAGGATAGAACAGAACATGATATAGATTTATTTATACTAGAACAAAACACAGGGAATGTGGTGCTGTTATAAGGAACCCAGTCTCTCAAAGAAAGCCGAAAGACTGCTGCAAAAAGAATATACTGTATATACAACACTATATACAAATGTAGAACCAGGGGAAATCTAATAAAACAACTAGGTTAAGGTAACCTGCCGGAAGTATCGGGCCACTAGGGGTATCATGAATGTGTGTGTGAAGCTAAGATGATGACAATGGGAAATACAACATGACCCTCATATCAAAATCCTCCTTAAGTCCTTATGGCTGTAGGATGCCTAAAGTATAAATCCAGAAGTTCTCTCTGGCAGAGTTTACGGTCGTTTTCTTCTCTTTTATTAATACGGTTAATGAAATATAATTAATTGAAATTTGTGCTCAGAGCTTTTTGTTTTCACATAGGCCTATGACACGTAATCGATATGCCCCTTTTTATGACGTATTTGTTCTTCTTATTTTTCCAGCAAATGCTGAGCTATGACCCAAACAAGAGGATATCTGCCAAAAATGCCCTCGTCCATCGTTTTTTCCGTGATGTCACCATGCCAATGCCACACCTACGACTGTGACATGCAAACTGACAGGAACAATACATAGCCCAGGGTCTTTCCATGAGAGATCCCTGAGCAGGAGGACTGCCCCAGCTCTTATCCACACCTGAATACTACAGTCCAGGAGATGGGAGAGATCACAGTGAAATATGGATGCCTTTCCAAAAATCATTCTAGCAGCCAAAAACCAGCATTTGTATAAATTGGATGTTCTGTGAGTTTTTTTCTCTACAGCTATGAGTGCCTGTTATGTCATAGAGAATGAACTCTACAGTTGTTTCAGCATTTTATGTGTATTGAAAGGGTTAACTTGGTTTGTGTACATTTTAGTCATTTAGCAGATGCAAGATCTTTATTTGTTCATTGCATAATTTATGATAAAAAGTTGATTAAATTAGTTTGAGCTTTATTGTGTGAAACTATTTGAATATTACTAATTTGGCTTGTGTTATAAACTCACTGGCAGTAAATCTTTAGCAGATTTTTTTTTATCTAGCCTTGACATAGGAAATCTGAATAATTCTGCATTCATAACCAAGTGGGAATTTACCACATACAGCTGGTAAAAATCCATTAGATGAGCCCTCCAACTAGTAATTATGCTGCATTCGTAACCAAGTGGGAGGTGGGAATTTACTAGTTGTAAAGTCGTAAATACCAGTTGGATGCATTCACATGCTTTGAACTCATTGAGAAACATCAATATGGCTAACAAGCTGCCTTTTTCCTAGCCACCGTGCTTCTACACCTGCATTGCTTGCTGTTTGGGGTTTTAGGCTGGGTTTCTGTACAGCACTTTGAGATATCAGCTGATGTACGAAGGGCTATATAAATACATTTTATTTGATTTAAACCATAAACTAAAAGTACAGCTATCATGTGTGTTTAAAAAAATATTCCGAAATTGGATCTGGGGACCCATGTCAAATCTTTTCAGTCTCCTGAGGGAGAAAGGGTGTCATGCCCTCTTCACGACTGTCTTGGTGTGTTTGAACAATGATAGTTTATTGGTGATGTGGACACCAAGGAACTTGAAACTCTCGACCCGCTCCACTACTGACCCATCGATGTTAATGGGGGTGTGTTTGGCCCGCCTTTTCCTGTAGTCCATGATCAGTTCCTTTGTCTTGCTCACATTGAGGGAGAGGTTGTTGTACTGGCACCACACTGCCAGGTCTCAGCCTATAGGGAGGAGGTCAGTCTCATCATTGTCGGGGATCAGGCCTACCACTGTTGTGGCGTCAGCAAAGTTAATGATTGTGTTGGAGTCGTGTTTGGCCACACAGTCGTGGGTGAACAGAGTACAGGGTGGGACTAAGCACGCACCCTTGAGAGGCCCCAGTGTTGAGGATCAGCGTGGCAGATGTGTTGTTGCCTACCCTTATCACCTGGGGGCAGCCCGTCAGGAAGTCCAGGATCCAGTTGCAGAGGGAGGTGTTTAGTCCCAGAATCCTTAGTTTAGTGATTAGCTTTATGGGCGCTATGGTGTTGAATGCTGAGCTGTAGTCAATGAACAGCATTCTCAGGATTTTTTTTTATAAGCGTCCGGATTAGCGTCCTGTAGCGTAGCATGGTTTAGATGCAGCTGCACAACAGCTCTTAAAGGGGCAATGTCTTAACAGGGCAATGACATACTTTCTAACAGAAACAAACAATATTATGTTTGTATTTTATTATTAATAATCAGGATGTTGTGTCCAATGGGGGTAAATGCAGATGGACAAAATGCATGCTTCAGCTTAGGTACATTTTTATTGGCACTATGCTTCATCAGTTGTCCTACAGGTCATAATGCCTATTGCTAAAAGCACATCTGATAATATAGACTATGCACAGGCTATATGCATGGTACAATATGTTATTGGGCCCATTTCTGGAGGTGGAATTTATGTTTTAGATGGTGTCAACATTTTATTATCATTCACTTTGAAGTAGAATGTCCTTTTAAAAAGTCTCCAGACCTGAGTTTATCAGTCCTGCATAAAAATTATCTCTGGGAGGATCCCGGACCCCCTTGAGTTGGTCAAATTCGCTGTTTAATACATGTGCAAAATGATCCTCTTACCCTAAAGGCATGATGGTCATGGCTTTTATTAGATGAAAGGCGAGGTCAACTTAGAGATCTGAGATCGACTTAAGTTTCAGTCATGGGATTTTTGTGTTGTAACCCCTGTGAATGCATCCAACTGGTATTTACAACTTCACAACTGACAAATTCCCACTTTCCACTTGGTTATGAACGCAGCATAAGTCCGAATCCCAAATCAACTCCTTAACCCTATGCACTTGTGAGAGGATTTGATTGATTTATAAGCAATATGGCTTAACTTCCATCTAGCCTATCAGAAGGTGAGGTTATGATTATCATATTGCTTTCATATATTGAATCCACACAGATCTCCACAAATGCATAGGGCGAGATTGGCCCTAAATTAGGTTTTGGGCTCGATCAAATATTTTCTATTATATTGAGAAGACAGTCGAGTGACGCTCTAACAATGGAAACACGTGTCCTCAAATATGGAAGGCAGGTGGGAGGAAGCAAGATCAGGTGGGACCATAGAGTACCACAGAATGAGTCATAATACCCATAAAACCTAGCGGTCAAACAGGGAAATGGTTCCAATTGTTTTTCCATCATTTTTTTCTATAGGGGGTTTTAGAAACACTTCAAATAAATAGCTGGTAGGCCATTAGCTAATCTAACATAGCAGGCGTAAAAGAAACACCTGAAACTGTTGGGGAAGTTCTCTTCTGCACGTTTGAACCAATCCAGTAAATGGGGAGGAGGAGTTAAGATGGAGTGTCGCCTCGCTAATGTCCAAAAGTGGAAGTCGTGTTACAGGCTGTCTTTCCATTTCCCGGAACCGGAACATCTGTTTGTTGGGGACTCAGCAGAGGCTATCCATTAGCCAATCAGTGTTTCTCACGGAGTTCAAAGCATGTGAATGCATCCAAATGGTATTTACGACATCACAACTAATAACTTTCCCGCTTGGTTATGAATGCAGCATCAATATACACTACATGACCAAGAGTATGTGGACACCTGCTTGTCGAACGTCTCATTCCAAAATCATGAAAATTAATATGGAGTTTGCTCCTATAACAGCCTCCACTCTCATTGGAAGGCTTTCCACTAGATGTTTGAACATTGTTGTGGGGACTTGCTTCCATTCAGCCACAAGCGCATGAGTGAGGTAGGCACTGATGTTGGGCAATTAGGCCAGACTCGCAGTCGGCGTTCCAATTCATCCCAAAGGTGTTCAACGGGGTTGAGGTCAGGGCTCTGTGCAGGCCAGTCAAGTTCTTCCACACTGATCTCAACAAACCATTTCTGTATGGACCTTGCTTTGTGCACAGGGCCATTGTCATGTTGTAAGAGGAAAGGGCCTTCCCCAAACTGTTGCTACAAAGTTGGAAGCACAGAATCGTCTAGAATGTCATTGTATGCTGTAGCGTTAAGATTTCCCTTCACTGGATCCAAGGGGCCTAGCCCGATTCATTAAAAACAGCCCTAGACCATTATTCTTCCTCCACCAAACTTTACAGTTGGCACTGTGCATTGGGGCAGGTAGCGTTCTTCTGCAATCCGCCAAACCCAGATTCGCCCGTCAGACTGCCATATGGTGAAGCATGATTCATCACTCCAGAGAATGCATTTCCACTGCTCCAGTGTCTAATGGCGGCGAACTTTACACTACCCCAGCCGACGCTTGGCATTGCGCATGGTGATCTTAGGCTTGTGTGCGACTGCTCGGCTATGGAAACCCATTTCATGAAGCTCCTGACTAACCGTTATTGTGCTGATGTTGCTTCCAGAGGCAGTTTGGAACTACATAGTGAGTGTTGCAACCGGGGACCACTTCCCGGCTGAGCCATTGTTGCTTCTAGATGTTTCCACTTCACAATAACAGCAGTTACAGTTGACTGGGGCAGCTCTAGCAGGGCAGAAATTTGATGAACTGACTTGATGGAAAGGTCGCATCCTATGACGGTGCCACATTGAAAGTCACTGAGCCCTTCAGTAAAGCCATTCTACTGCCAATGTTTGTCTATGGAGATTGCATGGCTGTGTGCTCAATTGTATACACCTGTCAGCAACTGGTGTACCTTAAATAGCAAAATCCACTAATTTGAAGGGATGTCCACATACTTTTGTATATATAGTGACCATAATTCTATCTTCCTTATTCCTGCTTACAAGCTGTTGCATGTGACAAATAAGATTTGATTTAGTGTAGCTATAAATCACTTAGTTAGCTGTGTTTACACAGGGAGCCCAATTCTGATGTTTTGCCCAATTATTGACAAAAGATCTGATCTGTTTGGTCAAAAGACCAATACTTTGGCAAAGGATACGATATGGGCTGCCAGTGTAAAAGCAACCGTAGTTGCTGTGGGAATGACGAAAAAAAGAAAGTAAAAAATCTTCACACAAAGTTTCGGCAGATGGCAGCACCACTGAACATTGCTACTATTTCACGAGTATAAGCGGCGTATAGCCAATCATCGGTCGTTTTATTGCGCCTTTCACTAAAACGCATTACCATTGGATAATTTTCTTCCGCGCTTTCCCTATACAAACAAGATGGCTGGGGTTGTTGAACTCCAGAAATTGAAGGTGAGAACTATTTAAAAAGGAATAAAATCCAATACATACGTAATTCCTTATAGTCTGGCATCGTGTAAAATGTATAAGTAATTTACGTATTGTACGGTTTACTACTCCACTCACTAGATAATGTAGTTGTGCGGTAGTAATACTCCGTGTGATTTGCCTGCAAATGGAAGCTAGCTACCTTACACAGCTGTCTGCTAGTGTTAGCTAGCTAACATGCGCACGTTCGTTACTGTAAAACATGAAATAACCGAGAGCGTCGTCATTTGACCAGCTAGTTGCACGAATTAATTTAGCTAATAAATACATTTTACCTAGCAAAGTTATTGTATTCTTAGCTAGTTCTGGTAGCTACCTAGTTTGATTAATCAGGCTGTAATACACAATTGGTATATACAGCTTTTATAGCCGATTTATGCTTGGTCTGGCAATGCGAGCGGAAGCTCCGTACAGAGGGCGACACGATTGAGACGCCTCGGGTGGCTTGTGGAGGCCAAATCGAGTTTCGCACGGCGATGCTTCCTCTTCCTCTAGGAGGTTTAACGGCGGTTGGCATCCAATAAATGTTGGATTACTGCCACCTACTAGACTGAAATATAGATCCCTTTAATGTTGCTTGAAAAAAAATAAAAATACCATACCATCTAATGCTACACACACAGAACAAAAACATACTCCACTATTTAAACATATTTAGTCCTACTTCAGGCCAACAGTCTGAAAGTATGGAATACCACCACTTAACAGGCTCCTGAGTGGTGCAGCGGTCTAAGACACTGCATCCAGGCGGGATCACATCCGGCTGTGATAGGGAGGTGCACAATTGGCCCAGCGTCGTCCGGGTTAGGATTTGGCTGGGATTGGCTGTCATTGTAAATAAGAATTTGTTCTAAACTGACTTGCCTGGTTAAATAATAAAATGAACACCCTGTCAAGTCTCTCTGCAGCTGCCACCAGAACCTCTTTTCCGCAACTTAAATTCCATCCCTGCAGTACAGTTAATAAAAACGCCAAAAATACAATCTTAGTGAAACATATCACTTGTTAGTTTATCCACCTGTACTGGTACAGAATTACTAGTCACACCACTCCTCAGGATCCCTCCCACTTGACCCATCTTCCTCAACTTTCTTCACTGCCTCAGCATATGACAACTTCTGCATGACTCTAACCCTGGAAAACTCAACCTGCTTCTCTTGCACGGGACATTTCTGATCCCCAGCCCCATGGGCAGCCCTACAATTAACACATACCAGTACTATCCCCAATTCTACACATTCCTTTGTCTCATGCCCTTCTGGACACTTCTCACACCTAGGAACCTCCCTCCTACACACTGCTGCCGCATGCCCATAAGGTTGACACCTGTAACAATGTAATGTATTTGGCACAAAAGCTCGTACAGGATAACTTATATATCCTAACATCACTTTGTCGGCCAAAGACTCAACATCAAAACTCAAAAGAACAGACTGACTCTTCTGTTTCACCACTCACACCACCCTGTCTGTGTCTCACCAAACGACGAGCATCACAAACACTGGAATCTTCCCCTCAGTTGGTCAGCTTTCACATTTACCGCTACCCCAGTAATCATTCCTTTCAATGGCAGCCTTTTCTTGAGAGCAAAACAAATCAATCTTTTGGCTCAGCCAAAAGGCTAGGGTCCATTTTTTTCCCCAAAACTTCACTCCTACTGTCAAAGACCCTTGGTGCAAGCCTCAGCCTCTGAGAACTTCACCACACCTACCATTTCTCCTCCTGTCTTCAACTCACTCTGCTTACACTTCCTACCATTCTTTAACAAACCATCTCCCCTTTTCTGACATTTTTCCTGACTCAAGTTCACCCTCTTCCTCCCTCTCTCTCGTAGATCTCCTCTGCCTCTTTTTCCCTCCATTCCTCCTCCGTATTCCAAGTATACATCTCCTTATGATAATACTGCACTTCTCCTGACATGCATCTTGTTCTTGCCTTGTCAAGGGATGCCATTTAACCGGCTGTCACCATCTCTGTACAATCGGCACGAACCCCTCTGGATGTAGCATTCAACAGTGCATCCCACTTGTAAAGCAGCTACTTTTAATACTTAAGTGTATATTAGCAATAACATGTACTTTTGATACTTAAGTATATTTAAACCAAATACTTTTAGACTTTTACTGGGTGACTTTTACTTGAGTCATAATCTATTAAGGTATCTTTACTTTTACTCAAGTATGACAATTTAGTATTTTTTCCACAACTGACCGTATCACCATAAATGCTGTATGGCCAATGCAGAAAACAGATGAACCGTACAGAGCCTTTAACACCTCATGTCCACCAGATGCATCGAAGTCTTTGCAGCGGAAATCATTCATCGTCAATGGTATAGTCCACAAAGATACGTTGGGAATGCCGCACTAGGCTGCAATGTGTTCTGTGTACCGCATACGTTCAATTTTTTCAACTACTGGTTGCTTTACTGTGCGGTTGTACAAACGAAGGTATACACAGACTTTTAGCTAGTTGAAAAGTGAAGAACGTGTGTCAAGTACGGAAAATGCAGGCTTGACATCCAGCAAAACAAAACTCATATGCACCTGGTGGACATCGTGTGTTAGCTCTTGAAAACTGCCTTCTCCCTTGCCTGGAAACCCAATTGCATTGAGTTTTACGTCAGGCAGAAGGTCTGTTGCCAATGGCTGCATTGTTGTGCCAAAACTCTTTACTTATGTGGTAGCCATGTTATTATGACTGATTTAGTCATTTTTTTGTAGTTGACCTTTTTCTATAACTACAATCAATGTTAATTGTATTATATGCATACGCTCTTCACTAAAAGTCTTCTACATTTGTCGACCCTACCTTCTTCAGTTGGCTGAGCTCAAGCAGGAGTGTGCTGTGAGGGGATTGGCCGTGAAAGGAAACAAAGGTGACCTTATTGGCCGGTTGCAGGCGTACCTTGAGGAGCACGGTATGATGGACTTGTCTTTCTTCCACTAACACTTACTCTTTTCTTACCAGCACTGATTGTAAAATGTAGCCTAAATTAGTAAAAAAAAATAAAAATAATCAATGACGTACGAAGGCATAATGTTCCCCTGCCCTGTGAATGATGTGATGGGGAGTTCACTTCAATTCCAATTATTAGCATAATGTATTGTCATGTTTAGGTGTCGGTATGTCTGTGGTTTTTTATTTTTGCTCAGTAACAAACACTTTCCCTAATATCGACATTTCTCTTGATTTGTTTCTGAACTCAGCTTAACAAAACCACTGCAATATAAACCTTACTCTTTCTTGGATGTTATCATGAAATGTCTTGATTTCTCCAATAACTGAACCTTGGTTGGTTAGATGTATGTAGCATTATTCTCTCCAACAGATGGGGTATACATTCTCTTCTGTACTATGCTCGGTTAAATATTCTTGTTTTTACAGCCAACTTGTCTTGAAAATGTGAGAAACATTTTGCATTTGACCTTTTATGTTCCAGAAGATGAGGTGAACGAAGAGGAGGTTTTGGGAGAGTTGGAGGTAAGCATGTGAAACATGTTTAATAAAAATATCATTGTTTAAAGCTGACTTGTTTTTTCAGAATATTTTACTCTTATAATATTTCAGAATATTTAAAATTGTGCTGATTACATGCTTGGTGTATATTTACAGGACAATCCTAAAGAGGAGGAAATCAGTGAAACACCTGCAGAAGTGGCAGTAGAAAAGGCAGCTGTACCTGAAAAGTCAGTACTCTATTTGTTACTCAAACCTACCTATGGGATGTTTCATGTCTTAATGACTGGTGGTTATTATGTGATTGAAGTGGGCATAGCCTAATCATTGTTATCGTGATTCTCATGGCAAATTCAGCAGTTTTTCAACATGTTAAGATAAAGTTTGATGTTGGCACCTTCCTTTTTTAGTCTTTGAATGTCAGTCATGATCAATTTATGTTGTTATACGGTATGTACAAGATGTCTTTGGGGGATTATTTCACTGGACGTGCAGTGGATTGTTTTTAACCAATAGAGGGCAGGCTAGGTTTACAAAGTTTTCCACTAGATAGTTTATTCAACTTTACATTTTGTCTTGCTTTAGGGATGCTGAGAAGAAAGTTGTAAAAATCACTGCCCCATCAGTTGCGGATGAGGTATGTAGTACAGTATTCTAATTGTGTGCATGATGCACACAATAACTGCATTAAATAGCTAGATTTAAAATCTTGTTTTCCACAATGTTCTACTCATCAGCTCTGGGTCATTCCATTTCATTTCAATCAGTTTTGACTCAGCCCATTTGATCTGACTGAAACTTTCTATATATATTTGCCCATGGTCGAAGTGGTCAGAAAGTGACTTTTTGGAACTGAAAGCCAAGACATTTAGGTGATGGAGGTGCTAAAAAGTCATTTTGCATACCCCACCCTACCATGAGACATCCATGTCTTCATCAGTGGAAAAGATAAACAGTTGAGTTTTATAAAATTTAAAAGCTTACAAACGGTTGTCAAGCAATTTAATAATTTATAGATAAATAAACATTCATTTTTTTTTCTCCTTTAACATCAATTATCTAAAAACACCTAAAGTCAGATGTTTTCATTTTCCCATATTTTGTAGATTAGACCCTATTTTATGAAATCTCAGGGGTTTGTGTTGTGCCTGCCTTCGGTTGAGACACAGCATACTCTTGAATACAGGGTGGGTAAAATTTAAATAATAGAAATATAATTCATAGAATGGACATATCCCTTTAGACTAGAGGTCGACCGATTAATCGGAATTGCCGATTAATTAAGGCCGATTTCAAGTTTTCATAACAATCGGAAATCGGTATTTTTGGGCGCCGATTTATAAAATAAAAAAAAACGTATTTTAAATTGTATTTATATTTTTTATATATACCTTTATTTAACTAGGCAAGTCAGTTAAGAACACATTCTTATTTTCAATGACGGCCTAGGAACGGTGGGTTAACTGCCTCGTTCAGGGGCAGAATGGCAGATTTTCACCTTTTCAGTTTAGGGATCCGATCTTGCAAACTTACAGTTAACTAGTCCAACGCAATAACGACCTGCCTCTCTCTCGTTGCACTCCACAAGGAGACTGCCTGTTACGCGAATGCAGTAAGCAAAGGTAAGTTGCTAGCTAGCATTAAACTTATCTTATAAAAAACAATCAATCATAATCACTAGTTAACTACACATGGTTGAGGATATTACTAGATATTATCTAGCGTGTCCTGTGTTGCATATAATCTGACTGAGCATACAAGTATCTGACTGAGCGGTGGTAGGCAGAAGCAGGCGCATAAACACTCATTCAAACAGCACTTTATTGCGTTTTGCCAGCAGCTCTTCGTTGTGCGTCAAGCATTGCGCTGTTTATGACTTCAAGCCTATCAACTCCCGAGATGAGGCTGGTGTAACCGAAGTGAAATGGCTAGCTAGTTAGCGCGCGCTAATAGCGTTTCAAACGTCACTCACTCTGAGCCTTCTAGTAGTTGTTCCCCTTGCTCTGTATGGGTAACGCTGCTTCGAGGGTGGCTGTTGTCGTTGTGTTGCTGGTTCGAGCCCAGTAAGGAACGAGGAGAGGGACGGAAGCTATACTGTTACACTGGCAATACTAAAGTGCCTATAAGAACATCCAATAGTCAAAGGTTAATGAAATACAAATGGTATAGAGGGAAATAGTCCTATAACTCCTATAATAACTGCAACCTAAAACTTCTTACCTGGGAATATTGAAGACTCATGTTAAAAGGAAGTACCAGCTTTCATATGTTCTCATGTTCTGAGCAAGGAACTGAAACGTTAGCTTTCTTACATGGCACTTTTACTTTCTTCTCCAACACTTTGTTTTTGCATTATTTAAACCAAATTGAACATGTTTCATTATTTACTTGAGGCTAAATTGATTTTATTGATGTATTATTAAGTTAAAATAAGTGTTCATTCAGTATTGTTGTAATTGTCATTATTACAAATACATAAAAATAAAAAAAATTGGCCAATGAATCGGTATTGTCTTTTTTGGTCATCCAATAATCGGTATCGGCGTTGAAAAATCATAATCGGTCAACCTCTGCTTTCGAGTAAGGGCTGTGTCAGTCATGACATTTTCTTCAGCCGGTTATTGTCATTCAAAAAGAATGCTGGTCTCATGGTAATTGACAGTTAATGAACAAAAACACATTTAGCAGCTCTATGCATATAAGCCACTGATACGCACCTTTGGAACATCTAGATGAATAATTTTTTTTGAAAGTCTTACAAATTATTTTAATATACACCATCACAAAAAAACATTATTTTAGACCGGTCTAAAGAAACGTTATGATACAAAGAAAATGTATTTCAGAAGTAAATAATGAGTTGGCCTACTGTGCGTTATCTGTATATGTGCCATTCCATAGGCTGTAGGCTTGTTCGTTTAGCAGACAAGATATGCTTATATGTCCCGTGCCATTATTTAGTATTATATGATTTTATAGTAGGAATAATATAATTTAACTTAGCAGAATAAAATAGAAAATATATTTTTCCCATTCCAGAGTGCACATATGAAGTGGCTATGTTGAGTGTAAAAGTGATAATTTGAAACAGGTCCTATATGCTAGATTTAGAGTTATTTGGCCACTTTAGTTGTGAATGATACAAACTTTAGAATGTCTTAGAAATCAGAACATACAGTATATGGGCTGCATGGCGCGACTATAGGCTATTGAAGTCCCCCAAAAAGTTTGCACTCTGTTCTTTGCCTCAAGTTGCATACGCGGGCGGTTCTCTCATAAAGTGATCATATACTGAACAAAAATAAGAACGCAACAAGCAAAAAATAATGATTTTGTTGAGTTTCAGTTCATATAAGGAAATCAGTCAATTGAAATAAATATATTAGGCCATAATCTATGGATTTCACATGACTGGGCAGGGGGCGCAGCCATGAGTGTGCCTGGGAGGGCATAGGCCCACCCACTTGGGAGCCAGGCATCCCCACTGGGGAGCTAGGCCCAACCAATCAGAATTAGTTTTTCCCCAAAAAGGGATTTATTACAGACATAATTACTCTTCAGTTTCATCAGCTGTCCGGGTGGCTGGTCAATCCCGCAGGTGAAGAAGCTGAATATGGAGGAGTTGGGCTGGTGTGGTCTGTGGTTGTGAGGCCGGTTGGACGTACTGCCAAATTCTCCAAAACAACTTATGGTAGAAAAATTAACATTAAATTATCTGGCAACAGCTCTGGTACACATTCCTGCAGTCATCATGCCAATTGCACGCTCCCTCAGAACTTGATACACCTGTGGCATTGTGTTTTGTAACAAAACTGCACATTTTAGAGTGACCTTTTATTGTCCCCAGCACAATGTGCACCTGTGTAATGATCATGCTGTTTAATCAGCTTCTTGATATGCCACACCTGTCAGGTGGATGGATTATCTTGGCAAAGGAGAAATGCTCACTAACTGAGATGTAAACAAATATGTGCATAAAATTTGAGCGAAATAAGCCTTTTGTGCGTATGGAACATTTATGGGATCTTTTATTTCAACACATGAAACATGGGACCAACACTTTTACATGTTGTTTTATATTTTTGTTCAGTATATTTTCACCCATCAGACTAGTCTCAATTTAATCTTGTCTTTACTAATATGTTAAATTAATTTAGATTTAAAATAGTCAATTATCAAAGGGGCAAGGTAAAAAAAATACATGTCATCAGTATGCACTCGAATAGCGAATGGAGACTGCTTAGTTTTTTTCAATTTGGGTAGCGTACTCTGGTTATTTCACTCCATGCATCATCCACTGTTTGAGGATGCAGCCTCTTGCTCAGCAACGTTATATTCCTCCCAAAAGCTGAAAGCCATGGGTTCTCCAAACCTGTTCCTGCAGCTACCCAGTGCTTAATTGGGAAATTGAGTGAAATCTATTCAGGAACATCGATAGTAACATGTTTTCCCAACAAAACATATTTCACCAAACTGTTGACAGACCCTCTGTGTGCTCGAGAAGGAAATGAAGGCGAGATAAATGGAAATCCACTGTGGTGAGATATTCTGTACCTAAAGGTAATGTGTCAGCCTATTCATTATATATTAAAAAACAAATGTACTATAATTGTAGGCTAACCCTGTAAGCCGACCTGCAAAATCAATAAACTAACAGCATCGCCTAGTCCTAGGCCTACATGTTCTCTCCCAGACTCATGGATAGAACGTTTGGAGGATAGCATAACGTAGCCAACCAGTCTATAAAATATGCATAATTATACAGTCAACACTAAAAGAAGATTACTAGAATTTGTTTTATTTTGGAGTATAGGCTAGACCAATTATGTAAAGATATCTTAGATATCTTGAGCTCATGTATAGGCCTATGGGTATACATAAGCTCTAATACGCGTTTTGGGTGTTTTTAATTCATCATCACCTTTAGAATGGACTGCCCATTTCGTTGTGTTATGCTTTGAAACAACATCCACAACGACCATGTTTTCCACTCAGTTTCAACCTATTGATCAATATGAAGAAAAAGTACAATCACACTGAGGTGAGTTTTAAAAGCAAGGAACTGTTTTGATGATGTGTTTGTGATTTATGATTTCATTTACACTGTCAGAGTGGTTAGAGGGACAATAGAGCCCTTAGTACCAGGCCATTAGCGACCTGATGGTCATTAGAGAGTTGGGTACTACCAATGTATGTCATGTGGAATTTTACTGCGGTCATAACTCATGACCGCAGGTGTGGTGGTAATATGGTCACCGCAACAGCCCTACTGCAATTTATTTCGTACATCATTAACATTTTAATTGAGTACATATTTTTACCTCTAATTACTACCACAATGATGGCCACCGGTCCACCCACAGTCGAATGTCAACTTAAATGGTAATGTATAGTCCGTTATCTGTATAGCGTATTCGGAAAGTATTGAGACCTCTTCACTATTTTCTTATGTTACAGCCTTTATTCTAAAATGGATTAAATTGATGAGGGAAAAAACGATCTACACACACAACCCCATAATGACAAAGCAAAAACAGTTTTTTTGAAATGTTTGCAATCAACTGAAATATAACATTTACATAAGTGTTCAAACCTTTTACTCAGTACTTTGTTGAAGCACCTTCGGCAGGGATTACTCTCAAGCTCTGTCAGGTTGAATGGGGAGCCTTGATGCACAGCTTTTTTCAGGTCTCTCCATAGATGTTCGATCGGGTTCAAGTCCGGCCTCTGGCTGGGCCACTCAAGGACATTCAGAGACTTGTCCCGATGCCACTCCTGTGTTGTCTTGGCTGTGTGCTGAGGGTTGTTGTCCTGAGGGTTGTTGTTGACTAGCCAGGATCCAGGGAAAAATGAACGGAGCAAAAGTACAGAGAGATCCTTGATGAAAACCTGCTCCAGAATGCTAAGGACTTCAGACAGGCACAAAGGTTCACCTTCCAACAGGACAACGACCCTGAGCACCTAGCCAGGATAACACAGGAGTGGCTTTGGAAGGTAAACCTTTGTGCCTGTCTGAAGTCCTTAGCACTTATTTTTTATGAATTTGCAAAAATGTCAACCTGATTTTGCTTTGTCATTATGGAGTATTGTGTGTAGAATGATTAGATTGAGCAAATCAAACAATTTTATTAATTTTAGAGTAATACGGCTGTAACGTAACAAAATGAGGGAAAGTGAAGGGGTCTGAATACTTTCTGAATGCACTGTATTTATATTATTTCAATAGGTTTCCTATGGAGGATTGACAGTATAATTTTTTTATAAATGATATTCCCATTCAAGTCAACGTTCTCTGATGTGTGGACCTCCAACCGTCTTTGTGCTACCATTTAAAAGTTGACAGTTCAATTTTTTTTCTCCCATTTATTAGCCAAAATATGACTCCCACCTTGTATTCAAGAGCATGCTGTGTCTCAACCAATGGCGTGCACAACACAAAACACCAGATGATGTAAAATAGGGTCTAACCTACAACATATGTGAAAATGAAAACATATGTTTTTTTCCCCCAAAGATAATTCAAGTTAAAGCTAAAAAAAAAAAAAAAAACATTTTTATTAAACCATTTTTTTTTTTCAAGAAATTATCAAATAGTTTGACAACCCTGTTTTGTAAGCTTTTAAATAATATCAAACTCAACTGTTTATTTTTTCCAGTGATGAAGACATGCATGTCTGTCTCATGGTAGGGTGGGATATGCAAAATGGGTCAACTTTGACCAACTCTTTCTGGTAAATGTTTTGCATTCAGGTCCAAAAACTACTTCTACCATTGGCAAATATGCATAGAATCTTTCATTCAAATCCAAAGGGGTTCGGTCAAAAAAGTTATTGAAATCAAATGGAATGACCCCTCTTGTAATTCACACTGTGTTGGAATGTGAAACTGATCTATTGTTGGGCTGACCGCAATAGGTCAACTGTTCGATTGTTTGGTTGTTAGGTTGTTGATCGACAAAGATTGTTTTAGTGCTCGACTTAAACAATCTTGGTCGACCGACAGCCTAACGACCAAACAATCGACCAGTCGACTAATATATACATTACAAGTTTGGACACACAATCTACTCATTACATGTATAATTATTGTAAAGACATCAAAACTATGTTGTAACCTGGAATGCTTTTCCAATAGTCTTGAAGGAGTTCCCACATATGTTAACCACTTGTTAGCTGCTTTTCCTTCATTCTGTGGTTCAACTCATCCCAAACCATCTCAATTGGGTTGAGGTCGGGTGATTGTGGAGGCCAGGTCATCGGATGCAGCACTCCATCACTCTCCTTATTGGTCAAATAGCCCTTACACAGCCTGGATGTGTGTTGGGTCATTGTCCTGTTGAACAACAAATGATAGTCCCACTAAGCGCAATCCTGATGGGATGGCGTATCGCTGCAGAATGCTGTGGTAGCCATGCTGGTTAAGTGTGTCTTGAATTCTAAATAAATCCCTGGCAGTGTCACCAGCAATGGACCCCCCCCCCCCCCCCCCCCCCACACTATCACACCTCCTCCATGCGTCACGGTGGGAACCACACATGCAGAGATTTTCCGTCTTACGAAGACGCGTGGCTGGAACCAAAAATCTCAAATTTGGACTCGTCAGACAAAAGAACAGAAGAAAATGTCAATTTCAAAATAAAATAATAGCATACTCTGTTGTCCTGATGTGGCTATGCCAAATGGCTGTGGGCTACTCTAGTTCATTTAGCAGACGAGATTGTCTTATAATTCCGTGGCATTATTTATATTTTATAGTATGAAGAATACAATTGAACAAAGCTGAAAAAAATATAATTATTTTCTCCAAACGATTTCAGGGAGTGCGCACATGCGCACATTCTGTGTTGAGCGGTTAACAAAGAAATATGTACTCCTATATGCTTAATTTTGAGTTATTAATTTCACTTTAGTTCTTCAAACTTGAGCTATATGTTTTGATTTTAAAATATTGATTGTAAAGGCTATATGATGAGAGTAATGATGACTTGAAAAAAGTCACTTGAAAGGCATGAGCACTGATTTTGTTTTTTTGCGCAGGCTGTACACACCATCAGTCTCTCATTCACAATTTGACAAGCACTTGATAATGCTTCGAGTTTCACGGCGGCATCCCCTTTGTGGCCTTAATGCACCCTAAGAAAATCTATGCCTTTTTACGGAACACTAAAATAACACATCCTAGATCTGAATGAATGAAATATTCTTATTAAATACTTTTTTCTTTACATAGTTGAATGTGCTGATAACAAAATCACACAAAAATGATCAATGGAAATCAAATTTATCAACCCACTGAGGTCTGGATTTGGAGTCACACTCAAAATTAAAGTGGAAAACCACACTACAGGCTGATCCAACTTTGATGTAATGTCCTTATACAAGTCAAAATGAGGCTCAGTAGTGTGTGTGGCCTCCACGTGCCTGTATGACCTCCCTACAACGCCTGGGAATGCTCCTGATGAGGTGGCGGATGGTCTCCTGAGGGATCTCCTCCCAGACCTGGACTAAAGCATCCGCCAACTCCTGGACAGTCTGTGGTGCAACGTGGCGTTGGTGGATGGAGCAAGACATGATGTCCCAGATGTGCTCAATTGGATTCAGGTTTGGGGAACGGGCGGGCCAGTCCATAGCATCAATGCCTTCCTCTTGCAGGAACTGCTGACACACTCCAGCCACATGAGGTCTAGCATTGTCTTCCATTAGGAAGAACCCAGGAGGAACCCAGGGCCAACCGCACCAGCATATGGTCTCACAAGGGGTCTGAGGATCTCATCTCGGTACCTAATAGCAGTCAGGCTACCTCTGGCGAGCACATGGAGGACTGTGCGGCCCCCCCCAAAGAAATGCCACCCCACACCATGACTGACCCACCGCCAAACTGGTCATGCTGGAGGATGTTGCAGGCAGCAGAACGTTCTCCACGGCGTCTCCAGACTCTGTCACGTCTGTCAGGTGCTCAGTGTGAACCAGCTTTCATCTGTGAAGAGCACAGGGCGCCAGTGGCGAATTTGCCAATCTTGGTGTTCTCTGGCAAATGCCAAACGTCCTGCACGGTGTTGGGCTGTAAGCACAACCCCCACCTGTGGACGTCGGGCCCTCATACCACCCTCATGGAGTCTGTTTCTGACCGTTTGAGCAGACACATGCACATTTGTGGCCTGCTGGAGGTCATTTTACAGGGCTCTGGCAGTGCGCCTCCTGCTCCTCCTTGCACAAAGGCGGAGGTAGCGGTCCTGCTGCTGGGTTGTTGCCCTCCTACGGCCTCCTCCACATCTCCTGATGTACTGGCCTGTCTCCTGGTAGCGCCTCCATGCTCTGGACACTACGCTGACAGACACAGCAAACCTTCTTGCCACAGCTCGCATTGATGTGCCATCCTGGATGAGCTGCACTACCTGAGCCACTTGTGTGAGTTGTAGACTCTGTCTCATGCTACCACTAGAGTGAAAGCACCGCCAGCATTCAAAAGTGACCAAAACATCAGCCAGGAAGCATAGGAACTGAGAAGTGGTCTGTGGTCACCACCTGCAGAACCACTCCTTTATTGGGAGTGTCTTGCTAATTGCCTATAATTTCCACCTGTTGTCTATTCCATTTGCACAACAGCATGTGACATTTATTGTCAGTCAGTGTTGCTTCCTAAGTGGACAGTTTGATTTCACAGAAGTGTGATTGACTTGGAGTTACATTGTGTTGTTTAAGTGTTCCCTTTATTTTTTTGAGCAGTGTATATAATTCACAAGTGATAGGTGATAGGCTCCTATCAGACTTCTTGATTTAATCTTGTCTTTACATATACACTTTTTAAAAAACATTTTTATTTAACCTTTATTTAACTAGGCAAGTCAGTTAAGAACAAATTCCTATTTACAATGAAGCCCTACCGACCAAACCCTCCCCTAACCTGGATGACACTGGGCCAATAGGGAAGTGCACTATCAGACTCCCGATCACGGCCGGTTGTGATACAGCCTGGGATCGAACCAGGGTTTATAGTGATGCCTCTAGCACTGCGATGCCGTGCCTTAGACCGCTGTGCCGCTCGGGAGCTCATATATATAAATAATATGTGACATTTGTTTCGATTTAGAATGGACCATTATCATGCACCTGTATCGAAACAACAGGGACAACGGAAAAAATACACTTAAATAGCGAATGGAGGACGCTTTTCCCCATGGTTTATTTTCATGCCAGGCAGGTAGGCTGTACTCCTCTGCTTAATATTAGGAAAGTTGAGAAATAAATACAGTAGGCGTAGCTGATGGGATCCTCATATTTCTATTAGCGGCCATCGCTCTGTTTTCCCACGCAATTACAAAGCCTATAAAAATGTTGCGCAACATGAGCTCATGGGCTCTCATGAAGTGTTTGATTAGAATTTCAAATACATTAGCATTGATGTCAGAGTGATTAGAGAGACAATAGAGTGCTGAGTACCAGGCAGTTAGCAAGTTTGGTAGGTTACTAATAACCAGCAGCATCAGAGCTTGGAAAAGCCTAATTACATGACTAAAAGTTCATGTGGAATTTGACTGCCTTCATGATTCGTGACTCCAGGTGTGGCGGTAATACGGTCACTACGGTCTGTGGCGTTCCTCATGACAGCCAGTTTCATCATAGGGTTTAATGGTTTTTACGACTGCACTTGAAACTTTCAAAGTTCTTGAAATGTTCTGCATTGACTGACCTTCATGTCTTAAAGTAATGATTGACTGTCGATTTTCTTTGCTTATTTGAGCTGTTCTTTCCATAATATGGACTTGGTCTGTTACCAAATAGGCCCTTCTTCTGTATACCTCCCCTACCTTGTCACAACACAACTGATTGGCTCAAATGCATTAAGAAGTAAAGAAATTCCACAATGAACTTTTAACAAGGCACACCTGTTAATTGTAGTTAATTACTACCTCCTGACGCTGGTTGAGAGAATGCCAAGAGTGTGCAAAACTGTCATCAAGGCAAAGGGTGGCTAATCTGAAATATATATATTTTGATTAGTTCAACACTTTTTTTGGTTACTATATGATTCCATGTGTTATTTCATAGTTTTGATGTCTTCACTATTATTCTACAATGTAGACAATAGTAAAAAATAAAGAAAAACATTGAATGAGTAGGAGTGTCCAAACTTTTGACTGACTGGTACTGTATATACATATATTTATATTTGCGTTCATCTTGGTGAACTAGTGCTTTGCGGAGGCCTAGACTAAATGCCAGTTTATGCTTGATTGGAAAATGTGGTAGGTGGCTCCATGTGGAGGGTGTGACGGAATTGCGGAGCCTCCAGAGGCATGCAGTTGCCAAAGCGCCTCCCAAATGTTGTAACAATGCAGAAAGCTCTGTATAGTGCCGCATTGACATGATTGGTTGATGGTAGGTGGGGGCGGTACATCATGTAGGAAACACAAACTCACAACGGCTCTGCACTGCGAAGCGCAGGAAGTATGAATAGCCAGACTTTTGCTGAGTCCGTATCACTGTGATTGCTGTATGGCCAGTGCAGACGTCGGATTGATCATGCACCCAGATGCACAATGCGCTACTCTCTTCAGAATGCGCTCTCTCCTGCCAATTTGTGCACATTCATTGTTTCTTAACTTCATTGTGTGAATTATTTGTGTTTTAATTGTTAGTGTATATCAATTCCTCATTACATATATTACCAGTAATACATTTACCGTTAATTCCTACCATTTCTAATCTACAGTGTTTGTTACTTTGGTTACAGTAATTTCTGTTATCAATATTATTATTCCTGTCACGTTATCACCCCGTGTGCACAACCTATGCTGCACTTGTGAGAAACAATTTTTGTCAATTTAGTCATTGTTTTTTGTTTTGAGCGCTCCTGTAAATGTTGAGTAAGGATGCGCACGCATGGAAGTAGGCCTATAGGCTACCTGGCCTGCGCAAATGTAGACATGTGTAGGGTCTGATTAGTATTTCTGATTGGCTTAATGCACCACTACTAATAACCTGTGGAGCTTCTCAAAGTAATGTTTTCTTCACCGCAAACAGTCTTATTTTTACATCCATTGAGAATTACAGTAGTTCCTCAATGTATTTACAAAATCTTCCTATCTCTCTCCCTTTCGATGAGAACTCGTCATAAAATTGTCCTACCTGATTAATTCTTATCATTGCTTGAGTTGGACTGAAATAGGTTCCGGTACTCATTTTGGGGGCAGTGACTATTTAGGTGCAGGAGCTCCACAATACTTTTGAGCCAATATTCTTTGAGGAACAGGTTTGAGGTTCCGGTACTCAGCTTCGGTGAGCTCCTGCCCAAGTCAAGCACTGCTTCTTATCCCTTGCGCAAATAGCCTACAGCTGTGTCTGTGCGCGGGAAACTCGTAGGGCCCAGAATATTTTATACAATGTTACAAGTTCGCTAGTAGCATGAATATTTAACTTGTATCTATTTGTGTCCATCACAGAGGCTGCAGAAGAGGGCAGAGCGTTTCAACCTGCCTGCTACTGCTGATAGTAAGAAAGAGGCCCGCGCTGCCAGGTGAGCCCCTGGACCGAATTACACATTATAATGGATCATATGTTGACTTTAGATAAAACTAGAGTTATACATATTTTGGTTAAAACAAATTAGTTTTACTGCAACCCTGGTTTTACGAAGGACGAACAAGTTCTTACTATGCTATAAGCTGTCTCCAGACAGCACCACTGAATAATAATTTGTTACATTTTTTGTGTTTTATCTCCCCTTTTCTCCCAAATTTCATCATATCAAATTATGATCTTGTCTCATCGCTTCAACTCCACAACGGGCTCAGGAGACCTGAAGGTCGAGTAATGCATCTGCCAAAACATGACCCGCCAAACCGCACTCAGTAACATCCGCCTGCTTAATGTGGACCAATGTGTCGGTGAAGACACAGTTCAACTAATGGCAGGCGCCCGGCCCGCCACAAGGAGTCGCTAGAGCACGATGAGCCAAGTAAAGCCCCCCCTCCCCCCCTGGCCAAACCCTCCCCTGACGACACTGGGCCAATTGTGCGCTGCCCTATGGGACTCCCGGGTTGTTGTTCAGAATGGAATACCAAAGAGGGCATTGTGTTGCACTTTGAGATGCGAACAGATCTACGTGTCTCCTCTGAACTGGCACCAAAACGCCTCTATCACCTGTGGGTGGATACTCTGCAGACTCAGGCTTGCCCCTCGACAATAGGTTCGCACCTGGATTCAATATACCTGGAATGTGCGTTGCTGACAGTGAGTTGTGTGTGTATGCCCACAGCATGTATCCGGGATGCCACCTGGTGCATGGCCATTGAGCGGACTCCGCCCTGGCGATTGATGTATGAGGTCGAGCCCGAGGCCTGCAGAGCATGATAGCCTTGAAGGCTGCAGAGCTTTCCTGCTGCTGCTCAAATTTGTGTGTAATGGTCTCCACGAAAGGACCGAAGAGCCCAGATACTGTGACAGGAGCATTCAGCAGCATGTTCTTTTCTCGTTCTCAAATTAAATTAAATGAAGCTTTATTTCAGACATAGAATGCAACGCAATGTGCTTTACAGGACAAAAACGAATAAAAAACAAAAATAAAAGCTGCATTATGCTACATAACCAAAAGTAGGTGGAGACCTGCTCCTCGAACATCTCATTCCAAAATCATGGGCATTAATATGGAGTTGGTCCCCCCTTACTGCTATAATAGCCTCCACTCTTCTGGAAAGACTTTCCACTAGATGTTGGAACATTGCTGCCGGGACTTGTTTCCGTTCAGCCACGAGCATTATTGAGGTTGAGCCCTAATTGTTGGCCGATTAGGCCTGGCTGGCAGTCGGCATTCTAATTCATCCCAAAGGTGTTCGATGGGGTTGAGGTCAGGGCTCTGTGCAGGCCAGTCAAGTTCTTCAACACCAATCTCGACAAACCATTTCTGTATGGACCTCGCTTTGTGCAGGAGGGCATTGTCATGCTGAAATAGGAAAGGGCCTTCCCCAAACTGTTGCCACAAAGTTGGAGGCACAGAATCGTCTAGAATGTCTAGAACCAAGGGGCCTAGCCCGAACCATGAAAAACAGCCCCAGACCATTATTCCTCCTCAACCGAACTTTACAGTTGGTGCTATCTATTCGGGCTGGTAGCGTTCTCCTGCCATCCACCAAACCAGATTGGTCTGTCGGACTGCCAGACGTTGAAGGGTGATTCATCACTCGAGAGTACGCGTTTCCACTGCTCCAGAGTCCAATGCCGGCAAGCTTTGTTTCCAGGGGCAGTTTGAAACTCAGTAGTGAGTGTTGCAACCAAGGACAGGCAATTATTAATTTTTTTTGCGCGCTGCACGATTCATCACTCGGAGGTCCCTATCTGTGAGCTTTTATGGCCTACCACTTCGCGGCTGAGCTGTTGTTGCTCCTAGACGTTTCTATTTCATAATAACAGCACTTACAGTTGACCAGGGCAGAAATCTGATGAACTGACTTGTTGGAAAGGTGGTAATAGAAGAATCTTAAAATGTATTCTAAAACCCACAGGCAGCCAGTGCAGAAACCTTAAAATCGGTGTAGTGTGTGTTCTCCGTCTGTTCTTGGTCGGTGCCCGTTCTGCAGCATTCTTTGTTTCTGACATTTGAGTGAGGTTGAGCCACAAGTGGTGGTGTGTCACTACCGAGAATCCCATGATTCTGCCCACGTCCTAGGCAGCACACCTCATGTGTAGTGTGCCTTCCTGAGCTCGACATACATCTCTGGAGTAGCCTGCCCTTCCATGTCCAGGAGGACCTGGGCCTGGTAGGTCTGGAGGAGGACCATGATGTTCAGCATGGCTGCTGACTGGGCTACCTTGTAAGACTTCTCTTCCCGGTAAGCGGTAATGCGGCATGCTCTGGATGACAGCTGCGGCTTCTCAGCCTCACACCTCAACAGCCTCCGCGGCAAAGGCTTCTTCGTGCGGGGGCATGGCCAGATTCCCCAGCTCGGGCGATCCTGGTCCTGTGTCGATCCTGGACCATGAGTTGAAGCTCTGGATGGGAGAGCGTGTCTGTGGCTTCTCCCAGGACTGCCTCAACTCATTCCTGACATCTGTGAACAGGGGGCAGGGTCTGTGGGGGCTGGCTGGCTAGCCGGTGACTGACGGTGGGAAGTAAGCCCCTGCCAGCATGGTTTCAGGGGCTGGTTGTGGATTTGGCCAAGACAGGCATAGCTTAGTCACAGCCCTGCCCAGGACCTCCACCAGCTCCTTGTTGTAAGGATCCTTGTCAGAGATCCGACAGACAGCCGGCATCTCCACCTTGTCCTCCTCAATGTCACCCTTCATTCTGAGCCAGGATCTCCATTGGCGTTCCACTGGCTGGCATGGAAGTCTCTCAGCTCCCGGTGCGCTGCGTCCTCGAAAGAAGCAGCAATTTGGGGAAGGACAGAGCCTCCACCTCAGCCAAGGATTGGAGCGCCGCATCTCGGCCACTCGTCCATACACTCCCGTGGAGCTATATGGGAGGAGCTGGGTTGTGGAGAGATATAGATCAGCTCCACTTGATGGCGAAGGGAAGGCAGGGGAAGCCTGGGGCGGTGGATACAGAAGAAGGTGTCCGTAAGAGCCACCTCTGCATTCTCTGGTCCAAGGCATCGGGCACACTCTCAATGACCGTCCCTCCCCGACATGTGCGCCTTGTACGTTATTTCAGCCTGAGGAGAAAAATATTTTTTAAACAGAAAAACCTGAATGAATCTGTCTGGTACCCACACTCAAAGCTTATGAACACTGTTTGAGCGTGATTGGGAAAGCGATTTATAAAATATTTACCTCAGAATCCTTGGTCTCAAGTGCGACACGTTAGCTAGCTATATAGCTAGATGGACCATTAGCAAAGAGTGGGTAGCAAGCTAGCTGACTCCGGCTGCAAAACGGACCAACGCCGAAGGAATCTATATCAAATCTAAAATATCTTCGCTGCTCGGTCGAATGCGTAGGCCGTCTGAAATTGAGAAGTTTAGACGGAAAAGATGAATTTACAGGTGATAAATGGTGGCTTTGATAAACAGTGGTGGCTGAATAAAGCAAGAGTGGCTGGGCAGTGCGTATTATACCCTCAGGGTATAATGAGTCATGGCCCGACGGGGCCAATCACTTCCAAGATGGGACTTGGGTGGTTTCAAAGTTGAAAATTATTCAGTGATGCTGTCAGGAGACAGCTTATAGCATAGTAATAACTCAAGTTCGAAATGAAGTAAAAGCAGTCATGTACTGTTAATCTTGCATGTAGGCAACAGCAATGTTTCACACTTATGACCCCTTGATATCCTCAAATGTATGAAATATTGTGGTTGACAATCAAGTTTGGATCATTACTCAGTGAACAGTGTCAGGTAGTTATGTAAAAATAATATTTAATATACATATTTTATGTGGCAATAATCTACTCCAGGGTCAACTCATATTGGGCTGTCGAAAGGATAGTACTCTAGGGTCAACTCATATTGGGCTGTCGAAAGGATAGTAAAATGGATGTTAAAAAGATGTAGGCTGTGAGAGTGAATATTAATTGAATTGATCTGATGTTTGTCAGATTTGGTTTACCGGCTCTATCACCAGCTTCCAAACCAGGTGAGTTGGATTTTCATAGGTTTTTCAGCATGACCAGTCAAAATTGTATGTTGTAATTCATGTATATTTTTTCTCTTTGTCTATTAGGTGCATCAGTTGCAAATAGTAAACTAACTGTGAGTATCAATGGGGTTCATATAATATATTTATTTTTCCTATTTCAACAATGCCTGCACATAAAATGGCACTTCACATAATCGGCACATTTACTGTAGGTTGCTGTGACAATGTTGGTGTTAACCCTGTATTAGTTTGGCAAAATAATATGGAACAGGAAAAAATATAGAAAGGCTTTCCCAAAAACCTTCTAAATTAAAGGACCCCCCAGAGGAAGTATCCCCCTACTATTTTGAAGCAATTTTTTGTCCTAAAGAGGGAATGCACTTTTAGGTTCCACCTCCGAAGAATCACGAAGTCTACATATACATATTCACAAATTGGGTGTGGGAATTTCCATGTGGAGTTGATAAACATCAACAACAAGGCCACTGACAGCTGTCAGAGTATGTAGTTACAACCTTATCTAGCTAGCTATCCTGCTAATTTTATATACAGTGCCTTGCGAAAGTATTCAGCCCCCTTGAACTTTGCGACCTTTTGCCACATTTCAGGCTTCAAACATAAATATATAAAACTGTATTTTTTTGTGAAGAATCAACAACAAGTGGGACACAATTACTGCAGAGATCTACAGCTGAGGTGGGAGACTCTGTCCATAGGACAACAATCAGTCGTATATTGCACAAATCTGGCCTTTATGGAAGAGTGGCAAGAAGAAAGCCATTTCTTAAAGATATCCATGAAAAGTGTTGTTTAAAGTTTGCCACAAGCCACCTGGGAGACACACCAAACATGTGGAAGAAGGTGCTCTGGTCAGATGAAACCAAAATTGAACTTTTTGGCAACAATGCAAAACGTTATGTTTGGCGTAAAAGCAACACAGCTCATCACACTGAACACACCATCCCCACTGTCAAACATGGTGGTGGCAGCATCATGGTTTGGGCCTGCTTTTCTTCAGCAGGGACAGGGAAGATGGTTAAAATTGATGGGAAGATGGATGGAGCCAAATACAGGACCATTCTGGAAGAAAATCTGATGGAGTCTGCAAAAGACCTGAGACTGGGACGGAGATTTGTCTTCCAACAAGACAATGATCCAAAACATGAAGCAAAATCTACAATGGAATGGTTCAAAAATAAACATATCCAGGTGTTAGAATGGCCAAGTCAAAGTCCAGACCTGAATCCAATCGAGAATCTGTGTAAAGAACTGAAAACTGCTGTTCACAAATGCTCTCCATCCAACCTCACTGAGCTCGAGCTGTTTTGCAAGGAGGAATGGGAAAAAATGTCAGTCTCTCGATGTGCAAAACTGATAGAGACATACCCCAAGCGACTTACAGCTGTAATCGCAGCAAAAGGTGGCGCTACAAAGTATTAACTTAAGGGGGCCAAATACTTTCGCAAGGCACTGTAGCTAGCTAATGTTATCTGTTGTTGTTGCTGGGTTTTACTACACCGTATTCAAAAGACTAACCAGCTGGCTCTATTGCTGGTTCTGTAGATGGATTTATCATAATAATTTATTTAGGAAAACTTTGCCACAGATGGAAACCACTGGACAATCTTTGACTTCGCCATCTATTGTTTTTTCCAAAGTTTGGCATCTTCCATTTTTTATTCCTCCAAATAGGATAGCAGCCTACACCAGAAATAACTAATATTGATAACCATCTAGATGATACATAGCCTACATACAGTCTACTACTCAATGGGGAGGCCATGAACGGCAACACCGGGACACAGTGCCAGTCGCTCCCGCTTGACAAGCACTACTGTCCGGCAATGGTGTGGGAAGTAGCTACCTAGTAGCCATTAGCCAATATCAGGGTGACTGTTACAGTAAGCACACGCATACGACGAATGAAGTAACAGTACACCCATCATAAAATACTTTTAATATAAAATAAACAATCGTCAGTTTTATAACTGAAAATTGACAATTATTTGTGTAAAAGTAATAGTGAAATATGACTGACTCATCCATCCAGTCCACTCTTACGGTATGGTAGCTCAATGTATGGTAGTTGCGTGGTAAGAAATGGAAGAAGAAGAAAAACAGCTCAGTCAAAACCATCTAACCTAAAGCAGAGAGCTTTTGACACACCCACTCCATTCCACACGCCCACTACTTTCCTTTCGACACACCCACTCATTCATGCTCCGGTTGCCATATTGGGATGTAGCTAGCCCCCTTCTCTGTAGTGAAGCAAAACTTTACTGGTCAAACCATTAATCTTGGGGTGATGGGGAGCGAGTTTGCAAATGGCAAATATCACACAATTATACCATTTTAAAAAATGGTTATTTATATTTATATGTATATATATATATATATATATATATATATACACTGCTCAAAAAAATAAAGGGAACACTAAAATAACACATCCTAGATCTGAATGAATGAAATATTCTTATTGAATACTTTTTTCATTACATAGTTGAATGTGCTGACAACAAAATCACACAAAAATGATCAATGGAAATCAAATTTATCAACCCATGGAGGTCTGGATTTGGAGTCACACTCAAAATTAAAGTGGAAAACCACACTACAGGCTGATCCAACTTTGATGTAATGTCCTTAAAACAAGTCAAAATGAGGCTCAGTAGTGTGTGTGGCCTCCACGTGACTGTATGACCTCCCTACAACGCCTGGGCATGCTCCTGATGAGGTGGTGGATGGTCTCCTGAGGGATCTCCTCCCAGACCTGGACTAAAGCATCCGCCAACTCCTGGACAGTCTGGTGCAACGTGGCGTTGGTGGATGGAGTGAGACATGATGTCCCAGATGTGCTCAATTGGATTCAGGTCTGGGGAACGGGCGGGCCAGTCCATAGCATCAATGCCTTCCTCTTGCAGGAACTGCTGACACACTCCAGCCACATGAGGAGACCTTTCCATTGTCTTGCATTAGGAAGAACCCAGGAGGAACCCAGGGCGAACTGCACCAGCATATGGTCTCACAAGGGGTCTGAGGATCTCATCTCGGTACCTAATGGCAGTCAGGCTACCTCTGGCGAGCACATGGAGGGCTGTGCGGCCCCCCCAAAGAAATGCCACCCCACACCATGACTGACCCACCGCCAAACCAGTCATGCTGGAAGATGTTGCAGGCAGCAGAACGTTCTCCACGGAGTCTCCAGACTCTGTCACGTGCTCAGTGTGAACCTGCTTTCATCTGTGAAGAGCACAGGGCGCCAGTGGCGAATTTGCCAATCTTGGTGTTCTCTGGCAAATTCCAAACGTCCTGCACGGTGTTGGGCTGTAAGCACAACCCCCACCTGTGGACGTTGGGCCCTCATACCACCCTCATGGAGTCTGTTCCTGACCGTTTGAGCAGACACGTGCACATTTGTGGCCTGCTGGAGGTCATTTTGCTGGGCTCTGGCAGTGCTCCTCCTTGCACAAAGGCGGAGGTAGCGGCCCTGCTGCTGGGTTGTTGCCCTCCTACGGCCTCCTCCACGTCTCCTGATGTACTGGCCTGTCTCCTGGTAGCGCCTCCATGCTCTGGACACTACGCTGACAGACACAGCAAACCTGCATGTAGGGACAGCAGACTGGGATAGGAATTGGTTGAATATGTCCGTAAAAAAATCCTGCCAGCTGGTCTGCGCATGCTCTGAGGACGCGGCTAGGGATGCCCTTTGGGCCGGCAGCACTGCGAGGTTTAACACGTTTAAGTGTTTTACTCATGTTGGCCACGGAGCAGGAGACCCCGCAGGCTTTGGTAGCAGGCCGTGTCAGTGGCACTGTATTGTCCTCAAAGCGAGCAAAGAAATTGTTTAATTTGTCTGGGAGCAAGACGTCGATGTCCGCAACGGGGCTGGTTTTCTTTTTGTAATCCGTGATCGCCTTGCCATGATTTAAAAGTGGTGGCTCGCGCTTTCAGTTTTGCGTGAATGCTGCTATTATTCCACGGTTTCTGGTTAGGGAAGGTTTTAATAGTCACAGCGGGTACAACTTCTCAAATGCACTTGCTAATAAACTCACTCACCGAGTCAGCATATACGTCAATGTTGTTGTCTGAGGCTATCCGGAACACATCCCAGTCCACATGATTGAAGCAATCTTGAAGCGTGGAATCCGATTGGTCAGACCAGCGTTGTATTGACCTGTTCACGGGCGTTTCCTGTTTTAGTTTCTGTCTATAGGCTGGGAGCAACAAAATGGATTCATGGTCAGATTTGCCGAAGCCAGGGCACTTAGGGCTTTGTGTGCATTGCGGAAGTTCGAGTAGCAATGATCCAGAATTCTTCCAGCTCGTGTCGCGCATTCGATATGGTGATAGAATTTAGGGAGTATTGATCTTAGGTTAGCTTTGTTAAAATCCCCAGCTACAATAAATGCATCCCCAGGATGTATGGTTTCCAGTTTTCATAGAGTCCAGTGAAGTTCTTTCAGTGCCGACGAAGTAACTGCTTGGGGGGATATACATGGCTTTGACTATAATCGAAGAGAATTCTCTTGGAAGATAATGCGGTCGGCATTTGATTGTAAGGAATTCTAGGTCAGGTGAACAAAAGGACTTGAGTTCCTGTATGTTTTTGTGATTTCACCATGAGTCGTTAATCATAAGGCATACACCCCCTTCTTACCAGAGAGACGTTTGTTTCCGTTGGCACGATTCGTGAAGAAACCGGGTGGCTGTACCGACTCTGACAACGTATCCCGAGTGAGCCATGTTTCCGTGAAACAGAGAATGTTAGAATCTCTGATGTCTCTCTGGAAGGCAACTCATGCCCTAATTTCGTACACCTTGTTATCTAGAGATTGGACATTGGCGAGTAATATGCTAGGAAGCGGTGGATGGTGTGCTCATCTTCTGAGTCCGAGCAGTAGGCCGCTCCGTCTGCCTCTCCTGTGGTGACCGCGTTGTTTTGGGTCGACCTCTGGGATAAGATCGTATGTCCAGGGTGGAGGTCCGAACAAAGGATCCCCTTTGGGAAACATGTATTCCTGGTCGAAATGATGGTAAGTTGACGTCGCTTTTATATCCAATAGTTCTTCCCGGCTGTATGTAATAACATTTTCTGGACAATGTAAGAAATAGTACATAAAAAAACAAAACAGTTCTAAGGACCAGAAGCGAGGCGACCATCTCTGTCGACGCCAACAACATGGTTAAGGTCTGGCCATTATCTTTCAGCTCAAAAAAGGGGATTTCTATTGGTGTGGGCGTTTAAATGTTAACTACCGGTAGCTACAAAGTAGCTTACTTGACAGAATGAGATTGTGATTATTTGCATAAATCCAGTGTACGCTACGGAACACTGCTAACCAAAAAAACTGTGCTAGGTGCATGCAAACTTTAATTAAAAATGTCTAAATTTTTCCCAGACCTCGAAAGTGGTCTCCTGGTGTGGTTTTAGCATTGTTGTGTTCTTAGAACATCCATTTTTTGTTTTTCTATAAGAAATGTGGGATTGAATGATCTAAACCCTGATAAAAGGGTGAGGGAATCCGAAACCTGAACACTCCCCACCACCCTTCCGACCACCTTGCAGGCATGCAAACTTGTCATTTTTCTGTGATATTCATTGCTTTTATTTCAAAACAGTCATCCACGTGAACCATGTAGAGCTGTAAAAAAAAACGTGGGGGTTCTGATGTAAAGTGGGCAGACGCAGTGTGTATCTCCCATTGAGCTATAAAAGAGATGCGCAAAAATATCTTCTCCATGTGTGATCACAGCCGCCTCATCACACATTCCATGCAAAAACTTTGTTCCTGTCTGGGAAATTTTTAATGCAACTCGAGGTAAGTAACCTGTGTTTGAAATAATGCTGCGATTATCCTTGATGAAAAGCTAATTATAGCTTGTATGTTTCAATAGCACAAATTATTACAGACAAAGTTAACATTAGCTAGCTGATGTTAGACATCTAGCTACGTTAGCATCCAAGTTGGCAAGCTAACATTACCACCTGCATGCCTCCATTAACTATGTGTTGCCTCAGTTTACTTCACATGTCTGTCTAATAATCCACAGAACACTTATATGCATTGGAGGAGGCGAGGGAGTAACTTTATAAACTTGGTTACTTTATTACTAAACCTAGCATGGTAGCGCAGGCAGCTGCACAACAACGGTGTATACTGGAGTCATAATGTTCCAATACTCTAACAATGATACCAATGAATAAGTACCCGCTGGTGCCATGTTTGAGTACTTACCTTAGGCAAACCCACATTATCACACTGTGGGTAGTCTAGTTATTATGTAGGAAATTAGAAAATCAAATGTACATATTATTATATTGTGTTGTTGGCATCTTTCTATTAAATAGTGTAATTTATGCTATGCTTTCGTTTTCAGAATGATAGAGTTTTAGGAGAGGGAGTCACTGTCTAAGCTTGAGTCAGGTTTGAGGTTCAAGTGGAGCTGGGCCTGGCTGAAGTTAGATGCAAAGACTGATGTCAAGGGATTGCAGCACACCCCTCCCACGTTTCTAAATAAATGTAAAGATAGACAAGCCAGGTCATGCAATTTACAGCCTGTTACTGTTTATTATTTTGAGCATTAAAATAATTTTTGTAAAAATAATGGGGGGTATGAGTCGTGTGTGTATGGCAGGTCAGATTATATTAAAATGAGAGTTGTTTTAAAGTTGGCTGAAAATAATGTAGTTATTTAGCAGATAGCCTAGACCTTCACCTTACAGTTCTTCATTAAACCCACTGGAAAATACATGTCCTCAACAAGAAAATATGAAAATCCTAACTCTGTCTGGGGAGACTGAGATGATCATGTCATGATTAACCTTAAACCCAGGCCAAAGAGCCCAACTCCCCAATACCGCAGGACACAATTTTCTCTGTCTATTGTGGTTTGGTAAGGTAGGAGTATTGAGATTGTTCAAATAGGTACTTGTTATTCTCTGACAATATGTAAGTAATATGCAAATTGTCACCTTTTTGGACTCTCACCTGTTTGCATCCCTGTTTATTGGAGAAGAAGAAGCCTGTGGTTTTCTGTTTGTAAGAGGATGACAGGATCTGTTTTTCCTCACTTTTTCACTGTGATGTTATGAATAGGAGTTTGTGAACACCTGACTTGTCTTTATGGAGCACATAAATAACACCTCTCCTCCCTCTGTGGCGTTAGGTCAGCGTTGAGGTCCTGAAGAAGCGGGCAGAGCGCTTTGGCATGAATGTGTCCTCTGTCGCCAAAACGGTGAGCTGACTCATGAATTCACTACATAACCAAAAGTATGTGAACACCTGCTCGTCTTCTCTCGATCGTTCTCTTCTCTCTATCGCTCTCTTCTCTCTATTGCTCTCTCTCTCCTGTATGGCGTTGTGTGGGCGAACGGTTTGCTGATGTCAACGTAGTGAACAGAGTGCCCCATTGTGGCGGTGGGGTTATGGTATGGGCAGGCATAAGCTACGGACAACGAAACATGGTTGCCAATTGAATGCACAGAGATACCATGATGAGATCCTTTAGCCCATTGTCGTGCTATTCATCTGCTGCCATTACTTCATGTTTCAGCATGTTAATGCACGGCCCCATGTTGCAAGGATCTTTACACAGTTCCTGGAAGCTAAAAATGTCACAGTTCTTCCATTGCCTTAATACTGACCAGACATGTCACCCATTGAGCATGTTTAGGATGCTCTGGATCAATATGTAGGACAGCGTGTTCCAGTTCACGCCAATATCTAGCAACTTCACACAGCCATTGAAGAGGAGTGGGTCAACATTCAACAGGCCGCAAAATCAAGAGCTTGATCAACTCTATGCAAAGGAGATGTATCTCGCTGCATGAGGCAAATGGTGATCATACCAGATACTGACTGGTTTTCTGATCCACGCCCTTACCATTTTTTTTAAGGTATCTGTGACCAGCAGAAACACACCTTTATTCCCAGTCATGTGAAACCCATAGATTAGAACCTAATTTATTTATTTAAATTGATTTGATTGCCTTATATGAACTATCAATGTACTTCACTCAAACCAGTGAATATCACTTATTATGAATGAGATTATTAACTATCAGCTCTTGGAATATCCAGGGCCTATACTGTTCGTATTTTTGTTCTAAAAGAGCAAATACAGAATTTTTTTTAATATGTCAAGGGACAGGACATCATAATCCTTCTCGAAACATGGTGTTGTGGAGGCATTGATACTCCGTGTCCCTAAAGCTACAGAGAAGGTTTACTACCATCAATCAAACATAAAAACATTAAACAGGGTCGGGACTCCGGTGTAATCATAATTTGGCATAAGCAGGATTTAGCACTGAATGAAATGAAAAAAGGTACTAACCACATTTGGCTGAAACTTAATAAAGGTACAATTGATTTTGACAATGATGTATACATACAGTGCTGTGGAAAAGTATTTCCCCCCTTTCTGATTTTCTCTATTTTTGCATATTAATTAAATAAATACATATATTTTTAAAAGTAGACCCAGGAAGCTAGGCATATGTCACGCGTCACTACTTCACAGGAGAGCCATTTGAACGTAAACTTTTTTTTATTTAATCAAAATGCATTTTTTTTGTTGAAATGCCTTCTGGAACATGTGAACTTTCATGTGCCTTAATAACAAACTTGTATTCATACTTACAGACGGCATTCAATTGTTAAATTATGAGTCTAGTTTGTTTATCCACAGAAAAAGTCAGCAACCTTCCCGCTAGCCATGATTGGCTGAGATAATGAGTGGGCTGGACATGCCGAGAGATGAGTTAGGATTGGTCTGCCGTATAGCACACGTATATAACATGATCTGGTCAGTATGTGTAGGTAATCCTTTCTAAAGCGTCTTTTTTGTAAGATTTCACATAGTAGAACTGCATAAGTGTTGCTCTCCACTTTCTGGAGGCCTGAGTTTTGAAATCAGTGGAATTAAAGTCTGATAGCTAAGGAGATGGAGAAAATTATTGCGTTCGTCTTCATATTTGCAATTGGAGTCTAAAAGAGAACCCACAAAATGCTGTTGTATAAAACACCTGTCTCTGGATTACATCTTCAAACTAAGAGCAACCATGGCATCCGTGACAGAGAGGGTGAAGCGTCAATCCATGTACAGTGCCTTGCGAAAGTATTCGGCCCCCTTGAACTTTGCGACCTTTTGCCACATTTCAGGCTTCAAACATAAAGATATAAAACTGTATTTTTTTGTGAAGAATCAACAACAAGTGGGACATTTATTGGATATTTCAAACTTTTTTAACAAATCAAAAACTGAAAAATTGGGCGTGCAAAATTATTCAGCCCCTTTACTTTCAGTGCAGCAAACTCTCCAGAAGTTCAGTGAGGATCTCTGAATGATCCAATGTTGACCTAAATGACTAATGATGATAAATACAATCCACCTGTGTGTAATCAAGTCTCCGTATAAATGCACCTGCACTGTGATAGTCTCAGAGGTCCGTTAAAAGCGCAGAGAGCATCATGAAGAACAAGGAACACACCAGGCAGGTCCGAGATACTATTGCGAAGAAGTTTAAAGCTGGATTTGGATGCAAAAAGATTTCCCAAGCTTTAAACATCCCAAGGAGCACTGTGCAAGCGATAATATTGAAATGGAAGGAGTATCAGACCACTGCAAATCTACCAAGACCTGGCCGTCCCTCTAAACTTTCAGCTCATACAAGGAGAAGACTGATCAGAGATGCAGCCAAGAGGCCCATGATCACTCTGGATGAACTGCAGAGATCTACAGCTGAGGTGGGAGACTCTGTCCATAGGACAACAATCAGTCGTATATAGCACAAATCTGGCCTTTATGGAAGAGTGGCAAGAAGAAAGCCATTTCTTAAAGATATCCATAAAAAGTGTTGTTTAAAGTTTGCCACAAGCCACCTGGGAGACACACCAAACATGTGGAAGAAGGTGCTCTGGTCAGATGAAACCAAAATTGAACTCTTTGGCAACAATGCAAAACGTTATGTTTGGCGTAAAAGCAACACAGCTGAACACACCATCCCCACTGTCAAACATGGTGGTGGCAGCATCATGGTTTGGGCCTGCTTTTCTTCAGCAGGGACAGGGAAGATGGTTAAAATTGATGGGAAGATGGATGGAGCCAAATACAGGACCATTCTGGAAGAAAACCTGATGGAGTCTGCAAAAGACCTGAGACTGGGACGGAGATTTGTCTTCCAACAAGACAGTGATCCAAAACATATCCAGGTGTTAGAATGGTCAAGTCAAAGTCCAGACCTGAATCCAATCGAGAATCTGTGGAAAGAACTGAAAACTGCTGTTCACAAATGCTCTCCATCCAACCTCACGGAGCTCGAGCTGTTTTGCAAGGAGGAATGGGAAAAAATTTCAGTCTCTCGATGTGCAAAACTGATAGAGACATACCCCAAGCGACTTACAGCTGTAATCGCAGCAAAAGGTGGCGCTACAAGGTATTAACTTAAGGGGGCTGAATAATTTTGCACGCCCAATTTTTCAGTTTTTGATTTGTTAAAAAAGTTTGAAATATCCAATAAATGTCGTTCCACTTCATGATTGTGTCCCACTTGTTGTTGATTCTTCACAAAAAAAATAGTTTTATATCTTTATGTTTGAAGCCTGAAATGTGGCAATAGGTCGCAAAGTTCAAGGGGGCCGAATAATTTTGCAAGGCACTGTATATGGGTAAGAGAGCTAGCTACATTTTCAGATATATAACAAGTTTCTAATTTTGTCAGTCGTTTTCATTTCAAGTTAGTGTACTGTTAGCTAGCTAGGTAACGTTAGCTGCCTAGCTCGCTAGCTAACGTTACATGTATGATCTGTGTAATAATATTATTCGTATCTCAGAGCCATTGCTAGTTATAGCCTAATATTAGCTAGCTAACATTGAGCCTGGTTGCTTGGCTACCTGTAGAGTCATGCAGGGTAGTAACGTTATGAGTTGGGATTATGGTTCATTGTTTAGCTAGCTAGCTAGGTGTTTATCCCACTGAGCTGTATGGAACCAAAAGTCAGGCTTTGAGTAGTACACATACAACCCGGCTGACAGAACCTTCTCTCCCAGAGTTATAGCTACTGCAGTCCCTGTACTGGGCGAAGTAAGCCAAGCACCAAATTCCTAGAATTACTAGTTACTAATTACTAGCCCTGTCTCGGTCCTCAACAGGTCCTCAACAGCCATCTGATAAAAGTTCATGTTCCGTATGCTTACGCACAATGTGCTGTCTCACTCCATTCGTCAAGGCGATTCTTTCAGTTCTGTCGATCTGCCGGACGCTTATTTTCACAAACATTCTGCCAGCACATAGGATGTTTCTCAAGTTTGCCTTTCAGGGCATGGCCTATAAGTATCTCACTGGTCCATTTGGACTATTACTAGCCCCTCAGATTTTCAACAATGTGTGGAGGTGGCATTGAACCTACTGAGGTGCAGGTGGCTCAGAATCTCTGTGTACTGTATATAGACGACTACCTGCTCTGTACCCGCAAACAGGAGCAAGCAGTTAGAGACACGGCTATCCTTACAATCTACCTCACAGAGCTTGGTCTCAGGATCAATCCGATAAAGAGCTGTTTGGTGCCCACACAGAACAGAATATCAGAATAAATAATATTTATTTCTGGGCCACCCAGTCAGAGAGGCGAGTCACGTCATTCTGCCTATGCCTCTTCATGTTCAGTCTGGGGCATACGGTCACACAAAGGCATAATGAATACAGAAGCGGATTTGTTGTCCAGAGGGAATCCCTTGTACGGGTAGTGGGAACCTCACCTCTTTTGTAGTGGCCCAAATATGGGAGAAATACGAACAGGCGTCCGTAGATCTTTTGGCATTGTGCTTAAACGCACACTGCCCACTGTTCTTTACACTGGCAAGCAACGATGCGCCACTATGGGTGGACGTGATGGCACACCCATTGCCATGGGTGCGTCTTTACGCCCCCCCTGATTCTTCCCACACTCTCCAGAGTGAGGGAATGACCAGCCCTTGCAGTTACCGTTATGCAGGGATCTGTTGACCCAAGCAAACAGAGATTTTCCGTCCTCGTCTGTACATGCTGGCTCTTTGTGCCTGGCCTGTGAGAGGGTGAATCTTGAAGGGCAGCTCTGCCATTTTTTCAACCTTATATTCATCTCCAGCACCAAACAAGTGTCTACATTAATGAACACAGCGTGTTTATATGATCTGTAGTTAAAAAGATAAGAAAGGTCTTAAGAAAATGCTTCTCTGTGAAATCACAGGTTAGGATTAAAATGAAAAAAAAAAAATTTTTTCAAAACCTGCATTGAGTTCTAGCCCGAGGGAGGGTATTTGCTTTCTCCCCACGTTACCCCGAATCTCAGTGTTTTGAAAATCACAATTTAAAAAATATATATATTTTTAATGTTATGAACTTTTTACCTTTTTTTTTTTTTCTTCTACAAAACGTGACGTTTTCACATATGTTGACCTGATATTGTGCTGGAGATAATGAAAATGAGGTTAAAAAGTGATGAAGTTGCCCTTTACTGTGACAGGCCTACCACTCTGTGTTGTGGAGACTATTCAGAGCGCTAGGCTCCTTCTACACACTCACTTTATGACAACAAGTGGCGTGTGTTTGAGAGATGATGCGAGCGGAAACGGGTTACTCCCTTTCTGTACTCATTTTCAGAGGTACATTGCTTTCTGCGGGACCATCTCTGCCTGCTATATAAACTTAAATTACGGTACAGAGGTGAGACACCCCCTTATCTGACATTTTATGAAGGGTGGCGTCGCTTTCACCCGCTATCCAAGAAGCTAGTCCCATCCTGGGACCTATCTATTGTGCTTGAGGCCATTTCACAGCCTCCGCTGGAAAGTGGGGAAGTGAGACTTATCTCATTTAAAACTGCTTACTTACTTTTAGCCATTACATCCGCATAGCGAGTGGGAGAGCTGCACGCACTGTCTGTCCACCACTCATGCCTGCACTTTGCCCCTGGGTTGTCCAATGTTACCCGACAACCTAACCCCGCTTTTGTGCCTAAAGTAAGTAGTACTTACAATAGACTCACTTTGGAGCTGTCAGCCGTTCACCCACCAACTTTTTCCTTTTTGGTGGAATGGCGTCTCCACCGCTTGTGGAGCATCTACATGGACAGGACAAGAGCCCTTAGAAAGAGCGACCAGCTCTTTGTCTCTTGGGCACCTCCCCACGCAGGGAGGCCCATTTCTCGCCGGCTCTTATCCCATTGGATAGTGGATGCTATTATAGTGGCCTATAATAGCAAGGATTTACCACCTTCAGAGGGCCTGAGAGCTCATTCCACTGGAGGTTTGGCTGCGTCATGAGCATTGTTTAAGGGCATCTCTGTTCGAGATCTGTAATGCTCCCTGTTGGGGAACCCCCTCGTTAGAGCATACAGTGCTTAGTGTCGGGACTTCTGGTGGTTGATTCTGTCTAGACAACCTGGCTTCGGAGAGTATATGAGAACTATGGGAGTTGGCTATATCCCCATCGTAAAAGAAATCGAACAAGTATTTTGAAATAAACCTTTGGGTTACTTGACGTAACCCCGTTCTATGATAATGAGTGTCTTTCACCACGTTTACCTTCACGCTTTGCGTCAGGAAGAAAACATATACTTGGAAAGTGAAGCTAGTAGGGGATGACGGAGCCTTATAAAAGATTGGGGGCTTCCAACTTCGCCGTCGCTCGTGTCTGTCTACAACAGATGTGTGATTGGAGCGTCCTTGAATCACTTACCCATAGTGAGAGACCTCACTCACATGATCATAGAACCGGGTTTACGTCAAGCAACCAAATGTTTCTTTCTTTTACCAGTGATCCATAATCAAACAACGGGAGAACATCGCTAACTACACATAGTGTATTCGTAAAGTATTCAGACCCCTTGACTTTTTTTAACAACAAAAATACGTTACAGCCTTATTCTAAAATGGATTAAATGGATTTTTTTTTACCTCATCAATCTACACACAATACACCATAATGACAAAGCAAAAATGTTTTATTTTTGCAAATGTATTAAAAATCCAATTAAATATTACATTGTGTAAGTATTCAGACCCTTTACTCAGTACTTTGTTGAAGCACCTTTGGCAGCGATTACAGCCTCGTGTCATCTTGGGTATGACACTATGCGCTTGGTACACCTGTATTTGGGGAGTTTCTCCGATTCTACTTTGCAGATCCTCTCAAGCTCTGTCACGTTGGATGGTGAGCATCACTGCACAGCTATTTTCTGGTCTCTCCAGAGATGTTAGATTGGGTTCAAGTCCGGCCTATGGCTGGGCCTCTCAAGGACATTCAGAGACTTGTCCCGAAGTCCAAGTCTGAGGTCCTTAGCATTCTGGAGCAGGTTTTCATCAAGGATCTCTCTTTGCTCCGTTCATCTTTCCCTCAATTCTGACTAGTCTCCCAGTCCCTGCCGCTGAAAAACATCCACACAGCATGATGCTGCCACCACCATACTTCACCGTAGGGATGGTGCCAGATTTCTTCCAGATTTGACGTCTGGCATTCAGGCCAAAGAGTTCAGTCTTGGTTTCATCAGACCAGATAATCTTGTTTCTCGGGGTCTGAGTCCTTTAGATTCCTCTTGGCAAACTCCAAGCGGGCTGTCATGTGCCTTTTACTAAGGAGTGGCTTCCGTCTGGCCACTCTACTGTAAAGGCCTGATTTGGTGGAGTGCTGCAAAGATGGTTGTCCTTTTGGAAGGTTCTCCCATCTCAACATAGGAACTCTGGAGCTCTCAGAGTGACCATCGGGTTCTTGGTCACCTCCCTGACCAAGGCCCTTCTCCCCCGATTGCTCAGTTTGGCCAGCTCTAGGAAGAGTCTTGGTGGTTCTAAACTTCTTCCATTTGCAAACTTTTTTTTACTTTGTCATTATGGGGTATTGTGTGTAGATTGCTATATATTTTTTAATTCAACCCATTTTAGAATAAAGCATTAAAATGTGGAAAAAGTCAAGGGGTCTGAATACTTTCCGAATGCACTGTACATACAATAAGTGTTTTTCTCATAATAAATAATTTGCTTAATCAATGTGTAGTTATTTCATGTCTAGTTATTTCATGTCTAGTTATGTCTGGTTATTCAAGGAAAGTCTTTAGATTAAGTGACAGGGCATAGGACAACCGTCACACAGGTAACATATATTTATTAGTTAAAAGATAAGTGAAACGTTCAAAATGTCGAGTTGAGGCGTTTTCTTCTTTGGTACCACTTTTTCTGTAATGAACTTTATTCTTAAGTTACACACATACAGTAGCTTTTATAGTGTGGTCTTTATCGCTTTATGGGAGATGGTGGTATCTCTGTCAATTGATCTGTTCAGGGATTGTAACTTACATGTTATGTGTTATAAAGATATGGCTGTCGTTAGTAGAATGTAGTCATGCTATTGAGAACACTGTCACCATTGGACAGTCGATCTGTCAATTTGCAAATCTTCTTTTACATTTTTTATTTTTTACCTTGACTGGAGGTAATCAGTGAACCTGACTTAACCCTTACCTCACCCCTCTGACACATTTGACTCCTTCCTTTGTCTTTTGTGTTGTCGTCCCTCCTGCTATGAGGCTTGCGCTGTGAGGGGAGGGGTGTACATCAGATTTTGGTCAATACCCCCCCCCCCCCCCCACTCGAATCCACTATCCTGTTTGATTGTCCTTGAGAAGCTCTCGCTGGCCAGGGATAATGGCTAGTGACAGGATGGAGAAAGGCCCTGGCAGCCACGGTGATTGTTACAGAGAAGGGGTCTGTCACTGCGACCGGCCAACCACCTGGAGAGAAGAGCTTGCTCGTCCACCTCAGAGCTATTCTGCCAGGGTGGATAGGCAAGGCCAGTCCAGGCTGGGAACAGAAGGCGACAACAGTAACACATGGGAGCAGGCTCTAGGGGCAGCAGAGCACAGCATTGTTCTGTCAGGACTGAGGTTCAGTTAACAGAGCAGGGAGAATGAACTTCTCCCCTTCAGGGCTCTGTGCTCTATTCTACAGTACCTTTGTGAACTCTTTGTGCTTTGTTGAAACAGCTTTGCTCTGTAACGTCAAGGTGATGTACTCCTACGCTGTCCATTCTCATCTGCTCAGATAAGATTTTGATGCAATCACCCTCTTGATGTGATTGACGTTGTTCCCTCACAGTCAGTTGAACTCTTTTCTTTTTAAATAATTACATTATTGCTGCTACAGCCTTACTGTTCTCTCAATGGAATGCTACATTTCTTTCCTCCGAATAAGTGCTTTCTCACTCCAATTGAGCTGGTTAAATGTGAAAGCCAGTGAATGGAGCAACCTCAATAGGCGAAAATAAACAATTGCATTGGTCCAGGAATACAGCGGGGGAGAGCCAGAGGGAGGGAGAAAGGCCCCCCTAACAAGCTAAGATTCCCATGGAGACTTACGCACTTAGGCCTCTCTCTGTTTAAAGCAGGCTCTCGTAAAGTACTTCAGCAGTAGATGATTTCTTTTAACACACACACACACACACACACACACACACACACACATAATTTGCTCCTCACTTGTCCAGCACTAGCCCTCAGAAAAGCAGTCCATTGTTTGCAAGTGAAAGGCTCTTGTTTCAGCTGTGTAACTAAATCAAGAGCTCCTTCCACACAGAGGCCTGCACAGCCTCACTCCTCCAGATTGTGTCCATTCGAGTGGCCGGGGTATTAACTGTGTTCCCCCATTGTTAGGAGAGCACCCCCACAACCTTAAACCACTTGCCCCACGCCCAATTTCTCTCGTGGTCCAAGTTTATGGCCTCGCCTTTCCTCAAGGTTTCCATTTCAACCCTTTTAGAAAGACAGCAGTGAAGGAGGTTGGTCAGTGATCCTATTTGAAGTGTGTATTCCATTTAGAAAAGGAGGCCATGTATGGTTCTAATTTTAAATAAATGGATGAAAATTATAAATTCCAATCTAAATTTGAGTTGTCAATCTACTACTTGTATGGTCATATTAGAGCCATAGGCTATATATTTTATGTGTCAGTAAGCTTATATCAAGACCTCCCACTGACAAAGAATGTATTTGTATTTATAAAAATAAAAAAATAGAAAAATTAATTAAGGCAAATCCTGAACACTGTGAGAAGTGCACATGGGATTTACAAGGTTGGGAGAGAGTACGCATGGTTTCCTAAATTTAGGAACTGACCCTCGGGTCAGGTCATTGGTTCCTCTTCGCAGTGCACCCTCTTTGTATGATGTCATTGTGGCAGGCCTCTGCCAGCTAACCCACTTTGCAGCTACACAAGGACATGAGAGGAGCTTTTTTTAAACAGGGTTTGTTTATTCTTGTTTTAATTGGTTAACCATTTAAAGGCCCAATGCAGCCATTTCTATCTCAATATCGAAATATCAAATCCTTTTATGGGTAACAATTAAGTATGTTACTGTGATTGTTTTCAGTCAAAATGTTCAAAAAGAAACAAATCACTTCTTAGGAGGAGCAATTTCTCAAGCAAGAATTTTCTAGGATTGTCTGGACGTGGTCTGAGTGGGGAGGGGGAAAACTGAAAACTAGCTGTTTGGAACTCTCTTTCTTATTGGTCTATAAAGCCCGACTCAGTAAGTCTCATTTACGATTATGAAATATCAAACTGTTGGGGCGACAAAATAAACTCTCATAGCGGCTGCTGGGCCAACCACCCTTCGATCAGTCAGTATCAGACAGCTGTGTTCTGGTTTGCTTGTAGCCTAAAACAAGCATGTAGGTTACTCTACTGTATAAAAATTACAATTTACATGTGGAGTCAGCTATGAACGTTACAGCAGTAAAATTGTTTTTTAATTTAGTAGACAAGTTCAACGATATAGGCCACCTACTGCAGTGCAACAGTAGCACCATTATCTGCTTGATTTCTTGCAGTGTAAACACTTGCCTGGAAAAGTCCACCCTCAGCAAATATAGGGTTGAATAAATTCACCATCAAAAGGTTACAATAGTAAACTCCACATCCAAGAGGAAAACAATTAGCCAGCTATCAACTCCAGCAAAGTTTGCAAGTGCATGAACGTTTATTTGGCTGTTTGCTTAATCACCCATCGGTAGGCTATGCACATTTGCAAGCAATGTGTGTCGATCGATCTGTTTCTAGCTAGTTTTCTTCACTTGCATACCAGTAGATAGAGCTGGCTTTGTGATTATTATCCATAGGTTCTAGCATGCTGCTGGCACTGGCCGTGCTAAGAAGTCTGAAATGTGGTCGAACTAGCAAGTGTTTGACTAGGAAAATATTCTCAATCCCTTGCTGAATGAAAATCACCCACAATTCCAGTTTTCATTTAGAAGCTCAAGCTAGCAACATCAAAGCAACTTTGTAATGACAGACCCACCAATCTGTGCTCCTCTCACACAGACAGGTAAACGGACTGACAGCCAGGAGCCAATATTATTATTATTATTTTTTATTTTGTTTTACATTTTATCCCTTTTTCTCCCCAATTTCGTGATATCCAATTGTTTTAGTAGCTACTATCTTGTCTCATCGCTACAACTCCCGTACGGGCTCGGGAGAGACGAAGGTTGAAAGTCATGCGTCCGCCGATACACAACCCAACCAAGCCGCACTGCTTCTTAACACGGCACACATCCAACCCGGAAGCCGCAACAATGTGTCAGAGGAAACACCGTGCACCTGGCAACCTTGGTTAGCGCGCACTGCGCCCGGCCCGCCACAGGAGTCGCTGGTGCGCGATGAGACAAGGACATCCCTACCGGCCAAGCCCTCCCTAACCCGGACGACGCTAGGCCAATTGTGCGTCGCCCCACGGACCTCCCGGTCGCTTAAGCGTTTTTTAACCATTGCGACATGCATTTGTCAGCTAAATTACAAGTTTATTCTGTATCACTCAACTCTCATTTGAGTCTTATTTGTATTGAGAAGGATATACGTACATGTAGCTAGATATGTATTGTTGATGTGTTGCTTTAGTCATACATGGATCAGAGGGACAGAGAAAGTGCGGAAGAGAAATGATCAATAGGCCTATGCATTAAATTACCTGGAGAAATCAATTTGTAAAAAAGCTGCTGTACTTATAATTAGTAAAACTTTTATTGGTATCACTTTGAAGTGATCCAAATGACAAATTCATCTTTAATTTATACATTTAGAGATATATATTAAGCCAGAAAAAAAGTGAAATTGTATTTAGGACTAAGTCTGGCTTTAAAGATGCACTATGCGGAAATCGCAATGCCATTTCCTGGTTGCTAAAAATCAAATAGTTTGCCTAAATTCAGTTTGTGACAGAGTAAGAAAGTATAGTGTACCATCTAAACTGCTGTGAAATATATTTTCAAAATAATTTGTATTTTCAGTTGTTTGAAGCTGGTGTACAAAACGGAAAGAAAAAAAATCAAAACGGGACAGATAGAGCTGTTCAATGTGCGATATTTCTAATGTTTCTTAGACTTGCGTTCAATAAGTGACAGATCTATATCTCACATTTCTATGCTTTAACTAATTTACCGCCTGGTGATGACCAACTCTATCCCTCCAAAACAGGCTGAAATTTCAGGTGGTCTTTTATAACAGTTCTTACACTAAAATGGCATTATGAATTTCACAGTATTTTTCTAACCTCATAGTGTGGGAATATGTAATGCACTGGGTCTTTAAGTTTTCTTATTTGGTAAGGCCTTCATACACGATTACTCAATTGCGGTCTGCATGAACATTTAATCTGCTGTTGCTATTGAATCATCTATTAAATTATCTCTGCCAGCACCCTCATTTGCTTTGCTGTCATTTACTGTCATATTACATCACATTCACTAATGTTTTACATTTGTAAAACAACCAATTTGAAAGTTAGTATTGTCTTTTTAAGCGAAGTAAAAGGCTAATGATAGCCTTCTGGTAATTATGTTACTGTGATTTAGTAGTAACTGGTGGTGATGAATTTCCTCATACAGATCTATAATTTCAGTCAGTTTCAGCCTTTTATAATCCCTGTTCCTGAATGAATTATCAACCCAAAACTGCCCTTCTTTCCCTCTCCCCTGCTCGCACGCCATGGTACAGCAGGATGTTCTCAAGCATTATGTAATTGCCCAAAGAAGCCATGTCCCTGAGGTATGCGTGGTTAGGGCTAGGAGAGCTTTAGTTACCAGTGATACCTCACCCCCACTGCCTTTTCATTATCCGAATCTCATTTCCTTGCGGACTTGGTTATGACCGAAGCCTCATTACTCCACCTCGGCCCCATGCGGAGCGTTCCAGTCCGACCTGGAAAGGAGGGGTGGTGCCTCTAATGAGGGGTCCCCGGGGATCGGGGGCAGTGACCCGCCTGTGGACCTGGCTGTGTTTGGGGAGGCGTGCATGGACTAACGTGATTGTTTAAACGACTAATTAAGAAAGTATTATTGGTGCAGCAATGCTGGCAGCTGGTGTTAGGGAGAGAAGTGAGAAGGTAGAGGTGGATTAGCTGGAGAGAGAAAGATAACGATTTATAAGGTAAAGAGGCTTGAAGAAACAATCGGTTACAGTGGCTTACGTTGAGATTTTGTTTTTGTCATTACCAAGCAACTGGAATTTGAATGATTTTATTTTGCTATCTGACCGTGTGTTCTTTTAATTGGATCTCTGGGTCAACAACATGGCCTAAATGTAACTATTCTTTAAAAAAATATATTGGTTCTCCACTCTTGTGTTCAGACCACTCTTGTTGTGACATGTCTTGTAAGAGCGCTCTAATTTACTTCTGCTAATGCTAATACAGGGCTCCAAGCTAATGATGGCTATCTCCCAAGTAGTCACTGCAAGTAGTACACTACAGGGATTTTTCTGCCATTGAAATCCTTGGGTGGGCTGCCTAAGTGTTTTTTTGGGTCACCGAAGTCCAAACAGTGTTTTTAAAAAAAATATGTATGAGAAAAACAACCTGCACTCACAAATTGCATAGTTGAGCAGCAAGATGGTTAAATGCCAAGTTGATTAGTTGGTCAATATTTTCAACTACAGTGCCTTCAGAAAGGCACTGTAGTTGACTTTTTCCCCTTGAGTTTTTCCACATTTTGTTGTTAGTCTAAATTTAAAATGGATTAAATTTAGATTTTGTGTCACTGATCTACACATATTTCGACTTTGACACAATGGGGTATTATGTTTTTACACATTTAATTAAAAATGAAAAGCTGAAATGTCTTGAGTCAATAAGTATTCAACCCTTTTGTTATGGAAAGCCTAAATAAGTTCAGGAGTAAAAATGTGCTTAACCTCTATGGGATACGCTAGCGCTAGCGTAGCCAAATTCAAATAAATTACTATAAAAATCAAACTTTCATGAAATCACACATGTAAGATACCAAATTAAAGCTACCCGTGTTGTGAATCCAGCCAACATGTCAGATTTCAAAAAGGCTTTTCGGTGAAAGCAAACAATGCTAATATCTGAGGGTAGCACCTCTGTAAACAAAGAGAGAGAACATATTTCAACCCTGCAGACGCGACACAAAACGCAGAAATAAAAATATAAATCATGCCTTACCTTTGACGAGCTTCTTTTGTTGGCACTCCAAAATGTCCCATAAACATCACAAATGGTCCTTTTGTTCGATTAATTCCGTCGATATATATCCAAAATGTAAATTTATTTGGCGCGTTTGATCCAGAAAAACACTGGTTCCAACTTGCGCAACGTGATTACAAAATATCTCAAATGTTACCTGTAAACTTTGCCAAAACATTTCAAACGACTTTTGTAATACAACTTTAGGTGTTTTTTAAAAAGTAAATAATCGATCAAATTGAAGACGGGATGATCTGTGTTCAATACAGGAAGAAAACAAACTGACGCTACCTTTCTGGTCACGCGCCTCTATCTAACAGTACACTTGAAGTGACCCTCGTTTTGAACAGGGCTACTTCTTCATTACACGAAGGAAAAACCTCAACCAATTTCTAAAGACTGGTGACATCCAGTGGAAGTGATAGGAACTGCAATAATGTCCCTTAGAAATCTGGATTCCCAATGAAAATCCATTGAAAAGAGAGTGACCTCAAAAAAAAGAAAATCTGAATGGTTTTTCGCCTGCTGAGTTTCGCCTGCTACATAAGTTCTGTTATGCTCACAGACATGATTCAAACAGTTTTAGAAACTTCAGAGTGTTTTCTATCCAATAATACTAATAATATGCATATCTTCTGGGGATGAGTTGCAGGCAGTTGAATTTGGGCATGCATTTCATCCGGACGTGAAAATACTGCCCCGTCACCAAGAAGTTAACAAGTCACGTAATAAGTTGCATGGACTCACTCTGTCTGCAATAATAGTGTGTAACATGATTTTTAAGTGACTACCGCATCTATGTACACCCCACATACAATTATCTGTAAGGTCCCTCAGTCGAGCAGTGAATATCAAACCAGATTCGACCACAAAGACCAGGGAGGTTTTCCTATGGTTTACAAAGAAGGAAACCTATAGGTAGATGGGTAAAAAAAAAAAGAAGCCCTTTGAGCATGGTGTAATTATCCATTTGACATTTTGGATGGTGTATCAATATACCCAGTCACTACAAAGATACAGACCCCCTTCCTAAATCAATTGCCGAAGAGGAAGGAAACCACTTGGTGATTTCACCATGAGGCCAATGGTGATTTTTAAATGGTTACAAAGTTTAATGGCTGTGATAGGAGAAAACTGAGGATGCATCAACAACATTGTAGTTACTCCACAATACTAACACAAATGGCAGAGTAAAAAGGAAGCCTGTACAGAATAAAAATATTCTAAAGCATGCATCCTGTTTGCACTAACGCATTAAAGTAATAGTGCAAATTAAATGTTTGTCCAGAATACACAGTGTTATGTTTGGGGCAAATGGTGGTGGCTTGCATCATGTTATGGGTATTCTTGTCATCGGCAAGGACTAGGGAGTTTTTTAGGATAAAGATAAACGGAATAGAGCTAAGCACAGGCAAAATCCTAGAGAAAAACCTGGTTCTGTCTGCTTTCCATCAGACACTGGGAGACAAATTCACCTTTCAGCAGGACAATAACATAAAACACAAGGCCAAATATACACTGGAGTTGCTAACCAAGAAGACAGACCCCTTTCTGTGTTTACAAACATTGCCGCACGATGACGATGCGTGCAAGTTGGTGGCAGAACAAGGGGGAGTTCTTATAGAACGGCAACAAAAACCTGTATTTGAATGTTGCTTATTAATTCATTTCACACTACTTTTGGATTGTAATAGGATTTTAAGGCTCATTTGAATGTCCTGCTTAATGTAATGTTTGTCATCATTGCAAATCAACTGAATTATACTGAAAAAAGTTAAACTTCAACCAGTAAAATGGCACTTTGGCTAGCTTTTATTACAGCATATACCGTGTTGCCCAGCAACAGCCCCAAAACATCACTGCTCTAGAGGAGATCTGCATGGAGGAATGGGCCAAAATACCAGCAACAGTGTGTGAAAACCTTGTGAAGACTTACAGAAAACGTTTGACCTCTGTTATATACCCTTTGTTCGCAATGACAAAGTATTGAGATACACTTTTGTTATTGACCAAATACTTATTTTCCACCATAATTTGCAAATAAATTCATTCAAAATCCTACAATGTGATTTTCTGGATTTTTTTTTTTCTCATTTTGTCTGTCATAGTCGAAGTGTACCTATGATGAAAATTACAGGCCTCTCTCATCTTTTTAAGTGGGAGAACTTGCACAATTGGTGGCTGACTAAATACTTTTTTGCCCCACTGTATCAATGAGAGTTAGGATTCTAGCTAACAACTGCTGCATCCAAACTAGTTACAGTATTTTGCAAAGATCACAACCAAATATAATCTTAGCGATGGTTCAAGCAAGAATCAAAACGTATAAGAATCCCAGAAAGGGGATTTTGTTTAGAAGTAATAAACATTTTAATCTAGGGTATGTTGAATGGGCACAGATGGCGATGGTTTTCTTACTGCCGCCAAAAGTTGCGCGCATCAGTGCGTAACGTCAGTGTTTCATGTACTAGAAAATGGTCTTGAATGTTCCTAAGTAGACGAGTTACAGTTTTGACATTTTTTTAATTTTTATTTTACCTTTATTTAACCAGGTAGGCAAGTTGAGAACAAGTTCTCATTTACAATTGCGACCTGGCCAAGATAAAGCAAAGCAGTTCGACAGAAACAACGACACAGAGTTACACATGGAGTAAAACAAACATACAGTCAATAATACAGTATAAACAAGTCTATATACAATGTGAGCAAATGAAGTGAGAAGGGAGGTAAAGGCAAAAAAAGGCCATGGTGGCAAGGTAAATACAATATAGCAAGTAAAACACTGGAATGGTAGTTTTGCAATGGAAGAATGTGCAAAGTAGAAATAAAAATAATGGGATGCAAAGGAGCAAAATAAATAAATTAATTAAAAACAGTTGGGAAAGAGGTAGTTGTTTGGGCTAAATTATAGGTGGGCTGTACAGGTGCAGTAATCTGTGAGCTGCTCTGACAGTTGGTGCTTAAAGCTAGTGAGGGAGATAAGTGTTTCCAGTTTCAGAGATTTTTGTAGTTCGTTCCAGTCATTGGCAGCAGAGAACTGGAAAGAGAGGCGGCCAAAGAAAGAATTGGTTTTGGGGGTGACTAGAGAGATATACCTGCTGGAGCGTGTGCTACAGGTGGGAGATGCTATGGTGACCAGCGAGCTGAGATAAGGGGGGACTTTACCTAGCAGGGTCTTGTTGATGACATGGAGCCAGTGGGTTTGGCGACGAGTATGAAGCGAGGGCCAGCCAACGAGAGCGTACAGGTCGCAATGGTGGGTAGTATATGGGGCTTTGGTGACAAAACGGATTGCACTGTGATAGACTGCATCCAATTTGTTGAGTAGGGTATTGGAGGCTATTTTGTAAATTACATCGCCAAAGTCGAGGATTGGTAGGATGGTCAGTTTTACAAGGGTATGTTTGGCAGCATGAGTGAAGGATGCTTTGTTGCGAAATAGGAAGCCAATTCTAGATTTAACTTTGGATTGGAGATGTTTGATATGGGTCTGGAAGGAGAGTTTACAGTCTAACCAGACACCTAAGTATTTGTAGTTGTCCACGTATTCTAAGTCAGAGCCGTCCAGAGTAGTGATGTTGGACAGGCGGGTAGGTGCAGGTAGCGATCGGTTGAAGAGCATGCATTTAGTTTTACTTGTATTTAAGAGCAATTGGAGGCCACGGAAGGAGAGTTGTATGGCATTGAAGCTTGCCTGGAGGGTTGTTAACAGTGTCCAAAGAAGGGCCGGAAGTATACAGAATGGTGTCGTCTGCGTAGAGGTGGATCAGAGACTCACCAGCAGCAAGAGCGACCTCATTGATGTATACAGAGAAGAGAGTCGGTCCAAGAATTGAACCCTGTGGCACCCCCATAGAGACTGCCAGAGGTTCGGACAACAGACCCTCCGATTTGACACACTGAACTCTATCAGAGAAGTAGTTGGTGAACCAGGCGAGGCAATCATTTGAGAAACCAAGGCTGTTGAGTCTGCCGATGAGGATGTGGTGATTGACAGAGTCGAAAGCCTTGGCCAGATCAATGAATACGGCTGCACAGTAATGTTTCTTATCGATGGCGGTTAAGATATCGTTTAGGACCTTGAGCGTGGCTGAGGTGCACCCATGACCAGCTCTGAAACCAGATTGCATAGCAGAGAAGGTATGGTCAGATTCGAAATGGTCGGTAATCTGTTTGTTGACTTGGCTTTCGAAGACCTTAGAAAGGCATGGTAGGATAGATATAGGTCTGTAGCAGTTTGGGTCAAGAGTGTCCCCCCCTTTGAAGAGGGGGATGACCGCAGCTGCTTTCCAATCTTTGGGAATCTCAGACGACACGAAAGAGAGGTTGAACAGGCTAGTAATAGGGGTGGCAACAATTGCGGCAGATAATTTTAGAAAGAAAGGGTCCAGATTGTCTAGCCCGGCTGATTTGTAGGGGTCCAGATTTTGCAGCTCTTTCAGAACATCAGCTGAATGGATTTGGGAGAAGGAGAAATGGGGAAGGCTTGGGCGAGTTGCTGTTGGGGGTGCAGTGCTGTTGACAGGGGTAGGAGTAGCCAGGTGGAAAGCATGGCCAGCAGTAGAAAAATGCTTATTGAAATTTTAAATTATGGTGGATTTATCAGTGGTGACAGTGTTTCCTATCTTCAGTGCAGTGGGCAGCTGGGAGGAGGTGTTCTTATTCTCCATGGACTTTACAGTGTCCCAGAACTTTTTTGAGTTAGTGTTGCAAGAAGCAAATTTCTGCTTGAAAAAGCTAGCCTTGGCTTTTCTAACTGCCTGTGTATAATGGTTTCTAGCTTCTATGAACAGCTGCATATCACGGGGGCTGTTCGATGCTAATGCAGAACGCCATAGGATGTTTTTGTGTTGGTTAAGGGCAGTCAGGTCTGGGGAGAACCAAGGGCTATATCTGTTCCTGGTTCTAAATTTCTTGAATGGGGCATGTTTATTTAAGATGGTTAGGAAGGCATTTTTAAAAAATATCCAGGCATCCTCTACTGACGGGATGAGGTCAATATCCTTCCAGGATACCCCGGCCAGGTCGATTAGAAAGGCCTGCTCGCTGAAGTGTTTCAGGGAGCGTTTTACAGTGATGAGAGGAGGTCGTTTGACCGCTGACCCATTACGGATGCAGGCAATGAGGCAGTGATCGCTGAGATCTTGGTTGAAGACAGCAGAGGTGTATTTAGAGGGGACGTTGGTTAGGATGATATCTATGAGGGTGCCCGTGTTTAAGGCTTTGGGGAGGTACCTGGTAGTTTCATTGATAATTTGTGTGAGATTGAGGGCATCAAGTTTAGATTGTAGGATGGCTGGGGTGTTAAGCATGTTCCAGTTTAGGTCGCCTAGCAGCACGAGCTCTGAAGATAGATGGGGGGCAATCAGTTCACATATGGTGTCCAGAGCACAGCTGGGGGCAGAGGGTGGTCTATAGCAGGCGGCAACGGTGAGAGACTTGTTTTTAGAGAGGTGGATTTTTAAAAGTAGAAGTTCAAATTGTTTGGGTACAGACCTGGATAGTAGGACAGAACTCTGCAGGCTATCTTTGTAGTAGATTGCAACACCACCCCCTTTGGCAGTTCTATCTTGTCTGAAAATGTTGTAGTTTGGAATTAAAATGTCTGAATTTTTGGTGGTCTTCCTAAGCCAGGATTCAGACACAGCTAGAACATCTGGGTTGGCAGAGTGTGCTAAAGCAGTGAATAGAACAAACTTAGGGAGGAGGCTTCTAATGTTAACATGCATGAAACCAAGGCTATTACGGTTACAGAAGTCGTCAAAAGAGAGCGCCTGGGGAATAGGAGTGGAGCTAGGCACTGCAGGGCCTGGATTCACCTCTACATCGCCAGAGGAACATAGGAGGAGTAGAATAAGGGTGCGGCTAAAAGCAATAAGAATTGGTCGTCTAGAACGTCTGGAACAGAGAGTAAAAGGAGGTTTCTGGGGGCGATAAAATAGCATCAAGGTATAATGTACAGACAAAGGTAAGGTAGGATGTGAATACAGTGGAGGTAAACCTAGGTATTGAGTGATGAAGAGAGAGATATTGTCTCTAGAAACATCATTGAAACCAGGAGATGTCATTGCATGTGTGGGTGGTGGAACTAATAGGTTGGATAAGGTATAGTGAGCAGGACTAGAGGCTCTACAGTAAAATAAGCCAATAAACACTAACCAGAACAGCAATGGACAAGATATATTGACATTAAGGAGAGGCATGCTTAGTCGAGTGATCAAAAGGGTTGCGTTCGGTCAGTAGATTAGTGGGGTTCCGTGTGGTAGAGGGGATTAATCCAAATCACACAACAACAACAAAAATAAGAACAATAGATATAGTTATAGAGGCCCGAGAAGAAAACATAATAATAATAAAAATAAAAAAATTGTCCGATTGTCTATTCAGATAGCAGCCGGTATGACAGCTAACGGTTAGCGGGCCGCAGATGGGCGTTCAGGTAACGTCGCGACGGAGGAGCCAGCCGGATCTCCTTCAGGTAGATAACGTCGGCAGTCCAGTTGTGAAGGCCCGGTGGGGCTCCGCGTAGGCAGTAAAACGGGTCCGGATAGGTGACTGCAGCCCAGGAGTGAATGATGGAACTCAGGAGTGATTGACAGAGCTGGCTAGCACCGGAACAAACGATGTTTGCTCCGGAATCGACGAAAGCCGACTGTCACATGGATAGCAGCTAGCTAGCTGTGAGATCCGGGTATGAATGTCCAGAGAGCAGTTGAAATCCAGGGACATGGAGAGAAAAATTGGTCCGGTATGTTCCGAGCCGCGCTGCGCCGTACAAAACTGGCGATAGATTTTCGATAGATTTTCGAGCTAAAGGGTAGCTGATGACCACAAACCGTGGTTAGCTGTATACTAACGATTTGCCAGTAAAGAAGCTAACTAGCTTCTGATTAGCTTCTGGATTAGCTTCTGGGCTAGCTCCTGGCTAGCTTCTGGCTAGTTTCTGGCTAGCTTCTTGGAGTTTCTGGCTAGCTTCTTGGAGGATTACAGATCTGAGGTAAATAATACTTTTTTATAAATATAAATTGGTGAGGCTGGTTGCAGGAGAGTGTTTAGAAGATGAGTTGATGGAAAATAAAAATAAAATGTATGTGAAAAAAGTTGTAAATATATATATATATATACAGGACACGACAAGACGAGGACAAAAGACGTCTGAACTGCTATGCGAACTTGGAGTGACATAAATCGTCTTGAAATTGTATGGCAAGACTTGAAAATGGTTCTCTAGCAGTGCTTTTGAAAAACATGTTTTGACTTTGTCATTATGGGGTATTGTGTATACTGTTGAAGTCGGAAGTTTACATACACCTTTAGCCAAATACATTTAAACTCTGTTTTTCACAATTCCTGACATTTAATCATAGTAAAAATTATCTGTCTTAGGTCAGTTAGGATCACCACTTTATTTTAAGAATGTGAAATGTCAGAATAATAGTAGAGCGAATGATTTATTTCAGCTTTTATTGCTTTCATCACATTCCCATTGGGTCAGAAGTTTACATACACTCAATTAGTATTTGGTAGCATTGCCTTTAAATTGTTTAACTTGGGTCAAATGTTTCGGGTAGCCTTCCACAAGCTTCCCACAATAAGTTGGGTGACTTTTGGCCCATTTCTCCTGACAGAGCTGGTGTAACTGAGTCAGGTTTGTAGGCCTCCTTGCTCACACATGATTTTTCCAGTTCTGCCCACACATTTGCTATAGGATTGAGGTCAGGGCTTTGTGATGGACACTCCAATACCTTGACTTTGTTGTCCTTTAGCCATTTTGCCACAACTTTGGAAGTATGCTTGGGTTCATTGTCCAAGACCCATTTGCGACCATGCTTTAACTTCCTGACTGATGTCTTGAGATGTTGCTTCAATATATCCACATAATTTTCCTCCCTCATGATTTCATCTATTTTGTGAAGTGCACCAGTCCCTCCTGCAGAAAAGCACCCCCACAACATGATGCTGCCCCTCCCGTGATTCATGGTTGGGATGGTGGTGTTCAGCTTGCAAGCCTCCCCCTTTTTCCTCCAAACATAACAATGGTCATTATGGCCAAACAGTTATTTTTTGTTTCATCAGACCAGAGGACATTTCCAAAAGTACGATCTTTGTCCCCATGTGCAGTTGCAAACCGTAGTCTGGGTTTTTATGGAGGTTTTGGGCAGTGGCTTCTTCCTTGCTGAGTGACCTTTTCAGGTTATGTTGATATAGGACTCGTTTTACTGTGGATATAGATACTTTTGTACCTGTTTCCTCCAGCATCTTCACAAGGTCCTTTGCTGTTGTTCTGGGATTGATTTGCACTTTTCCGACCAAAGTCTGTTCATCTCTAGGAGACAGAAAGCGTCGCCTTCCTGAGCGGTATGACGGCTGTTGTTTATACTTGCGTACTTTTGTTTGTACAGATGAATGTGGTAACTTCAGACATTTGTAAATTGCTCCCAAGGATGAACCAGACTTGTTAGGACAAGTAGATGTCCTTACCGACTTGCCAAAACTATAGTTTGTTAACAAGAAATTTGTGGAGTAGTTGAAAAACGAGTTTTAATGACGCCAACCTAAGTGTATGTAAACTTCCGACTTCAACTGTAGATTGGTGAGGCCAACAATCTATTTAATAAATTTTGAATTCAGGCTGTTACATTAGAAAATGTGGAATAAGTCAAGGGGTGTGAATACTTTCTGTAAGTATAACTGTACATCTGTATAACTGTACATTAGAAAGACAAGAAGGAGTATTCGTAAGGTTATCTGCCAGCTGAAATTGAACACGATTGCACCATTTTACAGTTTCCCAAAAATGTTCTGCGCTCTATTAAAAGCTGAGAGCAGTGAGATTGCATAGGGGTGACTAACAAGTACACCTTTTAATGGCCTTTGATTTATAGATCTTGGCAGCACATATTGCCTCAGCCTTTTGTCACCAGACTGTCCCACATTGCTCTGTGGACCTACTTACATCAGGATTGTTATGAATAAGTGAGTCAGAGGCCAGGACTCATAACACCCAAGGGACACAGCACACGGTTTGGGGGGGTGAGTGCCATCAGACGACTGAACTTTCTCACAGATTTACTAATCCACTTCCTTGATAAGAGACCTGTTTGGTCAAGCTGGTTTGTGGCAGGTTTGAGTGTGCGTCTATGGGTAAGGCTGGTTGTGTAGCCTAACCGGGGAAGGCATTTTGTCTTGGTTGTTTTCCAAAATGGCTGTGGGAGTTGTAAGTGTTGTTGGGGGTGGTGTTGAGGTGAGGTTGAATGTGTCGATGCTGGCGTTTTGATAGGGGTAAATTTGACCTGACATGGCCCAGGGTCTCCAATGAATCAAATGTGTCAGGAAGGCGCTGGAGATGGAGGGTTGCCCATTGTGGCACTGACACCTACGAGAGGGGCCTTGGCTGCTCTGGGTCAAGTGTGACACCTCATTAGAACAATGTTGATTTAGTGAGGCCACAACGCAACAGACCACAAGGCACTGGACAGAGAATGAGGCCCACTGCTCTTCATCTGAAGGGTAATCAGCTGACCGCTTGCAAATCAAGCACCTCCAATGCCACGGCCACCCTGCCCCCTCTTTAAATGAAATCAAATGTTATTGGTCACATACACATATTTAGCAGATGTTATTGGGGGTGTAGAGAAGCGCTTGTGTTTCTAGCTCCAACAGTACATTAGTATCTAACAATTCACAACAATACAACACAGGTCTAAAAGTAAAATAATGGAATTAAGACATATATAAATATTAGATTAAGCTATGTCGGCGTGGCATTAACTAAAATACAGTAGAATACAATACAGTATATACATATGAGATGAGTAAAGTAGTATGTAAACATTATTTAAACACCATTATTAAAGTAACTAGTGTTCCATTATTAAAGTGGCCAGTGATTCCAAGTCTATGTTTATAGGGCAGCAACCTCTAAGGTGCAGGGTTGCGTAACCGGGTGGAAGCCGGCTAGTGATGGCTATTTAACAGTCTGATGGCCATGCAATAGAAGCTGTTTTTCAGTCTCTCGGTCTCCGCTTTAATGCACCTGTACTGACCTCGCCTTCTGGATGGTAGCGGGGTGAACAGGCAGTGGCTCGGGTGGTTGATATCCTTGATTATCTTTTTGGCCTTCCTGTGACATTGGGTGCTGTAGGTGTCCTGGAAGGTGGGTAGTTTGCCCCTGGTGATGCATTGGGCAGACCGCACCACCCTCTGGAGAGCCCTGCGGCTGGTGCAGTTGCCGTACCAGGTGGTGATACAGCCCAACAGGATTGTGCATCTGTAAAAGTAAGTTAGGGTTTTAGGGGCCAAGCCAAATTTCTTCATCCTCCTGAGGTTGAAGAGACGCTGTTGCGCCTTTTTCACCACACTGTCTGTGTGGGTGGATCATTTCAGATCATCAGTGATGTGTACTTGAAGCTTTCCACCTTCTCCACTGCGTTCTCATCGATGTGGATAGGGGCGTCCTCCCTCTGCTGTTTCCTGAACTCCACAATCAGCTCCTGTATTTTGTTGACGTTGAGTGAAAGGTTATTTTCCTGGCGCCACTCACCCAGGGTCCTGACCTCCTCCCTGTAAGCTGTCTCATCATTGTTGGTAATCAGACCTACTACTGTTGTCTGCAAACTTGATTGATTTGAAGGTGTGCGTGGCCACGCAGTCGTGTGTGAACATGGAGTACAGGATAAGATAAGCACGTACCCTTCTGGGGTCCCTGTGTTGAGGATCAGTGAAGTGGTGGTGTTGTTTCCTACCTTCACCACCTGGGGGTGGCCCGTCCTGAAGTCCAGGACCCAGTTGCACAGTGTGGGTTTCACACCCAGGGCCCAGAGTTTAACCTGTTGCGACGAGCAATCCCGTATCCGGGAGCGTAATTATAGCCTCAAGCTCATTACCATAACGCAACGTTAACTATTCATGAAAATCGCAAATGAAATTAAATAAATATATTAGCTCACAAGCTTAGCCTTTTGTTAACAACACTGTCATCTCAGATTTTCAAAAAATGCTTTTCAACCATAGCTACACAAGCATTTGTGTAAGAGTATTGATAGTTAGCATAGCATTAAGCCTAGCATTCAGCAGGCAACATTTTCACAAAAACAAGAAAAGCATTCAAATAAAATCATTTACCTTTGAAGAACTTTGGATGTTTTCAATGAGGAGACTCTCAGTTAGATAGCAAATGTTCAGTTTTTCCAAAAATATTATTTGTGTAGGAGAAATCGCTCCGTTTTGTTCATCACGTTTGGCTGAGAAAAAAACCCAAAAATTCCGTCATTACAACGCAAACTTTTTTCCAAATTAACTCCATAATATCGACAGAAACATGGCAAACGTTGTTTAGAATCAATCCTCAAGGTGTTTTTCACATATCTATTCGATGATAAGTCACTCGTGGCAGTTTGGTTTCTCCTCTGTTCAAAATGGAAAAATGCGCGCACCTGGAGACGCAATAGTTTCGATGGAGGACACCCAGCGGACACCTGGTAAATGTAGTCTCTTATGGTAAATGTTCCAATGATATGCCTACAAATACGTCACAATGCTGCAAACACCTTGGGGAAACGACAGAAAGTGTAGTCTCTCTCCTTGCGCATTCACAGCCATATAAGGAGACATTGGAACACAGCGCCTCAAATCTGGCTCACTTCCTGTATGAAATTTCATCTTGGTTTCGCCTGTAGCATTAGTTCTGTGGCACTCACAGACAATATCTCAGAGTGTTTTCTTTCCAAAGCTGTCAATTATATGCATAGTCGATTATCTTTTCGTGACAAAATATCTTGTTTAAAACGGGAACGTTTTTCATCCAAAAATGAAATACTGCCCCCAGAGTTTCAAGAGGTTAATGATGAGTTTGGAGGGTAATAGGGTGTTGAAGTCTGAGCTATAGTCAATGAACAGCATTCTTACATAGGTATTCCTCTTGTCCAGATGGGATAGGGCAGTGTGGAGTGTGATGGCGATTGCGTCGTCTGTGGATCTATTTGGGCGGTAAGCAAATTGAAGTGGGTCTAGGGTGTCAGGTAAGGTAGAGGTGATACGATCCTTAACTAGCCTCTCAAAGCACTTCAGATGACAGAAGTGAGTGCTACGGGGCGATAGTCATTTAGTTGTGTCACCTTTGCTTTCTTGGGTAAAGGAACAATGGTGGCCATCTTGAAGCAAGTGGTGACAGCAGACTGGGATAGGAAGAGATTATATATGGCTGTAAACACTCCAGCCAGCTGGTCTGTGCATGCTCTGAGGATGCGGCTAGGAATGCCGAATGGGCCGGCAGCCTTGCGAGGGTTAACAAGCATAAATGTCTTACTCACGTCGGCCACGGAGAAGGCGAGCCCACAGTCCTTGGTAGCGGGCCGCGTCAGTGGCACTGTGTTATCCTCAAAGCAGGTGAAGGTGTTTAGCTTGTCCATGAGCAAGACGTCGGTGTCTGCGACATGGCTGGTTTTCCCTTTGGTGTCTGAGTTGTTGAATTGCGACTCCACTTTGTCTCTGTACTGACTTTTTGTCTGTTTGATTGCCTTAGGAGGGAATAACTACAATGTTTGTATTACACCATATTCCCAGTCACCTTGCCATGGTTAAACGCAGTGGTTCACACTTTCAGTTTTGTGCGAATGCTGTAGGTTTTAATACTCAGAGTGTGTACAAAGTCTACTATACACTTCCTGATGAACTCAGTCACCGTATTCGTTGATGTTATTCTCAAAGGCTACTCGGAACATATCCCAGTCCGCATGATAAAAACAATCTTGAAGCATGGATTCAGATTGGTATGACCAGCGTTGAATAGACCTTAGCACGGGTACATCCTGTTTGAGTTTGTGCCTATAGGAAGGGATGGAGTCGTGATCAGATTTTCTGAAGGGAGGGCGGGGGAGGGCCTTGTAGGCATTTCAAAGTTAATCGTGAAACATACACCCCCGCCTTTCTTCTTCCCGGAGAGTTCTTTATTCCTGTCTGACCGATGTACTGAGAACCCAGCTGGCTGTATGGACGGGGACAGTGTATCCTGAGAGAGCCATGTTTCCGTGAAACAGAGTATGTTACAATCCCTGATGTCTCTCTGGGAGATCCTCTCCCTGAGCTCGTCTACTTTATTATCCATAGACTGAACATTAGCGAGTAATATACTCGGAAGTTGGACTGGAAGTCCACTCTGAATACCTCTTCTCCGCCAGCGGTGTTTTGGAGCAGCCTCTGGAATAAGTTCAATTGCCCTGGGGGGGGGGACAAACAAAGGATCCAATTCGAGAAAGTCTTATTCCTAGTTACCGACGCTTTGATATCCAAAAGTTCTTTCCAGCTGTATGTAATAACTAATTCTGGGCTACTAGTGTAAGAAATAATGCAAAGTTGCTTAGGAGCTAGAAGCAGAGCTGCCATATCTGTCGGCGCCATTTTACATTTGCACCCTGTCCCTACGTTTATTTTATTTATTTTTAATATTTGTACATTTAATATATAAGGTAGCTCGGTTCACAACAGTTTTCAGTCATTTGTTTGTTTCGTAGTATTTCCTCCCCTCTTTTCTTTTTTTTTAAAGGAATGGGTGCTGTTTTTATGACCTCCCTCTATCCCTGTCAGAGTATCCCTGACCTTTTGATCTTTGGGGATAGATTTGTTCTCAGTAATGTCAAGATTAGTTTTGACAATCTGCAGTTGAGCTTGTAGAGAGGCCTTGCATGTTTTGGGAATGGGGGTGGGATGGCCACATTTTCACGTTTTATGTCTTCATTTTTTATTGCTCTCCCCCTGAATGATTGGTGGGTACTATTTTTTTCTGTGATGTCCAACTTACATAGGCAATATGGGATCATACTTTTTTATATACAATGCCACTTTTGTGTTAAACTTACAGCCGTTAGTCCTTCTCACAAAGTTTAGGTTAGTTAGACTGAACTAAATCTCCATGAAATTATATTGGGTTTATAGAACCTGTATATTACGCACGCAGCCTAATCTATCTATTAGTGATCTTACTTTGATTGAAGGATAGCAGTATATTGTGAGTAGTGCCAGTTATAAAAATAAAGAGTAAAGAAGCTTAAAATATGCATCTTTCCAATGCTAGCTAAATAGCTATTGATATTATTCTATGTGTCTTTTTAAAAAGTCAGGCTTTCCACACCTGTACACCTGTCAGGCTTTCCACACCCGTGTTGTGCAAAATGTGCCCATTAAATAATGTTAAGCAGTATTATTGCACACAGAGGGAGTCCATGCAACGTATTAATTATGTGATTTGTTAGGTAAATGTTTACTCCTGATTTTATTTAGACTTGCCATTACAAAGGGGGTGAATACTTACTTATTGACTCAAGAAATGTAGTCTTCATTTGTTTTATTAATTTGTAAAAACATTATTGGGTATTATGTGTAGGCCAGTGACCCCAAAAAATCTATATTTAATACATTTTAAATTCAGGCTGTAACACACCAAATTGTGGAAAAAGTCAAGGGGTGTGAACACTTCCTGAAGGATCTGTAAATGGCTCCTGAGTGGCGCAGCAGTCTAAGGCACTGAATCTCAGTGAGAAGGCACATCTGTTAATTGAAATGCATTCCAGGTGACTACCTCATGAAACTGGTTGAGAGAATGCCAACAGTGTGCAAAGCTGTCATCAAGGCAAAGGGTGGCTATTTGAAGAATCTGAAATATAAAATAAATGTTGATTTGTTTAACACTTTTTTGGTTACTACATGATTCCATATGTGTTATTTCATGGTTTTGATGTCTTAACTATTATTCTACAATGTAAAAAATAGTTTTTTTAAAAAATACAGAAAAACCCTTGAATGAGTAGGTGTTCTATAACTTGACCGGTACTGTATGTGAAATAGTATGCAATTTTTGTGGACTGTGCGTACTACGGTCCCTACGTACTACCGTGCGTACTACTTTCAGAACTACTGCATAAAAAGTATGCAAAAGTACAGGAGAAACTCTAATAGCCTACTAAGGCATGGAATTCAATAGTTCTAACATTTGAACCATGTCCTTTGTGTACAACATGACATTTTTATGTAAGCTACACCAGACAAAGGCGTCATCGCCAATCAAAGCAGCAGGGGAACCTAGTGGTTAGAGCGTTGGACTAGTAACCGGAAGGTTGCAAGTTCAAACCCCCGAGCTGACAAGGTACAAATCTGTCGTTCTGTCCCTGAACAGGCAGTTAACCCACTGTTCCTAGGCCGTCATTGAAAATAAGAATTTGTTCTTAACTGACTTGCCTGGTTAAATAAAAGTAAAATAAATAAAAAACTGAGCAAGCTACTATGTAGTCAGCGGAGTGAAAAGCAGCTACATAAAAATCAATATTTTTAGCCATGGCAAGTCGGGTTTCCAGAAAATCCAAAACCGTAGCCACTACACTACGTATTTTTGTCTTGAACACATGTAACCTTTATTTAACTAGGCAAGTCCGTTAAGAACAAATCCTTATTTACAATGACAGCCTACACCAGCCAAACCCGGACGACGCTGGGCCAATTGTGCGCCGCCCTATAGGACTCCCAATCACGGCTGGTTGTGATACAGCCTGGATTCGAACCAGGGTGTCTGTAGTGACACCTCTAGCACTGAGATGCAGTGCCTCAGAACGCTGCGCCACCCATCCATCTGTCTAAATCGTTACGACAAAGTGTATATTTTGTTCAAATGTTAATATCCTTTCTTCCTTCAACTACCATTGCGCAAAGCAGTTTTCTCCTCTTGTCTTCAATCTTGCAGGCTCGCAGGGCCCTTGCGCGTTGCCATAGCAACTTGGCTCACACAGCTTTGAGCTAGAAACCCAATCTCTACCAGGTTGAACATAGTCAGATAATGCCATATGTTTCAGGAATTTTACAGCTAGCTAAATACTTCACATGCTGATATTGACTTTTGTATTATTGTGTGTTACGTTCTCTAGCTAGCTACCTTGCTACCCAGCCAGCCTTTCTAGGGGGAGTATTGCATTGTGGGTTTTGTAGTCAACTTGAGCACCGCAGATTTCTACAATTTTCACGTTGCTTCCTAACTTATTATAACGCTGAAATTGCCCAAAAAATTGCAACCTATATTGTTCTCATATATTTGCATTATTTAACAATGTAAATCATAGGGATTTGTAGTTTTGAGTGGATTATTCCTTTAAGTCATACAAACCATATCTACCCGTATTTAGAAGCAAATATGTTTGACTAACTGTTACATTATATACACAATTTAAAAATCTCTGTTCTTTTAACTTAAAATCGTGAGTGAGCATAGAATCACCAGCCTGATTAATCACCAACTCACCAATTAGAATGCATGGTGGATGGCTGTTATAGAAATTGTGTAAACAAGCCTAGAGTTCAAAACTGTATCCCCCACACCCCCCTTATCCTCTGCTCTCCATTTCTCTTCTGTGTACCCATTTACTGAGGTTGCATATTCTAAGAGTGTGTGCATGCATTGAGTTGAACTTGTTTTTGCTGATTTCATGGGGCGACAGATGAAAAACAATCTGTTTCCTTTCCATTTGGGACTTATTGTACTGGTCAACAACATTTGCATAGAAGAAGCATCTCAAGACCTAATGACGTCATTCACACACACAGTGATGGAGACAGGAGAGACGTATCATTTTTGGCAATGACTATGGTTTTGGTGTATGATTTTTCAGCTTGAAATCAACATATTTTGCATTATAGTTTGTGTAAAATAAGTCATTTATCACGAACAAAGTACTAGGGTAGTGACTTGATGTTAGCTTCAGGTGTAAGCTAGCAACAAAGGTAGCCTACAAAGCTAGCTATCTTGCATTCTAAAGTGTCCTGGCCTGTAATGGGCGTGCACTCACGCTATAAGGGGACATAGACTGCACTGATTTCATAATCTCTCAATCTAGTACTGAACCGTTTTTCATGTTATAGTATTGAAAAAGTACAGAAGTATCAGGATACAGTGGAACACTAGTGCCTATTACACCGCAAAGCCAGCCACTCACTGTCACTGCTTTGCTGTCAAAGGCTCCCACCAGCAACTAAATGAAATCTTTTTATATCTGCAAAGGTTTGAATTTGAGTGGGGTGACACTGATGACTTCCCCCATATGTGATGGCCGGCAATCACTACGCTGTGCCCCCCTCTCCCTACCCTGCATTCCACAAAAGACAATTGAGGAGCCGTTTTCTGCATTACCACATCATGCATACTTTAATTTGAATTGAAGAAAAGCAATGAGCCAAATTTAATTTATCGGTCCTAAGAATGAATGAGTGAATAACAGAATCCCCAGCTTTGGTCATTTATCATTCTCCACACATAGACCAGGCATTTGTCTACTCATTTGAAGGACCATCATTTACATGTGTGATTTTTAAGGAGGAGGCTTGGCTCGACTTTCAGCTCTATCTGCATTTGAATCTGGAATTATAATAGCAATGGGCCCTTTCCCCCCCCACAAAGTGTATGGAACCACACTCAAATGTACGCACACACTTTTGAATAGAAGTATAGAGGGCCATCTGTCCAATCTGGCCATACATATCTGGGAAAATAAAGAAGGCTTCTTGACATGTCACATAATTTAATGTCCCTCAGAATAGGCGCACAGACGTCAGTTCAACATCTAGTTTTGATTTACATTTGGTTGAGTTCAAAACAAAGTTTATTAGCCCGCTTACACAGTTTAGCAGATGTTATAGCGGGTGCAGCAAAATGCTTATGTTACTAGCTCCTAATAATGCAGTAAAATGTCAAACAGGTGTACACAAATAATCAACTTAAACTAAGAACAAGAAATGTCAAAACGAATCCAATTAACAACCCAAATAGCACTGTAACAGTAATCCAAATGCAATCTATACGCATCTACACCAAATTAATTTACACAAGATATACTAAGATTTATATATATATATATATATATATATATAGATCAATATATTTACAGCAGGAAATAATATTAGTAGTGCTATTTTAAACCTCAGTCTTAAGCTGTTGGGGGGATACTAAGCTAACATATGGAATTGTTTTAAGATGGTCATACCATGGATCATTTAGCTTTTTGATTTTTAATTTTATGACCCCTTAGGTATAAAAAAATATATATATATTTGAAACCATATTTAATTTGGCCTTTACTACTATTGCCCATTGAAATGCATTGAATAACACATTCATAAATTGGTGGAAAATACAGTAAAAAATGAACCCAACTGAATAAGGTTTTGAAGTGTCCTATATCTAGGAGATATAAGAAAGCTCAGGAAATGTATATATTTTTTGACACATTTAACCCCTTATTTTTGTTGCCGCAAAACTACCTCCATACTTCCATTCGTTTGTATGGGTTACCTTCAGACGAGTCCTCTATCTATAGAGTGGTCATATTGGTTTGTAAGCTACCGATTTTCAGAAGGCCAACATTGGGTGGATGCGGTTGATTGAGACGCAGCCCATGCAAAAAATACATATCTTAAACTGAGGGATTTGAATCGGGATTTGCACTATTGAGAGGGATAAAGAGCAGTTGCTTCGTGAAGGTATCTCTTCCTGAAAACATACATGATCTAAGTGAACAATAGTTGGCATTCAGCAGTCATAAAAATATGCCTTATTTATTTTAAAGAACTACTAAAATAGGGATTTTGTCGGACAGTATAAGGCAGCAGCTCTATAGAGATGAGGTGATGACTTGGAATTAAATAATAGTAGTCAAATAAAACAAAGATACACAACTGAAATTTGATTAAAGTAATGTGAATAAATTATGGTTAAGAAGTGATAAGCAGTAATGGTCACTGCCATCATGGGACCTTTATTCATTGTTTTATTCTGTGTTAAAGCATTCAACTCACATAATGCATAGTGTATTTCATTAAAATAATTATAATAATCGAAACCGAACCGACCTCAAAAACCACTAATTGCTCAGCAAATATATATTACAGTGAGCTATGTCAAGAATCCAGTATATAAATAAATATGCAGTGTAGAGTAGTAGAAATATTAGTAATATTAGAGTTGTCAACTAATGTGAATTCAATGTGAAATCAAAAAAAGATCATTGGATTTTTTTTTTAAGGAAACTTACTTTTTATTTAGTTTTTGCAAATCCAAATTAATTTTCCGCGTTGATTCAACGTCATCACATAGATTTTGGGGGGTTGAAATGATGTGGAAACAACATTTATTCAACCAGTTTTTGCCCAGTGGGTAATGTCAAGGTACAGAGATGTTCGAGAGTTCTTTGTCGGTTTCTATTAATCAGAAATAGTAATGTCTGAAAGCTTTCGTATTTGAGTGTTTCTGTGGGCAATTTTGTGATTTGTGGAAAAAGTGACATCATACGAAGAGTGTTAGACCTGTCATCTCAGCTCTGACCGGTTAATTTTCCCCTCGTCTTTGCATTTAGTTAAGAATGATAGATTTATGAATGCACTTAGCTACATGCCATGGTCCACTATTGTAGCCTCTGATTTTTTACTCATTAGTCTGAATAATAACTGTCACTAATTCAAGCTGTTCTAGAATGGCTTTGTGAATAGAGAAAGAAAGAGAGCGAGGAAGAGGGAGAGCAAGAGAGGGAGGATAGAGAGGCCTGAGAGATTAACTCCAGTGAGCTCACTCCGTGAGGCCCAGGAATGGCTGAATATTGTTCTAGGGGTGGGGGGATGAACTTGATGATCTCGGGGGGTGGAGGGGGGATTGCTGTTCCCTGCTCCTGACAATCAAAATTAGATTGGCCAGCACTGTGTCAACACTGGCCTCTGCTTAAGGCATCACAGGGGCAGGGGGGGACAACCGGTTTTTGAGAGTTTGCCATGTGAACTATGGAGAACCCACAGAGCCTTTCACTGACTGTGCCGGCCTTAAAGACATGCACAACTCTTTTCATAGGCCAACACTGAAACAACCCTTCCCTCAATTCAATCTTTTGTGACAAACATATCCTCTCAGTATATGATTATGTTCTTCTGTTCATCAATATCTTGATGTATTGTGTGAAAATAGTATCAAGTAATTGGAAATGAAAAGATTCTCCACCTCTTCTCATTCCTTCGGCCCATCTTCACTGTGAAGGGGCCAAAACAATCCATTCCTGTTGAATATAAGGGTGGTTGGTGAAGGCAGAGCCAGGAAGAAGGTACACTACATGACCAAAAGTATGTGGGCACCTGCTCGTCGAATAACTCATTCCAAAATCATGGGCATTAATATGGAGTTAGTTCCCCCTTTGCTGCTATAACAGCCTCCTCTCTTCTGGGAAGGCTTTCCACTAGATGTTGGAACATTGTTGCAGGGACTTATTTCCATTCAGCCATGAGCATTACTGATGTTGGGTGATTAGGCCTGGCTCGCAGTCGGCGTTCCAATTCATCCCAAAGGTGTTCAATGGGGTTGAGGTCAGGGCTCTTTGCAGGCCAGTCAAGTTCTTCCACACTGTTTTCAAAAAAACATGTATGTATGGACCTTCCTTTGTGCACGGCGGCATTGTCATGCTGAAACAACAAAGGGCCTTCCCCAAACTGTTGCCACAAAGTTGGAAGCACAGAATCGTCTAGAATGTCACTATGCTGTAGCGTTAAGATTTCCCTTCACTGAAACTAAGGGGCCTAGCCCAAACCATGAAAAACAGCCCCAGAACATTATTCTTCCTCCACCAAACTTTACAGTTGGCACTATGTATTCGGGCAGGTAGCGTTCTCCTGGCATCCACCAATCCCAGATTCGTCCGTCTGACTGCCAGATGGTGAAGCGTGATAAATCACTCCAGAGTACGCGTTTCCATTGTTCCAGAGTCCAAAGGCGGCACGCTTTACAGCACTTCAGATCTTAGGCTTGTGTGCGTCTGCTCAGCCGTGGCAACCCATTTCATGAAGCTGCTGACAGACAGTTATTGTGCTGAAGTTGCTTCCAGAAGCAGTTTGGAGCTCTGTAGTGAGTTTTGCAACCGAGGACAGACTATTTTTTACGCGCTATGCGCTTCAACACTCGGCGGTCCTGCTCTGTGAGCTTGTGTGGCCTACTACTTCGCTCCTGAGCCGTTGTTGCTCTTAGACATTTCCACTTCACAATAGCAGCTCCAGCAGGGCAGAAATTTGACGACTGACTTTTTTTGAAAGGTGGCATCCTATGACAGTGCCACGTTGAAAGTCACTGAGCTCTTCAGTAAGGCCATTCTACTGCCAATGTTTGTCTACAGAGATTACATGGCTGTGTGCTCGATTTTATACACCTGTCAGCAACGGGTGTGGCTGAAGTAGCTGAATCCACTAATCTGAAGGGGTATATAGTGTAGGTCAGACACTTTATAGGCACATGGTTTGGCTTTCCATTCTCTGCATTTGAATGTTGTTCAGACTCACAGCTTTGACGTCCCTTCAAAACCAGAAATGACTGTGGATGTCAGCACGAGGATGGAGAAGCTTGTCATCATAGTGTTTGAGACTGGAGCCGTGTGATTGGGTTCTTCGAATCTAGCACCAATTCACAGTTCTGGTTTGAGAGTCTCGGATCTTCGAACCCGGCCCCCAACTCAAATGAGACCTGTGGACTTGTCTAATTCAGGAGAGAGGATTTGCAGGCAGCTTTTCAAGGGGACTGCTTTATCACTTTCCAGCGAATGAAGGTCTTCTGGGAAGGAGTTTCTCTGGCAGTACTAGAAAAGCAGTATCTTACATTGAGAATGGTCAGTATCTGGAGAGCCAGGGTTTTAAGGGGGAGCTTGGTTGATAGACTGGTATGTGGCTTCAATCAAATGAAATTTTATTTGTCACATGCGCCAAATACAACAGGTGTAGTAGACCTTACCGTGAAATGCTTACTTACAAGCCCTTAACCAACAATCCAGTTCAAGAAATAGAGTGAAGAAAATATTTACAAAATAAACTAAAGTAAAACATTCTATGAAAAGTAACACAATACAATAACAATACTGAGGCTATATACAGGGGGTACAGTCAATTTGTGGGGGTACAGTTTAGTCTAGGTAATTTGTACATGTAGGTAGGGGCAAAGTGACAATGCATAGATAATAAACAGCGAGTAGCAGGGATGTCAATGTATAGTGTGGGTGGCCATTTGATTAATTGTTCAACAGTCTTATGGCTTGGAGGTAGAAACTGTTAAAGAGCCTAGACTAGACTTGGCGCTCCGGTACTGCTTGCTGTGCGGTAGCAGAAAGAACAGTCTATGACCTGGGTGACTGGAGTCTTTGACAATTTTTTGGGCCTTCCTCTGACATCGCTTAGTATATAGATCCTGGATGGCAGGAAGCTTGGCCCCAGTGATGTACTGGGCTGTACTTACTACCCTCTGTAGCGCCTTACGCTCGGATGCCGAGCAGTTGCCATACCAGGCGGTGATGCAACCGGTCAGGATGCTCTCAGTGGTGCAGCTGTAGAGCTTTTTGAGGATATGGGGACCAATGACAGATCTTTTCAGCCTATTGATGCGGATGAGGCAATGTCTTGCCCTCTTCACGACTGTGCTGGTTTGTCTGGACCATGATAGATCCTTAGTGAAGTGAACACAGAGGAACTTGAAGCTCTCGACCCACTTCACTACAGCCACGTCAATGTGAATTGCGGCGTGCTCGGCCCTCCATAGTCCAAGATCTGCTCCGTTGTCTTACTGACGTTGTGGGAGAGGTTGTTGTCCTGGCACCACACAACCATGTCTCTGACTTCCTCCCTATAGCATGTCTCATCTTCGTCGGTGATCAGGCCTACCACCATCGTGTCGTCTGTGAACTGAATTAAAGGGAAATTACACCCCCAACTACACCTTCTCATGATGTGGTTTAAGCATGGTTGTGGACTTAATAGAATATCAGATTTGTGTCGTTTTTCTATTAAAAAAGTGTGAAAACCTGAAAGAAATAGGGAAACCTGGGAAAACTGAATTTACCAAAAGCAGATTTTATAGAGCCCTACAACAGTATATTGACTGTTCAAGATCGCTAACAATAACACACTTTTTGAGATTGTTCAAAGGTTACATTTAAATGTTTCCCTTTTAAACAATCAATGTAAATCTGATATTGTCAAGTTAAAATTGTAATATTTGTGTATGGAGGTTAGGTCATTATATACTATAGGCTACTTGCTCAGCCCGTAAATTAATGATAACATTTAAATGATGTGTGCAGCATCTGCTTTTCCAGGCCAGATTTCTTTTAATTGGGGGCCAGTAGCTTTCAGTTGACACTGGCCCGGTGTGCCAATGGCAAATTTATCTGAATGTCAAGCCCTGCAAGGGAATTCTAATTTAAAAGATGGCTAGTCATTTTTAGCCTGGTTCTGAATGGAATGCAGGTACATTATGGGCCACAGGTCAGTTCATTATTCCTGCGCAGCGCCAAATCATGTGCTTGTGCCATTAACTGAAAAAATTTGTATCACTGGTGCCACCAGTGGAAAAAGTTAGTCTAGAAACCTGTGTTGAGGAGAGCTTGCTAGGAAGCATTTCACTGTACTGTTTACACCCTGTATCCTGTACACATGACCAATAAACTTTGATTTGATTATTGCTGAAGTAGCCTATGGCCACAAATGTAAACTTCTGAAAAATGTGTGTCTTTGACCAACTTATTTTTCTTCTTAATTCAGCAGTTATGGTGGTAGCGCAATCAAAAGCTCATATTTGCCTTCTTTGTTGGTCTTTAAGGTAGTAATGCTGTATGTGGCGTCCCACTCTCAGCCCATCCCGCTCCTCACGTTGGTTTTGGGATGTGGACGGGGATGGAGCTGACCTCAAGGGTTGTGTTTTGGAGGTTTGACCAGTGACCTGGAATCTGTCAATTTGTTCTTGTTGGCAATCTCTTGCCAGAACACAGTGTATGAGGGAAAAGCTTGCTGTGTCCTCGCATAACCTTAACATTATTTGCCAGGCCACTAGATTTTCAGCCTTTTAATTTACACCCAGAATTTGGGGGTATTTTTCTTCCCCCTTACTCAATGTACTTTGGCATTTCTGTCAGCGGAATGTCATTTATTTGTTGCTTTTCCAAAAGACTTAAGTCTCCTCATCCATTTCTGATGTTGTGTTGCAGGTTGAAGTCGACGAGAAGCTGAAAAAGAGGAAGGAGAGGTTTGGGATTCTCACTGCTGCTGCTGTAGTTGGGGCCGAAGATAGCGAGGTACAAAAGGTTTTGTTTTCATGTTCTTGTTGTTGCCAAAAGAGAGCTGGTGGGACAGATTTGTAAGTGATCAAACACTGTTGTGAGAAACATTCAAAATAAGCAAATGAAATGTTCACATAGTTGTGTGTTGGGAAGGAGGGTATAAGAATGTTTTGTAAGTTGCTATTAGAATGTTTTAGAACAGAAAAAGAATGAGGAATAGCAAAGTTCTGAAAGAAGAAGAATTGGGCATTGCCTCAATATTTAGGCAAAATCAAACATTTTAGTTGATGTTATGAACCCCCTATGAACCTTTGAGTCAATAGATGTGTAAAATCTGTTGGGTAAATGTAATGTGAGTCATCTTTAACAAGTGTAAATGATTGCTTAATTTCCACATTCCACAATTCATATTCTTGGTAATTGTTTCCAAAGTTCATAGGGGTGTACAGGCGTAGAGTCTAACTTTACAGTTCTCAAAGTTTCTACCTTGAGTTTTTTGAAAATGTCTTGAATGATTGATGTTCCCTTGAACACACACAAAGGAATTCCAGATGGTATCGGAGCATGTCGATGACCTATATAGTCATCCAGCAATGACAAGCAGTTAGTGTTTTGTGCATTGCTTAGTTCTGCTGTTATGATATCTAGCATACAATGTGGTTATTAATGATTTTGCTTAAATAAGTAATCAAATGACTAAAACATATATGTAAGGATGATGCTTGCGGTTGTAATGTTGCAGGTATCAGGCATGCTTGTTTTGATACTGACTTAATACTCTGATGTTTCTGCTTCCTCACCACCACCCCGTCAGTTAAATGACAATTCAGCAATTCTAATGTCACTTGATAAGAAAGCTCTATTATTGTTGCACATGCATATTCCACAAATATAAATCCTGAGTCACAATTTACAATTAATTCTGTATATGCTCTTCTGTATACATTTGAAACACATGACATTTATGTAGAATGTTCCTTACATGTTCATTCCCCCCATTTCAGGTAAAGAAGAGGAAACGAGCAGACCGATTTGGAAATAATTGATTCAATTTTATATTTGTACTTTTTTAATGATTTAATTTTGTATTTTTTTTTACTTGTTGCTCTTGTTTTACAGTGGTAAAATGCCAACCTGTGCTGTTCAGTAAGAAATAATCTTTACACTATGTAAAAGTTGGAAATTAAAGATCTTATCCAATTTCCCACAAGTGTCCTAACAACCCTTGAGTAAACTTGTCCTATTGCTGTTGGGAAATAAGTCTGTGTACCCCTTCAGGTGTTAAAGGAACTCCTCCAAGGGAGGGATGGTCCTGCTGTATCTGCTCTGCTACTTTTCAGTTGGGAATTCATTGTTATATCAGATACGCACTTCAATAGTTTGCCAGTTTGGATTCCTGGCTGCACACTTATGCTAACTTCATAATGATAAATGCATCATCTTACAGTAATTTAATAGTGCTACAAAATACATTTCAGACACTTTGGGATGATTTAGGCATAGCATTTCAAACATGAAGTATTGACTTGGCATTGATTTTTGAACAGAAATGCTAGTTGGCATTTGGGGATGTGAGCCAGGGTAAACAAAAGCATGGACTTTTCCAAAGACTACTTTCATATTGTTTTCCTTACACTGTGATTTTTAATTTGGATGAACTATCCCTTTAACACGTTTGCTGAGTGGGTTTGTAAACAGTTAATAATGAATAGATCGTTTCTAGATCTGTAATAAAACGTGACTGTTATTGGACTTCTGACATTGTTCTTACTACATTTCACAATATCATTTAAATCAAACTCCAGCTAAAAGTCTCCTTAAGCATATGCTATAGCACCAGCAATACCTACTAACACCACCAATACTGTTTTTTTTCTCTTCATATTTAAACAATTTAACCAAAACACTTGAATTTTCCCTGAGACAGTAATTTGGGATGGAGGCAATTATCACTTGAAGTTGAAGCGTCCCTGAAATGGGCAGAATTGGACTCTTTCATCCTTCACACAAGTGAACAAGTGTGATTTTTCTTGAACAACCTCCCTCTCTGAACACTGGTCTGTTATTGAGCAGGTCACACAAGGTGTTACTGATTACTGTGTTCAGCAATCAATCCTATTGAGTGCTGCCCCCAATTTACCTTTAATGAACTTTTCTTCCCTTTATGGCTATTGCTGCAATCATAAACTTCCCAACCCTCTTTCTTGGGAGTTTTGTAAGATTTTAATATTTTTCCTGTTTTCCCCTCGAGTGCATTTAAACAGGTATATTTTATGATTTGTAGCTGTTGTCAGTGGTTTAATGTTTTATGTGTTAAAGTATAGTGACAAATTTCGCTGTAATGTTTGTGATAATGTAAATGACTAATGATGATAAGGAGTAGTTGTGGAAGTTGGACAAAGTGTTAGTAGCTAAATAATTGCCACTTTAGCACTTTAACCAGGGCCTGTCACTTGTAGCTTACCTGAGGGGATCTGATTGTCCTTTGGCAGCATGAAGTTGAGGTCTCTCCCACCCTCCCTCAAATGATCTGTACGCTACTAGTTTGACTGTTTTTCATTGAAGACGACATTGACTGAGAACAGGTCCCCTGTGGCTTTTAGTGGTCCATATAGGCCAGAAATTAGTTGTAAATATCTAGCTATGTGTGTGCATAGGTGAGAGTTTGATTTTCAGTGTGTGTGATTATGGGCAGATGAGGGTGTGAATGTTTTGTTTGGAAACGTTTTTGTGTGAGCATGTCGTAAGGTTTATGTCATTGCTGGCGTCAATGTTCTCTTCTCTGGGGTGGGTGGTCTGTGTGCATTTGCATCAGTAAAGAGCTCCGTGTTCAGTCTCATTTGTCCCCCATTGATTCGCTAAATTAGGTTGATGAGAGGCCGTCCTATCAGGTGACATATTAATTGGGTCATGCTAGATCCCGTACGAAATCTAAACAATGGCCTCCCAACACTAAACCTTTATCTTCGGGCCTGTTTCTCTCCTCTCTCTCTTCCACCAATTAGCCTCAGAATTAATGTCAGAGTTTCCTGTTACCCTCACCCATCCCAAGAGTCAGGATGCCACCAGGCAGTACCTGACCTTTTAAATGCATTTTGTGTGACCCATGACAGGTATGTTTATAAGTTAGGAGCTGGAAATTCCACAAGTAAAGTGTGGCAGTGGGCTAGGGTAGGGGTAGCCAGAGAAACACAGGGAATGGTCAATCAATCAGCCGTGAATTTCGTAAGCTAAATAAATGATTTATTGTACAAAATAAGACAGAAAACAAATAACAAAAAAAGAAAAAACAATGGAACAATTATTAATATGCACAACCATTAAACTACAATGTTGGGGTGAATTTTATCTATACAACATGATGAACAAATGAAAGCAAAAGAAAGTTGGCAAAAACAGAAGCGGAGAACCTGTCCAAAACATAAAATGTAACATTTGGGTATTTATTTACATAGAGATTTTTTCCTCTCATATTTTTATATATATGAAAACACTTTCTTACACATACCAGTATACAGACACAAAAATGAAAAATGCAACTTTATCCACAGCATTAACCAGAGTTCAGCCATGGTCCTGGGCACAGCCATTTTCTTCTTCTTTTGGCAGTATACATTACCTTCAGCTATTTGCTTCAGTCACTCTTTTCAACTCAGCTGTCAATTACTCAATCTTGACTTGAGACCAAGGTGACCCTGTGGCTTTAGTCTACTTTTTTGGGTTTACTATCCAGGTTACAAGTTTGCACAGATTAACTCATAACAAAACTTAACTGTCAAATTTATAACAGAATGCTGAAGTGAGGTAGACATACTTTGAAATTCATTGATTTGATCTTAATAAATACAGAGACACTTGACCAGTTGAATTGTTTCCAACCGCTGCCCATAACCACATTTTTTTTCTTCCTTTGAAATTGTTTAGCATATATATTCCTGCAGTTACAAAAGTTACAGCACACATATCATCCTCTACTTTGGCTAACGATCCCTGGATACTTTTTCCCATTCTAATATGGGCACTTTCACTCAAAACACACAAAGGCAAAACATGTCTGTGGTTAGACTGTCAACACAAGTCGCTCAAATTCAAAAGGACAAAAGTCTCTCAGAGTTGATGACAGATTGATTGAAGTTGACGGAGGGGCATTTCCAGTTTAAAGCGTTCTATGTTCATCGGTCCAGACACTTGTAACACACGACTTATCACCCCGGGAGGCCGAGGAGGCCTTTTGGCCGCTGGTCAGTCCAGGTTTCTGAGATGAGTGTAAGAGGAGCGTGAGAATATGGACAGGCCTCCGCTTCAGACGAAAAGGAAGTCAGGAAAGTGTGATGGTAACAAAAGAAGTGAAAGGCTCACTAGTCTATCCACATGGTGTATCGCCAGACGCTTGGACCGTTCTTTTTTCAATTGTAAAAGCTCTTAAGGTAAAATACAAACAACACGACTCCTCACGCCATGAACGTCCCATAGTGCAAAATTTATTGTTGGTAAGGTAGTGCCCAGAAAGTATTTTTTGTACCCCTTTTTATTATATACATATATTATTTATATATAATGTTAGAAGGCTCTTCCTTTATCCAACAGCATAGTGCTTTCGTTTTTAACAAAGGGATATCTTCGCTTTGACATCCAGGAGACAAGACAGACTTTCTAATCTACACTCTGTTCAAGCACTTCCAATATTTACTGCATGTTACAGATGCAGTTGAGGTGGGGGGTGGGGGCATTGAGATATTCAATCAAAATATATGTTCTCTCTAAACTAGAAATGGCATTTCAGCTGTATTCTTGTCCGTATCAATGTTCCTTATTTTCTATATGACTCTTCTTCCCTTTACTTACTAGTATGAAGGCCTATGTCAATCAAGCATTTGATTTTCTTTCCAACACAAGGTTGTCTTATTTGCCACAACCATCTTAACATTCCCACCATAGCAACTTGTCAGAATAAACATTAGGTTTGTTTGTGTAAATGGGAATGGTAAATGCACAGTGTGCAGAGTGAAAACGACAGAAGTATATAAGGCTGCGTTTACACAGGTAGCCCAAGTCTGATCTTTTTTTCACTAATCTCTCTTCTGATCAATCAGGTCCACTCTGAAAAAGATCTGGGAGTGGTTAAAAGACCAATTAGTGGGAAAAAGATCAGAATTTGCTTGCCTGTGTAAACACCGCCTAAGTAGGCTATAGTCATGTGGACCAGGTTAGTCAATGTACTTGTGGGGTTCCCTTTCACTGTGAATTTACTCCATACAAAATAATCTGACAATTACAGTAGTGTAAACTGGCACCCTTGCATGATTCCCATATTCTTGATTTTTAATTCTTGATTTAGTTGATATGTAATAGATATCCAAAGATGGGCTATACAAAAATCTAACAAGCCAAATCTTGAATTCTAAAATTGCGTGCCCTAGACCAACCAGAAGGTTTTATGAGTGTAGCTTTGACATGTTTGTCTTAGTTCATCTAAACATTGTGTGCAGGTTGATATTGAGGTCACCTGAGCTGTTATGAGCTTCTGCAGTAAAACAGAATGTGTGTTACAACCCTTTCCTGTTCACTTTTAAAGGTCCATTGCAGGTGTTTTTATCTCAATTTCAAATATTTTCTTGGTATCAATTAAGTACCTTACTGTGATTGTTTTCAATTCAAATATTCAAAATAAACAAAAATAGCTATTTCTCAAGAAGGAATTTGAGTGGTCTGAGTGAGGAGCCTAATTGGAGGAGGCTAATGGGAAGGACATGTAACCTGAAAACTGTTATTGGGCAAGTTCGTTTGGCCTGGCCCGGTGCCCCGGGTGGCTGGAGATTTCACTTAAGGACCAATGGAATGGTCTAAAATGTACAAACTCCACCTACACGGGGCACCGGGCCATGCAAAATGAACTTGCCCATTGTCAGAGAGGAGGGCAAACTCTCTGTTATTGGTTTATTAACTCATACTTTTCAAACAGCTCTTACACTAAAAGGGTATTATCATAGTTTTCACAATATTATTCCACCCTCAGTGTGGTAATAATATAAAACATAGGGAAATCACGTTTTTGACTACACTGCCCCTTTAAAGGTAGTGAAATAACTCATTTATTTTCTTATTTTTCTCAAAATAACTGTGAACGGGTTCAGAGGGCACAGAGTTTGGCTTTGGATCTCAACACTTTAAACCTTTAGAACATTATTTTCATAAAATGTTGGATTAATTTCATAAACTTTTAAGTCTAAAAGTAGACAAATAAGGGAGATTTGTTTTGTAATGACATAAAGATGCTAAAAATGAAGCATTGCACAATAGCACTGGTAATTAGTAGACAAAGTCCCCCTCTATTGGCACTGTCTATAAATGTATTGGTTGTGAAACAAATCCCATTGATAGGAGTATAATATGTGAATAAAGCATTTTTTACACAGATAAAACAGTTTGGCCCCTCACCTCAGAACTGAATTTGCTTGGAAGTAAAGATGTGGGAAAATGATAATATACTGTAACTGCTTAGGAATGTCTCCCTCCATCAGCCTGGATCCACTATCCAGGACATTTCAACAAAGACACCATCTTTTCAAAAAACCTGATAGACATTTTCTTTCAAACTTTTTTTTGAAGAAAACCAACCACAAAACGAACAAACACCTAAAACATAGTTTTGTCTTATTTACCATAAGTTTCTCAAGCTGCTCCACAGACACATCCCCTTTATAATATTCAATATATATTTCTACCACTCAGCCTCAGTCCTATCTTCATTTCATATTTCATTTTTACGTTTGACTAAAATGAATAACTAAGAGAATGGAGGTCCCATGGGATTTTTTTGTGGCGGAGTGAGAAGGGGGATAAAGTCTGGTGCCAGAGGAGCGCTTAGTCAGGGTTTTGGGTGGAAATGATGTGGAGTTAGGCGTGCACGATTATGCATGACTTCTGTTGGATCTAAGAGCAGCCACACCTGTCCACCACCATGCCAGGGATCTTGCCGTGGATGATCTGCTGCTTGTCGTTAAAGTAGAGCATGTTGATGGGCGACATCTTAGTGGGGGTACAGCAGGGCCCTGCTGAGCCTCTGGGGTTGGCGTGTTGTACCAGGTGGGTGTGTGGATACTTCTGCATGAACATGTATTCGCACTGGCCCGAACAGTAGTTGGCCTTGTAGCGCTTGGGAGCGATGATCCAGTCCCAGCCGAAAGCCTCAAAGTCCACCGTTAGCGGGTAGCGGCAGCAGCGGGATTCAGTGGAGTGCTCGTCGCAATCCAGTCCCAGGTTACGTCGGGAACGTTTGGTCGTCTCGAGAACCTTAACCTCCAGGAACGGCTGCTGGAGTCAGGGGAGGGGGAGGGGAAAGGAGCGGGGACAGGAGGAGAAAGGAGGTGATTAAGATAGAACTCAACAGTGAGGCGAGTAATGTTTCTAGGAAAAAACCTGGAGTACTGGGACGATTAACATCACTGGAGAAAAAATAAAACCGATGCACTTCTCTTACTACCTATGGTTTTAACAGGGTTGGAGAGTAACCAATTACATGTAATCAGTTACATGTAATCTGATTACCAAAAAACTGTTACTAATCAGTTACGTTACCAGCAAAAAATATTGTAATCAGATTACAGATACTTTTTGAAAAACTTGGTTACTTATTGGATTACTTTTAAATTCAGAAAGGATGTTTGTGAAAAAAATGCATTTACACCTTTCTGTTTTCTCAATGACATTCAATCAGCATTGAAAATAGGCACAAATTGAAGTTTGTTCCACCAGAGACCATTGTGATGATACATCAAATACATTTGATGGATATTTTTTGCGTTCTTCTAATGCCTCTTAAAGGGGAAAGAAATACAAAAGTAACAGAGTAATCCCAAAAAATCTAATCAAATTGTATTGGTCGCATTCACATACTTTGCAGACGTTATCGCGGGTGTAGTGAAAATCTTATGTTCCTAGCTCCAACAGTGTAGTAATACCTAACAATACACACAAATTCAAAAAATATGAAGAAAGGAATTAAGAAATATATAAATATTAGAACGAGCAATGTCAGAGTCCGGAATATAAATATACTGATGGTGTGGAGACATTATGGACAGTATATGAATAGAAAAGGTGTTTACAGCAGTAGTTATATAGGATGAGCCTGGACTAGAATACAGTATATACTGTACATTATGAAGTGGTTAAAGCAGTATGTAAACATTATTCAAGTGACCAGTGTTCAATGACTATGTACATGGGGCAGCAATCTCTAAGGTGCAGGGTTGAGTACCGGGTGGTAGCTGACTAGTAACAGTCACAGGCAGGGTACAAGTCGGGGCCGGCTAGTTGTGACTATTTAACAGGCTGATGGCCTGGAGATAGAAGCTGTTTTTCAGCCTCTCGGTCCCAGCTTTGATGCACCTGTACTGTCTCCGACCTCTAGATGGTAGCGGGATGAACAGGCCTTGGCTCGGGTGGCTGAGGTCCTTGATGATCTTCTTGGCCTTCCTGTGACCCTGGGTGTGCTGTATATGTCCTGGAGGGCAGGCAGTGTGTCCCCGGTGATGCGCTGGGCAGACCGCACCACCCTCTGGAGAGCCCCGCTGTTGCCAGGCGGTTATACAGCCTAACAGGATGCTCTCAATGGCGCATCTCTAGAAGTTCACTAGGGTCTTAGGGGCTAAGCCAAATGTTTTCAGCCTCCTGATGTTGAAGAGGCACTGTTGCGCTGCCTTCACCACACTATCTGTGTGGATGGACCATTTCAGGTTGTCAGTGATGTGCATGCAGAGGAACTTGAAGCTTTTCACCCTCTCCACTTTGGTTCTGTCGATATGGATGGGGGCGTTCCCCCTCTGCTGTCTCCTGAAGTTCATGATCAGCTCCTTGGTTTTGTTGTCTTTGAGGGATAGGTTATTTTCCTGGCACCACTCCACCAGGGCCCTCACCTCCTACCTGTAGGCTGTCTCGTCATTATTGGTAATCAGGCATACCACTGTTGTGTCATCTGCAGACTTGATGATTGAGTTGGAGATGTGAGTGGCCACGTAGTCATGGGTGAACAGGGAGTACAGGAGGGCGCTGAGCACGCACCCTTGTGGGGCCCCCATGTTGGGGATCAGCGTAGCAGAGATGTTGTTGCTTACCCTCACCTGAGGTCGGCCCGTCCAGAAGTCCAGGACTCAGTTGCACAGTGCGGGGTTCAGACCCAGGGCCCCGAGCTTAGTGTTGATTTTGAAGGGCAATGTGGTGTTGAAGTTTGAGCTGTAGTCGATGAACAGCATTCTGAAATACATATTCCTCTTGTCCAGATGGGATAGGGCAGTGTGCAGTGCGATGGCGATTTTCATCCATGAATCTGTTGGGGCGGTATGCAAATTGTAGTGGGTGGCGGTTAAGGTGAAGGTGATATGATGGGGGCAGGTAGATAAATCCCTGAGCCAACTAGGGGAAAAATCTGTCTATGTGCCCTTGAGCAAAGCACTTAACCCTAATTGCTCCTGTAAGTCGCTCTGGATAAAAGCGTCTGCTAAATGACAAAACATTTTATGTAACTAGCCTCTCAAAGCACTTCATGATGACAGAAGTGAGGGCTATGGGGAGATAGTAATTTAGTTCAGTTACAGTCGTCATTGTAAATAAGAATTTGTTCTTAACTGACTTTCCTAGTTAAATAAAGGCTAAATAAAAAATAAAAACAGTGCCTTCAGAATGTATTCAGACTCGTTGACTTTTACATCATTTTGTTGCATTACAACCTTATTCTAAAATGTATTAAATAGTTTTTGTTCCCTCATCATTCTACACACAACATCCCATAATGACAAAGCAAAAACAGTTTTAGAAATGTATTACAAATAAAAAATGGAAATATCACATTTACATAAGTATTCAGACCATTTACTCAGTAATATGTTGAAGCACATTTGGCAGCAATTACAGCATTGATTCTTCTTGGGTATGACATTACAAGCTTGGCACACCTGTATTTGGGGAGTTTCTCCCATTCTTCTCTGCAGATCTTCTCCAGCTCTGTCAGTGTCACGCCTGCCTCCCCCTCCCTGGCACTCGAAGGTGCCAGGCTCCCCATCATTACACACACCTGCCTTCCCCTCGTCACGAGCATCAGCGATTATTGGACTCACCTGGACTCAATCACCTGTTTATTACCTCCCCTATATTTGTAATTTCCCCATCTCCGGCGTCCCACCTAGGCGTGCCTGACGGGCCGGCCGAGGCACGGGCGCTGGACAAACCGGCTGGGCGTAAACTCCCGACGAACCGGCAGAGGCATGGGAGTCTGGCGAGCCGGCTGAGGCATAGGAGCCTGACGATCCGGCTGGGATGTGAAAGCCTGTCGATCCCGCTGAGGCGTGGGAGCCCGATGATCCGGCGGAGGCGAAGCAGCCTGACAAGCCGGCTGGGCGTAAAAAACACGATCCGGCTGAGGCCCGACGTGGGATGGGCGCCTTCTGAGCAACCGGGGCAAGAACCTCTCAAGCCAGCTAGGGCGTGACAGCCAGAAGAGCTGGCTTAGGCACCCCCGGTTCCATCAATAGCGGCCCCCGGACCCGACGTCACCACCAACCGGAATGCCAGCTCTCCCCGATGCTTCGTATGATGGGTGCTGCATTCTGTAACGACCGACGCTGGAGTCGAGAAGCTCAATTTCGAGTCTCACTGCAAAGGGGCTGAATGCTTATGTAAATAAGGTAGTTCTGTTTTTTATTTGTAATAAATTTGCAAACATTTCTAAAACCCCTTTTTCACTTTGTCATTATGTGGTATTGTGTGAAGATTGCGGAGGATTTTTGTATTAATTTAATCCATTTTAGAATAAGGCTGTAATGTAACAAAATGTGGAAAAAGTCAAGGGGTCTGAATACTTTCCGAAGGCTCTGTACCTTTGATTTTTGGGGTACAGGAACAATGGTGGACATCTTGAACCAAGTGGGGACAACAGACTGGGATAGGGAGAGATTAAATATGTCCGTAAACATTTCACCCAGCTGGTCTGCACATGCTCTGAAGACGCGGGATGTCATCATAAATGTCTTACGTCGGCCACAGAGAACATAATCTGATTACGTTACTGAGTTTGGGTAATCCAAAAGTTAGGTTACTGAGTGTGATTTTGGACATGTAACTAGTAAATGTAACGGATTACATTTAAAAAGTGCCCTACCCAACCCTGGGTTTTAAAGACACATAATACTGAGGGTAGGATGTCAGTTGTATCAGTTGATGCAAAGCTGACCTCTGTTAACATAAATTGAATGGCCAACATTCTATACGCTTAGCTCGATCTATGATCTCTGGAGTCATCCACAGGTTACCATAACCTTGACCCTTGGGCATGCGAGAGCAGCGAATATTTTACTCCAGCATGTTTATTTTACAAAGCCCTCATCTCTCCACAGAATTCCCAATTTAGACTTGAGTAGTTTTTTGTGATGCTTTCCACAGAATAAACAAGCTGAGTCCAGAAGGGTCAACCCACATCAGCTTGCGCTTTAGGGCTTTTGTTGCTATGGGGGAAAGCAAAAAGATATAGGTTCAGAGGGGAGTTTGCCTCTTTCTTTACTTTTTGTGTTTTGTTTTATTTTTGTACACAGGCCTCTGTCTGTCTTCTTCTCCTTAAGAAAAACAGAGCTTGCTGCTGTGCAAGGATTCATTGGCTGAGAGGCCAGAGTCAACCCCTGGGCCATGCTGTGAAGAGCTGAACCAAATTAAATTACTAGTGGGTTACCATTTCGTGATGCTTAATGGGGAAGAAACTTGACTTACTGTATGTAGTAATTTGGGTTTGAGATTGGCCAGCTGGGGCCCAACCAAATCTCGCTTAGGGCACCCAAAAGGCTAGAGCCGGCCCTGCCAATGGCTCTCAAGTGATCTTTCCTTGATTCTTCTTCTTCCTATCTCGCTGCCTATTTCTCAACCTTATTGGAGGAGAAGGTCCAAGGTCCCTCCCTTTAGACTTTCTTTTCCAATGCATTTTGAGAAAGAGGCGTGAAGAGAGGATGCCAGGGATCGAGGAGAGATTCATTTACATTGGGTGTTTCTCATTTGGGCAAAAGACAATCCTCTCCCCCGAGACCCGGAAAGCAATAAGTAGTCGAGGAGTGTCAATTCATTAGTAGGCAAACGGAAGAGTGTCCTCCCCTCCTCGATAACCACCCTTCATCGATGATACTCATGTGTATCCTACCATGGAAGAGTTTTGAAATCTGCCACACCCCCTTGATAAAGGTTTAACATCAGCCCTTGTTTTGTCAGAGGAGAAAAACATGCACGTTTGAAAACAATATGCTGCGTATTGTTTTATCTATAAAACGTCTTGCACAACTGAATTTGTTTTTAACACTTTACACATTTATCTGGGGATCCACCCCGTAAACGTAATTAGTCTAATGACGCGCGAGTGGAGAAGGACCGTCTCAATTCAAGCAAGCACATTGACATTCACGTTCACTCTCCTCGCCGACCCTCCTCGATTAACTGTGACCTTGTTCAAAAGGTGGCTAGAGAGGACGCAGGAGGTGAGCACATCTAATTTAGAAAAGGCCAAAGTGTCATTGTGTCAGTGGGTTAGGCTGCGACAGGTCTGAGGGTCCTTACCAGCCCTTCCTCCCCCGGTCTTAGCGAGGTCACTGCTAGGTCGTTGCCGCTCTCATCGAAGGCGTTGATGTCGATCCCCCAGTTGGTGTGCGGCTGCTTGAACCAGTTCTGCAGCACGTTTTTGAAGTCGATGCTCTGCCAGTGGCCCACGCGGGAGTTGAGCTCGATCTTCAGCGAGCGGATCCGGATGTGGCGGCTGCCCTGCTCCGTGACGGGCTTCAGCCTGAGGATCTGCAGGTAGATGGTGGAGGTCTGCTGTAGCGGCCGTAGGTACACCCACAGCTGAGCCTTCAGAACCTTGGTGAACATGAGCTTGGGGCTGAACTTGAAGAAGCAGCAGTTAGGCTTGCCATCCACCTGCACCAAGGGCTCCGCTGTGGGACAGAGAGGGTTTCCACATGAATACAGGTTTAATATCTGTAAATACAAGTAACTGTGAAAATAAGGGGAACACTTGAGTAAATGAGGGATACAAAGTATATTGAAAGCAGGTGCTTCCACACAGGTTTGGTTCCTGAGTTAATTAAGCAATTTACATTCCACCATGCTTAGTTAAATAAAGGTTAAATAAAAAAATAAATAGGGTCATGTATAAAAATGCTGGCCAGGCCATTATTTTGGCTATCATGGCTACAATCCCATAGGATGGCAATGCCCCCATCCACAGGGCACGAGTGGTCACTGAATGGTTTGATGAGCATGGAAACTATGTAAACCATATACCATGGCCTTCTCTGTCACCAGATCTCAACCCAATTGAACACTTATGGGAGATTATGGAGCATCACCCGAGACAGTGTTTTCCACCACCATCAAAAAAACACCAAATGATGGAATTTCTTGTGGAAGAATGGTGTCACATCCCTCCCATAGAGTTTCAGACACTACGGCATCTATGAAGCCGCTCTGGCTTGTGGTGGCCCAACTCCCTATTAATAAGACACTTTATGTTGGTGTTTCCTTTATTTTGGCAGTTACCTGTACATAGATATGCAGTTGAAGTCAAAAGTTTACATACACTTAGGCTGGAGTCATTAAAACTCATTTTTCAACCACTCCACAAATTTCTTGTTAACAAACTATAGTTTTGGCAAGTTGGTTAGGACATGTACTTTGTGCATGACACAGGTAATTTTTTCAACAATTGTTTACAGACAGATTATTTCACTTTGAATTCACTGTATCACAATTCCAGTGGGTCAGAAGTTTACATACACCAAGTTGACTGTGCCTTTAAACAGCTTGGAAAATTCCAGAAAATGATGTCATGGCTTTAGAAGCTTCTGATAGGCTAATTGACATAATTTGAGTAAATTGGAGGTGCACCTGTGGATGTATTTCAAGGCCTACCTTCAAACTCAGTGCCTCTTTGCTTGACACCATGGGAAAATCAAAAGAAATCAGCCAAGACCTCAGAAAAAAATTTGTAGACCTCCACAAGTCTGGTTCATCCTTGGGAGCAATTTCCAAACGCCTAAAGATACCACGTTCATCTGTACAAATAATAGTATGCAAGTATAAACACCATGGGACCACGCAGCCTTCATACCGCTCAGGAAGGAGACGCATTCTGTCTCCTAGAGATGAACGGACTTTGGTGCGAAAAGTACAAATCAATCCCAGAACAACAGCAAAGGACCTTGTGATGATGCTGGAGGAAACAGGTACAAAAGTATCTATATCCACAGTAAAACAAGTCTTATATCGACATAACCTGAAAGGCTGCTCAGCAAGGAAGAAGCCACTGCTCCAAAACAGCCATAGAAAAAAGCCAGACTACAGTTTGCAACTGTACATGGAGACAAAGATCGTACTTTTTGGAGAAATGTCCTCTGGTCTGATGAAACAAAAATAGAACTGTTTGGCCATAATGACCATTGTTATGTTTAGAGAAAAAAGGAGGAGGCTTACAAGCGGAAGAACACCAGCCCAACCGTGAAGCACGGGGGTGGCAGCATCATGGGGTGGCAGCATCATGTTGTGGAGGTGCTTTGCTGCAGGAGGGACTGGTGTACTTCACAAAATAGATGGCATCATGAGGGGGGAAATTATGTGCATATATTGAAACAACATCTCAAGACATCAGTCAGGAAGTTAAAGCTTGGTCGCAAATGGGTCTTCCAAATGGACAATGACCCCAAGCATACTTCCAAAGTTGTGGAAAAATGGCTTAAGGACAACAAAGTCAAGGTATTGGAGTGGCCATCAGAATGCCCTGACCTCAATCCTATAGAAAATTTGTGGGCAGAACTGAAAAAGCGTGTGTGAGCAAGGAGGCCTACAAACCTGACTCAGTTATACCAGCTCTATCAGGAGGAACGGGCCAAAATTCACCCAACTTATTGTGGGAAGCTTGTGGAAGGCTACCCGAAACATTTGACCCAAGTTAAACAATTTAAAAGCAATGCTATCAAATACTAATTGAGTGTATGTAAACTTCTGACCCACTGGGAATGTAATGAAAGAAATAGAAGTGGAAATAAATCATTCTCTCTACTATTATTCTGACATTTCACATTCTTAAAATAAAGTGGTGATCCTAACTGACCTAAAACAGAGAATTTTTACTCTGATTAAATGTCAGGAATTGTGAAAAACTGAGTTTAAATGTATTTGGCTAAAGGTGTATGTAAACTTCTGACTTCAACTGTACATACAAGTTCACAAACAAGGTGTCAGCATATAAATGAAGATCAATGACACTGGACTGGAGCATGGCTTTACAAATATCAGTTTAGCGTTGTATGTTGTCAATATCTTCTTTCATACTTTAAGATGGTTAAAAAGGTATTGTCTTTGAAAAAAAGACTTCATAATGAAGATTTCAGATATCATGGTGGAGCACTGGAGCTATTATAATATTGCTTTATACTGGTCCAATCCTTTCAGTTCTACACCGTGCCTGGGGGGGGGGGGGGGGGGGTTGGGTCGATTTGGAATTGAGCAACTGACTTATGTCACCCAATGCGAGCTTGCCGCTCTCCAAATCCAAGAGCAGCCATTGGTTTTCACCACTAAATAACTGACACAGCATGGAGATCCCGCCTAATGTGGGGATCAGGGGTCAAAACCAATCTCCACACAGCTGCCACCAAAATCACAGGCAGGAGGAGGGATGGGGAGTTAGATGGGTGTCTGAAGAGCCAGGAAAACAGCTAAGCAAGACTAGTCATCAAATGGTTAATAGATCCCTTGAGCAAGCTCATGATCGAACTGTCAGTTAAACCATCAAAATGATTTGCCGTTTTGGATCCACTTCTAGTCTAGATCCAGTTAACTAACATTAGTGGAGATTTGAATGGGCTCTGTAGAGCTAAACCGTATGTTATAGTCATTTGGGGAGAGTACATATTCTCTGTAACACCCAAATTAAAAGTTATGGTTACTGTTGCAGTCTCTGAAGTAAAAAAAAAATAAAAATGCTGTCAAGATTTATTACCAGATAATCTAAATGACACCATACCAGGTAAAGTATTTTAAATAGAAGCACGCTGTTTTTAAAGGAAGCATGCTTATTTTAAAAATGCATGTATTTGGTTGATGCATTTATTACAATGCATTGAGGGCCCCCTTGCTAAATCCAGTACCAACATTTTATGGAAGAAATTATATACATACAATGCACCAAATATTATCAATGAGTTACATTCAACATTGACAGCAACCTAGTTTGGTCTTGAAGCAGACAGCCGAGAGTGTTAATGATCTAGAAACACAGCTGAATAAAGGCTTGTGTTCCCTCTCATTGTTCTCTGCTGAGAAGTGTGTTGCTGCCTCATTTTAACATAAAGTGCAGGGACCTGTCAATCATTTCTAAATCTGAGGTTGCTCAGGCAACCTGCCAAGGCTTCCTGGGTCAAAAGGTCACTTTGGCACCTCGGCCTAGTTAAGAAATGGGGTCAGGGGTCAAAACCGTCAGCCTTTTACATCCTCTGGGTGCTGGGGAGTTGCAGTCCTTATAGCCAAATTGAGTTTGAAGGTCAAGGTCGAACCTATGGCGATGGTAATATGTTTTTCTTCACAACAGTCCTTTCACCTATTCACACAGAGAGACCATTTTATATTTCAAAGGTATACAACTTATTCATCCACAATTCTTGTTGTGTTTTGGGCGGGGTTTAAGCAGCCAATGGTGAATTGTTTACCAGACTTCGACTGACTAGAAGAGAACACAGAACAATATTTTTTTTTTTACACTGAACAAATGTTGTAATTGATTTAGCAGGCATGCATAGAGGAATATGAATTCAATGAGGTAAAGACAGAATTATATCCATTAGAAGAGTTCAGAGGAACATTGAATAAGTGCCAAGCGAGAGACAGACGTGGTCCTTCAGCCTGTATTACAAGGGCCAGTCATTAGTGAGTGTAAATTATACAGTGTCTCACGGTGGACAAACAATATGTCAATGTTCCTTTTGGTGGGTTGCTTGGGTCGCAGCAATTAACGTGTTGTGTTGTTGTTGTGTTTGCTCATCATCACCAAACCGGGAATGAATGATTCTGCAGTTTTCTCCGGGTTTACTTGAGATTACTATTTGTTGTTGTTTTTCTGCTGCATAGTGAATGGTGAAACTTTACCAATACCTTTCCACACTGTACCTTTATCCAAATGAACAACTAACCAACAGCTGAAAGAAAAGACTCCCTTGAAACAACCGGTTTGAGTTGCTTTGGCAATTCACTTTCTTCTATATGTCTTCTGCAATAAGCTGAGACCTAAAGTAGAGTTTTCTACGTAATCTGAGATGCAGGTTTTTCTTGGTCATGCTACATTTAGTGCCATATAATAGTAAGTTATTAAACACACATGCACAACATATGAGCTACATCATGCTAAACAATGAGAGCATTGATTGGTAAAATCAATTTGTGCCTTTATTGAGCTTGAATGGGAAAAAATGTAGGGAAACTCAGTGAAATGTGCATACCTGCAGCCTAATTATGTCATATACCTTGGCAGAACTTTCCACCCATATTAAATGAGGGAGGCTTGTAAAGATCACTCAAAACCAATGAGATTTTAAGCCCCGGCTTGAAATAGCTTGATCCCTTTTGCCAGGAAATATTACTGATGAATAGAGTTAAGTATTTTTCTGCCAGTGGGGTCTAGTAACATTTATGTGTCTTCATTTCCTGTACCCATTTCTTTATAATGGAAAATCCCTCCCCAATCCCCCAGTCTACTTACCTCTTCATCCAAACCTGGTGCACAAGCTCAGGTTTTGCATACAGCACCACCTTACCTGTGCAATGACAACCCCTCTCTCATCAGAGTCCCTGCTGCCTACCTCCTCTCAGAAACATAGCTGCTGGAAGATGTTTGGGAGTAGGGCTGCTGCGATTTGTCGCACTACAGACGGCTGTATCAGTCTGCTAATACAGGACTAGTAAAGGCCCAATGCAATGACAAGCCCTCTACTTTTGTGAATTGATCATTTTATTTTTATATTCAGATTTTTCAGGAGGTGCTGCAGCACCCTCAGCACCCCTATTTCCCGCGGCTATGCTCAGAAACACAATTCAACTGTTGACTGAGATATCAACCTTCACCTACTTCTGGCTTTTCTAACAAAGACAACCAAGAAGGACTCATACATGTGAGCAGTGTTTAAAATCAAATAGTATTTGTCACATGCTTCGTAAACAACAGGTGTAGACTAACAGTGAAATGCTTACAGGCCCTTCCCTTCAATGCAGAGAGAAAAATATAAAAATAAAAATAATAACAAAAGGAATAAATGCACAATGAGTAACACAATGAATAACTGGGATATATACACGAGGTACCAGTACCGAGTCGATGTGCAGGAGTACGAGATAATAAAGGTTCAGTGCCTTCAGAAGGTATTCATACCCCTTGACTTATTCCACATTTTGTTGTGTTGCAGCCTGAATTCAACATTGATTAAATATGTTTTTTTCTCACCCATCTACACACAATACCCCATAATGGCAGAGTGAAAACATGTTTGTAGATTTTTTTAACATTGATTGAAAATGAAATAAAGAAATATCTCATTTCAGAAGTATTCAGAAGTAAGTATTCACACCCGAGTCAATACTTTGTAGGAGCACCTTTGGCAGTGATTACAGCTGTGAGTCTTTCTGGGTAAGTCGAGCTTTCCACACTTGGATTGTCCAACATTTGCACATTGTTCTTTTCAAAATGGGTTGCTGATCATTGCTAGACAACCATTTTCAGGTCATGCCATAGATTTTCAAGTAGATTTAAGTCAAAACTATAACTTGGCCACTCAGGAACATTCACTGTATTCTTGGTAAGCCACTCCAGTGTAGATTTGGTGTTTTAGGTTATTGTCCTGCTGAAAAGTGAATTAATCTCCCAGTGTCTGGTGGAAAGGTTTTCCACTAGGATTTTGCATGTGCTTAGCCTCATGCTGACATTGAGGGAGAGGTTGTTGTCCTGGCACCACGCTGCCAGGACACTGACCTTCTCTCTATAGGTGGTCTCATCGTCGTCGGTGATACCACCATCGTGTCGTCATGAAACTTAATGATGATGTTGGAGTTGTGCACAGCCACGCAGTCGTTGGTGAACAGGGAGTACAGGAGAGGACTAAGCACGCACCCCTGAGGGGCCCCCATGTTGAGGGTCAATGTGGTGGATGTGTTGTTGTCTACCTTCACCACCTGGGGCAGCCCGTCAGAAAGTCCAGGATCCAGTTGCAGAGGGAGTTGTTCAGTCCCAGGGTCCTGAGCTTAGTGATGAGCTTAGAGGGCACTATGGTGTTGAACACTGAGCTGTAGTCAAGGAACAGCATTCTCACATATGTGGATCTGTTGGTGTAGTATGCGAATTGGAGGGGGTCTGGGATGATGGTGTTGATGTGAGCCATGACCAGCCTTTCAAAGCATTTCATGGCTACAGATGTGAGCACTACGGGGCGATAGTCATTTAGACAGGTTACTTTGTCGTCCTAGGGCACAGGGACTGTGGTGGTCTGCTTGAAACATGTAGGTATTACAGAATGAGTCAGGGAGAGGGTGAAAATATCAGTGAAGACACCCGCCAGCTGGTCAGCGCATGCTCTGAGTATGCGTCCTGTTAATCTGTTTGGCCCTCCGGTTAACTTGTTTAAAAGGTCCTACTCAAACATTGGCTACGGAGAATGATATCACACAGTTGCCTGAACTGCTGGTGCTCTCATGCATAGTTCAGTGTTGCTTGCCTCGAAGCGAACATAGAAGACATTTAGCTTGTCTGGTAGGCTTGCGTCACTTGGCAGGTCGCATCTGGGTTTCCCTTTGTAATCCGTGATAGTTTGCAAGCCTTACCACATCCAACAAGTGTGAGGTGTATATTATCCATGTTCTTGTTCAGCCACACTCCGAGAAACAGAGTATATTATAGTTCATCAGGTCTCGTTGATAGGATAGTCCTGAACGGAGCTTGTCCAGTATGTTCTCTAGTGATTGTACTTTTGCCAACAAAACAGAGAGCAATGGCGGTCTACATGCTCGCCAATGTAGTCTAATCATGACGCCACCTCGCTTGCCTCTCTTTTCCCGCCGCTTATTCTTTAGAGTCCCAGTGATCAGGGCCAGGTCCAGGGTAAGCATAACATCCAGAGCTTCCGACAAAATCTTAATCCAAATCGAGGTTAGTAATCGCTATTAAAATGTCCAGAAGCTGTTTTCGGCCATAGGATCAGTGTACAAAATAGCAGATATGGTCAGGAGCCCATAACACGGCAGCTATCCAATGCAGCGCCATCATAGGACACATGCCTGTTTTGTTCTTCTCTCCTGTTTCCACTACGGCAGTGTAGAGTGCTGCTCTGCTTCATTACTGTAGCCGCTTATTTCCCTACGGTGTGATGGGAGCATATGTAGCACATGAATTTTAACTGCCAAGGCACAGCAGGTCTGCAGGTGGGACTACTGAACATCTGGCCCTCTCCCTGGGTACCTGTTTTCCAATGCTAGCTCGGGGCACTCTGTGTGTTAATGTAAGGGGAGACTTATAAAGTATAAGGGTTTATTCACCAATTTCATCTGTCCATTCAAATACCTCCAAGGCCATTTCAAAGCATGCTATGTTTTAATGGTTGGCAGTAATACTACCAGGTGGTGCTGCATGGACGTAGCAAGAGAAGAACGAATGTGATGACCACATTTTTAGGAGATGCAAAATACATTTTACACACAGAGAGAAGAGTGTAGGCTATATTACTCACACCATAGGCTATGTTGCACAACACATCAACACATTGCCGCATGAGCTGACCTCAGAGAGTGGCTTATGTCGTTTCCAAATCTCAAATTAAAATGATGGTGTCCCCAAACCAGACACAAAAAACTAGCCTGACATTAGATTGAAAGGTGGCAAACAGACAATCCCATTGCCTCGTTATGCAGACAGTTCACAATGGAGCCTTCTGCTTGGTCTGATAGGAGGCACACAGAGAATGTAGATTAAGTTGATGGAATATTTGATGGAGACACCACATCCAACCTCTCCAGTCCTATTTGTATGAAGGCAATCTGGGCTGACAGACAGACAGGGTGGTTTGTGTACCCTGCTGTCTGTCAAAAGGCTAATCCTTAGAGGCAACCCCGTATAACTTCACCCAATCAACCCATGCAGACCATTCACTGGTTATAAGGGAAAAGTGCCAATAAGATAGTGTCAGAGACAAGCAAACAATTGTGGTTCACTGAGAATCGATATGTTTATGATACATCTGTTAGTAAACAATATAGTCGTTCCATGTTGCACTAAGACAGCAAGTTCAATTCAGTGTGCTTCCTGTTTCTTGGATTCCTAAAAATGTAATGATCATGGTTTGAACTTGCATTCAAACAACATTGGTGGTTTTGAAGTCCCCACGTGTGTGTGTGTGTGTGTGTGTGTGTGTGTGTGTGTGTGTGTGTGTGTGTGTGTGTGTGTGTGTGTGTGTGTGTGTGTGTGTGTGTGTGTGTGTGTGTGTGTGTGTTGTGTGTGTGCATCCACACGTGCAGTAAAAAGGGAACATCGTGCCAATCAGGCTCAATAGATAGACTGCCAAAAAAAAAGAGCGAAAAAATTCCGAAAACGGTAATCTATTGTGAATGTCCAAAACGATAGTGCATAATGGCATAAATCAAGATGGGGATTGCATTTGCATATATATCTGTATTTTCTTTTCTTAATGGGAAATGCAAATGTGCCATTTTGTGGCGAGTGCACATTTGGGAGCCCTGGCGTTAGATAAATGTGACTCTAGGGTATCCCCGCACACCTCGGCAAATTAATCATTGTGACACGTTCACGACCCTTCTAATAAGACAGAGGCCACAGTGCACCCCCTCAACCATCCCACCCCCACTCCCTCTTTGTCTCTCGGGCTGCCCCAAAGGGGAGGAGAGGAGGGTGGGGGAGGCAGGGGTAGAGGTGGGGAAGGGGGGATGTGAAGTTAGACCCGTCATTCAGACCCCCTCCCCTGGGACAACGGCAGGCACAAGACTCCTATTAGGACTGAGCACAGGAGCCCCCCAGGAGCAACAAAAGACACCTCCTAATACTCCCTGTTCCAACCCAGTGAGCGCACACACATACACACACACATACACAGGGGCCCCAAACAGACTCTCTCCCCAAGACAGGGATAGGGGTCTCTTACAATAATAATAAAACCCTTCCACAGAAAAGAACTGAACCACAGAAATGCATGCAGAACTGTGGGAGAGGGAAATGGAGAAAGGGAGGGAGGGAGAAAGAGAGAGAGCGCAGTGAGCTGAAATAAGCCGGACAGCTGGACAGCAGGAAACGAGAAGGGTTTTGGGTGTGTTGTGCGTGTCCGTGCATGCATGCGTGTGTGTGCGTGCATGTGTGTGTTCTGATGGATTCTGACCGAGAAGGGATATTATGACCGATTCTGGAAAGCAACAGATTCTGCAAAGAATTTAAAGAAAATATTGCCAAATCATATAAACAACACAATGTCCATTCATTTCAACTAAAGTGCCGTCAGAAAGTATTCATAGCTCTTGACTTATTCCACATTTTGTGGCCTGAATTCAAAATGGATTAAATCTATTTTTTTCTCACCCATGTACACACAATACCCCCATATTTTTCCATATTTTTCCAAACCCCTAAATCGTTACATCTTAGAATCACCTTTGGTAGTGATTACAGCTGCTAGTCTTTCTGCATAAGTCTCTAAGAGCTTTGCCCACCTGGATTGTACAGTATTTGCACATTATTCTTAAAAACATTATTCAAGCTCTGTCAAGTTGATTGTTGATCATCGCTAGACAGCCATTTTCAAGGGGGGTGGGGGTTCAACTAAGCTATATGAAATTGTTTTAGGAAGTTCATACAAAGGATCCTTTTGCTATTTGATTTAGCATTTTAAGACCCTTTGAAGTATCAAAAGTATCAAAAAAAGATTGTCCTTCGTGCTTTTAGCCCATACAAACGCATTTAATAACAGATTCACGACATGGAACAACAGATAGTACCTCCAAAGAATCTAAAGAAAGCTTGTCCTGAAGTGTCTGTCATATATCTGAGAGATATAAGAAAGATCAAGAAACACTTGTTAAATATATATATATATGTTTTTTTTAACATTAATTTAACCCCTTTGTTACTTAACAGTTTCCATATACTGTAAACTTTCATCACTTTTTTCAACTGGTACTGGTGGACCTTCAGGCGAATCCTGTGAGGCCTGTGGGCATCCTAGAGTAAACAACTGACATGTACGTGTTCCTGTGAGTCTCACCTCTCCAAACTGTACGTGTTCCTGTGAGTCTCACCTCTCCAAACTGTACGTGTTCCTGTGAGTCTCACCTCTCCAAACTGTACGTGTTCCTGTGAGTCTCACCTCTCCAAAAACTGTGCGTGTTCCTGTGAGTCTCACCTCTCCAAACTGTACGTGTTCCTGTGAGTCTCACCTCTCCAAAAACTGTGCGTGTTCCTGTGAGTCTCACCTCTCCAAACTGTACGTGTTCCTGTGAGTCTCACCTCTCCAAACTGTACGTGTTCCTGTGAGTCTCACCTCTCCAAACTGTACGTGTTCCTGTGAGTCTCACCTCTCCAAACTGTACGTGTTCCTGTGAGTCTCACCTCTCCAAACTGTACGTGTTCCTGTGAGTCTCACCTCTCCAAACTGTACGTGTTCCTGTGAGTCTCACCTCTCCAAACTGTACGTGTTCCTGTGAGTCTCACCTCTCCAAACTGTACGTGTTCCTGTGAGTCTCACCTCTTCAAACTGTACGTGTTCCTGTGAGTCTCACCTCTCCAAACTGTACGTGTTCCTGTGAGTCTCACCTCTCCAAACTGTACGTGTTCCTGTGAGTCTCACCTCTCCAAACTGTACGTGTTCCTGTGAGTCTCACCTCTCCAAACTGTACGTGTTCCTGTGAGTCTCACCTCTCCAAACTGTACGTGTTCCTGTGAGTCTCACCTCTCCAAACTGTACGTGTTCCTGTGAGTCTCACCTCTCCAAACTGTACGTGTTCCTGTGAGTCTCACCTCTCCAAACTGTACGTGTTCCTGTGAGTCTCACCTCTCCAAACTGTACGTGTTCCTGTGAGTCTCACCTCTTCAAACTGTACGTGTTCCTGTGACTCTCACCTCTCCAAACTGTACGTGTTCCTGTGAGTCTCACCTCTCCAAACTGTACGTGTTCCTGTGAGTCTCACCTCTCCAAACTGTACGTGTTCCTGTGAGTCTCACCTCTCCAAACTGTACGTGTTCCTGTGAGTCTCACCTCTCCAAAAACTGTACGTGTTCCTGTGAGTCTCACCTCTCCAAACTGTACGTGCTCCTGTGAGTTTCACCTCTCCAAACTGTTCAGACAGAATTTGGCAGATCAGTTGTACCGTCTTCAGATGAGTCCCAAGACACTTGTGGGGTCATAGAGCTAAACGGAGAACATCGTCGTGTTCGTGACAGTCTCATACAGTCGAAGTCGGAAGTTTACATACACTTAGGTTGTCATTAAAACTCATTTATCACCCACTCCACAAATTTCTTGTTAACAAACTATAGTTTGGCAGGTTGGTTAGGGCATCTACTTTGTGCATGACACAAGTAACTTTTCCAAAAATTGTTTACAGACAGATTATTTCACTTAGAATTCACTGTATCACAATTCCAGTGGGTCAGAAGTTTACATACACTAAGTTGACTGTGCCTTTAAACAGCTTGGAAAATTCCCCAAAATGATGTCATGGCTTTAGAAGCTTCTGATAGGCTAATTGACATTATTTGAGTAAATTGGAGGTGTACCTGTGGATGTATTTCAAGGCCTACCTTCAAACTCAGTGCCTCTTTGCTTGACATCATGGGAAAATTAAAAGAAATCAACTAAGACCTCAGAAACAAATTTGTAGACCTCCACAAGTCTGGTTCATCCTTGGGAGCAATTCCCAAAAGCCTGAAGGTACCACGTTCATCTGTACAAACAATAGTAGGCAAGTATAAACACCATGGGACCACGCAGTCATACCGCTCAGGAAGGAGATGCGTTCTGTCTCCTAGAGATGAACGGACTTTGGTGCGAAAAGTACAAATCAATCCCAGAATAACAGCAAAGGACCTTGTGAAGATGCTGGAGGAAACGGGTACAAAAGTATCTATATCCACAGTAAAACGAGTCCCATATCGACATAACCTGAAAGGCCGCTCAGCAAGGAAGAAGCCACTGCTCCAAAACCGTTATAAAAAAAGCCAGACTACAGTTTGCAACTGCACATGGGGACAAAGATCATACTTTTTGGAGAAATGTCCTCTGGTCTGATGAAACAAAAATAGAACTGTTTGGCCATAATGACCATTGTTATGTTTGGAGGAAAAAGGGGGAGGCTTACAAGCCGAAGAACACCATCCCAACCGTGAATCAGGGGGGTGGCAGCATTATGTTGTGGGGGTGCTTTGCTGCAGGAGGGACTGGTGTACTTCACAAAATAGATGGCATCATGAGGGGGGAAATTATGTGCATATATTGAAACAACATCTCAAGACATCCGTCAGGAAATTAAAGCTTGGTCGCAAATGGGTCTTCCAAATGGACAATGAACCCAAGGATACTTCCAAAGTTGTGGCAAAATAGCTTAAGGACAACAAAGTCAAGGTATTGGAGTGGCCATCACAAAGCCCTAACCTCAATCCTATAGAAAAATTGTGGGCAGAACTGATAAAGCGTGTGCGAGCAAGGAGGCCCACAAACCTGACTCAGTTACACCAGCTCTGTCAGGAGGAATGGGCCAAAATTCACACAACTTATTGTGGGAAGCTTGTGGAAACCTTTGACCCAAGTTAAATAATTTAAAGGCAATGCTACCAAATACTAATTGAGTGTATGTAAACTTCTGACCCACTGGGAATCTGATGAAAGAAATAAAACTGAAATAAATCTTTCTCTCTACTGTTATTGTTACGGTGAGTGAATGAGGACCCAAAAGCGAATTAACTTAAACAGAGCTTCTTTAATTACCAAACATAGGTAGGCTCAGACGGACCGGCAGATTCCGACAGGACAAGACAAGGTTACAGCAAACATGACGACAGTCTGGTTCAGGCATGAAACACAACAAACAAGAATCCGACAAGGACAGGAACAAAAACAGAGAGAGATATAGGGACCTAACCAGAGGGAAAAAGGGAACAGGTGGGAAACGGGGTGACGAGGTGGTTAGGAGGAGACAAGGCACAGCTGGGGGAAAGAGGGGGAGAAAAGGTAACCTAACAACGACCAGCAGAGGGAGACAGGGTGAAGGGAAAGGACAGAGACAATACACAACATGACAGTACATGACAGTTATTCTGACATTTCACATTCTTACAATAAAGTGGTGATCCTAACTGACCTAAGACAGGGATTGTTTTACTATAATTAAATGTCAGGAATTGTGAACAACTGAGTTCAAATGTATTTGGCTAAGGTGTATGTAAACTTCTGATTTCAACTGTATTTCCATGGAGGGGTTAGTAGGTCAAACCGTTCAGACGCCACGGACAATTTGTCATGGACGCTATGTCACCATTCACCGCAGATGTGAAAGTGCAACGTAAGCGGATGCGGTGAATTGAGATGCATCCAATGCAAGAAAACAGACATCTCTGGCTTAAACGAACACATTTGTATGGTGATTTTTTTATTATGCTAATTATATTTCCGCGGGGTTTGGCCTTGTGTTTTAGGTTATTGTCCTGCTGGAAGGTGATTTTGTCTTCCAGTGTTTGTTGGAAAGCAGACTGAACCCGGATTTCCTCTAGGATTTTACCATTGCTTAGCTCTATTCTGTTTCTGTTTATCCTAAAAAACTTCATAGTCCTTGCCGATGACAAGCATACCCATAACATGATGCATCCACCACCACAAATATGAAGAGTGGTACTCAGTGATGTGTTGTGTTTGAATTGCCGCAAACATAAGACATTGTATTCAGGACATAAAGTTTATTTCTTTGCCACATTTTGCAGAATTACTTTAGTTTCTTATTGCAAACAGGATGCATGTTCTGTACAAGCTTCTTTCTTTTCACTCTGTCATTTATGGATTAACTACAATGTTGTTGATCCATCCTCAGTTTTCTCCTATGAGAGCCATTAAACTCTCTAGTTGTTTTAAAGTTACCATTGGCCTCAATTCCCGAGTGGTTTCCTTCCACTCCAGCAACTAGTGATGAGCAATTAGTGCTTTTTGAGGTCAGTTCGGTTTTGGTTTGATTATTAATCACGGTTTTCGATTTTGGTTTTGATTATTTTTTGGACATTAAATGCACAATGCATTATGTGGGTTGAATGATGTGACAACACTGAATAAAGCAATTAATAAAAGTCCCATGATGGTAGTGACTGCCATTTCTGCTTATCACTTACAGTGAGGGAAAAAAGTATTTGATCCCCTGCTGATTTTGTACGTTTTCCCACTGACAAAGAAATGATCAGTCTATAATTTGAATGGTAGGTTTATTTGAACAGTGAAACCAGAAAAACGCATGTCAAAAATGTTATAAATTGATTTGCATTTTAATGAGGGAAATAAGTATTTGACCCCCTTTCAATCAGAAAGATTTCTGCCTCCCAGGTGTCTTTTATACAGGTAACGAGCTGAGAATAGAAGCACACACTTAAAGGGAGTGCTCCTAATCTCAGTTTGTTACCTGTATAAAAGACACCTGTTCACAGAAGCAATCAGTCAATCAGATTCCAAAATCTCCACCATGGCCAAGACCAAAGAGCTCTCCAAGGATGTCAGGGACAAGATTGTAGACCTACACAAGGCTGGAATGGGCTACAAGACCATCGCCAAGCAGCTTGGTGAGAAGGTGACAACAGTTGGTGGGATTATTCACAAATGGAAGAAACACAAATTAACTGTCAATCTCCCTCGGCCTGGGGCTCCATGCAAGATCTCACCTCATGGAGTTGCAATGATCATGAGAACGGTGAGGAATCGGCCCAGAACTACATGGGAGGTTCTTGTCAATGATCTCAAGGCACCTGGGACCATAGTCACCAAGAAAACAATTGGTAACACACTATGCCGTGAAGGACTGAAATCCTGCAGCACCCGCAAGGTCCCCCTGCTCAAGAAAGCACATATACATGCCTGTCTGAAGTTTGCCAATGAACATCTGAATGATTCAGAGGACAACTGGGTGAAAGTGTTGTGGTCAGATGAGACCAAAATGGAGCCCTTTGGCATCAACTAAACTCGCCGTGTTTGGAGGAGGAGGAATGCTGCCTATGACCCCAAGACCACCATCCCCACCGTCAAACATGGAGGTGGAAACATTATGCTTTGGGGGTGTTTTTCTGCTAAGGGGACAGGACAACTTCACCGCATCAAAGGGACAATGGACAGGGCCATGTACCATCAAATCTTGGGTGAGAACCTCCTTCCCTCAGCCCGGGCATTGAAAATGGGTCGTGGATGGGTATTCCAGCATGACAATGACCCAAAACACACAGCCAAGGCAACAAAGGAGTGGCTCAAGAAGAAGCACATTAAGGTCCTGGAGTGGCCTAGCCAGTCTCCAGACCTTAATCCCATAGAAAATCTGTGGAGGGAGCTGAAGGTTCGAGTTGCCAAACGTCAACCTCGAAACCTTAATGACTTGGAGAAGATCTGAAAAAAGGAGTGGGACAAAATCCCTCCTGAGATGTGTGTAAACCTGGTGGCCAACTACAAGAAACGTCTGACCTCTGTGATTGCCATCAAGGGTTTTGCCACCAAGTACTAAGTCATGTTTTGCAGAGGGGTCAAATACTTATTTCCCTCATTAAAATGCTAATCAATTTATAACATTTTTGACATGCGTTTTTCTGGATATTTTTGTTGTTATTCTGTCTCTCACTGTTCAAATAAACCTACCATTAAAATTATAGACTGATAATTTCTTTGCCAGTGGGAAAACGTACAAAATCAGCAGGGGATCAAATACTTTTTTCCCTCACTGTATTAACCATTATTTCTTTACATTATTTTAATAAAATATTTGTTTTATTTTACGACTTTATTTTTTAATTCTAAGTCATTATCTCATCTCTATAGGGCGGAGAGGGCGCAGAGGTCAGAGGGACCCACAAAAGGAAAGATGTTTTTGATAGGCTGTTTTGGCAGGCCGTCATCAAACTTGTTCTTAACTGACTTGCCTAGTTAAATAAAGGTTCATATATTAAAAATAATTATAATAATTTAAATGATGCACTCCCTCCATTCCCCCGTCTTTGGGTGATGATGTGAGTTTGGGCTCTCTGTTTTCCCTCACTGTGCTATTGAGGCAGCCCTGAAGCACATTCAAAGCCCAAGGCTCAAGGCTCAAAGCCCAGGGCTCAAAGCTCAAGGTTCAAAGCCCAAGGATAAAAGTTCAAGGATAAATGTTCAAGGCTCAAAGCCTTGGCCAAGGATTTTCACTGTGGACAAAATCACTGTGACCAGGCCTTGTCAGCCAGAGCGTGTTCCCCATTCTCCTGTCCTTTAGAACTGAGTCCCTGTCCTTTAGAACCGTTTTCTGTCAATACTATTCACTTGACAATGTCCATACAATGTGGAAGTATCTGTTATCCCATTCCGAATCAGTCACAGCTCTTTTTCTTCCACCAGCACTGTACATTCAAATATTCAAACTTGGCTCCGGGCCTAAATAACATTTGGACGTTTGGACAATGTGCTGCTTCCATATAATTAACTTCCGAGGTCGATCTCGGCTCTCGGCATGCTGAAACGGAAATGCATGCAGCCATAGGCGATGGATGAATACAGTAAGGAGCCACTCTCAGGGCCACTTAGAAGGGCTAAAATAAAATGTTCATGCAGATATTCATCAGCTGTGGCAGTGGCGATCCACTCAATCCGCACCATCCGAACCTCTTTCAGGCACCTCAAAATCCTGGTGTGATCCGGCATTGTGTCCATGCTGCATTTCCTCTGATCAGAGATGCCTTAATTTAGGATTAATGGGCTCCGCCATAAACGTCTCCGCAGCACCGCCTCCACAGCCCGACTCACCCATCAGTAATAATCCCCTCAATGATCTCCATTTTATATTTTCTCTCCTCTCCTCCTCTGCCCTCCTCTCCTTTCTTCCGGTCTGTTCATCCTCTACACAGTGCTTAATTACTGGTGGGAAGTAATTATTTCCTTTTTTAGTGAGACGTAACATCTGTTTCAGGTCTTTTTAAGTGTACCTATAAAAGCCCCTCTATGATTTTGTCCCTTAAGGATAGGACTGGGCTGCTTGTTGCTCCCTGTGGACCCCCTCCCCAACACTCCCCCATGCAACCTTCCACCACTCTGCATGCCCACGCACTATGGGCCACATACAGCGCAGCAAGCTGGATGCTACAGTAGCGCCCTGAATCCCCTTAACAGGCACTGAGCAGCATACCAGCTTACTAGTGGGTACACACACACACCACAGGAGGAAGTGATGCAGTTACTGGTCTGATGATGGTCATCGTAATGTCTTAAGTCTCCCAAGTTTTCCACAGTTTTCCACACCGGGACTGGTTGATGTGGTGGGTACATGGGGAGAGCGTGGGAATACGGAACGAAAGGTGGAAGGAGTGAGATTCCTGAAAACGCTGGTGAAGTTTTCGCCCCCTGTATTAATAGGTTTTGGTCCTTGGAAATGTTATTAGCCATAAAATGTACAGTGTGTTCAGTGTGTACAGTGTGTTATTCTATTTCAACAAAAGAACAGTAATGACCCAGGGTCCAAACAAGTCATCACCAAAGTTTATCTTTCCCTTCAGAGGCTCTCTCAGTGGAAGGGAGTGACTGAAAAGGGACAGGAACAGGTGTCACCATTAAACATAGCCTTCCATGGAATGAATAAATATATAAAAACCTCACATAGTCATTGACTTCCCACACACACTGGCCAGTGAGCTGAAGACAGTCCGGCTTCTGCTGGCCTGTCTTTTTAGCGCTCTCCCTCTTAATGTTTATGGTTCCTGCACCTTCAGGAAATGACCCTTTTATAGGGTCAACACTATAAAAGACTTGTGGTTTTTTGGTGGGAGTGGTTGGTGTGTGTGTGTGTGTGTGTGTGTGTGTGTGTGTGTGTGTGTGTGTGTGTGTGTGTGTGTGTGTGTGTGTGTGTGTGTGTGTGTGTGTGTGTGTGTGTGTGTGTGTGTGTGTGTGTGCGTGCGTGCGAGTGCGTGTGCGTGTGCACGTGTGCGTGCATGCTTGTATGGGAGTGGGGGTAATGCTGTGTAAGCTGGTTCTCCTTTGCTGCCGAAGAAAGAGACCCAATGAGGTTAATTGGCTCCTCATCCAATATATCACATAGCTGTGAACTCTGTGACCCTTTTTGTCAATAGAGAGACTTTTGTCCACTGTGTGTGTGTGTGTGTGTGTGTGTGTGTGTGTCCCTATTTTCTTATGTTTCTCAATTGTTAATTGCCAAAAATAAAAAAATAACAGAACTAATATGGTAATCCAAGTGTCAAATCATTGCAATGCTGCAGCTATATTTGCAAAGATTCCCTGTCAATAAGCTCTGATGAAACTGTTGTGTCTTGGTACCAAGGATGACTGATAAAGCAAAATAACTCAATTTAGATGTTTGATGCACAGATGAGAATGGAAAGAATGAAGAGGATACTTCATACACTGACTCCTATGTGCATTTTTATTTCTCATGTGTATTTTATCTGAATTAGTATTGATTCTGTGCTCTCTTAAAAATCTATTCAGGATTCAACTAAAATCCTCTATCTAGGCTATCGATGGGTTGGTTGTTTAGCAACAAAATCTATGCGTGCACAACTATGGGGCAAAACAGACATGGTTGGCTTAGATTGTTGACAACATGTAAACTATATTTTGTGTCCAAATACAAACAAAACAAAAATACATTTGCACAAATACATTGTTACAGTTGTTGGTTAGATAGCTAGCTAATTTGAGCCATATTAGCATAGACATGACATCAAATCAAGTTGTATTAGTCACATTCGCTGAATACAACGGGTGTAGACCTTACAGTGAAATGCTTACTTACGAGCCCCTAACCAACAATGCAGTTTAAAAAAATATGGATAAGAATAATAAATAAAAGTAACAAGTAATTAAAGAGCAGCAGTAAAATAACAATAGTGAGACTATATACAGGGGGGTACTGGTACACAGTCAATGTGCGGGGGCACCGGTTAGTTGAGGTAATATGTACATGTAGGTAGAGTTAGTAAGGTGACTATGCATACAGTAGATGATAACAACAGAGAGTAGCAGCGGTGTAAAAGAGGGGGGGGGGGGCAATGTGAATAGTCTGGGTAGACATTTGATTCGATGTTCAGGAGTCTTATGGCTTGGGGGTAGAAGCTGTTTAGACATGGTATCAATTACAAGATACAACGAGCTGAAACGAGCCACCTATGATTCCCCACACGGCAGCTTCTTCACATTGTTGCTATCTGCCCGTTCAGAATCATAACACACAGCCTTCTGCCTCATCGTTTCTGTGACCTTGCTGGTTGGCTACCTGACCATAGAGTAAATACACCTCCCACCTCAGACCTTTAGGATTAGGCTGGGGGGTATAGCGTGGTTAAGTATGGGACAGGCGGAGTGTCATGCACTCCGGGATTAGGAAAGTGATGAAAGTGAAAGATTCTGGGGGGGGGGGGGGATAGGGCTTTCCTCAGGATAGGGGGCGACTTTTTGGGAGAGGGACAATGGAGGACAGTTAGATACATTGTAAATCTAATATAAAGTGTCTAGCAGCTTGATCATCATGGTATTTTATGTTAGTAATTTTGCAGGCATGAATTATGGTAAGTATACATGGTAAGTATACCTAAAACTTGTATCTCATTATGGTAAGTGGTGAAATAAGTATAGCTGGTTATAATTATAATCTGTAATAGCAGATAATAAGAAATGATGACAAATCTTTACCTGGCTAAAAGATATGTAATATTTATTTAACTAGGCAAGTCAATTAAGAACAAATTCTTATTTACAATGACAGCCTAGAAATAGTGGGTTAACTGCCTTGTTTAGGGGCAGAGCGACACATTTTTAACTTGTCAACTTGGGGATTCAATCTAGCAACCTTTCGGTTACTGACCCAACGCTCTAACCACTAGGCTACCTGCCGCCCCAAATATAATGTATTTGTTGACAGGAAACTCACTCTACATCTACTCTACAGATGAAGTTGTGTGGAAAAAGGACTGGGGTGGGGCAAAATGTACTGTCATTATTAGTTAATAATCATTTTGATCAGAGTGTGAAACTATCCAAACAGATCTGCAAGGAAGGTGGATCCTTTCGAATATGCTAGTGGACGATAAACAGATTTGACTTATTAATCTATATGGTCCATCCAAATAATGATGATCGACACTTCTTAGAAAAATATTTCTAACACTCTATTGAACTCACAAGCAACGATCCTATTATTATGGTGGGAGACTATAACACGGTTTTAAGTACTTAAATGGACCGTAATGGAAATCCCAATACAAACTATCACCTTCAAGAACTTAAGGAGATCACGAATATCTTGGACACATTAGAACTAGTGGAAACAGTGCCTTCAGAAAGTATTCACACCCCTTGACCTTTTCAAAACGGTGTTGTTACAAAGTGGGACTAACATTTATTTAATTGTCTTTTTTTTCTCCAACGATCTATACAAAAAAATGTAACATTTGAAAAAAATAAAAACCACTAACATACCACATGACCAAAAGTATGTGGACACCTGCTCGTCCAACATCTCATTCCAAAATCATGGGCATTAATATGGAGTTGGTCCCCACTTTGCTGCTATGACAGCCTCCACTCTTCTGGGAAGGTTTTCCACTAGATGTTGGAACATTGCTGCGGGGACATTCAGCCATAAGAGCATTAGTGAGGTCAGGCACTTATGTTGGGCAATTAGGCCTGGATTGCAGTCGGCGTTCCAATTCATCTCAAAGCTGTTCAATGGGGTTGAGGTCAGGGCTCTGTGCAGGCCACTCAAGTTCTTTCACACTGATCTCAGCAAACCATTTCTGCATGGACCTTACCTTGTGCATGGGGGCATTGTCATGCTGAAACAGGAAAGGGCCTTCCCCAAACTGTTGCCAAAAAGTTGGAAGCACAGAATCGTCTAGAATGTCATTGTATATTGTAGCATGATAATGTACCTTCACTGGAACTACGGGGCCTAGCCTGAACCATGAAAAACAGCCCCACACCATTATTCCTCCTCCACCAAACTTGACAGTCGGCACTATGCATTCGGGCAGGTAGCGTTCTCCTAGTATCAACCAAAGCCATCTTTGTCCATCGGACTGCCAGATGGTGAAGCGTGATTCATCACTCCAGAGAACTCGTTTCCATTGGTCCAGAGTCCAATGGCGGCGAGCTTTACAACACTTCAGCCTGGCATTGCTCATGGTGATCTTAGGCTTGTGTGTGGCTGCTCAGCCATGGAAAGCCATTTCATGAAGCTCCCGACGAACAGTTATTGTGCTGATGTTGCTTCCAGAAGAAGTTTGGAACTCGGGAAGAGAGTGTGACAACCGTTCTGTGAGCTTGTGTGGCCTATCACTCCTGCTCCTGGACATTTCCACTTCACAATAATAACAGAAATTTGACAAACTGACTTGTTGGAAAGGTGGCATCCTATGATGGTGCCACGTTGAAAGTCACTGAGCTCTTCGATAAGGCCATTCTGTTTGTCTATGGAGATCGCATGGCTGTATTTTTTGATTTTATACACCTGTCAGCAATGGGTGTGGCTGAAATAGCCAAATCCACTAATTTGAAAGGGTGTCCACATACTTTTGTATATATAGTGTATATCTTGATTAGATTTTAGGTTTTCAAACCCCTGAGTCAATCACAAGAGGCTGCTGAGGGGAGGATGGCTCATAATAATGGCAGGAACTGAATAAATGGAATCGCACAAATTGATAACATTCCACCTATTCTGTTCCAGTCATTACCACAAGCCCGTCCTTTCCAATTATGGTGCCACCAACCTCCTGTGGAGTCAATACACATTAGAATAACGTTTGGCAGCGATTACAGCAGTGGATATTTCTGGGTAAGTCTCTAAGAAAATTCTACACCTGGATTGTGCAACATTTGCCCAATATTCTTTAAAAAATTCTTCAAGCTCTGTCAAATTAGTTGTTGATCATTGCTAGAAAACCATTTTCAGGTCTTGCTATATACTGTATTTTCAAGCAGATTTATGTCAACACTGTAACACAGCAACTCAGGAACATTAGCATTCAATGTCTACTTGGTAAGCAACTCCAGTGTAGATTTGGCCTTGTGTTTTAACTAGGCAAGTCAGTTAAGAACAAATTCTTATTTTCAATGACGGCCTAGGAACAGTGGGTTAACTGCCTGTTCAGGGGCCAGAACAACAGATTCCGGTTACTAGTCCAACGCTCTAACCACTAGGCTACCCTGCCGCCCCAGGGTTCCGTGTTTACAAGCATACCCATAACATGATGCAGCCACCACAATGCTTGAACATATGGAGGGTGGTAATGTTTTGTATTGGATTTGCCCCAAACATAACACTTTGTAGTCAGGACAAAAAGTCCATTGCTTTGCCACATTTTTGGCAGTATTACTTTAGAGCCTTGTTGAAGAAAACTGCATGTTTTGGATTATATTTATTCTGTACAGGCTTCCTTCTTTTCACTCTGTCAATTAGGTTAGTATTGTGGAGTAACTGTTCTTGATCCACCTTCAGTTTTCTCCTATCACAGCCATTAAGCTTTGTAACTGTTTTAAAGTCACCATTGCCCTCGTGGTGAAATCCCTGAGCGGTTTCCTTCCTTTCCGGCAACTGAGTTAGGAAGGACGCCTGTATCTTTGTAGTGACTGGGTGTATTGATGCATCATCATCATCATCATCATCATCAAAGTGTAATTAATAACTCCCCCATGCTCAGAGGGATATTCAATGTCTGCTTTTTCTATTTTTACTCATCTACCTATAGAGGCATTTGAAAAACTCCATGGACTTTGTGGTTGAATCTGTGTTTGCAATTCATTACTCGACTGAGGAACCTTACAGATAATTGTATATGTTGGGTACAGAGATGAGGTAGTCATTCAAAAATCAAGTTAAACACTATTATTGCACACAGAGTCCATACAACGTATTATGTGACTCGTTAAGCACATTCTTACTCCTGAACTAATTTAGGCTTGCCATAACAAAGGGGTTGAAGACTTACTGACTCAAGACATATCAGATTTCATTTTTTATTTAATTGTCAAATTTTAAAAATAAAAAAGGTGAGTCCAATGAAGCGCTGATGGGCGTAAGATGGTGACAGGTGTGCTTAATGATGGACAGCCTGGTGCCCTCGAGCACCAGAGAGGAGGAGCGAGAGCAGGCGTGACTGTACCCCCCCCCCCCCCCCTTTAGGGGCGCCACCCAGCATCCCACCTGGGCGAGCCTGACGGCCCGGTTGAGGCGTGGGAGTCTGATGATCCATCTGAGGCGTGGAAGCCTGACGAGCTGGCTAAGGCGTGGGAGCCTGACGAGCCAGCTGAGGCGTGACGTGGGATGGGAGCCTGTCAAGCCAACCGAGGCAAGAAAACCTCTCAAGCCAGCTAAGGCATGGAAGCCTGACGAGCCAGCTGAGGAATCCCCAGCTCCTTTGGCAGTGGCACCTGGACCCAACGTCACCAACCAAAACAAAAAAACAAACAAAAAACTCCCTCTATGCTTCCAATATTGGTGTCAGCATTCTGTGAGGACAGACGCTGGGAGACGAGAAGCAAGTACAGGGAGTGAATATGTAAGAAATTAATATTTAAATATAAATAAATATTTTATAAACAGACATGAAACAAAACACAGACAGTGTCTGGACAACGGAAACATAACGACATTAATGCTGACACAGGTATCAAACTGAGGAATAGACAGATATAGAAGAGGTAATCAATAAAGTGATGGAGTCCAGGTGAGTCCAATGAAGCGCTGATGGGCGTAAGATGGTGACAGGTGTGCGTAATGATGGGCGCCCTCGAGCGCAAGAGAGGGGGAGCAGAAGCAGGCGTGACAGAATAGACCATTTATGCAGTATTGGATGCCAAATTTTTTAAAACATTGGACTTCTATAAGAGGTATTGTATTGAATATGTTCTATATGTATTACATTCCCTAAATCCTGTAACCACATTTCAAAGGTAGGTACAGTCTCCAATTTCCAAAATTGCAGAATGAGCCTTTTGGCTAATAGAGTACAAAGAGAGACAGCCTTCCCTTCCTGGTTATTCCCATCAACTGTACCGAACAGAGCAATGAATGGGTCTGGGAAATCTGCCATTTTCAACCTGTATATGGGTACAAGAGACAAAAAAATTGTATAACTGACTTTCTCCTGCACAACATAGGTACAGCATACCCCCTTATTGTATAGGACACTTTCAGAGGCCACTCAATTTCAGAGGCCATTCAATTCAATACTCATCTTTAAAACAAAAGCAGTTTCAGTCAAAAGAGATTAGACAAAGGAACAGTGGTGTAGTAAAAATACTTGAAAGTACTAGTAGTTTAGTTTATTTTGTGGCATTTTCTGTACTTTACTTTGCTATTTATTTTTTTGACAACTTTTAATTTTACTTCACTACATTCCTAAAGAAAATTATGTACTTTTTACTCCATATTTTTTCTCTGGTGCCCAAAAGTACTCGTTACATTTTAAATGCTTAGCAGGACAGGTAAATGGTCTAATTCACACATTTATCAAGAGAACATCCCTGGTCATCCTTACTGCCTCTGATTTGGCAGACTCACTACACACATGCTTTGTTTGTAAATTATGTCTGAGTGTTGGAGCGTGCCCCTAGCTATCCGTAAATTAAGAAAATAAGAAAATGGTGCCGTTTGGTTTGCTTAATATAAGGAATTTGAAATGATTTATACTTGTACGTTTACTTTTGATGCTTAAGTATATTTTAGCAATAACATTTACTTTTGATACTTAAGTATATTTAAAACCAAATACTTTTAGACTTTTACTCAAGTAGGATTTTACTGGGTGACATTCCCTTTTACTTGAGTCATTTTCTATTAAGGTATCTTTACTTATACTCAAGTACGACAATTGGGTACTTTTTCCACCACTGCAAAGGAAATAGAGGAACTAACAGCACAGGTAGATAGCAATAAAACATTTACTATAATGGAATAGAATAAGTTAGAGTGAAAACAAAAACAACTGGAGGAACTTATTCAAGAACAATAAAGTGTAGTTTATTACAAAAATAAAGCGAAGTGGATCATTAAAAAAAATGCAATACATTTCTCTTGAATCTTCAACATAAAAATGCTACCAAAAAATAATTGACAGAAGCTCGTTAAAAATGACAGTTATCCATGATTCACCAAATTATATTTTAAAAAAGGAAACAAAATATTTTAAGCATGTTTTATTGTCAGTCTCCTCCATCTCCCCTAAATGGTGTTAACGGTAAGGATTATTTTCCTAATAATGATCAGGTTAAATTAACAAAATGTAAAGAAATATCTGTGTGAAGGCCAACTTACAGAAAAGGAAATTAAATCCTTTCAGTCTGGAAAAACCCCAGGGTTTGATGGCATACCAGTAGAGGTATATCAAATATGTTTTGATGTGCTCAAAGATCTATTATTTGCAAGTTTTAACTACTCCTTTAAAATGGTAGACTATCAGGTACTCAGCAAGAAGGTCTGATTTCACTATTACTGAAACAGGACTCATGTGGTAAGTATAAAGATTCAGTCAATTCAAACTGGAGGCATCTTACACTTCAAATGGTGTGATGCAAAAATCCTGACTAAATTAAGAGCGCATATAATTAAAAAGGTTTTACCAGATATTGTTCATTCTGATCAGACAGGTTTTTTTTACATGGAAGGAACACTGGAGATAATATACGACAATTACTTGAAACAATATAATAATATATAACATCAAAGAAACCAGAACTGGTCTTCATAGCAGATTTTGAAAAGCCTTTTGATAAAGTATGACTACAATTTATATATAAATGTAAAATGTTGGTGAATCTCTTATACAATGGGTTAAAGTTATCTATAGCAACCCCAGGTGAAAAATAGTCAATAACGGTTACTTCTCAGAAAGTATTGAAGTGTCAAGAGGAGTAAAACAAGGATGTCCACTGTCTCCATATCTATTTGTTATGGCAATCGAAATGCTAGCAATTAAAATCTGATCCAAAAAGAACATCAAGTGTTTCGAAATGCAGAGCTTAAAAACCAAAATTGTCAATGTATACCGATGACTCAAGTTTTCTAGAAGTCTGCAATCTGGATCCCTGCACGGTCTCATTGAAGATCTAGATAACTTATCTAGCCTTTCTGGACTAAAACCCAATTATGATCAGTGTACAATATTACATATTGGATTGTTAAAATACAACCTTTACATTACTCTGTAGTTTACCAATACAACTGGCTGATGGTGAAGTAGACATACAGTACCAGTCAAAAGTTTGGGCCACCTACTCATTCAAGGGTTTTTCTTTATTTTTACTATTTTCTACATTGTAGAATAATAGTGAAGACATCAACACTATGAAATAACACACATGGAATCATGAAGTAACCAAAAAAGTGTTAAACAAATCAAAATATATTTTAGATTTTAGATTCTTCAGAGTTGCCACTCTTTGCCTTGATGAGAGCTTTGCACACTATTGGCATTCACTCAATCAGCTTCACCTGGAATGCTTTTCCAACAGTCTTGAAGGAGTTCCCACATGTGCTGAGCACTTGTGTAAATCAGGTAAATCAGGTCTTCGTGATCGAATTGCTGCAAAGAAAACACTATTAAAGGACACCAGGAAGAAGAAGAGATTTGCTTGGGCCAGGAAACACAAGCAATGCACATTAGACCGGTGGAAATTGGTCCTTTTGTCTGGAGTTCCAATTGGAGATTTTTGGTTCAAACCGCCATGTCTTTGTGAGATGCGGTGTTGGAGAACAGATGATCTCTGCATGTGTATTTCCCACTGTAAAGCATGGGGGAGGAGGTGATTGTCACGCCCTGGCCTTAGTTATCTGTGTTTTCTTTATTATTTTGGTTAGGCCAGGGTGTGACATGGGTGATTTATTGTGTTTCGTCTTGTCTAGGGGTTTATTTGATTTATGGGGTTGTGTTCAGTGTAGTTGTCTAGGTAAGTCTATGGTTGCCTAGAGTGGTTCTCAATCAGAAGCAGGTGTTTATCGTTTTCTCTGATTGGGAAGCATATTTAGGCAGCCATATTCTTTGAGTATTTGGTGGGTGGTTGTCTCCTGTGTCAGTGCCACACGGGACTGTTTTCGGGTTTTCACGTTTCTTGTTTTGTATTCTGTTCATGTATAGTTTCTCTGATTAAAGAACCATGAACTTTAACCACGCTGCATTTTGGTCCTCCGATCCTTCTCGCCTCTCCTCTTCGGAAGAAGAGGAGGAAATCCCTTACAGTGATATGGTGTGGGGTTGCTTTGTGAAACCGTTTGTGGTGTATTTAGAATTCAAGGCACACTTAACCAGCATGGCTACCACAGCATTCTGTAGCAATACGCCATCCCTTCTGGTTCGGGCTTAGTGGGACTATTGTTTGTTTTTCAACAGGGCAATGACCCAACACACCTCCAGACTGTGTAAGGGCTATTTTACCAAGAAGGAGAGTGATGGAGTGCTGCATCAGATGACCTGGCCTCCACAATCACCCAAAGACAACCAAATTGAGATGGCTTGGGATGAGTCGGACTGCATAGGGAAGGAAAAGCAGCCAACAAGTGCTCAGCATAAGTGGGGACTCCTTCAAGAAAGTTGGAAAAGCATTCCAGGTGAGCTGGTTGAGAGAATGCCAAGAGTGTGCAAAGCTGTCATCAAGGCAAATGGTGGCTATTTGAACAATCTCAAATATAAAATATATTTTGATTTGTTTAATTACATGATTCCCTATGTGTTATTTCATAGTTTTGATGTCTTCACTATTATTCTACAATGTAGAAAAATTGTAAAAATAAAGAAAAACCCTAAAATGAGTAGGTGTTCTAAAACGTATGACTGGTAGTGTGATTGGGGGGTAACTAAAAATCTGTAAAAGCAAAAATGTAAAACAAAGTTACTTTTGTAACAAATGATCAACAAACGTTTGACAAACAAACGTTTTCCAAATGTACGCAGTTGTGTGCTGGGAGAGAGAGACAGAGAGAGAGCCTTGATGGGAGAGGAAGGTCTGGTCTCAAAGCCATGGACAGGTGACAAATGAGGGCCTATTGGGGTCAAAACCTCACCCCTCAATTAGCCCAGCATCCACCAGCACACAGACACGCACATACAGCCTGTTTGTGCAGGGCTCAGCTCAAGTATAAAAGCAGACAGCTTTCTGTGTAACTAGCATATACACACACAGTTTCAAATTATTTTATATGTGGTATGTTGTGACACAAATGAACCACATAGGACCAGAGCAGTTCCTATGTGTGGAGCTTCACTCCATGTACATGGGTAGGGCACTGCATCCATATCCTTGCAACACACCGTATGGGGAGGGAATGCTACAGTACGTTACAGTGCCGCACTGTGATATAAATAGCTTTTCCATGAAATGTTATAGTAATTAGCGACCAGGAAGCATGGACCCTCTCAACCCCTACTGCGGCACCCATGTACCTTGAGCGAATACTAAGAAGCAACTCTGGCATACTAAGAAGTGACGCTGGCACCGGTCCAGTTCAGCGTGTACTGTGTGAACCCGCACGGCCCATCAAAGGCAGTGCACACGCCCATGAGAGGGTGAATGGGTTCGAGGTGCGCAGGGAATAGTGTTTGAAGTACTCTCTGGCTCTATCTGAGAGACGGAAAAGGCGCTTTTCATCTTGCGGGATTGCTGAGGTGCCACAGGCGAGAGGAGATTCAGTCCTTCTCTTCTCAACGTGAAACTGTTCCATGAACACCAGAGGAGAGTGATAACGGAGAGAGAGAGTTCAGAGGGAGAGGAGGAAAGGGGAGAACAGAGAGAGGGGTGGAGAGATGAGGAGTAAAGAGAGAAGAGAGGAAGAAAGAGAAGTGAGATATGAGAAATGAGAAAGGATCAAACAGAGTGGGTGGAAGAGGAGAGGAGAAAACAGAGAAGAAAAAAAGAGAGAGAGGGAAAGATGCTAATGCAGCCCCATGGCATCCTGCTAACAGAGCAGAGCTGCACAGTACATGTTTCTTGCACCAGTGTCAGTGAGTGCACTCCCATTCATTCAAAACAAAGCAGCAGCTCCCACGCCTGACATTTTAATAGAGATATCTTATGGACCTATCAATAACCAAGGCCCACAACTGTCTAATAAACAAGCCATTAAAGAAACAGAAACATGGGGTTTCCATCCCTCCCATTCAAAGCCCATTCCCCTGCAAAACAAAAGCCTCGCTTCTAAATGGAAGAGTCACTCTTCTTCCAGTTCCATCATATCATATCTGTGCTGCTGATTCAGATGCTGCTTGAGGCCAAACACTTCCCCTCTAATGGACAGGAGAAGCTGTGTCATGTCATGTCCGGCCCGAGGAAGAGTGTTGAGACAGGTTTAACACATCCATGGGGCAACAGAGTACAACACTGGACGGGGCATACTGGAATGGAGGCACCACATCCATATAACCCTCAAACACAAGATACACTGTTACGCAGACTCTGTCATCAGAAGAGGGGCAAACACGTTTGCAGTATGTCCCACTAACAACACGCAGAGGGAGAGGGCGAGAATGAAGGGAGGAGAGGGAGAGAGATGGAGACTGCTATGTTGTCAACTGGTGGAGAAAGCTGGACACACTAAGGCCGGAGGATAGCCGACATTGACCATTCTACGGCCACTTCTTTGACCTCAAAAACCTGGACGATGAGAATCACATCAAATAATCACATCAAAGTCATATAAGGTTAGATTGATAAGTACTTGTATCATACAACTTTGTGATGCTCCACATGAGTCCCATTCTATGTTAACGGATTCAAAATGTACTAAAGCTCGACAATTGCTCCTGTTTTCACCACCTCTCCATTCTCTAACAGACCATAGGCAATACTTGTTCAAAAAACGATTCATAGGAATCATTTTCCACAATGGTGAGCGAGCTGTAAGCCTGCAACAGCAGTCAAGATCTCATGCCTGGCAAGAACAATGATGCATCCCTCAGAGGACCAAAGGCTGGACTTGCTTTGAGGGTTGTCAATAGCAACTGACACTGTGATTTTCATTACCATGGGCCACAGTTGTTTTGGTAGCAGATATTCAAGAATAGGTAATTCATCAGAAAGTAGGCCTATGTGCAGAACGAGGATCATTCATGAAAGTTCAGCTACAAAGAAGTTTGATGAGTAAAATGGACTATTAATTAACGGAAGGGACAATCTATTAGCCCTAATGGATATGGACAATTGAAAGTCATTTCTTGACGTTTTGACAACTCCTTATTTGAAGAACAAACAAATAAACATCATATGAACGGCACAGGCACTTATTTATCTCTGACAATAATAAGCAACTGTAAAAATCATCTCACATTCGTTTGGCGCATGTGTGGTATGTATTCATTTGTGGATGTCCATCATCCATTTCCTATGATATGCAGGACCGGCTGGAGTCACAAAGCGAGATTTGGTTGGGGGGGGCGCCAAGCAGGCAATCTTGATGACAGAGAGAGAAATTTAGTTTTTAAAGTTCATTTCTATACATTTTGCCATCGGACAGAGAGAACATTTAGCAATGTTAAAATACATTTCATGCAATTCTACAAAATTTGCCATGGGGCTGGGAGACATTTTTGCAGTTTTAAGCAAGTTTTTTGCAGTTCTACATGTTTTGCCATGGGGCGCAGAGAGCCATAAGCGACCTCTTATGTTGCTTATGCCTGGAGATACCCTGATGATATGTTACCAATTACAATTAGTATGATACAGTTCCTTAAAATTGATTTTACTGTCTAAATTGTCTACGATATACACAAAATACTCTACAAAGTGGAAGACAAATTCTAACATTTGTAAAAAAAAAATCATGAAAAATAAAGGAATATGTCAAATCAAACTTTATTTGACACATGCGCTGAACATCTGTAGACCTTACTGTGAAATGCTTTACAAGCAAGAAAATATTTACCAAATAAACTAAAGTAAAAAATAAAATAACACAATAAAATAACAATAACGAGGCTGGGGTGCTGGGGTGTGTCAATGTAAATAATCCGGTGGCCATGTCTTGATTAAATAAGTATTCAACCCCCTTATTCAATATATGTTAGAATCACCTTTGGCAGCGATTACAGCTGTGAGTCTTCCTGGGTAAGTGGCTCGAACTGAATTAATGGAATCACATCAATTGATACCATTTCACTTATTCTGATCCAGCCATTACCACGATCCCATCCTTCCCAATTATGGTGCCACCAACCTCCTGTGGAGTCAATACACATTAGAATCACATTTGGCAGCGATTACAGCTGTGAATATTTCTGGGTAAGTCTCTAAGAGCTTTCCACACCTGAATTGTGCAACATTTGCCCATTATTCTTTTTTTTTTATTCTTCAAGCTCTGCTAATTTGATTGTTGATCATTGCTTGACAACCATTTTCAGGTCTTGCCATACATTTTCAAGCAGATTTATGTCAAAACTGTAACTCAGCCACTCAGGAACATTCACTGTCTTCTTGGTAAGCAACTCCATTGTAGATTTGGCCTTGTGTTTTAGGTTGTTGTCCTGTTGAAAAGTGAATTAATCTCCCAGTGTCTGGTGAAAAGCAGACTGAACCAGGTTTTCCTCTAGGATTTCCCTGTGCTTAGCTTCATTCCGTTTCTTTCTTATCCTGGGGTCCTTAACCTTTTCACTTGCGAGTTCCAAATATCTCTAACGGTCGCCCCAGCATGAGTGGTTTTATGCACGTGATGTCAGAATGCACTCACTGTTCCAAAATGTGATTGTTACGTAACAGGACAGTTAACACGCGCTGCCTGCTAATTATCTATAGGCTATGTTTCAACTTGTCAATTTCAAATTATTTTCTAACAAATTGTATTTTCCAACAACAGTTTGAATTTAAGTGTGTTCCGCCTCCTCATAAATTCACATAGAAGTAGCCCATTTCAGTGTTGGGGACTATTTATGTTTGAGGCTTTATTGAGCCGGACAAACTTTCCTCTTCGAGGAGAGCCCTTCCCCATTTTTTCTGCACTTCAAGTATGCAGACATTTGCACAGTCTTGCTGGCATATTTTCCGGCTAGCGCTCTCATTGCCTCCATTGTTGTTTTCCTTACAAATAATAACTTAGGACATGTGTGCCTTATATTCTGTATATCATGTTGTCGTTTCTACTGAAGCATACAGTACGTATGTATGAATGTATGGAGCATAATGTATTCACAGTTGTATTCACGCTTTCAAGTATTGGTGACAAATATTGCATTCCGATTATTGCATAGATTGTAATGGACACCTATGATGTGTGTAAAATACTTGTTTGGTATTTTGTTGTACTGCTTATAATGAGTTAATGCTAAGCTATTTTACAGCTATGTGTGGCGCCATGTTTGTTGATATTATGCAATGCATTCTGGGTGTCACGTAAATGTCGGTCAGACCAAAGAAGTTATAATGAGGTGATGTAATGGTTCACTTGTCTTTCGAGTAAACTTCCGGAAGTGAATGAATGGAAGTAGACAACACACCCCCTTCAACATGCAAACAGACCAAATTCATCTTGTCTCCTCTTAATATCTTTGGTTGACACAAAAAAACAAACATGGTGGCGAGCACAAACTACCCATCGTCGGATTACTTTTGATTTCTATAAAGTGTTTTACTCAATTATTTTGATCAATGTTAAGTTCACCCGTGATGTGATGAATTATAAATAGTAATTGCTATTAGCTCATTCATATTGGGGTTTCTGTCAGCAGAGAGTTCTCATATGACCGGTTGTGTTACATCAATCTTTCCTCAGTTAGCGCTAGGACTAATGTAGCCTACATTTTCCAGTTTGGATGTATGCTGTCGCTACTTCTGTGAAGGTCTGAATATTGCATCCCAAATAAACTGGTCACACTCAGGACATAACTTTGTAAGGACTGTAAGGTCATTTCACTGTAAGGTTGTATTCGGCGCATGTGGAAAAATACAATTTTATTGGATTTGTTTGTGCAACATGTTTCTGTGAAAAAAACAGTGTGACTAGCTCAAGTGCTGACTGTTGTGTAAAGCGAAACTGGGCATTCTAAATAAGCGCTCTAATCACACCGGTTTGAGATCCCACCTGTTTGTTGGTACATGTGTAAAGGTTAACGATTAAAAGCATACCCATAACATGATGCAGCCACCACTATGCTTGAAAATATGGAGAGTGGTACTCAGTTATGTGTTTTATTGGATTTTCCCCAAACATAACTCTTTGTATTCAGAAAAACATATTTATTGCTTTGCCACAATTTTTGCCGTTTTACTTTAGTGCCTTGTTGCAAACAGGATACATGTTTTGAAATATGTGTATTCTGTACAGGCTTCCTTCTTTTCACTCTGTCAATTAGGTAACTACAATGTTGTTGATTCAGCCCCAGTTTTCTCCTATCACAGTTTTCTCCTATCATCAACCCAATCTTCGGGCTACCCAAGAGGAAACGTCGGGGTTACAGAGGAAAGAGAGGGGGGATCCTGGTGAGATTAAGGCGAAAGGAAAACCGGCCACCTCTTCCCTCCATTCTACTGCGAATGTACAGTCACTTGATAATAAGATGGATGACCTCAATTGCGGATTTGCTACCAACGGGACTCTCGGAATTGCAATATTCTTTGCTTTTCAGAAACATGGCTCTGTGACAAGATACACCCCATGGCTATGCAACTTGATGGATTCTCCATTCACAGGGCGGACAGGACAGTGGAGTCGGGGAAATCGAGGGGGGGGTGGGGTTTACCTCTTCATCAACTCCAACTGGTGTGCTAATTCCAGCGTGGTGGAAGTGTTGACCCACTGTTCACCCATCTTGAAATACCTTATTGCCAAATGTCGACCCATCTGGCCTCCCGAGCAGCGCACTACAGCCTGGGGTTTGATCACAGGCTGTGTCATTGCTGGCCGTGAACGGGAGTCACATAAGGAGGCGCAAAATTGGCCCAGCGTCATCTGGGTTAGTGGAGGGTTTATCCGGGGGGCTTTACTTGGCTCATCGCGCTCTAGCGACTCCTTGTGGTGGGCCGGGTGCCTGCAGGTTGACTTCTGAACAGTATTTCCTCCGACACATTGGTACAGCTGGCTTCCGAGTTAAGCAGGCAAGTGTTAGGGAGCACGGTTTGGCGGGTCATGTTTCGGAGGACGCATGACTCGACCTTCGCCTCTCACAAGCCCGTTGGGGAGTTGCAGCGATGATACAAGATTGTAATTAGATCGCAATTGGATGTCACAAAATTGGGGAGAAATACAAAATACAAAAAAATAATAATAATTAAAGGCTGACCCTTCTACCTCTGAAGGGAGTTTACAGCTGTTATCGGTGACTGGCGTATACATTCCACCTCAGGACAAGAAAAATAACAAGCTGGTGCATAATGAACTAGGCTATAAAAAAGCAGGAAACCCTACACCCAGAGGCTGCCTTTCTGGTTGCCTGCTATTTTAATTTGGCTTCACTAAGACATGTGATGCCCAACTTCCATCAACATGTCTCCAACACCACTAGGGCCAATAAAGTCCTAGACCACTACAATTCTATCCACAAGCAAACATACAAGGCCCTCACTCGTCTGCCATTCGGCAAATCAGATGATGACTCCGTACTCTTGCTTCCTGTTTACAAGCAGATGCTGAAACAGGAAGTACCCACGATTAGTTCCGTTGAGAAATGGTCACCAGAATCAGAGGGTATGCTTCAGTACTGCTTTGCTAGCGCTGATCGGAATATGTTTTGAGACTACACCGATAACCACCTCCGTCACCGGCTTCACGTTGTACCCGCAGTGAGGGTTCACTTTTCCAATCAAATACCCTGGATTTACACTGAGGTTGGTGCTAAACTAAAGAGCGGGGCTACTGCACACAGAGCTATCATAAATAACTCTGATGCTACGGCCGAAGACAGGAATAAGTTCAAGAAGGCCCGCTATGACCTCCCCAGTGTCATTAAACAAAGAAAAGGACAATATAGGAATAATGTGGAATCATATTACACAGGCTCTAACACCTGCCTCATGTGGCAGGGGCTCCAGTCTATTACAGATGACAAAGAAAGACCCAACTGTGATCTATCTGCCCAACAATGCCTCTCTACCAGACGAATTCAAAGCATTTTATGCACGCTTGGACAGCAACAACATTGAGCCGGGTGTGAGGGCCGTCACCGACCCAGAGGACTGGGTGATCTTGCTCTCCGAGGCTGACGTACGAAGGGTCTTTAATCAGGTCAACACCTGCAAGGCCGATATTCCAGGACGCGCTCTCAGAGTATGCGCAGAACAGCTGGCAGGCATATTCACAGTCCTTGTCAACCTCTCCTTGTCCCAGTCTGTATTCCCCACGTTTTAAGACGACCACAATCATGCCTGTTCCTAAGAAATCTAAGGCTTCATGCCACAATGATTACTGCCCTGTAACACTCACTTCTGTAATCATGAAGTGCTTTGAGAGGCTGGTTATGGCACACATTAACTCCACCATCCCAGCCACCCTGGACCCACTCCAATTTGCATACCGCCCCAACAAATCCATAGATGACTCAATCTCAATTGCTCTCCACACTGCCCTCTCCCACCTAAATAAGAGGAATACCTATGTGAGAATGTTGTACATTGACTACAGCTCAGCGTTCAACACCATTATCCCCTCCAAGCTTGTCACCAAGCTTAGGACTCTGGGTCTGAACACCTCCCTCTGCAACTGGATCCTGGACTTGAGGGGCCAACCCCAGGTAGTGAGCGTGGGCAACATCACCTCCACCACGCTGGCCCTTAACACAGGGATGTGTGCTTAGTCCCCTCCTGTACTCCCTGTTCAACCAATGACTCCAACACCATTATCAAGTTCACTGACGACACAACGGTGGTAGGCCTGATTACCGGAAACAAAGAGTCACCCTACAAGGAGCAACAACCTCTCACTCAACGTCAGCAAGACCAAGGAGCTGATCGTGGACTACAGGAAATGGGGGGGGGGGGGGCAGGGGGTGAGCACGCCCCCATCCACATCGATGGGGAGGCAGTGGAGCAGGTAGACAGCTTCAAGTTCCTCAATGTCCTAATCACTAAAGTCTTAAAATGGTCCAAACACACACACACACAACAGTGCCTCTTCCCCCTCAGGAGGTTGAAACAGTTTGGCATGGGCCCTGAAATCCTGAAAAGGTTCTACAGCTGTACCATTGAGAGCATATTAACTAGCTGTATCACTGCTTGGTATGGTAATAGCACCACCTCGATCGCTACAGAGGGTTGTGCGGACAGCCCAGTACATCACTGGGGCTGAGCTCCCTGCCATTCAGGACCCCTATATTTTCTCTGCTGCCGCACAGCAAGAGATACCTGTGCAAGTCTGACACCAACAGGCTCTTGAACAGCTTCTATCCCCAAGCAATACGACTGATAAACAGCTAACAAAATAGCTACATGGAGCGAGTTTTCCTTGTATCTTTATCAACCTTTTATTTCAGTATTTCAGTCTCTATGCACACTCACAGGGCCCAATACACACACAAACACTCACTCACATCATTTTCTCACTCACACATAATATGCACATACATTTATACTGACTCTACACACCCGCACACCCACTCACATGTAACCTGCTGCTACTTTGTTTATCTTATATCCTGTTGCCTAGTCACCTTATCCCTATACATATCTACCTCCATCACTCCAATATCCCTGCATGTAAATATGGTATTGGAACTGACTTTTTAAAATATTTTCCTGTATATAGTATGCTTACTTATTTACTTTATTGTGTATTCCATATTTCTTAAACTTATTTCTTGTGTGCTTTTTTCTAGTAATACATTGTTATTGATTATTGCATTGTTGGGATTTGAGTGTGCAAGAAGGGCATTTCACTGTACTTTTTTGAATTTGAAACATTCTATTGCGCACAGAGTGAGTCCATGCAACTTACGCAACAAGTCACATATTTAGGCTTGCCATAACAAAAGGGTTGAATACTTATCGACTCAAGAAATTTCAGCTTTACATTTTGTATTCATTTGTAAAAATCACAAAAAACATAATTCCACTTTGACACTATTGGATATTGTGTGTAGGCCAGTGACTAAAAATTTCAATTTAATCCATTTTAATTTCACACAACAAAATGTGAAAGAAGTCAAGGGGTCCGAATGCTTTCTGCAGGCACTGTATGCTATGAATTGCAATTCATACAATATGTTATGAATTTGGTAAATGTATGATATGTTACGAATTCCAATTTGTTGTGGCTGACGTTAGCTAAGCTAGGGGTTCGGGTTAAGGTTAAGGTTAGGGTTCGCTTTTGTGCTAAGCAGTTACAAAGTAGCTAAAAAGTAATAAGTAGTTGCTAATAAGCTAAAGTTGTCCATGATGAGATTTGAACACATTCACATTACTGTTTTATGTAACCATACCAAACCTAACCTATCATACTAATTTGGACATCTCGGATTTACATTTACTATGTTACGTCTAGTCTATGAGACCAGGCTGGTATGACAATCGAAGAAGAAGTTAAGGGAACACAAACCTATCTTTGTTCCCTCTTGGGAAAAAAACGGATTATTTGCATAGCTTTTCGTTTCCTTGTGCGGAATACATTATGTGTGTAAATGTTGTTGAACCACGGCGATTCGCCGCGAAAAGGTCACACACTCCCCTCGACCCCAACTGTTTCTCTGGCTTTGTGTCCTCACAGGGAAAAAACGAGCTGTGCCTATAAACTTCGCATTTAAAAGACAAGTGCGGTCGAGGGGGACTGCTGCATGGGGGAAACAATAGCAGCTTTTTTGGACACACTTTTTCTGACTACGATGAACAGCAGGGAATCCGGTAAAGCCCTCTTATAAAGAACCACAGAGCACAGCTGCTGGGCTCTATAATTTTAGGGAATGTTGGTGTTTTTTTCTCAGTAATAATACGCAAAACCTTCCTGTCCACATTTGAACATGTTATTTTATACTTGTTTATAGGCCATATTAGGCCTAAACTGTCCCTCTGCTATTTAAAGCATATCATATTGTAGGCTATATTTTGGCCATACAACTGCAAGATATGCAAAATAATGGATAATGTGCAAAGGTTCGGCGCAATATATCTGCCTGCCAAATGCTACATTATCCTTACTGATTTATGCACTCCAAACAGACATTGGCATAGCATTCAAAAGTCTGTCATGCGGCTAATGAAAGTCAAATCACAAAACATGACAGAACAACCGGAAATTGCAAATGATCAGTGACCTAATTTGCCAAAAACCGAAACAACGGTTTCAAAACGGCTATGTATAGGAACATGATACAGAGTTATTTAAAAGTATGTTACATGAAGTCTGGCCCTGAAATGATTCGAAACTAAGAAAATATGCTATAATTTGGGGTAGACTATAGACTTCCCCGGGCACAACCCCATAAATGACCTAGGCTAAATCCGCGCACGAGCTGTCAGTACTGGCACTCTAGCCTATAGCACAGCTGTAGGCTAGAAGTCCATCATCCAACAAATCCCTCCTCTTCATGTAGGCCTACATAGAAAGACTGAACAAAATAGTTACATTTATGCGTCATATGAATAATAATATGAATAATATTAGCCTAATAATAATCATAATACTATTGGCTTGACCAACTCAAAGTGAATTACTCTGGTGACCTGTCATAGAGTGATGAGGCTCTTTATTGATTTTCAAGTTCACACTTAATCTATACAGATATTTTTGACAGCAGTAGCAAACAGCTGACCCTGCATCATCGGGGCGGCAGGTAGCCTGGTGGTTAGAGCGTTTGGCCAGTAACTGAAAGGTTGCTAGATCGAATCCCCGATCTGACAAGGTAAAACGCTGTCGTTCTGCCCCTAAGGCGTCATTATACATAAGATTTTGCACTTAACTGACTTGCCTAGTTAAATGAAATAATTTGTCTTATTTAAACGGTTATGTATTTTACTTGATTAAATAGATGATCACAAAATCATTCGAAGAAGGCCTATTGAAATTCAAATGCCCAGGATATCCTCTGTCCAAGCATGCCAATAATAATCACAATCACCACACATTTGTCAACGACTTGCTGCTCACTCCTAGCATTGGTTTACAAAGTAATTAATCATTTTCAGCAGCTATGGGACAAAGTTGCATTACTCACGCTCGGAGGCCATAGTGATGACGGACTCCGTAGTGGCGTGATATTCGTCCTCCTCCATAAACTCATCCTGAAAGGACGCGTCTCCCTGGAAATCGTGATGGTCCAGAAGCTGCTGGAGTGGGGGTGCCTTGGGGAGCAGCTGGTTCACTACCTCCCTACTAATGTTAGGAGCCTGCTTGAGCCGCAGCTTGCTAAGGATCTGAGACTTGATGGTCTCCAGCCTCAGGACTTTACTTTGCTCTCGCCAAACGCATGCGGAACATCCATGAGCGCCCGCTTCTTCATCGAGGAGCGAAAGCCCGTCGTCCGTGGGAGTCTCGCTCGTTGGTGGCAAAAAAAGATTAGGCTCGTCACTCCCAGACAGTCCCAGACAAATATAAACCATCAAACACAGCAAAAAGTTATACCTCGGCATGATGATGACTTGTCAGGCTATATAACTTTCTGCTCGCGGTATCCCTTTCTCTACCCTGTGAAATGTTGCTTGTCACAACCTGTTTCCTTACCTTGCAAAGGTACCAATGATATGCAACTACTCCAATAGAGTCGCCTCTTAAAACGATTTTATTGTAGGACAGCAATAAACCTAGGAAGGTGCGTCCTAGTGGGTATTCTCTGTACTTAAGCCTATCTATCGATTTGACGCATAACCCGTTTTCATGCTATAGTTGTTTTGGTTGCCTTATCTGATAACAATTAAGTCCATAGGTGCGAATGTTAAGATGTGTCATTGAAAAGTGTGCAAGTACCTCCTAAAAGGGCTCGTTATATATCTCCGCTCCTCCGTGTCGTAATCCGTCTCCATTGGCTAAGATTCCAACAAAAGGCTTTTAGGTCTGTCACCAAGTCAAGAAAAAGAGGGAGCTAGAGGGAGGGAGCAAGGGAGAATGGATTGGAGAGTAGTTTGTCCAGTTTGCATTTTATTACTGTATTGAGATAAGGTTTCAAGTCATTACATGTCATTAGTGGTATGATTTTTTTTCTTTATGTTAAGAAACTAGTGTTGGTAAGCAGTGAATAGAAATTTCAACCACGACTTATCCTCCCCCTTCTCTTCTCTCACGTGTAATATGTCCCTGTTATATATATTGAACAAAAATTATAAACACATGTTTCATTAACTGAAATAAAATATTCCAGAAATGTTTCTTATGCACAAAATTCTTATTTCTCGGAAATGTGGTGCCGATTTGTTTTTACATACCTGTTAGTGAGCATTTCTCCTTTGCCAAGATAATCCATCCACCTGACAGGTGTGGCATATCAACAAGTCGATTAAACTGCATGATTATTGCAGAGGTGCACCTTGTGTTGGGGACAATAAAAGGCCACTCTAAAATGTGCAGTTTTGTCACACAACACAATGCCACATATGTCTCAAGTTTTGAGGGAACGTGCAATTGGCATGCTGACTGCAGGAATGTCCACCAGAGCTGTTGCAAGAGAATTGAATATTAATTTCTGTACATAAGCCACCTCCAACTTTGTTTTAGAGAATTTGGCAGTATGTCCAACCGGCCTCACAACCGCAGACCATGTGTAACCACGCCAGCCCAGGACCTCCACATGCGGTTTCTTCACCTGCCCAATCTCCTGAGACCAGCCATCCGGTAAGCTGATGAAACTGAGGAGTATTTCTGTCTGTAATAAAAGCCCTTTTGTGGGAAAAAAGTTATTCTGATTGGCTGGACCTGGCTCCCCAATGGGTGGGCCTGGCTCCCAAGTGGGTGGGCCTATGCCCTCCCAGGCCCACACATGGCTGCGCCCCTGCCCAGTCATGTGAAATCCATAGATTAGGGCATTTATTTCAATTGACTGATTTCCTTGTATGAACTGTAACTCAGTTAAATTGTTGAAATTGTTGCATGTTGCGTTTATATTTTTGTTCAGTAATATTATTTGTAAAATGAGTCAAATGTATGCATAAAATGATACATTGAACCTGGCCTGCCCCCATAGAATTGTGAAACTTTCAAACTTGACTCATAAGTGACAGGTTGTGGTAAATGGCAGTGGGATAGCATCTTTGTAATTTAAGAAGTATTATGTTGACAATAGTGACAATCATTTTGTGTTAGACTACCTCAAGACTTTGAATGCAATGATTTTACATTGAGATGTGCAAATGCAGCAAACATTCTAATATAGACTGTCAAACATCTAGACCCTGATGATAAAAACATGAATTCCATAAAAGAGTGGGATCTGCCAACAAAAGAAAACAATGGAGCAAATGCATCCCATGACATTTTCAATTGCACCTAACACGTGATTTAAATATATCTATATATCCATAGCACTCAAGGATTTACATTCCATGAGGGCACCACAACTTTTTCTAAACATGATTTGAAGCTTTAAATAATCTGTTAACAAAGTATTCTATTACATAAAGTCATAAGGGAGTTAGTTATATGCTCTTAGTTTTGGGCAAAACAGCCTGGGCAAAATCTCTTGTGAAATTATCAATGTTGGTCAGGCAATTTGTGATCTATCACTGACTTTAAAAAAAAAAACAATTATGAAGATTTGCTCTCATACCTTACCATATTTGTTCAATATGACAGTCTATGATTGTTTCAACCATTATATGCATGGTCAGTGCATTAGTAACAACTGTTAGATTTCAATACAGTAGCTCAATTTGAGTGACAAATGCCTGTTGGTAATGTTTTGTCTTTCTAAACAATATTCCAAACTAGCAATGAAGCCATTAACCAATAAACTAACCACATCGATCAATTAGTCAACCAATCGACCAATCAATCCATATACTCTAGCCATCATTATTTGAAATTAATCCCTTTTATTATTTCTAAAGTCCTCATCTCCTCAATGAACATTAAAGTTATATTGTTACTCAATCCTGGAATACACAATTGATTATTAATACTTTATTGAGGCCTCTACGTATGTAAAGCCAACTACAATGCACTTGTATATGAAGTGCATTACCTCTGTCTGCCATAAATACTTCCAGCTATTACATGCTAAATATTCTGAATCAATGTGATTACTTATTTTGAGATTATCTCTGACTAATTACTAATGGTAAGTATTGTTCCAATTATGGTATTGACTGTCCATCAGTTGAGTAGCCTACCATGTAGTGTACTGCAGAACTAGCTTACTACTGTCATCTACTGGCTGAATATACAGTTACAATTTCAGTTAAACAAGGTAGATTCAGAAGTTAGTAATATTCCATGTGCAAATGTATCCTTGGTAGAGCACATCTACCAGTAGAAGTCTACACAATAGCTACTTGGTATGTAATGGTGCCTAGTGGAGCTTGCTTTAATGAATCCTAAAGATATCAACAAGTAATTGATAGGTTAATACTGTGTAATAACCATTTTACCATGTACCTTCTTAGTAAATACATGGTAATTTCTTTATCTTGCGGCCCATTTTTTTCTCAAAACGGTATTTGGTAATGTCAAAATGTGTTTATTGGTTTGCATGTGAAAGTAGTAAAAGAGTCTGCGGGCCACTGTAGTATGTACTTTATATCACACTTTGAAACCACAGACCCTTTCCTTGTTTCTAGATGCCAATTCAGGCATGTGCCAATTGAATCTAGGGTAATCCCATTTTAGAGCAACTGAAATTAGGAAACGGTCGATGGCTATATTTGATGAAAGTTTTATTATAAAGTATGGATTTCAGCAAACAAAGACAGGCCCGACTTTACACAGGACAAACACTGGTACACGGTAAGGGTTTAAGATTTTACAATTTGACAAGAATCGAATGACAGCGAATCGGAGCTCCAGTCCGCGCATATTTTTCGCCGCTCAATTCCCTTGTGCTTGTACGTGGAGAGTTAAGTAACTTGGCCACAAGAGGTATGGATGGACCATAACAGTTTAACAGATGCACTCTCCCTGCAACCACAGTAGGCCTAAACCCTGTTTTGTCTGTTCCCCCTTAATCACTAGGCTACGCTAGTGTCAATGAGAGATGCAACAGCTACAATGTGTTTAGCCTTTGCCGAACATGTCCATAGCAGAGCATAGGCAATAAACGAATTACGACTGAATCTTATTTTAGTGCTTTCGAAAGGTGTCGGGACTGTGAGCACATTCATAGAAAATATGAAGCTGTAGGCTTTACTGAGAGTAGGCAGAACTGATGGGATATAGGATGGAATTACCTATGTCTGTGTGTGTTCCTTTAGTTGTCTTGTGACCCTATGAAGTCTTAGGCTATTTGTTTTACACCCTAGCCTCAGCTTTTCTACGCCATCGATCACCAAACATTTATGTCGATATGCCAACGATAAAGGCATAAAGGCTCCGTGTTGCGCTGTTGGCGGTAGGTACACTTGAAGAATCCCTGCGCACTGGGTAGGCAAAGTGTTCCCATTTTGAACCATATCATTTGTCTGGAGAACAAAAACTACACCTACCTGATGGACCGGGAGATCTGTGGCTAAATTGAGTGTGCCATCTTGCACTACCACGGCCCAGCAAAGTTTAATACTAGCCTACTTGAGATTTCATAATGAAAAAAAAAACCATGACCAGAGAGAGGCTGTCAAATAATACAGCAAAGAGCTGCTTTTCTTATGAGTGACTTCATGTCTAAGATTTATTCAGCACTGTCAACACTTTTTATTCAACACTATTACAAAACATAAAACGCGCTTCTCTCTAATTCCACTGGCGCTGTAACGGCAATGAATGAGTAGCCAAGTGTATCAATAGTATTAGCAGCTCGTCGTGTCTATTTTAATTTCGAGGAGTATTTCACTTTTTCTGGTCATAGGAACAACATTAATTTGTGCCCGAGGTAGATGCTGTGCGAGTTTCGCCATCAGGTGGAGACTGTGTCCCCTCTCTCTGGTCAGAGCAATGACCGTGAGGCGGACCCTCTGCTATTCTTCCTCCCTCTGCTGAGACTAATGCGGTGTTCAAACAACTTGGAAATCGGAAATATCCGACTACTGATTTCAGTGCGTTCAAGACAACTGCGAACTCTGAAAAAAACGAGATCCTACTGGGAATAATAGTTTTGAACTATACTCGGGAACTCGGGCATCTTTCCAGAGCCCCGACTTTCCGACCTGAAGTTCACTGACGTCTTGACCCCCTCCCAGTTGTCTCGAAAGCACCATGACCATCAGTCCAGTAAAAAAGAAAAAAAAGTTAATTATTTATATCTATGCTCAGCTGTGCCTCACAATTGTTACACCAACTGGTCTATTTTGTTATCAAAGCTTGAGTATTGACATAGGAACACCTATGTGAGACTGCTTTTCATTGACTACAGCTCAGTGTTCAACACCATAGTGCCCACAAAGCTCATTACTAAACACCTCCCTCTGCAACTGGATCCTGGACTTCCTGTCGGGCTGCCCCCAGGTGGTAAGGGTAGGCAACAACACGTCTGCCACACTGATCCTCAACACTGGGGCCCGTCAGGAGTGTGTACTTAGTCCCCTCCTGTACTCTCTGTTCACCCACGACTGCGTGGCCAAACACGACTCCCAACACCATCATTAAGTTTGCTGACGACACAACAGTGGTAGGCCTGATCACCGACAACGATGAGACAGCCTATAGGGAGGAGGTCAGAGACCTGGCAGTGTGGTGCCAAGACAACAACCTCTCCCTCAATGTGAGCAAGACAAAGGAGCTTATAGTGGACTACAGGAAAAGACGGGCCGAACAGGCCCCCATTAACATTGACGGGGCTGTAGTGGAGCGGGTCGAGAGTTTCAAGTTCCTTGGTGTCCACATCACAATACCACATATGTCTCAAGTTTTGAGGGGCCGTGCAATTGGCATGCTGACTGCAGGAATGTCAACCAGAGCTGTTGCAAGATAATTTAATGTTCATTTCTCTACATAAGAGAAACTTTGTTTTAGAGAATTTGGCAGTATGTCCAACCGGCCTCACAACCGCAGACCATGTGTAACCATGCCAGCCTAGGACCTCCACATGCGGCTTCTTCACCTGTCCAATCTCCTGAGACCAGCCATCCGGTAAACTGATGAAACTGAGGAGTATTTCTGTCTGTAATAAAGCCCTTTTGTGGGAAAAAAAGTTATTCTGATTGGCTGGGCCTGGCTCCCCAATGGGTGGGCCTATCTCCCAAGTGGGTGGGCCTATGCCCTCCCAGGCCCACACATGGCTGTGCCCCTGCCCAGTCATGTGAAATCCATAGATTAGAGCCTAATGAATTTATTTCAATTGACTGATTTCCTATTATGTTGAAAATAGTGACACTCATTTTGTGTTATCATGGTCCAAACACACCAAGACAGTTGTTAAGAGGGTACCCCCTGTATATAGCTTCATTATTGTTATTTGATTGTGTTAGTTTTTATTGTTTTTTTATTTTGTTAATATTTTATTAACTCTTTCTTGAATTGCACTGCTGGTTAATGGCTTGTCAGTAAGCATTTCACGGTAAGGTCTACACTTGTTGTATTCGGCGCATGTGACAAATAAAGTTTGATTTTATAATATGGTCTGAGGAGAAGAATATTTGCAAGTCAGGCATATAGCCAATATGCTGTGATAATGTATTAGGCCTACTGCACAAACCTCATTCCTACAGAACTGTTTTGATTAGGTTACTGTTACATGTTCATGTTTGAGCGGTAGACATCGGCTTGCTTTTTGACTGCGAAAGTTATCTTGACTCAGAAAACGTTCAACCCTAAAGGCAACACAGAGACAAACAGGTTCCGCCCACGTTACAGTTTTGTTAACCTTCCCCCACAATCAGGGAGCCAGTTCATTCTGTCGCGATATCTTCATCCACACCACACAAAACATTACTCGGGTGTGTTGACTGCCCTCATTTAATCTAGTTTTTTTAAGAACAGTATTCATATTTTTTTGCGTATCGTAGGCTACTAGAAAAATGCATTCCGGGGCATTGGAAAGAGCTGGGTCACCGAGGAAAAGGACGCTTTCTCGGGGAGTGAGCGAGGATGAGTCACTTCGCAACATTATCAAGGAGGTGAGCGTCGAGAAATCACGTCGTCTTTGTTTAATACGACATTTACATGAGGCATATAGTCTATTTTCTCAATGATCTCTTTTTATTGAGTAATTTGAGATTGTAGCATATCCTACTAACATTTACATTTAGCCAATTGAAGCTTAGCCTTGGCAACATTACTAGTGGTTACAGTCGAGAAGATTCATCCTCTTACAGTAAGCCACTGTCTGTTTATATTTCTAGGCGTTTGTTTACTTTGTGGTTTTTAACCCTACTGTGTACCCTACTGCTCATTTTCATTTCGACTCTCATCCCAGTGTTACTGTAGCATGTGGTGTTAAATTGAATACGGTTACGTGCACACATAATGTGATCATTATGGATTGTCCGATACATATAATAGTTCACTTAAAACGTTTATAAACGATAAATATGGTTTGCAAGAAGAATAATTTTCCTCATAATCCTGTTTAGTCTACATGGACTCATCTGAAATCAGGCTACCTTATGGCACATTGATAAATGCAGACTAGGTCGGTGTACCGGGGCTCGAAATGCGGTAGTCCGGCCCTGATTGTAACCAAACTATGTACATCTGAATAGCCTTATGTTTAGCTTGCTACTTAAACGCCAGAGAAAAATGGTTTATTCTCCTAATCTCTGTCTAGTGTCTACCCCATTAGGGCACAAGTAAAAAACAAGTATGGCTGCTTTCTTACAGCGTGCATAGAATAGGGACGACACATTGCATGACTAATGTAGTTAGAATTTAGTCGTCAGTAGTTCATCATACGTTTCTTTAATTATTTTCTTATTGGTAGACCTACCAGAACTGGACCTAGAGGTTTGCCTAAAATCCATGTTTCTATCCATATGCTGTATGAATATAAATTGTGTTGGCATGTAGCCTAGGCTATTAAACAGTAGCAATAGCCCACTCATTTGATAGAGCATCATTCATGAATCCATCTTTAAAACAATCCTCCCGCATCATTATCTAGCCTTAACCCTAAATATATGTAACTATGTGATAACATGTAGGCTAATTTTCAATAGCAGGACACTCATTCGATTGAGCATCACTGGAGACCTCATACCTATCTGTAAAATAAGCATCCGGCATCATATAGCCTGCTCTTCACTTTGTTTAAAAGGCTTGGGGATGGTATAGATTTTATTGATGGGCCTGCTAAATCATCTTAACATATACCAGCTGACTATTGGATGTAAACAGTTATTCCCACACGCTTTTGTAAACATATGCAATCCCGAAATCAGCTGTAACTGTCAATATTGAAACGATTTGAGTGAACCCTGATAAAGAAACAAATGTATGGTGAAATTGCGTCCAGACTCGGTAGACTCCTCTTCACCACTCTATAATATAGATTCACGCTCCTCAAATATGATTAATTCGTTTGTCTCTAGCTCCTGATATCAGTGCATAAAGTCTCCTAAATTAGCCTAGTGCGCCCAGCTGCGTACTAGGGCGGAGCTCGTTTTCCCTGGCTAAACAAGCTGGCTAGCTGAACTATGCTAGTTTGTCCTTATTTCCAAACTTCATAAATACTGCAGCCTCAACGTCTAAACAACTTTGCTAGTTATACAATCATGTTACTAAGAAACGTGAAAATTCTCATTTTATTTTGTTGAATAGTCATGATTGGTTCGAGATATTTGGCATATGACGACGGTGGCGAAGGATATCTGCTAGTTAAAGCGGATCAAAGTTCAGTTTTGAGCTCAATTAGTGTAAATTACCGGACGTTTCTGACTGGTCTTGGAACTGTGACAACAGGCATCCTCTCCCCGCTTGGCTCGACTGGATATCTAGTGATTTTGCCAACACAGCCAGATATGTACACAGTCTTGTACCCTTAACCTTTTTAAACTGACTACCGTATTTGGTGATTAATTCAGACATTGTTAGTATAGTGAGCAATGCAGGAATGTCACAATTTAACTGTCACGAGAAAATAGCAACTCTACAGCGCGCCAATGGCTACAATGATTGACTATTTTACTTCCTGGCACGAAGGGTCGTCGGAGCTTCTCCTCGCCACTCTATTATGGCTCTGCCTGAGATGTATTTTTGTTCCTTTGTCAGACGGAGAGTTCGACCAGGCGTCTGACGCACAGTGACAGCAGAGGGGGGACCCTCAAGAGGAGAAGTGGGAGTCAGGTATAATAAGTGTAATGGATGAAGGGCAATTCCATGCTAACAGAATGATGCAGAGACTCAAGTTTTCACATTTAGATGTATGCCAAACAAAAACCATTGATTGCAAAGTTAAACAAACCGTACAAATCTATACAAAAGGACTACACTGAACATAAATATAAACTCAACATGTCAAGTGTTGCATTCATGAGCTGAAATAAAAGATCCCAGAAATATTCCATGTGCACAAAACGCTTATTTCTCAGAAATTGTGTGCACAAATTTGATTACATCCCTGTTAGTGAGCATTTCTCCTTTGCAAAGATAATCCATCCACCAGACAGGTGTGGCATATCAAGAAGCTGATTTAACAGCATGATCATTACACAGGTGCACCTTGTGCTGGGAACAATAGAAGGCCGCTCTAAAATGTGCAGTTTTGTCACACAACACAATGCCACAGATGTCTCAAGTTGAGGGAGCGTGCAATTGGCATACTGACTGAAGGAATGCCCATCAAAGTTGTTGATCAACTAGATAATTGAATGTTCATAAGCCCCCTCCAACGTTGTTTTAGACATTTTGTCAGTACGTCCAACCAGCCTCACAACCGCAGACCACGTGTATAGCGTTGTGTGGGTGAGTGGTTTTCTGATGTCAATGTTGAACAGAGTGCCCCATGGTGAAGTTGTGGTTATGGTATGGGCAAGCATAAGCTACCGACAACAAACACAATTGTATTTTATCGATTGTAATACCGTGACGAGATCCTGAGGTCCATTGTCATGCCATTCATCCCCCATCATCCCCTCATGTTTCAGCATGATCATGCACAGCTCCATTTCACTGTATACCTGTTGTATTCGGAGCACGTGACAAATCAACTTTGATTTGATGTCGCAAGGATCTGTACATGTCCCAGTTCTTCCATGGCCTGCATACTCACCAGACATGCTACCCATTGAGCATGTTTGGGATGCTCTGGATCGACGTGTACAACAGCGTGGACCAGTTCCCACAAATATCCGTCAACTTCGCACAGACCTTGAAGAGGAGTGGGACAACATTCCACAGGCCACAATCAACAGCCTGATGAACTCTATGCGAAGGAGATGTGTTGCGCTACATGAGGCAAATAGTGGTCACACCAGATACTGAGGGGTTTTCTGATCCATGCCCCTACCTTTTAAGCTATCTGTGACCAAATGATGCATATCTGCATTCTCAGTCATGTGAAATCCATTACATTAGGGTCTAATTTTTTTTTTTTTCAATTGACTGATTTGGCATGGGTTCTCAGATCCTCAAACAGTTCTACAGCTGCACCATAAAGAGCATCCTAACTGGTTGCATCACTGCCTGGTATGGCAACTGCTCGGCCTCAGATCGCACAGAGGGTAGTGCGTACGGCCCAGTACATCAATGGGGCCAAGCTTCCTGCCATCCAGGACCTCTATACCAGGCAGTGTCAGAGGAAGGCCCTAAAAATTGTCAAAGACTCCAGCCACCCTAGTCATAGACTGTTCTCTCTGCTACTGCATGGCAAGTGGTACCGGAGCCAAGTCTAGGTCCAAGAAGCTTCTTAACATTTTCTTCCCCCAAGCCATAAGACTAATCTCAACTACTTCTCAACGTCCATGGACCGGTGTCGGTCGGTGCTCATTGGGTGAGTTCGCTGGTTACAGTAAATGGAAAGAGAGGGGCCTCATGGGTAGGTGTCAGTGAGAGGTGACATTAACAGGAGAGTAGTGGTGCCTGGAGAATTTAATTAACATTTTTTAAATGTAACCTTTTATTTAACTAGGCAAGTCAGTTAAGAACAAATTCTTATTTACAATAACGGCCTACCCCGGCCAAACCTGGACGATGCTGGGCCAATTGTGTGCCGTCCTATGGGACTCCCAATCACGGCCGGATGTGAAACAGCCTGGAACCGAACCAGTGAATGTAGTGACGTCTCTTGCGCCGAGATACAGTGCCTTAGAACACTGGGTAGCTTTCATTTGACACTACATTTGATGTGCTCCTATGAACTTCACATGTTGGTGCTCATGGATCCTTTTACATGGAAATGGCCTAAAGTTACTGGCATAATTAGGTTTGCGGCCCAAATGCCACCCTATTCCCCATAGGGCTCTGGTCAAAAGTAGTGCACTATATAGGGAATAGGGTGCCATTTCGGACACTGGCCTACTATGGTCTGTCATTTAAACATGATTACTTCTGATTCTATCACTGTTATTAAATGTACAGAGTATACTCAAACTTCTCATATTACTTGTTGATGAGTCTTGTTTACCTTTGTCTTGGTCATTTCAGCAGTCTGTGGAAGATCAGGAACTGATGGAACTCCCTGAGATGGTGATTATCCGCACAAGCTGTTTTAATTATGTTTTGCAGGATAACTTTTTCATATTTTAGCAGTATAACCAGTTCTACTGGATGTCAAATTAGACATTCTCACAGCCTGTGCTGAATATTCAAAGGGTGCACACTCTTTATGAAGCTAACACCAAATAGCTCAGAAATATATTAGAAATAACTTTGCTCCAGTTCGATTATGTGTTGAAATGCTAGTAACTCTACCATATAAAGAAGAAGACAACCCTGGTATGACGCAGATAAGGACGGCCATGGGCCAGAAATAGCGATCAGAGCAATGACATCATTATTCAACAGCTGATGAGCAAATCACATGTTAATTAAACCACCGTTGTTGCTAGTGTGATTAGATGAAGCTGCACACTGTCATGCCTAATGTATATTGTTTGTCTGAGATCCAAATGGTACCCTATTCACTTTTGTCAAAAGTAGTACACTATAAAGGGAATAGGATGCCATTTGGTACAGATCATTTTTCTCTTAGCCATATGAAGCTGATATGCCTGTGTATACATCAATCAAGCTGCCCACTGATGACTAATGAATACATCTCTCATGCAGAATGACCTGCAGGCGAGCTACGACGATGTGTTGCAGGAGCTGCGTGGGCTGGAGCTGCAGCGGGAGACTCTGTTGTTCCAGGTGGACGTTCTGCAGGACGCCCTGGAGGGGGCCGAGGAGATGCTGGCTGAGGCCCAGAGAGAGGCCAGCCACGCCACCATGGTACACCTAGTCATACACACTAGATGCTTCCCAAATGGCACCCTGTTCCCTACATAGTTTACTACTTTTGACCAGCGCCTATAGTGAGTGCACTATATAGTGAATAGGGTGCCATTTAGGACGCACTCACTCCTTTCTAGCCATGAATCCGCTAAAGCCACATTCCGAGAGGCTTACGGGTGGGGTCATCGCTCTAAAAATAGCTGATAGACAAATTTATTGAGGAATGTTTTTCCTTGCAGTAACTGTGATATGTGGTTGTCTTACCAACCTTTAGCAGAATGTACTGACTGTATGTTTCTTTGGATAAATTGCCAAAATGGAATGTACATGTAATATACAGTGCCTTCGGAAAGTATTCAGACCCCTTGTATTTTTCCACATTTTGTTACGTTACAACCTTATTCAAAAATGTATAAAATAGTTTTTTTACTTCATCAATCTACTCCATAATGACAAGGAAAAAGTGTTTTTTTTTTAAATACATTTTTGCTCATTTTATAAAAAACTAAATTATGAAACCACATTTACGTACACTACCATTCACAAGTTTGGGTTCACATAGAAATGTTCTTGTTTTTTAAAGAAAAGCTAAAGAGATCTTCAGTTTCCTGGCAATTTGTCACATGGAATAGACTTAATTTCTCAGGACAAGAATAGACTGATGAGTTTCAGAAGAAAGTTCTTTGTTTCTGACCATTTTGACTCTGTAATTGAACCCACAAATGCTGATGCTCCAGATACTCAACTAGTCTAAAGAAGGCCAGTTTTATTGCTTCTTTAATCAGAACAACAGTTTTCAGCTGTGCTAACATAATTGCAAAAGGTTTTTCTAATGATCAATTAGCCTTTTAAAATGACTTGGATTAGCTAACACAACGTGCCATTGGAACACAGGAGTGATGGTTGCTGATAATGGGCCTCCAAATGCCTATGTAGATATTCTGTTAAAAATCAGCCATTTCCAGCTACAATGGTAATTTCTAACATTAACAATGTCTACACTGTATTTCTGATGAATTTCATGTTATTTTAATGAACACATTTTTTTATTTTCCTTAAAAAACAAGGTATTTCTAAGTGACCCCAAACTTTTTAACGGTAGTTTAAGTATTCAGACCCTTTACTCAGTACTTTGTTGAAGCACCTTTTTGCGGCCATTACAGGCTAAAGTCTTCTTGGGTATGATGTCACAAGCTTGGCACACCTGTATTTGAGGAGTTTCTCCCATTCTTCTCTGCAGATCCTCATAAGCTCTGCCAGGTTGGATGAGGAGTGTTGCTGAACAGCTATTTTTAGGTCTCTACAAGATGTTCGATCGGGTTCAAGTCCGGGGTCTGGCTGGGTCACTCAAGGACATTCAGAGACTTGTCCCAAAGCCACTCCTGTGTTATCCTGGCTAGGTGCTCAGGGTCGTTGTCCTGTTGGAATGTGAACCTTTGCCCCAGTCTGAGGTCCTGAACCAGGTTTTCATCAAGGATCTCTGTGTACTTTTGCCCCGTTCACCTTTCCCTCGATCCTGACTAGTCTCCCAGTCCCTGTCGCTGAAAAATATCCCCACAGCATGATGCTGCCACCTCCATGCTTCACCGTATGGATGGTGCCAGTTTTCCTCCAGATGCTTGGCATTCAGGCCATAGAGTTCAATCTTGGTTTCATCAGACCAGAGAATCTTGTTTCTCATTGTCTGAGAGTCTTTAGGTGCCTTTGTTAAACTCCAAGCAGGCTGTCATGTGCCTTTTACTGAAGAGTGTCTTCCATCTGGCCACTCTACCATAAAGGCCTGATTGGTGGAGTGCTGCAAAAATGGTTGTTCTTCTGAAAGGTTCTCCCATCTCCACAGAGGAACTCTAGAGCTCTGTCAGAGTGACCATCAGGTTCTTGGTTACCTCCCTGACTAAGGCCCTTCTCCCCCGATTGCTCAGTTTGGCCGGGAGGCCAGCTCTAGGTTAGAGTCTTGGTGGTTCCAAACTTCTACCATTTAAGAATGATAGAGGCCACTGTGTTCTTGGGGACCTTCAAAGCAGCAAACATTTTTTGGTACCCTTCCCCAGATCTGTGCCTCGACACAATCCTGACTCGGAGCTCTACGGAACAATTCTTTCGACCTCCTGGCTTGTTTTTCTTTTCTCTGACATGCACTGTCAACTGTGGGACCTTATATATAGACAGGTGTGTGCCTTTCCAAATCATGTCCAATCAATTTAATTTACCACAGGTGGACTCCAATCAAGTTGTAGAAACATCTCAAGAATGATCAATGGAAACAGGATGCACCTCGCCTCAATTTCGAGTCTCATAGCAAAGGGTCTGAATACTTATGTAAATAAGGTATTTGTTTTTTATTTGTAATTCATTTGCAACAATTTTGAAAAACCTGTTTTTTATTTGTCATTATGGGGTATTGTGTGTAGATTGCCTAGGGTTTGTATTTATATAATACATTTTAGAATAAGGCTGTAACAACAAAGTGCGGAAAAAGTCAAGGGGTCTGAATACTTTCTGAAGGCACTGTACATGTAAAAAGGTCCTCGTGGAGCAACGCAATGCTCCAGTAGGAATGTCCAATTTCCTGTGACCCAACTGTGGGTCCCAACCCACCGTTTTAAGAACCACTGCTCTAAAACACTTCACTACCCTCTGCTGAATTGATCTAAAGGGTCATAAATGGACTGACGCTGCTAATGTGTCTCTCTGCACTTGTAGGAGGTGGAGCGAGAGAGAGAGGCGAAGAGGAAGTTGGAGGACATTGTCAGTTCTCTGATGCAGGAGGTGGAGAGGCTAAAAGAGGTAATGGGGGATGAGGAGGATGGGCTTACATAATCATAGAAAGAGAGACAAGTACAGCAGGCTTCCTGGTTTTGGGCATAAAGAGTGACTAATGGCTTGTTGCTGCATGCCAGCTCTGGTTAGTTGCGTAACTCTTTCGTTTGTCAGGGGAGTGTTCTCTTGTTCTTTCAGCTCAACTGTGCTTTGCTGAACTTGACAGAATGAAGTGTTTCAGCTGCTGGGAAATTCCAGCCTGGGCGACAACCTCCCACCATACCTGTTATTCTCACTCTGTGTGTGTGTGTGTGTGTGCATGCACATTATCATTCCTAAAGTAGGGCAATTTTAAATGATTGACAGATATTTGTTCTGGCCCAAAGCCTATAAAATGAGATATGTTTGATAAAGTTATACTTGCTACGTGTTGACTAGAGTCCTGTGGAGTACATTTTGTACTCTAATCTAAAGAGAGCAGCACACAGCACAATATAAGATGGACAAATTTCCCTCAGGGTTCAACCCGCATCCTTATCACAGTCCATTTATCTGCTACTGAGGCTTGGGGCAGATTAGAAGGGAGTTGCCTGTTTGCAATTTAAAGCCCTAAGAAGAGCTCAAGAATATATCCTAGCTGCCTCTATATTCTATATCCTCCTCACTTTAAGAAACCTCAGATTTTCAAACAAAAACATTTTTGCATTGACTGAGACATTTGTTGTAATAATTTGGTCATCTGATCATCAGCATGGGCTTGTGGTTGGGTAAGTCCAGTGTGACCCGTCAAATGGCCTTGGCCTTGTACCCAGTGCTTGCTCTGCTCTGCAGTAGGATGCCCTGTCCAATTACTGACAGACATACAGATGCTGCCTGTTTCCTATTGCAATCAGGAAACGGTAACGTGACAATTGGCCTGGCTAATTTCCCAGCCAATGCCTCAAGCCATGAAAATCAAGCTATGAATATATTGATACAGTGTAGCACAAGATGTACCAGAGACGAGGCTATACAATTAATTTGACAGAGATTTGGACTCATATTTGTAATAGTAGCAGCATTATATGACTGTACTTGTTGAATCTGGTTTTCATATCACCCACCTCTAGCCTTGACATTTTATATCTGGTTGTACAGTATGAAAATCAAAATGTAAATGTTCTTCCTGTTTCCCTGCTGTACTTAGGTCTGTACAGTTGAGTGTCCCAAATGGCACCCTATTCCCTATATATTGCACTACTTTTGACCAGATCCAGGTCAAAGGTAGTACGCCATATATGGAATAGGGTGCCATTTGGGACATAACCCTGATGTGAACATTATTAATATAGCTGTTGTATCATACTGTTCCACAGGAGAGGAACACCATATCAGCGGTCCCAGTGTACACACTTGTCAAGGAGCAGGAGAGGGAAGATGAGATGGCTAGACAACAAGCCCCAGAGATGAAAATCAAAAAGGGAGCACAGGAACAAATCAGGGATGCACCAAGGGATGAGGACAATTCTCGCCAAGATGCACCTCTATCTATTATCCGATTGGACAGTGAGGGCCCCGGGCCCAACAACGGGCTATCATCTGAGACCAGCACTGGGGGGCTGCTCGCTTCCTTCTTCAAAAAGGGGAGGGGGGAGCAGCCTTCTGACAGTATGACCCGGGCCTCTCCTCTCCACGTTGCCCGGCTGGTGTCCTCTGAGGACGTAGCAGATGGGGCACAGGACAGCTTCACCAAGTTCACAAAGATAGTCAACAAGACCTTTGGGCCGTTGTCACTCGGTAGCCAGACCCCCGGGAGCAATCAGGAGGAGAACGGGCGTGACCTCTCCCCCGACAGGAACAATGACACAGACAGCATCAGCGCCTATGAAGATGCCTGCGCTGACATGCCCGAGCTGGAAGAGGGTGACGGGCCAAGGCTGCCCCATGATGAAGGCTCCCCAGTAGATGATGAGGGAGACCTGTCGAATGGCAACGAACCCAAGAGCCTCAAAAACCCCAATGAATCTTGCATTCTGTCGTAAGAGCTGCAGAACTGTTGTGCTACGAAGGATCAAATCTTCTCTGAGATCACTGCTCTCGCTCCGTCCGCCTCTTGATAATATATGCCATTTAGCAGACGCTTTTATCCGAAGAGACTTACGTGCATCCATTTTTTTATTACGTCTTATTGTTCTTGGACCTGTACTCTCCATTTACACATATAGAAGGGTAGAGTCAATCTTGGGAGTTGTCTTAATGCTACCAGGCAGCGTGGAATTCCAGTCATGTCTACAGCCAATCTCTCTCCCTCCGCATGTTTGGCACGACTTGCAAGGTTGCACTTACGTGTTCTTTGTGTGTTTCCCCTCCCCCCCCTGCTGTTCGGCACAAAAGGCAAATGACCTCTCTTTTTCTTAGTGACTGATAATCACACAAGACTGTTTGCGTACACTGAACTATCAGATATGTCAGACCTTTTGCATTCTAAACAGGCAAACTATGTGATTCGTAGATGAAGACGATTATAGTTGTTTTTATGCACTTAAGTTTAGACGCTGGCAAGATTGTAATCACAATAGCAGGCAGCCAAGGAGCTAGCTACTATATATTTGAATAATTCCATTTATGGGTATAAAACCATAATGTTTTCACTGCCTCACTGGCCTTCACAGGGACATTTAAATTTGATCTTCAAGAAGGATTTGGTGCCTTTCCTGGCTCACCTTAATGCATTTTATGAATATGGAAGATTAACTTGAAAGATGTGATACATTTACTGAATGTAATCTAGCTTTAGTACGATACTAGCATGATTGAAAAAGTAACGACATTCCATTTAACAGTAAAACTTTAAGGATACCTGATAATGTATATGTACAGTAACAGTACTGCATGCTACTTGTCAGGTCATGTTTGCACAGTCGCAGTGAAACTACTGAATTGGTAGACCTTACATGTTATTTTGTATCTGGCATTGCTGGACAATGTACCCTTTGTTTTTCTTCTCTCTACCCATAACCATTAACATAAAATCTGAGGATAATCTTTTGACTTGGAAAGAGTTACATAAACATTGCTACCTATTAATCTTTTTAGGAGATTTTTGCATAGTCCCAAAGGCACCTTATTCCCTTTTTAGTGCATTACTTTTGACCAGGGCAATATAAAGGGAATAGGGTGTAATTTGGGACGCATACTTTATCAACATTCCTGTCCATGTTTGACACTAGCGAGGTCAAATGGAATTGATCTGTTTTCCAATCCTTACATTGTTGAACATTTTCAACAGATACTGCGTTTGTAATGAACTTGGGGGCAAATCTTACAATGCCTTCAACACTAGGTTTTGTGTGTTAGACTTTGTATCTCAAGTCAGAATGCAGCTCTTGGTAATAGGGGTTAAATGGATGTCAAGTTCGAAAGCACACTGAAATAATTCCTAACTGATACTTGTGATGTGATTTCTATTCTGTTTCTATTGCCTGAATTTCTGTTTCTGCGGGAGATAGTCTTCAGAAAGTATTCCCACACCTTGACCATTTCCACATGTTGTTACAAAGTGGAATGGATTTAATTGTCATTTATGTTAACGATCTATACAAAATACTCTGTCGAAGTGGGAAAAAAAATCAAATAACATTGTATTACTGGAAAATAAAACACTAAAATATCTAATTTGCATAAGTATTCAACCCCCTGAGTCAATACATGTTAGAATCACCTTTTGGCAGCAATTACAGCTGTGAGTTTCTGGGTAAGCCTCTAAGAGATTTGCACACCTGGATTGTACAATATTTGCACATTATTCTTTTTAAAAAATGGTTGGTTATTGATCATTGCTGTACAGCCATTTGAGTCTTGCCATTTTCAAGTCTTGCCATAGACTTTCAAGACGATTTAAGTCAAAACTGTAACAAAGCCACTCAGGAACATTCAATGTTGTTTTGGTAAGCAATTCCCATGTATATTTGGCCTTGTGTTTTAGGTAATTGTCCTGCTGAAAGGTGAATTTGCCTCCCAGTGTCTGTTGGAAAGCAGACTGAACCAAGTTTTCCTGGAGGATTTTGCCTGTGCTTAGCTCTATTCCTAGTTTATTCTGTACAGGCTACCTTCTTTCCACTTTGTCATTTATGTTAGTATTGTGGAGTAACTACAATGTTGTTGATCCATCCTCAGTTATCTCTATTCACAGCCATTAAACTCTGTCACTGTTTTAAAATCACCATTGGCCTCATGGTGAAATCCCTGAGCAGGTTCCTTACTTTCCTTAAAGAAGGGCGACTGTACTTGTAGTGACTGGGTGTATTGCTACACCATCCAAAGTGTAATAACTGCACCATGATCAATGTCTGCTTTTTTACCCATCTACCAATAGGTGCCCTTTGCGAACCATTGGAAAACCTCCCTGGTCTTTGTGGTTGAATCTGCTTCAAATTAATTGCTTGACTGAGCAACCTTACAATTATCTGTATGTGTGGGGTACAGAAATCAAATCAAAGTTTGTCATGTGCGCTGAATACAACAGGTGTAGACCTTACATTGAAATGCTTACTTACAGGCTCTAACAATAGTGCAAAAAAGGTATTAGGTGAACAATAGGTAGGTTAAGAAATAAAACAACAGTAAAAAGACAGACTATATACAGTAGCGAGGCTACATACAGGCTAATTGATGTAGAATGTACATGTAGATATGGTTAAAGTAGCTCTCGGAGATTGGGTAGTCATTTTAAAAATCATGTTGAACACTATTGCAAGTCCATGCAACTTATTATCTGACTTGTTAAGCACATTATTACTCCTGAACCTATTTAGGCTTGCAATAACGAAAGGGTTGAATACTTATTGGCTCGACATTTCAGCTTTTCATTTTCAAATCATTTGTATAAATGTATTAAAACATCATTACAAATTGACGTTATGGGGTATTGTGTGTAGATCTGTGACACAATCTCAATTGAATCCATTTTAAATTCAGGCTGTAACACAACAATGTGGAAAAAATTTGAGGGGTATGAATACTTTCTGAAGGCACAATATGTACTTTACTCGGGAGGTTTCTAAATGTGCAATACTACCTGTTATGTTGGTGAATGGTTATGTGTCTTATCCAATGCTCCTTGATGTCACAATTTATCTTGAACATTTAGGTATTTTTTTCTGAAAGCAACTGTTTGATATAAAAGTTGTTTTTCAGCAGAGTCTTGGCACAAAGTGTGTGTTATTTCAGCATGCCTCTGCTAATGTAAATTTGCACTAGTTTTGTGATTTGCACTTCCAAACAGGGTTTGCTGCATCATATGTTCTAAAATGGCAACAAAAAAAATGGGGAAAACATGTTCCTGAGTTTTAATGCTTATGCTTTATCATATTTTCACCAAATAGTTAAAGTATGTATTTTTTGAATGAATTCTATTCTTTTAAAGAATAAATATTTTGTACAGTGCCACGTGTTTTTATTTCAGCTTCCATTGTTTTCTGTTGTCATGTTAAATAATGATTTATTATCAAATTGCACATGAACAGAAAATACAAACAAGTAAAGGATTCAATAAGAAAGTCGCTTAATTCGTAAACATACAAGACATTTGGACTGCAGTACAGGGTATTATTTATGGGCCAATGCACATTGTGATAAAAAGCTTGATAAAACAAGACTTTAAATTAAATCCAGTGGGCATATAGTGCTTTTTATGTATATTGGAACACCATTAGAAAATTATATAGGCTACTTTGTGTTTATAAAACATAATACACAGAAACAGCGGATTATATGAAACTTTACAACCGTAATATTTGCAGGGAGCCATGTGTCTGTGGTAAAACATGCCTTGTCATGGATGGAAACAGAACAAGCAGTGTCGCAGTTGGCAAATTGGATAAGGGACGTTGATTTCATCAAACCACAAGAAATGAGCTTTTCATTGTCTTAGTTCCTCTGTTTTACCACCCCACTATTTTGTTCAACCATCACCCATGAACAGTCTGTAGCCTTGCAGTTAACTGCATGGTTCTATACATTCTATTTCTAAATGCAACATAAAACCTTCATTCCCTGTAGTATAGGCCAACTGAGAACACCTTAGTATTGCACATTTAGTAAAGGAGATGTGGTCAAAACAATATCCTTGACATGTTATGTCACATCCTCTTAGGGACTACATTATATTGTTGAGCGACTCGGAAACTAAAGCAGAGCTAATAATATAATAAATGTCCCACTAAGATAAGAGGCAAATAAGCTTAAAGATCTGGTAAAAGCTCATTAATATGCAGCCATAGGAGGGACTGCTGGGAGTTTTGACCAAGTGTTCTCGGAGAAACGATCGGTGTGCTTAGTGCAAACCCAAATTTGGCCTCTGCCTCTTTCTTAATCCCTTTGTCCCAGTGTGACCACAACGCTTGAAAGACCGATGTGATGTCACTTCCTTTTTGAGTGTCCTCAGATTGACAGCATTTGCCAAGAACTTCATGACCCCACCACACTATGACGTGTTCCATTGGCCTTCTATTTGTAGCCTACTGGGAGAACTGCGGAGTGTAAAAATATTTTTTTAAGGTACTCATTTGTCTGTCTTTGAGCATGGAGTGGCTGGTCACCCCTTCTTTTCCGACCCGTACAAGGTCACTTCCACCCTTCCCACAGCTGCACGTGTACCCATTCACTTACTTCACCCCCAACAGTCTAAGCGTTATGACACTGCACCAAACCATTCCCTGGTATAAATAGCTCACACTAGCCAGGTTTCCATCCAACCTTGTTCTGAGAGTAAAGTACATGTCGGGTAAAAAATGTCATCCAGGCACAACACATATATTGATATAATAACCATCATATCGAAGTAAACTTGAAGTCACGCAATGATGTTGTGTGGTTCTCCCGCTACGACTAATCGGGAAAGGATGCAATTTATTAGGCTATGAATGAAGTTATGATGAACTTCACAGGGTGGTGAAAGTTCAAGGTGATGAACTTGATGCTCCATTCCAATAAATATCAAGAGTTTAAAGCCGGATTTGGATACAAAAAGATTTCCCAAGCTTTAAACATCCCAAAGGAGCACTGTGCAAGCGATAATATTCAAATGGAAGGAGTATCAGACCACTGCAAATCTACCAAGACCTGGCCGTCCCTCTAAACTTTCAGCTCATACAAGGAGAAGACTGATCAGAGATGCAGCCAAGAGGCCCATGATCACTCTGGATGAACTGCAGAGATCTACAGCTGAGGTGGGAGACTCTGTCCATAGGACAACAATCAGTCATATATTGCACAAATCTGGCCTTTATGGAAGAGTGGCAAGAAGAAAGCCATTTCTTAAAGATAACCATAAAAATTGTCGGTTAAAGTTTGCCACAAGCCACCTGGGAGACACACCAAACATGTGGAAGAAGGTGCTCTGGTCAGATGAAACCAAAATTGAACTTTTTGGCAACAATGCAAAATGTTATGTTTGGCGTAAAATCAACACAGCTCATCACCCTGAACACACCATCCCCACTGTCAAACATGGTGGTGGCAGCATCATGGTTTGGGCCTGCTTTTCTTCAGCAGGGACAGGGAAGATGGTTAAAATTGATGGGAAGATGGATGGAGCCAAATACAGGACCATTCTGGAAGAGTCTGCAAAAGACCTGAGACTGGGACGGAGATTTGTCTTCCAACAAGACAATGATCCAAAACATAAAGCAAAATCTACAATGGAATGGTTCAAAAATAAACATATCCAGGTGTTAGAATGGCCAAGTCAAAGTCCAGACCTGAATCCAATCGAGAATCTGTGGAAAGAACTGAAAACTGCTGTTCACAAATGCTCTCCATCCAACCTCACTGAGCTCGAGCTGTTTTGCAAGGAGGAATGGGAAAAAATGTCAGTCTCTCGATGTGCAAAACTGATAGAGACATACCCCAAGCGACTTACAGCTGTAATTGCAGCAAAAGGTGGCGCTACAAAGTATTAACTTAAGGGGGCTGAATAATTTTGCACGCCCAATTTTTCAGTTTTTGATTTGTTAGAAAAGTTTGAAATATCCAATAAATGTCGTTCCACTTCATGATTGTGTCCCACTTGTTGTTGATTCTTCACAAAAAAATACAGTTTTATATCTTTATGTTTGAAGCCTGAAATGTGGCAAAAGTTCGCAAAGTTCAAGGGGGCCGAAGACTTTCGCAAGGCACTGTATGGCTGCAATTTGACAAAAAATAATATTGATATTTTTACCATAATATCATGTAGTCTAGTATTTTCCAACCAGGGGTACTTGGCCTATCCACAGGGGGTACATGAGAAGACTCATGAGACCATAGGCCTACTGGTAAAAAGCACATAAGGAGGTACACTATATATACAAAAGTATGTGGACACCCCTTCAAATGAGTGGATTCTGCTATTTCAGCTACACCAATTGCTGACATGTGTATAAACTCTATAGACAAACATTGGTAGTAGAATGGCCTTAGTGAAGTGACTTTCAACGTAGTACCGTCATAGGATGCCACCTTTCCAACAAGTTAGTTGGTCAAGTGTTTGCCCTGCTAGAGCTGCTCTGTCAACTGTAAGTGATGTTATTGTGTTATTGTGAAGTGGAAACGTCTAGTCGCAACTCAGCCGCGAAGTGGTAGGCCACACAAGCTCATAGAACTGGACCGGCGAGTGCTGAATCGTGTAACAAATCGTCTGTCCTCGGTTACAACACTCACCACCGAGTTCCAAGCTACCTCTGGAAGCAATATCAGCACAATAAATGTTCATGGGGAGCTTCATGAAATAGGTTTCCATGACCGAGCAGCCACACTCAGCTCGAGTGGTGTAAAGCCATCCGCCAGTGGAAACATGTTCTCTGGAGTGATGAATTACCCTTCACCATCTGGCAGTCCGACTGACGAATCTGGGTTTGGCGGATGCAAGGAGAACGCTACCTGCCCGAATGCATAGTGCCAACTGTAAAGTGTGGTGGAGGAGGAATAATGGTCTGGGACTGTTTTTTATGGTTCAGGCCTCAGGTCCAGTGAAGGGAAATCTTAACGCTACAGCATACAGTGACAATCTAGACAATTCTGTGCTTCCAAGTTTGGGGAAGGGCCTTTCCTGTTTCAGCATGACATTGCCCCCATGCACAAAGCAAGGTCCATACAGAAATGGTTTGTCGAGATCGGTGTGGGATAACTTGGCTGGGCTGCACAGAGCCCTGACCTCAACCCCATCGAACACCTTTGGAACACTGACTGCGAGCCAGGCCTAATCGCCCAACTTCAGTTTCCGACTAATAATGCCCATTAATTCTTGCCATTGTAATCTCCTTCCATTCTTACGAAATCTTATGACTTTCACGAATTATTATCATAATATCAAATAAACCCATGAAAATGTGGAAAGGTTACAGGAGTGTTATAATAATACGTAAGACTAAAAAGCGTAAGGATCACTTTCAGATCATTAGTGTATTTATCAGTGGCTGTCCAGTAGTGTTGACAAAGTTCATCTTAATCTAGTGTTTGTTTTCCTCCCATAGCTCTATATATTTGTCCCTTATAATTCCTTTAACTCCCTCTTTCATTTGCATGCTGCACTTCTATCACTCTCTCTCTCCCTTTTTTCCCTGGAAAATCTCTTTAGCCTTCCCTGCTCCCTCAGTTGTGAGCTTGCTGTGAAACACCTTAATTTGGTACCCTTGTACACTCTGTTTGCTTCTCCTCTTCTCCCCCTTCTCTCCTCTGTTTCCACAGCACTGGGCTGGAGTTGTCTGGGTAGGTTGCCTGAGATCTACTGGCGATTCGCCTCGAACCTGAGCACTACCTGCTACTCCACCCAGTGGCTCACTCTTGGGCAGTTTCTTGTCTAGAAAGAAGACATGTCAACATAAAGGACCACATAGAACAATTCTAGTATGTGTTGCTTATAGTTGAGATGGCAACGGTATAAACAAGGTGATTGATAGCTGCTCATATTATGTGTACCATGAGGTTTTATCACCCTCTTGTGGATATATAGGGACACTATACCTTAGCAGTGTCATGATGAGGAGTAAACTATCCATGGCAAAAACAAATGCTCTGTCAAAGGAATTATGATTTGTTTTGGTTGATTTGTTTTGATGAGTTGTCTCCTAACATTGAGCATATAACATAGAATATTGAAGTCCTCGAGAAAGAAGGCCACTGTATCATCTCCAGCCAATTTCAACCATATGAATTTGAAGACTTGTCAGCAGCTTAGCCCTGAACATCCTCGAAAAACCCAGCAGCAATGTAGACCTGCTACACACACATCACTGAACAAGCCTTTGGCCATTATCTCGCTAACTTGGGTGTGAGGTATACACACAGGAGCCTACAGTATACTCCACCGCTCTGTTAGCGGACTGATCGGACTTGTTGCCAGTGGTGTGAAGTATTTAAGTAAAAATACTTTAAAGTACTACGTAAGTAGTTTTTAGGGGTATCTGTACTTTACTATTTATATTTTGACTACTACTTTTACTTGACTACATTCCTTAAGAAAATATTGTACTTTTTACTCCATACATTTTCCTTGAAACACAAAAGTACTCGTTACATTTTGAATGCTTAGCAGGACAGGAAAATAGTCAAATTCACACACATATCAACCAAACATCCCTGGTCATCCCTACTGCCTCTGATCTGGCTGACTCACTAAACACATACGCTTTGTTTGTAAATGACGTCTGAGTGTTGGAGTGTCCCTGGCTTTCTGTAAATAAAGAAAACCGAAAAGAAAATGGTGCCATCTTGTATCTTAATATAAGAATACAATTATTTATACTTTTACTTTTGATACTATATTTTAATGTTTTTTTAACCCCTTTTTCTCCCCAATTTCGTGGTATCTAATTGTTAGTAGCTACTATCTTGTCTCATCGCTACAACTCCCGTACGGGCTCGGGAGAGACGAAGGTTGAAAGTCTTGCGTCCTCCGATACACAACCCAACCAAGCCGCACTGCTTCTTAACACAGCGCGCATCCAACCCGGAATCCAGCTGCACCAATGTGTCGGAGGAAACACTGTGCACCTGGCAACCTTGGTTAGCACGCACTGCGCCCGGCCTGCCACAGGAGTCGCTGGTGCGCGATGAGACAAGGATATCCCTACCGGCCAAGCCCTCCCTAACACAGCCGGTCATGGCCGGTTACGACAGAGCCTGGGCGCGAACCCAGAGTCTCTGGTGGCACAGCTAAGTATATTTTAAACCAAATCATTTTAGACTTCTACTCAAGGAGAATTTTACTGGGTGACTTTTGCTTTTACTTGAATCATTTTCAGGTATGACAGTTGGGTACTTTTTCCACTTTGTTGCACCCACAAGTTTCTGGAGCTCGCTCACCCAGGTTTTGGCTCATACAAAGGTCTCCTATCCAGGATATAAAATAAAGACGAGATATGAGCAGAGGAAACAGGGAAGATGTACTGCTAGACAGGTATGAATGTCCTTCTCAAACATCTGTCGCAAACCTCTGCACAGTGGTATAGTGTAAATGCAGGATATATGCAGCATTTCTGGTGAAAATTATTAACAGACGCTTAGCATTGTTGGAGAATTACTTCACTACAAATGAGTGGAAAAAGTGAGAGGAAAGGTGAAGAGATGGAGAGATTAACAGGGAAAAGATGGGAGTCATTATGCAGGAAGGAGAAGGGCTGGAGAGGAGGATTGTGGGGGAGACAGAGCATTTGAAAGGGAGAGGGAGATGTTATCATCTAAGATGTTCATACTGTGCTGGTGATGTCATAGACCACTATGGCTGCCTGGGCTCCTCTGTAGCACGTAGGTGCTAGGCTGTGGTAGAGCTCCTGACCAGCCGTGTCCCAGATCTCAAACTTCCCCATGGCACTGTCCACACTCACCATCTGAGTCAGAAAGGCAGCTGAGGAAAGAAGAGAACATGGCAGTTAGGCTAGAAAATAGGAATGGGAGGAGGAGATGACGGGTACATAGATTGAGAGAAAAGAATACAGATTCAAAAGAAGGATAAAGAGAGAAAGTGTGCAAAATGTAAACAAGTCTCTGTGAAAAGGGGAACAATGTGGACAGATAGGAGGAAGTCAGATGACCAGATGTACAGTGCCTTGCAAAAGTGTTTTTTCTATTTTGTTGCATTACAACCTGTAATTTAAATGGATTTTTATTTGGATTGAGTGTAATGGACATACACAAAAGTCCAAATTGGTGAAGTGAAATTAAAAAGATAACTTGTTAAATATATATATATTTAATAAAAAATGAAAAATAGTGCGTGCATACGGTTGAAGTCGGAAGTTTACATACACCTTTAGCCAAATACATTTAAACTCAGTTTTTCACAATTCCTGACATTTAATCCTAGCAAAAACTACCTGTTTTAGGTCAGTTACGATCACCACTTTCTTTTAAGAATGTGAAATGTCAGAATAATAGTAGAGAGAATGATTTATTTCAGATTTTATTTATTTCATCACATTCCCAGTGGGTCAGAAGTTTACATACACTCAATTAGTATTTGGTAGCATTGCCTTTAAATTGTTTAACGTGGGTCAAATATTTTGGGTAGCCTTCCACAAGCTTCCCACAATAAGTTGGGTGAACTTTGGCCCATTCCTACTGACAGAGCTGTGGTAACTGAGTCAGGTTTGTATGCCTCCTTGCTCGCACACGCTTTTTCAGTTCTGCCCACAAATTTTATATAGGATTGAGGTCAGGGCTTTGTGATGACCACTCCAATACCTTGACTTTGCTGTCCTTAAGCCATTTTGCCACAACTTTGGAAGTATGCTTGGGGTCATTGTCCATTTGGAAGACCCATTTGCGACCAAGATTTAACTTCCTGACTAATGTCTTGAGATGTTGCTTCAATATATCCACATAATATTTCTTCCTCGTGATGACATCTATTTTGTGAAGGGCACCAGTCCCTCCTGCAGCAAAGCACTCCCACAACATGATGCTGCCACCTCGTTCTTCACGGTTGGGATTGTGTTCTTCGGCTTGCAAGCCTCCCCCTTTTTCCTCCAATGATAACGATGGTCATTATGGCCAAACAGTTCTATTTTTGTTTCATCAGACCAGAGGACGTTTCTCCAAAAAGTACGATCTTTGTCCCCATGTGCATTTGCAAACCGTAGTTTGGCTTTTTTATGGCGGTTTTGGAGCAGTGGCTTCTTCTTTGCTGAGCAAACATTCAGGTTATGTCGATATAGGACTCGTTTTATATAGATATAGATACTTTTGTACCTGTTTCCTCCAGCATCTTCACAATGTCCTTTGCTGTTGTTCTGGGATTGATTTGCACTTTTCGCACCAAAGTACATTAATATCTAGGACACAGAACGCGTCTTCTTCCTGAGCGATATGACGGCTGCGTGGTCCTGTGGTGTTTATACTTGCGTACTATTGTTTGTACAGATGAACGTGGTACCTTCAGACATTTGGAAATTGCTCCCAAGGATAAACCAGACTTGTGGAGGTCTACAATTGTTTTCCTGAGGTCATGGCTGATTTATTTTCATTTTCTCATGATGTCAAGCAAAGAGGCACGGAGTTTGAAGGTAGGCCTTGAAATACCTCCAATTGACTCAAATTATGTCAATTAGCCTATCATAAGCTTCTAAAGCCATGACGTAATTTTCTGGAATTTTCGAAGCTGTTTTAAAGGCACAGTCAACTTAGTGTATGTAAACTTCTGACCCACTGGAATTGTGATACAGGGAATTATAAGTGAAATAATCGGTCTGTAAACAATTGTTGGAAAAATTACTTGTGTCATGCACAAAGTAGATGTCCTAACCGACTTGCCAAAACTATAGTTTGTTAACAAGAAATTTGTGGAGTGGTTGAAAAATGAGTTTTAATGACTCCAGCCTAAGTGTATGTAAACTTTTGACTTCAACTGCATGTATTCACTCCCTTTGCTATGAAGCCCCTAAATAAGATATAGTGCAACCAATTACCTTCAGAAGTCACATAATTTGTTAAATAAAGTCCACCTGTGTGCAATCGAAGTGTTGCATGATCTGTCACATGATCTCAGTATATATACACCTGTTCTGAAAGGCCCCAGAGTCTGTAACACCACTAAGCAAGGGGCACCACCAAGCAAGAGGCACTATGAAGACCAAGGAGCTCTCCAAACAGGTTAGGGACAAAGTTGTGGAGAACTACAGATCAAGGTTGGGTTCTAAAAAAATATTTCAAACTTTGAACATTCCACAGAGCACCATTAAATCCATTATTCAAAAATTGAAAGAATATGACACCACAACAAACCTGCCAAGAGAGGGCTGCCCACCAAAACTCATGGACCAGGCAAGGAGGGCATTAATCAGAGAGGCAACGAAGAGACCAAAGATAACCTTGAAGAAGCTGCAAAGCTCCACAGCGGAGATTGGAGTATCTGTCCATAGGACCACTTTAAGCCGTACACTCCACAGAGCTGGGCTTTACAGAAGAGTGGTCAGAAAAAAGAAAACATGTTTGGTGTTCGCCAAAGGCATGTGGGTAACTCCCCAAACATATGGAAGAAGGTACTCTGGTAAGATGAGACTAAAATTGTGCTTTTTGGCCATCAAGGAAAACGCTATGTCTGGTGCAAACCCAACACCTCTCATCACCCCAAGAACAACATCTCCACAGTGAAGCATGGTGGTGGCAGCATCATGGATGGTGCTAAATACAGGGAAATTCTTCAGGGACACCTGCTTCAGTTTTCCAGAGATTTGAGCCTCTGACCGAGGTTCACCTTCCAGCAGGACAATGACTCTAAGCATATTGCTAAAGCAACTATCGAGTGGTTTAAGGGGAAACATTTAAATGTCTTGGAATGGCAGTCAAAGCCCAGACCTCAATCCAATTGAGAATCTGTGGTATGACTTAAAGATTGCTGTACACCAGAGGAACCCGTCCAATTTGAAGGAGCTGGGGGAAAAATCCCAGTGGCTAGATGTGCAAAGCTTGTGACCTCGAAGGGACTTGCAGCTGTAATTGCTGCAAAAAGTGTCTCTACAAAGTATTGACTTGGGGGGGTGAACAGTTATGCACTCTCAAGTTCTGTTTTTTTGTCTTGTTTGTTTCACAATAAAAAATATTTTGCATCTTCAAAGTTGTAGGGATGAAGTGTAAATGAAATGACACAAACCCCCCCAAAATCCATTAATTCCAGGTTGTAAGGCAACAAAATAGGAAAAATGCCAAGGGGGGTGAATACTGTATTGTATTGTAATGTGTGGTTGGTACTCTACCCCCAATGGTGCTCTCACTAAAGTCCCGGTACTGGCCTTTGACAAACTGTGGCAGCAGGCTGGACTTCCCCACTGATGTCTCCCCCAGGAAAACCAATTTAAACTGGCTCAATTTACTGGATTGGGGCTGCCCACTGGGTCTTGTTCTATACCCTGCCATTGGGGCTGTGTGTTCGTGAGGGGGTTTGGAGGTTTGGAGGTTATTCTGGACATTGAGGGTGGGGGAAAAGGGGGTTCAAGTGACAGCTGGGGAGAGGAGGATGGGGGAGAGGAGGGGGAGAGAGAGGTACCCCTCTCAAGGACAATAGGACCCGTCTGTCAGATGAAAAATGGAAATCTACAAGACAAAAAAAAATACAGAAAACAACAGATGTAGGCCTATGCCAGAATCTAGACTTTTATCATAATGGCAACCTGTCACACAATCACCCGTGAAACCAATGTGAATCCAAATATATCTCCATGTTTGCATGCTGCTGTGTACAATACATTTTAATCTAGATCCAAAGCGAATAGCCACTAGTTAGAAAGCATTACTAGCCTGGGCTGCTTACTGAAACCTGATTTATATAAACATCTCTTATTTGTTAACCTACAACAAATAAGAGATGAACAACTGAACAATGAGAGAAAATCAAAATAATCAATAACATCAATAATTATGTGGGAAATGTAGAAGACAATAACTTTCAAAACAGGCTTTCGTTTTCTGATCCTTCTCTGCAACACTGAGTTCATCAGTTAGGCCTAGGCTATCCCAGCCTGGCCTCAAAAACGAATTTACGTTTACTGTATATGGGTTGGTTGTTTAGCAACAAAACAACACGTTTCGGCAAAACGAGACGGGGTTGGCATAGATTGTTGACAACATGTAAACTATATTTTGTCTCCAATGTTTAAAACATAACTAACTACATTTGCACAATGAGCACTTGTTGTTTCTTAAATACATCGTTACAGTTATTAGTTAGCTAGCTAGCAATTGTTTTGCCATACTAGCATTGACATGAAATCAGTCAAAACACCTCAAAACAAAAAATGGTATCAAGAACAAGATGAAACTAGCAGAAACAAGCCACTTGGCAGGTCATCTAGGTTTTTACCTATACACTTTCCATCACCATGAAGAAAAACAACGCACAATACAATCCTAGATGACCTGCCTATGTACAATACAGTAACGTACATTTACTTTAAGTGGTTTGTAAGTATGGTAAATTAATAATTCACAAAAAGTGGTTGTTTTCCATGCAATTTGATCAAGAAAAGTCCTCAACTGGCAGCTTCATTAAATAGTACCTGCAAAACACCAGTCTCAACGTCAACAGTGAAGAGGCGATGCCAGGATGCTGGCCTTCATGGCAGAGTTCGTCTGTCCAGTGTCTGTGTTCTCTTGCCCATCTTAATCTTTTATTTTTATTGTGTCACGCCCTGACCACAGAGAGCCCTTGTTTCTCTATGGCGTAGGAGGTCAGGGTGTGACTAGGGTATTCTAGTTAATAATTTATATGTTGTGTTCTAGTTTATGTTTCCTATGTTGGTGTTTTTGTATGATATCCAATTAGAGGCAGCTGGTAATCATTGTCTCTAATTGGGGATCATATTTAAGTAGATATTTTTCCCACCTGTGTTTGTGGGATATTGTTTTGTGCATCACGTAGTCACGGTTAGTTGTTCGTTTGTTATAGATTTGGTTTTGTTTAAGGTTCTCCTTGAATTAAATATGTGGAACTCAACATCCGCTGTGCCTTGGTTCTGTTCTTACGACAGCCGTGACATATTGGCCAGTCTGAGATAGGGCTTTTTCTTTGCAACTCTGCCAAGAAGGCCAGCATCAATTTGATGTTATTTTAAAGGACAAAAAATGTGCTTTTCTTTCATGGACATTTCTAAGTGACCTCGAACTTTTGAACGGTAGTGTATATCAAGCAAGTATTTTTATGTTCCACAAGTATTATCAAATTAACTGTTTTGTACAGAAAATAATCACTCACATGCTGGTAAACACTCATGCATTTGGTATTTTCACAAAAGTACTGCACTGGGCCTTTACCAGTCCTGTTGTAGCTGCTAATAACAATAATAAAAACACATTGCTATCAATAGAATTGGCTACTCATTCATTGCAGTGCCAGGGGAAGTATGGAGAAGCACTTTTTATGTTTTCTAATATTGTTGAGTAAAACAGTTTTGACTGTGCTGAATAAGAACATGGACATGAACTCACTCATAAAACATCAGCTTTTTGCTCTATTCGTTCAGTCTCTCTCTCGTCAAGGTTTTAAAAGTTATGAATCTCACATATGCTAGTATTAAACTTTGGGGTGGCGGGGGTTGTGGAAACTGTAGGCAGGGTGATTTGTGCTATCTGATTGGCCAGTACAGTAGGCGCTCTGTATTTAGCCACAGATCTCCCTCCCAGTCCACCGGGGAGGCGGAGTTTGTCCTCTCAGACAAATGAAATTGTTCAAAATTGGGACATTTTGTATACCCGGTGAGCAGGGCTTCTGAATCAAGTGCACTTACTGCCAACAGTGCAAGCCTTTAGCGTTGGCTTTTCTACAGAAATATTTGGTGATCGACTAGGAATGACTAGACCGGTGACCACTGACATAATGCCTATTTACTATAAATATTTAAAACCATTTAAGACTGCCGGTTGTGATACAGCCTGGAATCGAACCTGGGTCTGTAGTGACGGACTGCTTTACCACTGGGGAGCCCCTATCTGAGCAGAATAGAATAGCTATCAACTCTTAATTGTATTATAAACGTTTGTCCTAAAATGCCAACACTTAACATGTTACTAAATTGTTAGAATAGAATATGCCTATATCTGTGCAGAATAGAACTGAGCTGAGCAGAGAATATAATAGGAATGGCTAGATCTGAGCAGAGAATACAATAGAAAAGGCTAGATCTGAGCAGAGAATATAATAGAAAAGGCTAGATCTGAGCAGAGAATATAATAGAAAAGGCTAGATCTGAGCAGAGAATATAATAGAAAAGGCTAGATCTGAGCAGAGAATATAATAGAAAAGGCTAGATCTGAGCAGAGAATATAATAGAAAAGGCTAGATCTGAGCAGAGAATATAATAGAAAAGGCTAGAACTGCGCAGAGAATATAATAGAAAAGGCTAGATCTGAGCAGAGAATATAATAGAAAAGGCTAGATCTGAGCAGAGAATATAATAGAAAAGGCTAGATCTGAGCAGAGAATATAATAGAAAAGGCTAGATCTGAGCAGACTATAATATTGTTTTTTTATTTTTACATCAGTTGAAGCGAAACATTTAAGTCCATTGTTTTTGTTATGATGTGGTAAGACAGTTGTAATAAATTACTTAATGCCTTAAATAGCTTTCTTCAAACATCAGGGGGTATATTTCAATAGTTGAAATTACCCATAAGTAACCGTACATATAATTAACTTTACATATAAGTATGATTGATTTCACTTTAAATTATGGGCTTGAAAATTAATTGCTTCATGAATTTGATGGGGTCCTCATCTAATGCAGTTATTCTTACTTTCATTGTTGTTAACAGACCATGCCTTTAACAAATGAGTAACCATTACTCAACTCAAACCCTATCATCATCACTGGGTGATAAGACCATCTAACCTACATTAAAGGATTAGTTCACCTAGATTAAAAAAATACATATTGGTTTCCTTACTCTCTAAGCAGTATATGGACAAGGTAAGACAGCAACCCATACTTAGATTTGGTTTAACTGGCCACTGTCTCCAAATGCTAACTTTTTAGCATTTGTGTCCAAAAACCAATGGGACTCCCCAACTCTATTTAACCAGAGTTTCTAAACCCAGAGGTGCCACATCGCTAGACTTCCAGGAATGCTTGCGAAACAGGCCATGCAGACCAGGCCAGGGTTTGGGGTTAGAGAAGTCAATGAGAGAAGAGAAAATGAATCCTTAGTTAATTTTCTCAAACTCTAAAGGCACAACCTACATTCTAGCCAATGTCTTGAACATCTTATTACTCCAACCTCCTGAAAGTGACAAACTGACACATTTTCATCAAGAACAACATATCTAAGGAAAGCCTTTGATTTGACGTCCTGCATTAAATCAAGCTGACATAATTTACACAATGCAAAAATCGAATAATTTATTATTGAAATAAAATTGGTGCAATTTAAGGCCAAGTGGCAAACAATAATGCAGGCACTCTGGATGGGGGTGTGAGCATGCGGGTCTTTGTGTGTCTAAGTTGTTGTTCGTATGTATAACTTTGTTTTTGGAGTTACATTTTATTTTAATGGGGGAAAAAATATTATTAAAAAAATTACAAATCAAGATTTGACTGGGTCTTTGATTTAACTGTGGTATTAGTTCATAGGCTGGGGGGTCGATCGGGCTCACATGGGCTGATGTCTCATAGTGATTTTCTTGAAGGTCCATGTCCCTAGAGTTGGAAAATGTGTGATAACAGTTCAGCAATGGCAGCTTTCTCTGTTATCATTCTTTCTTTCATCCCTCCATCCCTCCGAAGCCTTTTTCTAATATGGCCGCCAAACTCAATGGGGTCTTATTGGATCAATTTCACATAACCATGCCAGTATGAAATATAATTGTAGTATGCAAAATAATATGTTCATAGTGATGTAGCATACATTGCCAAATGAGCCAGGTGTGTCAGATATATAAAGATGTTACATTATTCTCAGAAATGTGGTAAGAATGTGCCCAAAAAGCTGCCAGAATCGCAGATTTTTGAAAATGTAACCAGGCATGTCAAATAAGAATAAATTATTATTTACATTTACGGCCTAGCAAGAAGCAAAAGGCCTCTTGTGGGGACTGGGACAAAAATGCACATCATGACAAAAAAGACACCACAACACTACATAAAGATAAATCTAAGACAACACAGCATGATAACAACACAACATGGTAGCAACACAGCATGACAGCACAACATGGTAGCAGCACAACATGGCAGCAGGACAACATGGTAGCAGCACAAACATGGCACAAACAATGTTAAGCACAGACAACTGCACGAAGGACAAAATGGTAGAGCCAAAAACATATCACGTATAGCAGAAACGAGTGTCCATGTCTTTGAATGTAGATAGAGAGAGAACTGTCCAGTTTGAGTGTTTTTTTGTAGCTCGTTCCAGTCATTATCTGCAGAAAACTGAAAAGAGGAGCGACCCAGGAATGTGTATGTTTGAGGACCTTTACCAGAATGTGACTGGCAGAATGGATGCTGTATATGGCGGATGAGGGTTGCAGTAGGTATCTCAGTTCGGGTTTAGTGAGGCCTAAGAGGGTTTGATAAATAAGTATCAACCAGTGGGTCTTGCGCGATGTATGATGAGATGGCCAGTTTAGAGAGGAGTACAGAGTGCAGTGATGTGTCCTATAAGGAACAAATCTGATGGCGGAATGGTAACGAACATCTTGCCGTCCGAGAGCACCCTTAACTGTTGATCTATAAATTATGTTTCCGTAATCTAGCACGGGTAGGATGATCTGAATCAGGGTTAACTTGTCAGATGGGGTGGGAGGAACGATTACTATGGAGGAAAACAAGTCTAGATTTAACCTTTGCATGCACCTTTGATATGTGCTGAGAGGACAGCGTACTGTCTAGCCATACTACTAGTCATAACTTGTATGAGGTGACTACCTCAAGCTCAAAACCCTTTTTAGGGTAAAACATATTGCAATCCCTATGCAATTTTACACATTTCTAGTCCTTTGTTATATGGAAACAGTTAGCAGAATGACTTGGTATATCATGTTAATCAGCTCACATCTATGACTTTTAACTTTTAGGGTACGTTCTCCTCACAATTCTGTGAATAATTGAAAATCTTTCCAATCTGGCACACCTGGCTCATTTAGTTGTGTATTCTACATCACTATGTTTTAAGATATTATTGGGCATACAACAATATATAACATACAGGTATGGTCATGTGAAATTAATCCAAAAATACCCCATTAAGTTGTTTGGCGGCCATATTGGAAAAAGGCTTTTTAATGCATGAATCCTGTGATTGCCCTGTATATACAAATATTTTTAAAACCCTGTTCTAGATGTGTGTGTGCAATTTGATGGTTCTCTTACAATCCAAAAACATAGCTGCCCCACTACATGGAATTATATAGCTAAGCTAACAACATTCTAATGACAATGAGACAATATGGGCTAATTTTAACAATAGTTGTAAGTGGTGCTTTCAAAGTTGATTATGCTACAGTATATATCATTTGAAAGTTAATCTCATGATCTTTCAGAACCACTTGTCAAACAACGTTTAAAATGTATCAGGGTTTCCTTTTAAAACTAATTTATACAGGTAATTCTGATATGTACCATATAGGTCAAAGTTCTGTTGACCTGAACATTCCCGAAAATGTGTCTGATGGACAGCTGGGAATCTAAACTTCCAATGATATATAATTAAAGGGTATCAGCGTGCAATAACTTGTTGTATACTGACATTGTTCGTCATGGGGTATAATCACTATAGGAAAAGAAGTATGGGTTGGAGGGATGAAAGAAAGCATGATAACACAGAGAAAGCTGCCATTTCTGGGCTGTTATCACACATTTTCCAACTCTAAGGACATAGACCTTCAAGAAAATCACTATGAGACATTGTCACCCAAGTGAGCCCGACAGCGAAAGTGTGGGGGTCTGGCCCATGGATTATATTTAACTTCAGATGCCCACCTTGCATATTTTTAAATAAACATATACAATGATGTCACGACAGTGGAATGCAGTGTAGTAGCACAATACCCTAACTTCCTGAGGTCAGGTATTTTTAGGCCTCAGAGAGGAAGCCAGAAATCCTGTTTACGGATCCATGGGTCTCCCAGTGCTGTGTTCGAGAGGAGACATCTGTCCTACTTATGGAAATCACCATTATAAATATCAACCACTACTCACATTGGACACTGTGAGATCACCACTCTGTCTATCCCAGCCTTACTGTAATGCAAACCTGGATTCGAATACTTTAGCTGTGCTTGATTGATCTTGCCTGTTACAATGGAACCAATAGAAACATCTCAAAAGTGCAAACCCTGCTCACCTGGCACTCCAGGCAGGTTAAAGCAAACGCTCAAAGCATTTGAAAGATTGAGGTCTGCTGTGATGTTGGTGTGCTGGAGCCTGTTATTATTTCCCTTTTATGTCACAGGAGGGCGCCTTCTTCACAAAAACGGCTTAGGTACCCTTTCAATAGAGGACATAATTGCGTCTATGCTGGACCTGACGTTAACATTTATTGTGAAAGATAGAAGAGTATGGGGTGTTGAAGTACTATTGGGGCAGCCAATGTCTGTGTGGTACTCGCATCTTATTTTGAAAACGAACGCAAACAAATCTTACTCCATTATTTTATTTGATTGTTTACTTGAGGTTTGTTAGACATGTATGGTGGGTAGTGGTTATTAGTGGTTATGCTGGAGATTATTAAAGGATGCAGGATGGGAAGGAGTATATGAGTGTATGGGAAAATGCTATTTCTGACTAGCCATAATAAAAAACCTTATCCCACCTCGTATATCTCCTCCATTTCCATCTCTCTCAAAGCAGTCAAGGAATTTGAGGAGATAGCAAACTCTAGGTCTATAATGTACATGAAATACAATTATGCATCTACATTAGAAGTTATATACATGCACAGGGTCACCATACTCAATCTACTCACTTATAGTTGTCAAACGTATATAGAGTTAATGTGTCAGAAAGACGGGAATGGGGAAATTACCATGTAAAACACAAAATTACATGTTGGGTAAATTAATATCGGTTACACCAGAACTAAAATCTCTCGCGCGTAATTGGTCAGTTGCTCCATTAAAGTTTACATAGATCTGTCCACGAGAGATTATGGGGAAATAAATCACTACATGACTGGAGCACAGGACTTTCTGATCATTTAGACCCATTGGATATAATCTAAACAAATATTATTTTTTATCGTATATTATAGTATATTTTATTATGGTAAGGTATTGTAGCCTACCTATAGTAGCTTGTATGCTGTATAGTAGACTATAGTAGAGTGTATATAGAATAGTAGTCATTAATTTACTATAACAACATAATAGTACCACGGGATGTCTTGTACTTAATAAAATAATGGAGTAAGATTTGTTTGCGTTCGTTTTCAAAATAAGATGTGAGTACCACACAGACATTGGCTGCCCCAATGAGAGCGGGGAGTCGAGAGCAATTTAAAGCCATGACATCACATTTCATGACGACCGCATCCAAATGCGGAAAGACCTCGGTGCGGCTCTTATTTCAATCTGTCTCTGTTCGAGGAAAATAAGGAATGCAGCTTTTTTTAGACAATACGGAGTATCTCGATGTTTATTTTTAGACGTGCCGTATTTAACGTTGGTGCTGTATGACTGTCCGTTTATCTCCCTATGAAGCACCATTTTTCTAGACTAGGTAAGTGAATGTTATATTCATCACCGTGTACCGAGGTACCGTTTGAAAAAAAATGCTTACGAGTAACGTTAGGGTGCTGGGATAAACCTTAGACTGGGTATTTAATGTGATGAAGAACGTTGCAAACAATGTATGAGGATGCCACATAGATGTGTTTGTAGTAGCCTACTCATACTCCCATGTAGGCCTATTTGGCGGTGCCTGTGGTACGTAAACAATGAATTATTATGTGACGTTCATGTCGCTGTATTAATTTAAACGTGAACAGGAAACCGGTTACTCGGGGAACATTTTTACACCCAGACGGTCATCACGATAATATACCACATTAAAATCTTGCCACGCATTGGACATCGCCTAATATCATTTTTTCTATAGCAAAATACTTATTAAATACTATCTGACTAAAAACAACTCTATGATGAAGGAAGTCTTATTGACATGTAAGTGGGAGTTTTGATGGGCTACAACACTATCATTAGTAAATAGTAGTTTGCTGTTATTGTCTTATTGTGTCATTATGGAACATGATACAAACTTGATACTTTTCTTAGGCTACAGAACAATGAAGGACAACATGGGTCAGATGGGGCGCAACATCTGCTCAAACTATCAGTCTTGATCCTCTGTAGTCTGTACTCTGAGGCATGTCGCATTTGTAAGCCTGCAGTCAATTTATGCCTTTACTTGCACAGCTATGTCGAGAGAATGAATGCATTGTCATCAGCTTCTCAAGTGAATCCGACATGCACACATCTTGAAATCGTTTTACATTATTTTTCAGACTGATTGTTTGGTTTGGAAAGTACAGTAAATCTGGAGTAAATGGCTGCAATATAGTAAATGGCTGCACCTGTTAGCATAGTCAAATATTTTCTTGAGCCTATCTTGGTCCAAATGGGCCAGTAATGTGTGCCAGCAGCGCTGACTCCAAATGATTCGGACATCACCGCTCTCACAGTCGTGTCAGTAGGTCCGGCTCCTTGGTAAATTAGTCTAGCCAGCTGTAGGTGCCCAGGGGCCCTGACCTCCAGGGGGCCCTCATTGATTGTGTTAGTCACTCTTATTCATATATCATTAACAGGGCATAAATCATGGCAAAATATGTAGAATTGCAGGGGCCCCCAAAAGGCTAGAGCTGGCCCTGAGAGTCAGTCATCATGATGACTGCTACCTAGGTTGTAAATGTTAAACTAATAGCCTGATATCTTTGGTCAGTGCTAATGTGGTGAGTACATGGTTGTTTCTAAAAGTGTCTCAGTACATGATAGTGTGATTTGCAAAGTATGCATATGATACCTAGATGTATAGCATCAGTAAGCGTACTGCGAGCTGCTGCTTTCATCGGCGGGACACTAATATAGACGCCTATAAGAAATCCCGCTATGCCCTCAGACGAACCATCAAACAGGCAAAGCTTTAATACAGGACTAAGATTGAATCCTACTACACCGGTTCTGACGCTCGTTGGATGTGGCTTGCAAACTACTACGGACTATAAAGGGAAACCCAGCCGCGAGCTGCCCAGTGACGCAAGTGTACCAGGTGAGCTAAATGCCTTTTATGCTCGCTTCGAGGCAAGCAACACTAAAGCATGCATGAGAACACTAGCTGTTCCGGACGACTGTGGGATCATCATCTCTGTAGCTGATGTGAACAAGACCTTTCAACAGGTCAACATTCACAAAGCCGCAGGGCCAGACATATTACCAAGACATGTACTCCGAGTGTGCACTGACCAACTGGCAAGTGTCTTCACTGACATTTTCAACCTGTCCCTGACCTAGTCTGTAATACCTATACTACCGTTCAAAAGTTTGGGGTCACTTAGAAATGTCCATGTTTTTGAAAGAAAATCAATTTTTTTTGCCAATATAACATCAAATTGATCAGAAATACAGTGTAGACATTGTTCATGTAGTAAATGACTATTGTAGCTGGAAACTGCAGATTTTTAAATGTAATATCTACATAGGCGTACAGAGGCCCATTATCAGCAACCATCACTCCTGTGTTCCAATGGCACGTTGTGTTAGCTAATCCAGGTTTATCATTTTAAAAGGCTAATTGATCATTAGAAAAACATTTTGCAATTATGTGTGAAAACTGTGGTGCTGATTAAAGAAGCAATAAAATTTGCCTTCTTTAGACTAGTTGAGTATCTGGAGCATCAGTATTTGTGTCTTTGATAACAGGCTCAAAATGGCCAGAAACAAATAACTTTGTTCTGAAACTCGTCAGTCTATTCTTGTTCTGAGAAATGAAGGCTATTCCATGCTAGAAAGGGCCAAGAAACTGAAGATCTCGTACAACGCTGTGCACTACTTCCTTCACAGATCAGCGCAAACTGCCTCAAACCAGAATAGAAAGAGGAGTGGGAGGCCCCGGTGCACAACTGAGCAAGAGGAAAAGTACATTAGAGTATCTAGTTTGAGAAACAGGTGGCTCACAAGTCCTCAACTGGCAGCATCATTAAATAGTACCCGCAAAACACCAGTCTCAACGTCAACAGTGAAGAGGCGACTCCGGGATGCTGGCCTTCATGGCAGAGTTGCAAAGAAAAGCCATATCTCAGACTGGCCAATAAAAATAAAAGATTAAGATGGGCAAAAGAACAGACATGGGACAAAGGAAGATTGGAAAAAGTGTTATGGACAGACAAATCTAAGTTTGAGGTGTTCGGAACACAAAGAAGAACATTTGTGAGACGCAGAAAAAATGAAAAGATGCTGGAGGAGTGCTTGACGCCATCTGTCAAGCACGGTGGAGGCAATGTGATGGTCTAGGGGTGCTTTGGTGGTTAAGTGGGAGATTTGTACAGGGTAAAAGGGGTCTTGAAGAAGGCTATCACTCCATTTTGCAACGCCATGCCATACCCTGTGGACGGCGCTTAATTGGAGCCAATTTCCTCCTACAACAGGACAATGACCCAAAGCACAGCTCCAAACTATGCAATAACTATTTAGGGAAGAAGCAGTCTGCTGGTATTCTGTCTATAATGGAGTGGCCAGCACAGTCACCGGATCTCAACCCTATTGAGCTGTTGTGGGAGCAGCTTGGCCGTATGGTATGTAAGAAGTGCCAATCCAACTTGTGGGAGGTGCTTCAGGAAGCATGGGGTGAAATCGCTTCAGATTACCTCCACAAATTGAATGCCAAAGGTCTGCAAGGTTGTAATTGCTGCAAATTGAGGATTCTTTGACGAAGGCAAAGTTTGAAGGACACAATTATTATTTCAATAAAAAAATCATTATTTATTATCTTGTCAACGTCTTGACTATATTTCCTATTCATTTTGCAAATAATTTCATGTATGTTTTCATGGAAAACAAGGACATTTCTAAGTGACCCCAAACTTTTGAACGGTTGTGTATATACTAGGTGGTGTCAGAGGAAGGCCCTAAAAATTGTCAGAGACTCCAGTCACCCAAGTCATAGGCAGTTCTCTCTGCTACCGCACGGTAATCGGTACCGGAGTGCCAAGTCTAGGTCCAAAAGGCTCCTTAGCAGCTTCTACCCACATGCCGTAAGACTGCTGAATAATTAATCAAATGGCCACCCGGACAATTTATTGACCCCCCCCCACTTGTTTTTACACTGCTGCTACTCACTGTTTATTATCTATGCATAGTCACTTTACCCTTACAGACATGTACAAATTACCTCGACTAACCTGTACCCCCGCACATTGACTCGGTACCGCTTGTATATAGGCTCGTTATTGTTATTTTTATTGTGTTACTATTTTATTTAGTAAATATTTTTCTTAACTCTATTTCATAAACTGCATTGTTGGTTAAGGGCTTGTAAGTAAGCATTTCACGGTAAGGTCTACCTGTTGTATTGGGCGCATGTGACAAATAAAATGTTATTTTATTTTTCCTAGAATTAAGGAGTTGTGACGCTTTTAATGTTTCCTCAAGATAAGTAAGCAACCTGCAAATTTGAGTAGAAATGTAGTATATGTAAGGATATGGAGGAGACCAAAACCCTTTAGACATCACCCATCTTCACGTTCAGATCATTGGTCAATAACCATAATTCGATTTGGTTTATTCATCTCTAGTTGATCAAAAGGGGGGGAATAACTCAATTGGTGATCTTGTGCTTGTGTGTTTTGTACCAACACATGATTATACAGTGATCTTTTATAGTAATTGAATTACCAAGTTGTTGACTAGAGCTATAATAATTTCATAAATTGATTTACTTTGATCTCTACTCCTGATATTATTAACTGAGTAAGACTTTGTTCTGAGATTTGGCGTGCAGGAGAAGTCTCGACCGCACCTCGTCCCCTTCAGGAGGTTGAAAAAGTGATATTTTTCAGTATCTTGACTGGCTGCATCACTGCTTGTTATGGCAACAGCACCTCTTCTATTTTTATATACAGTGGGGCAAAAAAGTATTTAGTCAGCCACCAATTGTGCAAGTTCTCCCACTTAAAAAGATGAGAGAGGCCTGTAATCTTCATCATAGGTACACTTCAACTATGACGGACAAAATGAGAAAAAAAATTCCAGAAAATCACATTGTAGGATTTTTAATGAATTTATTTGCAAATTATGGTGGAAAATAAGTATTTGGTCACCTACAAACAAGCAAGATTTCTGGCTCTCACAGACCTGTAACTTCTTCTTTAAGAGACTGCTCTGTCCTCCACTCGTTACTTGTATTAATGGCACCGGTTTGAACTTGTTGTCAGTATAAAATACTACCTGTCCACAACCTCAAACAGTCACACTCCAAACTCCACTATGGCCAAGACCAAAGAGCTGTCAAAGGACACCAGAAACAAAATTGTAGACAAGTAATTTTTCCAACAATTGTTCACAGACAGATTATTTCACTTATAATTCACTGTATCACAATTCCAGTAGGTCAGAAGTTTACATACATCAAGTTGACTGTGTCTTTAAATAGCTTGGAAAATTCCAGGAAATGTTCTCATGGCTTTAGAAGCTTCTGATAGGCTAATTGACATCATTTGAGTCAATTGGGGGTGTACCTGTGGATGTATTTCAAGGCCTACCTTCAAACTCAGTGCCTCTTTGCTTGACATCATGGGAAAATCTAAAGAAATCAGCCAAGACTTCAGAAAAACAATTGTAGACCTCCACAAGTCTGGTTCATCCTTGGGAGCAATTTCCAAATGCCTGAAGGTACCACGGTCATCTGTACAAACAATAGTACGCAAGTATAAACACCATGGGACCACGCAGCCATCATACCGCTCAGGAAGGAGATGTGTTCTGTCTCCTAGAGATGAACAGACTGGTGCGAAAAGTGCAAATCAATCCCAGAACAACAGCAAAGGACCTTGTGAAGTGCTGGAGGAAACAGGTACAAAAGTATCTATAACCACAGTAAAACGAGTCCTATATCAACATAACCTGAAAGACCACTCAGCAAGGAAGAAGCCACTGCTCCAAATCCACCATTAAAAAAACCCAGACTACGGTTTGCAACTGCACATGGGGACAAAGATCGTACTTTTTGTAGAAGTTTCCTCTGGTCTGATGAAACAAAAATAGAACTGTTTGGCCATAATGACCATCGTTATGGTTGGAGGAAAAGGGGGGGCTTGCAAGCCGAAGAACACCATCCCAACCGTGAACCACGGGGGTGGCAGCATCATGTTGTGGGGGTGCTTTGCTGCAGGAGGGACTAGTGCACTTCACAAAATAGTGGCGTCATGAGGGGGACAATTATGTGGATATATTGAAGTAACAAAACATCAGTCAAGAAGTTAAAGCTTGGTTGCAAATAGGTCTTCCAAATGGACAATGACCCCAAGCGTACTTCCAAAGTTGTGGCAAAATGGCTTAAGGACAACAAAGTCAAGGTATTGGAGTGTCCATCACAAAGCCCTGACCTCAATCCTATAGAACATTTGTGGGCAGAACTGAAAAAGCATGTGTGAGCAAGGAGGCCTGCAAACCTGACTCAGTTACACCAGCTCTGTCAGGAGGAATGGGCCAAAATTCACCCAACTTATTGTGGGAAGCTTGTGGAAGGCTACCCAAAACATTTGACCCAAGTTAAACAATTTAAAGGCAATGCTACCAAATACTAATTGAGTGTATGTAAACTTCTGACCCACTGGGATTGCGATGAAAGAAATAAAATCTGAAATAAATCATTCTCTCTACTATTATTCTGACATTTCACATTCTTAAAATAAAGTGGTGATCCTAACTGACCTAAAACAGGGAATTTTTACTAGGATTAAATGTCAGGAATTATGAAAAACTGAGTTTAAATGTATTTGGCTAAGGTGTATGTAAACTTCTGACTTCAACTGTACCATATTACCGTGTTCTTCTCATTTAAATTTAGTTTGTTTTTGTTGGATATAGAGCTTGCAAGAAAGGCATTTTACTGTACTTGTGCATGTGGCATTTAAAACTTCACTTGTTGTGCAGTATGAGCCATGTGATTTAGTTACAGTATGGGATTCACATCTAAATGTTTTCCAGCTAGATATTGTTTAACTATTAAGTTTACTGTCTAAAATGTGCTTAATGTTCCTCAGTTATGCATTTTTGGTTTGCAAATTTAGTAGCTACTTAGCTAAGTGGTTAGCTTCTTCCACAATCAAGCTTTGCTTGGTAACATCAGAGAATCCCTACCTGGATGAAGAGCCTGGCTGTTTAGTATTTGTTTTGTGCGTTCAGCAAACTGTGTAGCATTTTTTAATTACTTGTATAACATTATGAGCTGGGATGTCTGTCCTGAAATTACTTTAGGTCCGAGACCTGCATAAAAGCTTGCACGCTCGTTGGCGTTCTCTATGGGATCTTACATGTACTTGTTAGCCTTGCTAACCTTCGGATTACAAAGGCTCAGAGGGGTTTGAAAACAGCTGCCCTTCTGTTCAGTGCCAGTATTACCGAATATCCCATTATGGCAAAAGGTCGGTATGAATGTATTATAATCTGGATACCGCCCAAGCCTAATTCATGTCTTGATTTCATTAGGTCAGCGAGACGGCAGAGCGGAATTACAGAAGCCATCTTCTCTAAAGTCATAGGTAAACCTTCTAGTCATGAAAATGCAGTATCTCTGACCCTTTTTAAGAGATTCAATCAGGTACTGGCCAAGCCATGGGAAAGTCTGTTGGGCTCAAAACTACCATCTGTGCCTGATGGAGTGAGACATTTCAGATGCATGTAACACGGCTCAACTTTGAAACTAGACCTGCTTCATACCAGACTTGGTTCCTCTATTCTGAATATGAGCCCTACTAACCAAAACTAGTGCACTAAATAGGAAATAGGGTTTCTTTTTGGGACACAGACCTTGTATCCAATAGTAGTCGACACCATTGTTTTCAGATGGAGTGTTACCAGTAGATCCTCAAACACCATTATACTGCCAATGTGACCTTGTTAGAAAGCAACGCGTTTGATATGTAGGGAAAGTGAGTATCTGATCACAGTCCGTTGAGCAGGCCAATGCTCAGATACACTCCCACGCATCATTAGCCCCCCATTACCCTAACAGACACCTACTCAGGTTTCTGCGTTGCTAAGCATCAACCAATCGCCGGTCCCCTCTTAAACGATAAAGTGAAATGGAGAGGAAACAATTTAATATGAGCTCCTTTTTAATTTTGTTTCACTTTGATGTAAGTGTGGTTGTCGGGGCTGGTGCTTGCACTGCTTTAAATGGGGAACATCTGGGTCGAGCCCCTGAGAGTGCCTCCACCCCCCATCATAACCTATTGCTGTGTAAGTTGTCTGTGCAGATCCAAACTAATTGGTTTCATTTTATTTTACAAGCCTATTTTCTCACTGCACTAAAACATCTTAAAGTGCATTAAAAGGGAATACTCATTACGTTCTGCTAATAGTTTCAGCCCAACCGAATCGCCCCCTCGTCAGTTTTCCTTCACTGTTTGAAGATTGTTTTAGGGGTCTTGGTGAGATTTATTTAAGAAGACATCAGATTGTTTGTGTCGACTGTTTTAGTGTGTGATTTATTTGATGTTGAGGATATTAATCTCTCTGATCTGTACTGTCTCCTGTGATGTAGTCTATCACAGTGTCAGTTTGTGCTGCATCAGTATTTGGCTTTGATTTGGATCCCTTGGACAAGGCACTCCCACAGGGTGTAGTAGTCCCTTTAAATCAACTGCAGAATTTCAGGCAAATTTTGCCTCTCGCCCTCCCTTCCTCCATTCTTCCATTTGCTTCCATCGTTTTTCCACATTGCTTTGTTCTAATGTTTCAGTCCTCCAGAGAATCAAAACATCAATGCTCGTTGAAGGCCTTAATCTTTGTCTACGTGTGGAGAGTAAAAAATGCATGTTTTAGTGGAATATACTTGATTTGTTATAGTTTATTTGATCCCCCATTTTAAAGTGAAAACATCTTACTGATGTTTAGGGACATTTAAACCCTTTAGAACCTTTTCATTGTGACCTAACCATTGTATATCAAAAGAGATTGTTTGCTGACCAGTATAGATCAGTGTGCTTTCTGCCCATTGTGTGAAGGGTTATCCCATTATTGAATGCAAGGATTGCTCTGATTAACACCAGCATGAATACCCTATCTAGGCCTATGCTCTGAACTTTCACATGCCCATCCCAGATGGTGCTCCTCTGGTTTCTTTATTCCCGCCTCCTGTTTGCCACCCTTTTCTAATCATGCTGAAATCACAAATCCTGCTTAAGGGATCTGCCCCAGCCCTCAACTACAGCAGAAACATTAGCCCTCCCTGCCGCCTGCTCAAAGGCCTGGGGGGGCTGGATGGAGTGAGTGGATTTTCTTGTTCAAGAAGTTTAGTCAAACCAATGGTTGGTTTTCTTCTCCTACTGAAGGCACGCAATTATGTTGACCTGTAGTCTGTGTTTTGAAAGAGCTGTCTTCCAGGGTATAAATATGTATTCCAGAAATTAAAAACTATTATATCCGTGTCTCAAACGGAACCCTATTCCCTACATAGTGCACTACTTTTCAACAGCCCTGGTCTCAGGTAGTGCACTATGTAGGGAACAGTGTGCCATTTGGGACACACAAATACGCTCTCCCTCGACAAGGTGGTTGCAATAATGAGGTCAGCTGAAATGATCAGAGGTTGTTGAGAGAAATGTTCCTCACGGGCTAGCATCCTATGCATGTTGAATAACAGAGTTTGTGTTAACCACAGTGGGCGTTATCATTCAAAAACAACGATTACAGAATTTTAAAGTAAATTGAGTATTAATACTGAATGAGTTTTGTCAAAAGTTCAAGTGCACTGCATGTGGGCAATTCCACGGTGACCGAATTGCGCTGAGATTTTTCACTTCAAATGTATTCCGAACAAAAACCCTTGCTTTCAAAGGTTAACAAACCATACATGTCTATGCACAAGGACTACCTTTGTTTGATTTTTTTAAAAACAATTTACACAGAGTTTTACTAAGAGACGTTTACTGGAAGAACTGTGCAAATGCAAAGTTTGGTAACAGAATTCCAGTCAAATCTCCCTCAGTTTGTTTTTAGTTTTCCAAAAACGAATGACATGCTATGACATGACACATTAACTTAGAAAAAATCTATTTTGGTTATTGAACTACAGTAGGTGAAGTGGATTTACACCCGGTAGCAGAATGTACTTCCGTTATGAATGTTATTCTCTTCATTGTGATGTCACGCCCTGATCTATTTCACATGTCCTTGTGCTTGTCTCAACACCCACCCCCACCCCTCCAGGTGTTGCCCATTTTCCTCATTATCTCCTGGGTACTTATACCTGTGTTTGTCTGTTGCCATTTTGTTTATCAAGTCAACCAGCGGTTTTCTCAGCTCCCGCTTTTCCCCAGTCTTTTTCTCGCCCTCCTGGTTTTGATCTTTGCCTGTCCGGACTCTGAGCCCGCCTGCCTGACCACTCTGCCTGACCCTGCCTGCTGCCTCCCCTAATTGGAGAACACTAATGAACAACAACACTTAGGCTTCTACTTCCAGCTCATATGTGTATATATATATATATATATATATATATATATATATATAGATATATATATATATATATATATATAGATATATATATATATATATATATATATATATATATATATATATATATATATGACACAATCTATTTTACAATAGTTATATTTTGTTTGTTTTTAGTTCTGTCCTTCCTCAACCTCTCCCATCTATTTCCGATGTCCATCCCATTTTATTTTTATGCCATACATTTTTAACTGTGCTGTTTCACGAATGTTCTGAACCGATATACATTTTACATTAGTTATCTTGTTGTTTATTAGTCCCACCCTTAACCTCCATTCAACTGCTCCCATCTGTCTCTTAACACCATCCATATAGGATTTCTATTTGCCATATATTTTTCAATTGTGCTGTGATGTTTCACAAAAGTTTTGAACATTACTATTCTCATAGTTTCTACAGATTGTACATTTGTAAGATTTGTTGTTGTTGCTAAAATTATTATATTGATCAATTTTTGACTATGACTTTTCAAATCACCTAGTAGTGCTACCTGCAGAGTAAACGTGAGGTAAATGTTGCAATGTATACGCCTTAATTAAAAAAAATATACAGACTCTTGGCTTTCATTTGACACCCAATTTGACATGGTCCTATGAACTTCACATGTTGGTGCTCATGTGTCCTTTTACCTAGAAATGACCATGTCTGTCAGCCAGGGCACTTTGCACACTGAATCATCTCTCTTGTCAGCATTTGTAGTGAATGTGAGAAGCAATTTCGAATTGGGCTTACAGCAGCTTGGTAATGTAACAGACTACACTTAACATTATAGGAATGTACTTTGTTTATCCGTGACTCAATAAATCATCCTCACAATCCAGCTGCCATGTTGGAGGAGCCATTTCATGAAACATCAAATGCAACACCAACACATTTGACTGCACATTTTACTGAGAACGTGTTTGAATGATGTGTTCTCAATGACTCTCGCCTGTTTTTGCATAGATACTGACTATGCATAGATAATAAACCGTGAATAGCAGCAGTGTAAAAATAAAGGGGGGGGGGGGTGTCAATGTAAATAGGGTGGCCATTTGATGAATTGTTCAGCAGTCTTATGGCTTGGGAGTAGAAGCTGTTAAACCAGTTATGGCTAGCAGCACACCTCGACAACATCCGGTGAAATTGCAGAGCGCCAAATTCAAACTACAGTATTATAAATATTTTACTTTCATGAAAATATACGTTGTAATACATCAAAATAAAGCTTAACTTTTTAATCCAGCCGCCGTGTCAGATTTCAAATAGGCTTTACGGCGAAAGCTCACCATGCGGGACAGCGTCCCGCATACAAATGCATGACAAATAATTTTTCAACCAGGCAGTTGCGACACGAAAGTCAGAAATAATATATGCAATATATAAATATGCCTTACCTTTGAAGAGCTTCTTCTGTTGGCACTCCAAAAGGTCCCAGTTACATTACAAATGGTCCTTTTGTTCAATAAAGTCCTTTTTTATATCCATAAAAACTCAGTTTAGCTGGCGCGCTTCAGTCAATAATCCACAGGTTTCCCTCCATCAAAATGCATACAAAATTAATCCCAAACGTTACTAATAACCTTATCCAAACAAGTCAAACAACGTTTATAATCAAACCTTAGGTACCCTAATACGTAAATAAACTATACAATTTCAGATGGAAAATCGTTATTGTCTTTACCGGAGATAAACAAAAAGAACACGCTCTCGTCCATGCGTATGGAAACACTACAGCCAAAATGGGAGCCACTTAGAAACTACAACTTCTACCTAATTTTTGTAAAAACCAACCTGAAACTCTTTCTAAAGACTGTTGACATCTAGTGGAAGCCCTAGGAACTGCCTGTGACAGCCATTGAAGACGGTGGTAGGATGATTTTTTTTTTGGGGGGGGGGGGGGTTGTTCTCTGGGTTTTGCCTGCCATTTCAGTTCTGTTATACTCAGACATTTATTTTAATGGTTTTAGAAACTTTAGTTTTCTATCCAAATCTACCAATTATATGAATATCCTAGTCTCTGGGCCTGAGCAACAGGCAGTTTACTGCCTTTCCTCCGGACGTGAAAATACTGCCCCCTAGCCCAAAGAGGTTTTTAAGGAGCCTTTTGAACCGCTCAGGTACTGCTTGCAGTGCGGTAGCAGAGAGAACAGTCTATCACTTGGGTGACTGGAGTCTTTGACAATTTTTTGGGCCTTCTTCTGACACCGCCTAGTATATAGGTGCTGGATGGCAGGAAGCTCCGCCCCAGTGATGTACTTGGCTGTACGCACTACCCTCTGTAGCGTCTTGTGGTCGGATGCCGAGCAGTTGCCATACCAGGCGGTGATGCTGGTCAGGATGCTCTCGATGGTACAGCTGTATAACGTTTTGAGGATCTGGGCACCAATGCCAAATCTTTTCAGTCTCCTGAGGGGGAAAAGGCGTTGTCGTGCCCTCTTCACGACTGTCTTGGTGTGTTTGGACCATGATAGTTTGTTGGTGATGTGGACACCAAGGAACTTAACTCTTGACCCGCTCCACTACAGCCCCGTCGACGTGAATGGGGGTGTCTTTGGCCCGCCTTTTCCTGTAGTCCACGATCGGCTCCTTTTGTCTAGCTCACATTGAGAACAAGGACTATGGTGGTCTGCTTGAAACATGTAGGTAGGACAGACTCAGTCAGGGAGATGTTGAAAATGGCAATGGACTTGTGCTCCGCTCTGTTCCTGGATAGATGTTTCCTGGCGGGGGGTGGTGTAATGTGAAAGACCAGTGCCTCGGGTTACATCACTGGTTGCCTCTCAAATGTTACAGTATTTCCTACATGGAGCCCTATCAGCCTCGGTCAAAAGTAGTGCACTATCTAGAGAAAAGGTTGCTATTTGGGACGGAATCTCTCTGCCCTGCACCATCACATGCCAATTTGCACATCATAACTCATGTATATTTCAAAGGCTCTCTGCTCTTCTTTTATTATTAGTGTCTTTCTCACAATGGAGCTGCTGTGCTGTTACGTAAGGCTGTGTGAAATGCAAAAGGACCTGAGTTATTTATAGACAGCGTTTGTTGTTGATGTGCGGAAGCTGCAGTTTGTGTGTGTGTGTGTGTGTGTGTGTGTGTGTGTGTGTGTGTTCAGGGCTAATGGATGCAGCCTTTGATATTCATCACCTTTTGATATTCATCATCACTAGATGTGCATGAATTGTGGTCTTAAAGAGTCTTTGATCGGTTTTGTTTCTCTATGCGAGTAGATTGGATGTCTTCCAAATGACACCCTATTCTAGTTTAGGTGACACAACATATAAGGTCTCTTTGCTTCAGATGGTTCGACCTTGAGTGACCTTTTTAAAAAATAAATAAACCCAGTGGTCAATCCCATTACCCTCACTGTATTGCTTTAGGATTTGTCATCTCGACATTATACTGTATGTTCCAAATAGCACCCTATTTCCTATGTAGTGCACTACTTTTGACCAGGGCACATATGGTGCCATTTTGGACAACCTTATATATTATGCTTGTCCAAAATGGCAGTGTTTTGATTAATCCTTGCAACAGATTGGTGTGTAAAGCAGTTTGTAATGCTCTTCAGAATGCACGGACAATGGCAGACTGGAGTATTTTAACTAAGCCACCCTGGCACAAGAGACCAACTGGATGTTTTATTTTTTTTCTATGTTGGAATGGAGACATAATTTAAAGATTTGATTCCATTGTGTCCATGTCCTCCTTAGTTACGGGCCTGCCCATACTACTTGTCTGTAGTGAAAAATACCCCCTTCTCCGCAGAGCCATCCCTAAAACAGAAGTTAACTCCCAAATTCCATTTTTATCTATTTTGTTTTCACTCTCAAAATCACTTTATTTTTTATTGAAAAACGTAATTGGATGTTCTAAGTCTACAATAATGTTTAAACCACAACAGGAGACCACTTTTTAGGTTAATGCAAAATTTGGCATGGGTCCTCAGATCTGGTTGCATCACTGCCTGGTACTGGAGCTAAGCTGCCTGCCATCCAGGACCTCTACACCAGGCGGTGTCAGAGGAAGGCCCTAAAATTTGTCAAGACCTCACCCACCCCAGTCATAGACTGTTCTCCTTACTACCGCATGCCAAGCGGTACCGAGTCTAGGAAAGGCTTCTCAACAGCTTTTACCCCCAAGCCATAAGACTCCTGAACAGGTAATCAAATGGCTACCCGGACGATTTGCATTGTGTGTCCCAACCCCTCTTTACACTGCTGCTACTCTCTGTTTACCATATATGCATAGTCACTTTAATTATACATTCATGTACATACTACCTCAATTAGCCTGACTAACCGGTGCCGCCGCACATTGGCTACTCAGACCATCTGCATTGTGTCCCGCCACCCACCACCCGCCAACCCCTCTTTTATGCTACAGCTACTCTCTGTTTACCATATATGCATAGTCACTCTAACCATACCTACATGTGCATACTACCTCAATTAGCCTGACTAACCGGTGCCTGTAAATAGTCTCGCTACTATTATTACTCAATGTCTTTTTACTGTTGTTTTTTATTTCTTATCTGTTGTTCACCTAATACCTTTTTTTTGACTTCATGTGATTGCAGAGTTTGCAAAACAAATGGCCACGGAATTGATGCAAATAATCATGATATCATTCTGCCAGGTACGCATAGGCTACTTTGTAGTAACAATTTTAATTGAGAAGGTTTTTAGGGAAAGCCATTCTATCTCTACCAGGAAAAAGGTTATCGTTAGTGTCATCGCTAATGGCTACACCAAGTAGCAACGCACACAGACAAGGGCATTCCTGTGCCGTTTCAGGAAATACAAATCACTGATGCATTTTGTTCATGTCTTATAATTCACTTGGGCAAACTAATTTATTTTCTAAGAAATTCTATAGATTTAGTTGATTTCCTATTAACTTCAATACATTTGTGAATATTGTTGAATTCAGTTTTAATGTTTGGATTCTGTGATCCCGTCTGCAATGCAGATTTTATAGAGTCCTAAGAATATAACACTGGCAGAAATTGCTCAGATAAATAAAGTTGGGGACAGTATGAAAATCACAGCCTCTTTGTGCCTATGTTGACTAGATCCTCAGTATATTACAGCCAGGGAAAAAAAATGAAAATTGAGAGGGCCTTACCCGAAATTATGCAAAGCTGTGCCCAGGAGGCTAGGAATTGGCTGAGGAGTCTGGCTGATATTTAAACACATGTGTGAAATATATGTGCATAGTAATGGAGCTATAATGGGGAAGGGGGCGGGAGATGTGTACTGATCAGTGTAGTTGGTTTGATGGGTGTCCCACATACAGTAGAGGACAGCTTCTAGCCACCATCCATACTTTTCACTAAGAGGTGGGGAAGCGGGAGGGGGAGTGTTTGCTACAACCTAACCCTCTTAATTTGTTCACCGCGGGCAGTATGTAAGGCAAGGCAGACAATGTCACAGCAAAATGTTATTTTTGTGTGTTTTTAAAGAAACTGCACGTGTCGAATTTCACATTCACTTTGACTTTGCTACGGCGGGCTGCAGGGAGGCACGTTTAAATATTTAGCTGTTTGGCTCTAAAAAGCCTCATGTTGTTGCCTATGCTAAATATTGAGGGTGCAAGATTACAGCTTTGTTGCCACTGCATGTCTAGGCTGGAGTATAGAGATGTAGGATCTTAATCCACATCGACGGGCCACAGTGGAGAAGGTCAAGCTTCAAGTTCCTCTGCGTGCACATCGCTGAGGACCTGAAATGGTCCCTCTACACCGACAGAGTCGTGAAGAAAGGCTCAACAGGAGGCTGAAGAAATTCAGCTTTGCCCCTAAGACCCTCCACAAACTTCTACAGATGCACCATTGAGAGCATTCTGTCGGGCTGTATCACCCCCTGGTATGGGCTTTCCAGAGGGTGGTGCAGTCAGTCGAATTCATCACCGGGGGCACACTGCCTGCCCTCCAGAACATCTACAGCACCCAGTGTCACAGGAAGGCCAAGAAGATCATCAAGGACCTCAGCCACCCTAGCCACGGTCTGTTCACCCCGGTACCATCTAGAAGGCTGAGATGGTACAGGGGCATCAAAGCTGGGACAACAGTTCTATCTCCAGGCCATCAGACTGTTAAACAATCATCACTAGCCATGCTCCGCCTGGTACCCTGCTCTGAACCTTGAGAACTGTCTGCTGCCCTATGAACATAGTCATTAAACACTGGTCACTTTTTAATGTTTGCATACTGTTTTATTCACTTTATATCCTGTATTCTAGTCATTGCTCATCCTATATAACTACTACTTTACACACCTTTTATATTAATATACTGTCTATACACACATTTATTTATAGCTATATTTGTATTCCAGACTCTGGCATTGCTTGTTCTTTTTTTTGTGTGGGGGGGGATTCTGTGTCTATTGTATTGCTAGCTATTACTGCACTGTTGGAGAAACATAAGCATTTCACTGCACCTGCGATAACATCTGCATATCAATCAAATTTGATTTTAGAATTTGATCCCCCTGTTGCAGGAAAAGCAAACTTGTAGGTTTAAAAAGGCTTCTAAAATTTGTCATTTTCACTTTAAAAATGGCCGACTTGATTTGCCTAAAAAACATTTATCAACCCCTACAAACATGTTCATTATTAATGTATAATACACATTTCCTGTTGTTGCAGGATTTATTTCCCTGCTGTGAGAAACGGGTCTGATTTTAAGATCCTATATTTGTTTAAAAGGGATTGTAGACCCCAATCTCTACCATAACTGTCAACTTCTTAGTGGATAGATATCGCTAACATGGTTAGATGGCAGTCAACCGGCATCGCTTTAACTTTTCTGTGGGCAATTCAAATAAAATATGAGTTCTCAACCTGTAACACCTGCAATTGTATAAACATGGATTTTGTAGGCCCACTGATCAAAGTCCAAAGACAAATAAAAATAGGGGACTCAATTTACTGTTGAGAGTTAGAACAGTACAGTCCACAAGGTGCAATTTTGAAATTTGGTTGTGTCAGTCACTGACAGTCACTCAATTAGCCCATGTCAGCTAAATATTGTTTTTATTGGTAAGTTAGTCTAGCGGCCAGCTATCTAAACTTGTAGTAATCATGGTCGAATTACCGACCGGGGGGGCACCATTTGGATATCATGTTAACTGCAAACATTTCTTTCTGCACCATGATAACATTTGTAGAATTTATAGAAATTTACTCAAACCTGCAGGATGGGGGGCGGGTCCATAATAGTAATAATAATAATAAACATAGGCCCCCCAAAACACTAGGGCCGACTGCATGTGTTGGTATGAGTGTGGGTATGCAGACCAGTGATAAATGTTGGGTGATTGGCCTGGCTCGCAGTCGGCGTTCCAATTAATCACAAAGGTGTTCGATGGGTTTGAGGTCAAGGCTCTGTGCAGGCCAGTCAAGTTCTTCCACACCGATCTCGACAAACCATTTCTGAATGGACCTCGCTTTGTGCACGGGGGCATTGTCATGCTGAAACAGGAAAGGGCCTTCCCCAAACTCTTTCTCCAAAGTTGGAAGCACAGAATAGTCTAGAATGTCATTGTATGCTGTATTGTTAAGATTTCCCTTGACTGGAACGAAGGGAATGTGTTTCCACTGCTCCAGAGTCCAATGGCGCCGAGCTTTTCACCACTCCAGCCGACGCTTGGCAATGCTCATGGGGATCTTAGGCTTGTGTGTGTTGCTTCCAGAGGCAGTTTGTAACTCGGTAGTGAGTGTTGCAACCGAGGACAGACTATATTTACGTGCTTCAGCACTCAACAGTCCCATTCTGTGAGCTTGTGTGGCCTACCACTTCGCGGCTGAGGTGTTGTTGCTCCTAGATGTTTCCACTTCACAATAACAGCACTCCCAGTTGACCAGGGAAGCAGGGCATACATTTGATGAATTTACTTGTTGGAAAGGTGGCATCCTATGAGGGTGCAACATTGAAAGTCACTGAGCTCTTCACTAAGGCCATTCTACTGCCAATGCTTGTCAATGGAGATTGCATGGCTGTGTGCTAAATGTTACCCACCTGTCAACGGGTGTGGCTGAAATAGCCGACTCCTCTATTTTTTTATTCAATTAACCTTTAACTAATTTTAAGAGGTGTCCACATACTTTGTATGTATAATGTATGTCCCGTGTAAAGATGTCCTATGGAATGAGTGGAAACAGCAGGTTGTCACATTGAGGTGACTCTTGAGACGGACACATACACACTGCTAGGCTTAGGCGGTATACCATATATGCATATACATACAGTACCAGTCAAAAGTTTGGACACACCTACTCATTCAAAGGTTTTTCTTTAGTTGTATTATTTTCTACATTGCAGAATAATAGTGAAGACATCAAAACCATGAAATAACACATATGGAATCATGTAGTAACCAAAAAATATATATTTTAGATTCATCAAAGTAGTCACCCTATGCCTTGATGAAAGCTTTGCACACTTATGACATTCTCTCAAACTTCTTCATCTGTAATGCTTTCCAACAGTCTTGAAGGAGTTCCCATATGCTGAGCACTTGTTGGCTGCTTTTCCTTCACTCTGCGGCCCAACTTATCCCAAACCATCTCAATTGCGTTGAGATTGGGTGATTGTGGAGGCCAGGTCATCTGATGCAGCCCTCTCCTTCTTGGTCAAATAGCCCTTACACAGCCTGGAGGTGTGTTGGGTCATTGTCCTGTTGAAAAACAAAACAAGTATAGTCCCACTAAGCGCAAACCATGTATGGTATGGCGTATCGCTGCAAAATGATGTGGTAACCATGCCAGTTAAGTGTGCCTTGAATTCTAAGTAAATCACTGAGTGTCACCAGCAAAGCATCCACACCATCACACCTCCTCCTCCATGCTTCACGGTGGGAACCACACATGCAGAGATCATCCGTTCACCTACTCTGCATCTCACAAAGACTAGGAGGTTGGAAACCAAAAACTCAAATTTGGACTCATCAGACCGAAGGTCAGATTTCCGCCGTTCTAAAGTCTATTGCTCGTGTTTCTTGGCCCAAACAAGTCTCTTCTTCTTATTGGTGTCCTTTTTAGTAGTGGTTTCTTTGCAGCATTCTTGCCATGAAGGCCTGATTTCATGCAGTGTACAGTTGATTCTGAGATGTGTCTGTTACTTGAACTGTTACTTGAAGTATTTATTTGGACTGCAATCAGAGGTGCAGTTAATTCTAATGAACTTATCCTCTGTAGCAGAGGTAACTCTGGGTCTTCCTTTCCTGTGGTGGTCCTCAGTTTCAGAGCTTAATGGTTTTTGCGACTGCACTTGAAGAAACGTTCTTGAAATGTTCCTTTTTGACTGACCTTCATGTCTTAACGTAATGATGGACTGTCGTTTCTCTTTGCTTAGTGAGCTGGACTTTGTCTTTTAAAAATTATTTTACCCCTTTTTCTCCCCAATTGGTAGTTAGTTAATTTCCATTGCTGCAACTCCCGTACAGACCCGGGAGAGTTAAAGGTTGAGAGCTGACGTCCTCCGAAACACAACACAAGCCGCACTGCTTCTTGACACAACGCCCGCTTAACCCGGAAGCCAGCCGCTCCAATGTGTTGGAGGAAGAACCGTACACCTGGCAACCATGTCAGCGTGCATTGCACCCCGGCCCGTCACAGGAGTTGCTAGTGCATGATGGGACAGGAACATCCCTGCCAGCCAAACCCTCCCCTAACCCGGACGATGCTGGGCCAATTGTGCACCACCCCATGCCTCTCCCGGTCGCAGTCGACTCTAGTGGCACAGCTAGCACTGCGATGCAGTGCCTTAGACTGCTGCGCCACTCGGGAGGCCCGGCCTTGGTCTTTTACCAAATGTATACCAATCCTACCTTCTCACAACACAACTGATTGGCTCTAACGCATTATGAAGGAAATACATTTCACAAACTTAATTTAATATTAGTTTAATTAAAATGTGTTCCAGGTGACTACCGCATGAAGCTGGTTGAGAGAATGCCAAGGGTGTGCAAAGCTGTCATCAGGGCAAATGGTGGCTACTTTCAAATATAAAATAGATTTTGATTTGTTTAACACTTTCTTTTGGTTACTATATGATTGCATATGTGTTATTTAATAGTTTTGATGTCTTCACTATTATTCTACAATGTAGAAAATAGTAAAAATAAAGTGTGTGTGTTTGTACCGTATTTGGAAATAGCCACAGGATGGTGTTAACCATTTCTTACATTTTAATATTTGTTGCTACTTTTGTCAACTTGTACAATATGTTAGAAGATAAAGCAGATTGCTTTCTTTATTTCACCTGTCACATTATTTGACATTATGAAGCTTACCGTAGTTCCCCAGAACAGTTGAGCCAAATCAAATCAAATGTATTTATATAGCCCTTCGTACATCAGCTGATATCTCAAAGTGCTGTACAGAAACCCAGCCTAAAAACCCCAAACAGCAAGCAATGCAGGTGTTGAAGCACGTTGGCTAGGAAAAACTCCCTAGAAAGGCCAAAACCTAGGAAGAAACCTAGAGAGCAACCAGGCTATGTGGGGTGGCCAGTCCTCTTCTGGCTGTGCCGGGTGGAGATTATAACAGAACATGGCCAAGATGTTCAAATGTTCATAAATGACCAGCATGGTCAAATAATAGGTCTGGGACAGGTAGCACGTCCGGTGAACAGGTCAGGATTCCATTGCTTCAGGCAGAACAGTTGAAACTGGAGCAGCAGCACGGCCAGGTGGACTGGGGACAGCAAGGAGTCATCATGCCAGGTAGTCCTGAGGCATGGTCCTAGAACTCAGGTCCTCCAAGAGAGAGAGAAAGAAAGAGAGAATTGGAGAGAGCATACTTAAATTCACACAGGACACCGGTTAAGACAGGAGAAGTACTCCAGATATAAAAAACTGACCCTAGCCCCCCGACACATAAACTACTGCAGCATAAATACTGGAGGCTGAGACAGGAGGGGTCAGGAGACACTGTGGCCCCATCCGATGATACCCCCAGACAGGGCCAAACAGGAAGGATAAAACCCCACCCACTTTGCCAAAGCACAGACCCCACACCACTAGAGGGATATCTTCAACCACCAACTTACCATCCTGAGTCAAGTCCGAGTATAGCCCACATAGATCTCCGCCACGGCACAACCCAAGGGGGGCGCCAACCCAGACAGGAAGATCACATCAGTAACTCAACCCACTCAAGTGACGCACCCCTCCCTGGGACAGCATGAAAGAGCACCAGTAAGCTAGTGACTCAGCCCCTGTAATAGGGTTAGAGGCAGAGAATCCCAGTGGAAAGAGGGAAACCGGCCAGGCAGAGACTGCAAGGGCGGTTCGTTGCTCCAGAGCCTTTCCGTTCTCCTTCACACTCCTGGCCCAGACTACACTCAATCATATGACCCACTGAAGAGATGAGTCTTCAGTAAAGACTTAAAGGTTGAGACCGAGTTTGCGTCTCTAACATGGGTAGGCAGACCATTCCATAAAAATGGAGCTCTATAGGAGAAAGCCCTGCCTCCAGCTGTTTGCTTAGACATTCTAGGGACAATTAGGAGGCCTGCGTCTTGTGACCGTAGCGTACGTGTAGGTCTGTATGGCAGGACCAAATCAGAGAGATAGGTAGGAGCAAGCCCATGTAATGCTTTGTAGGTTAGCAGTAAAACCTTGAAATCAGCCCTTGCCTTGACAGGAAGACAGTGTAGGGAGGCTAGCACTGGAGTAATATGATCACATTTTTTGGTTCTAGTCAGGATTCTAGCAACCGTATTTAACACTTACTGAAGTTTATTTAGTGCTTTATCCGGGTAGCCGGAAAGTAGAGCATTGCAGTAGTCTAACCTAGAAGTAACAAAAGCATGGATTAATTTTTCTGCATCATTTTTGGACAGAAAGTTTCTGATTTTTGCAATGTTACGTAGATGGAAAAAACCTGTCCTTGAAACAGTCTTGATATGTCCGTCAAAAGAGAGATCAGGGTCCAGAGTAACGCCGAGGTCCCTCAGTTTTATTTGAGACAACTGTACAACCATTAAGATCAATTGTCAGATTCAACAGAAGATCTCTTTGTTTCTTGGGACCTAAAACAAGCATCTCTGTTTTGTTCGAGTTTAAAAGTAGAAAGTTTGCAGCCATCCACTTCCTTATGTCTGAAACACAGGCTTCTAGCGAGGGCAATTTTGGGGCTTCACCATGTTTCATTGAAATGTACTGTGTGTCATCCGCATAGCAGTGAAAGTTAACATTGTGTTTTTGAATGACATCCCCAAGAGGTAAAATATATAGTGAAAACAATAGTGGTCCTAAAACAGAACCCTGAGGAACACTGAAATTTACAGTTGATTTGTCAGAGGACAAACCATTCACAGAGACAAACTGATATCTTTCCGACAGATAAGATCTAAACCAGGCGAGAACTTGTCTGTGTAGACCAATTTGGGTTTCCAATCTCTCCAGAAGAATGTGGTGATCGATGGTATCAAAAGCAGCACTAAGGTCTAGGAGCACAAGGACAGATGCAGAACCTCGGTCTGATGCCATTAAAAGGTAATTTATCACCTTCACAAGTGCAGTCTCAGTGCTATGATGGGGTCTAAAACCAGACTGAAGCATTTCATATACATTGTTTGTCTTCAGGAAGTCAGTGAGTTGCTGCGCAACAGCCTTTTCTAACATTTCTGAGAAGAATGGAAGATTCGATATAGGCCGATAGTTTTTTAAATATTTTCTGTGTCAAGGTTTGGCACACATCCGGTGGATAGAGAGCCGTTTTATTATGTTCAACATAGGAGGGTCAAGCACAGGAAGCAGCTCTTTCAGTAGTTTAGTTGGAATAGGGTCCAGTATGCAGCTTGAAGGTTTAGAGGCCATGATTATTTTCATCTTTGTGTCAAGAGATATAGTACTAAAACACTTGAGCGTCTCTCTTGATCCTAGGTCCTGGCAGAGTTGTGCAGACTCAGGACAACTGAGCTCTGAAGGAATACGCAGATTTAAAGGGGAGTCCGTAATTTGCTTTCTAATAATCATTATTTTTTCCTCAAAGAAGTTCATGAATTTATTACTGCTGAAGTGAAAGTCATCCTCACTTGGGGAATGCTGCTTTTTAGTTAGCTTTGCGACAGTATCAAAAATAAATTTTGGATTGTTCTTATTTTCCTCAATTAAGTTGGAAAAATAGGATGATCGAGCAGCAGTAAGGGCTCTTCGATACTGCACGGTACTGTCTTTCCAAGCTAGTTGGAAGACTTCCAGTTTGGTGTGGCTCCATTTCCGTTCCAATTTTGTGGAAGCTTGCTTCAGAGCTCGGGTATTTTCTGTATACCAGGGAGCTAATTATGAGAAGTGTTTTTAGTTTTTAGGGGTGCAACTGCTTCTAGGGTATTGCGCAAGGTTAAATCGAGTTCCTCAGTTAGGTGGTTAACTGATTTTTATGGAAGGACATAAAGGAATCCCCGTGCCGTCTGTGAATTTATAGCATGACTTTTGATGCTCCTTGGTTGGGGTCTAAGCCGATTATTTGTTGCTATTGCAAACGTAATAAAATGGTGGTCCGATAGTCCAGGATTATGAGTAAAAACATTAAGATGGCCCAGGAGGCTACAAGCAGTAGCTATAAAAAGTGATTGAGTAGGCTGCATAGATTTCATGATTAGAAGCTCAAAAGATGAAAACGTCATTTTTTTTTTTTTTGTAAATTGAAATTTGCTATCGTAAATGTTAGCAACACCTCCGCCTTTGCGGGATGCACTGGGGATATGGTCACTAGTGTAACCAGGAGGTGAGGCCTCATTTAACACATTAAATTCATCAGGCTTAAGCCATGTTTCAGTCAGGCCAATCACATCAATATTATGATCAGTGATTAGTTCATTGACTATAATTGCCTTTGAAGTAAGGGATCTAACATTAAGTAGCCCTATTTTGAGATGTGCGGTATCACGATCTCTTTCAATAATGACAGGAATGGAGGAGGTCTTTATCCAAGTGAGATTGCTAGGGCGAACCCCCGCCATGTTTAGTTTTGCCCAACCCAGGTCGAGGCACAGACACGGTCTCAATGGGGATAGCTGAGCTGACTACACTGACTGTGCTAGTGGCAGACTCCACTAAGCTGGCAGGCTGGCTAACAGCCTGTTGCCTGGCCTGCACCCTATTTCATCGTGGAGCTAGAGGAGTTAGAGCCCTGTCTATGTTGGTAGATAAGATGAGAGCACCCCTCCAGCTAGGATGGAGTCTGTCACTCCTCAGCAGGCCAGGCTTGGTCCTGTTTGTGGGTGAGTCCCAATTATTTACAAATTCTATCTTTCGGGAGGGGCAGAAAACAGTTTTCAACCAGCGATTGAGTTGTGAGACTGCTGTAGAGCTCATCACTCCCCCTAACTGGGAGGGGGCCAGAGACAATTATTCGATGCCGACACATCTTTCTAGCTGATTTACACGCTGAAGCTATGTTGCACTTGGTGACCTCTGACTGTTTCGTCCTAACATCGTTGGTGTCGACGTGGATAACAATATCTCTATATTCTCTACACTCGCCAGTTTTAGCTTTAGCCAGCACCATCTTCAGATTAGCCTTAACGCCGGTAGCCTTGCCCCCTGGTAAACAGTGTATGATCGCTGGATGATTCGTTTCAAGTCTAATACTGCGGGTAATGGAGTCGCCAATGACTAGGGTTTTCAATTTGTCAGAGCTAATGGTGGGAAGCTTCGGCGTCTCAGATCCCGTAACTGGAAGAGTAGAGACAAGAGAAGGCTCGGCCTCCAACTCGCTGCTTAATGGGGAAAACCGGTTGAAAGTTTCTGTCGGCTGAATGAGCGACACCGGTTGAGCATTCCTACAGCATTTCCCTCCAGAAACCATGAGAAAGTTGTCCGGCTACGGGGACCATGCGAGGGGATTTATACTGACGTTACTATCTGTATTTACCGGTGGTACAGACGCTGTTTCATCCTTTCCTATACTGAAATGACCCTTGCCTAACGATTGCGTCTGAAGCTGGGCTTGCAACACAGCTATCTTCGCCGTAAGGCGATCGTTCTCCTGTATATTATGAGTACAGCGACTGCAATTAGAAGGCATCATGTTAATGTTACTACTTAGCTTCGGCAGTTGGGAGGTCCTGACAAACCACGTCCAGAGTGAAAAAGTTGAATGAAAAAAAAGTTGAGTGAGGGGAAAAAACAAAAATATAAACGGTAATTAAAAAGTAAAAACCGTAAAGTTGTCAGGTAGCAAAGTAAGGTTGGCAACAAAACGCACAAAGCGCACAGCAACACGTAAACAAAATGGCCAATCACGTGTTTGTTTGTAAATGGCACAACTGGAGAAAGCGGGAGTCGGTGAGTCCAGCTGTGTATTGACAGGGGTCGCATTTTATATTGAACGTCAAGTGTTTTTTTGTTTTTTTTTGCTTCAGTGGAGTGATCAGGGACATGCAACTATAGTCCTCCTTCAAAGGAGTTAGCGCAACTTAATGTTCATCAGATGACTGATGCAATTCGAATTTGGCTGGCAGCCACACAAGTTAGCTAAATATGCTTAGAATGAAAAATAAAGTATTTTTTGCAAAAACTATGGATGACCATCATATTCCTGTTTATCATGAAAAAATGTATCCAGCTACATTTCCTAATATTTTTCTTCAAATGAGAAAAGTAGGCTGGCTACACCGGGAAAAGTAGGTACCAGAGGAGAAATGTAGCTACACGTCAGTCAGAGCGCTGTCTGCTGATATGCTTGTTCGTCTTATGTTGAGCAGAAATTATAATACGAAGCATTTTAGATCTGTGTTTACGAAACGAAGCAAGATATTTCTTATGTGTTGTATCTCTTTTTTCATTCATGAAAAACAAAGAATTCTGTGTGAACGTTACCTGTAAATTTAGCTTTCTAGTTAATTAAGTGGCTTAATTAATAAGTTGATGGTGCATTATATTGTGTTGGCTTTCTGCCTTGTTTGAGGAAGCAAAGCCTGTTTAGGAATGAGTTATCTGTACAGCTGCCACTGCTATCTTTTTGATTTCCTTGCGTTTTTTTTTCTCCTCTCAGTTCTTGGCCGGTCTGCTCCTCCCCCATCTTCTCAGAGCAGAGCAGGCTGGCTTGTTGACCTAGCGCAGTCAGACTCCACACAGACACAGCGTATCTGCTGCTCCAGAGCCCATACTTTTCATTTGAACAATGTCTCTCGTTCACATTCGCTTGTAAATGTTCAAACTCACCACAAAATGTACCTATATATATATGTATTACTTTATGAGCTGGACTGCCTGTCTTTGCATTTTTTCCCAACTCATTAGCATATTTAGCTACCATTCTCCATGGAAATGTACTATTACTTGTGCTAAATTTGATAACAGTGTGGTAGACGCCTAATGGGCTTTTGGTTCGGTTTTTGGCGCCCCCTTATGTACTAGGCCGGTAATACAATAAATCACGGGATAAGAGAAGGACAATATGAACATCTGGATACCGCCCAACCCGACACACTGCCACCAATTTTTATACCCCACCCCGTGTGCCTCTAGGCTTCCTCTGTCTTATCTTTTCTCTTCATATCTCATTCTCTCTCCTTTCCCCATTATCTATGTACGGTTGCCTTGGTTCCTCATCAAAGTAGCACAGATTTAGTTTGGTAATTTAAGGAATGAGTTGCCATATCTTCTTGAGACATCTCTACTAATTCATATACAATGCTGATGTCTACGCACTTAAGAAATTAAAGCAGTCTGGCACTTACCGTTTTTGACCCATCTTGATTGTGCTTGGCCTTTGTTAATTTCCTGTTCACATTGTGACATTTTCATTGCAACAGTCTTGTAGGTCTTGTCAAACTAAGCATTTATTATTGAACCTTTTCACCCTTTTAATTCCAACCAAACGTAAACCCCTGCTGATCTAATCAAAGTGAAACATAAATATTCTTATGCCAGATCCATATCTCCATATCTGCCAAGTCGTAACACGCCCTTCAGAAATGTTTCCTTCAATCAGATTTCAATGCTTACAGAAATTCTACGTGTTTCTAAATGAATAAAGCAATATCCCTGACCTCTGGTCGGTGTGATGTATATATGGAATGTTCTGTCTGTGGCTGTATGAAAAGGGGGTCATCTGCAAGGGCACAGTGGTATGGTAATCAAGGCCAAAGCATTCCCATAAGAAGATTACTAGCCTCTGGTTTCTCCCCCGCCTGCCCCACCGTTAATACCCACGTCTCTCTGCAAAAGGGGGTTACTGTGCTTTTTAAAACAACAGGGCTGCTAATCCAGCCCACAAGCATTCACATACTATAGATTATTACTTGCAGATGTGAGAGGGGAGCACTGTTTCTCCCTCCCCCTCTCCTGCCTTCTACTCCCTGGTCAACAGTGTACAAGCGAAGGGAATGTTTGTATAGGTGTGTGCCCTGCCCTAAGGGGTGGAGGGACCAGTGGAGTGGGACAGCAGTGCAATATGGGGAGCTATATCGGATAAACACTCCTATCGGGGACTAAATCCCCCCTGATTCTGTATTTGGGGTGACATACAGACAATGATAAATCAGTGGTAGTTGTAGAAAACCATATTCAGAGCTCTTAGAGGTCACCTCTGATGTCACAGTACAAGTCTTCAACTGACAAAATGCAACTTGAGTAAGAAAAAAACAGTGAAAAAGCAGGTACAGTAAAAGGAAAATGCTTTGGTTTCTCGATCCATGTCCTGTGAATCTTCAAGATTCATAAAAGTATTGAGTGTTGTGCTTTGATTGATACTGGGTTGAGACACAATTGTTATAGAAAGAGATGGTGGGAAATGTAAGCATTTGATAGTAATCTGAAATATAGCGAATCTAGTTGAGTTTTAGGCTATGCGGTTAGAAACAATAGCTGTGTCAGGACGGCAAGCAGTTTTTTGAATGTGCGTCTGACTGTTGAGCCCCACAGTATTTTAGCCCAGATATGGCTGCTTGCTCAGAAACAACCAATTTGATTAAGTTGACTTGGCGCACGTATTCATTGCTGTCTCCAACATACCCTTGAATGCGAGTTGCAGGGTTGTGACTAACCTTCACATGGACACCTTCACATGCTTCAGACTGTAAACACTGCAGAAGCCACATGGCTAACTGGATGTGACAGAATGTGTGTATCAGAAATGGGACAAGGTTGCGAAACCTGTGTGGGTCAGTGTATGTGTTGGTAGGGGCTAGCTCAACCAGATTCAAAGGCGCTGAAGCACAGTCAATGCCGAGTCGCAAAGACTGCCATGCAGTTGTGCCCAGCTGTCTGACCTTCCAAGGTACTTCTTCCGCACTTTCTTGTGCCCGACTCATTCTCTCTTTCACTCTTTCCCCTTTTGGTTTTCACAGACTATCTATTTTCAGAATACATATGTATGTATGTATATGGTAGGCATGTAATAATGTATTATATGTGGTCATAGGGCCTCTGCATTATGACCATAACTTAATGTGGGTGGCAGTCAAAGGTGCCATATGGCATCTCATATTAGCCTAGGGAGAGTGGCAGAAGCTCTTAAAGTATTGATTAATTAAAATGGCAAAGGGTGGGGATCAGTGACAACTTGACACATGTCTCTGATGTTGCTGCAGGAATATAGGTCAGAAGCGATGCTTGAGTACTTGATCATGCATTCATTGCCTTCGGGGAAGAGAGTTGTGTTGGTGGCAGTGGGATGGAGAAGGAGAGCGACTCACATTGGTTTACCAGATGGAGAGACTGGTACTTGATAGCGAGACATTTTATGTCGTTTGGTTTTTTACAAACGTGGAGAAGCAGTCAAAGCAGTAGTTATTATAATTTAGTTTGACCAGTAACACAATCGAAGGGGCGTTTTGAAGTGCCACAACTGGTTTGTACACCCATTTCAGACAGTACATTTCAGACAGAAGATGTGGTAAGTTACTAGGGCTGCAGTGGTCATGACATTTTATCAGCCGGTTATTGTCATGCAAAAGCCTGCCAGTCTCACGGTAATTGACCAACTTAATTAAGACGTTTAGCATCTCCAGGCCTCCTCGCATGTTCTGAAAGAGCTGTAAAATCTGGATCCCTACAGATCAGCTGGGCTAGACAATCTCGACTCTCTCTTTCTAAAATGATCCGCCAAAATTGTTGCTACCCCTATTGCTAGCTTGTTCAACCTCTCTTTCGTATTGTCTGAGATCCCCAAAGATTGGAAAGCTGCCGCTGTCACCCCCCCTCTTCAAAGGGGGAGAGCCTCTAGACCCAAACTGTTACAGACCTATATCCATTCTGCCCTGCCTTTCTAAAGTCTTCGAAGTTAACAAACAGATCACCGACCATTTCGAATCCCACCGTACCTTCTCCACTATGCAATCTGGTTTCCGAGCTGGTCATGGGTGCACCTCAGCCACTCTCAAGGTCCTAAACAATATCATAACCGCCATAGATAAAAGACAGTACTGTGCAGCCGTTTTCATCAACCTGGCAAAGGTTTTCGACTCTGTCAATCACCGCATTCTTATCGGCAGACTCAATTGCCTTGGTTTCTCAAATGACTGCCTCGCCTGGTTCACCAACTATTTCTCAGAGTTCAGTGTGTCAAATTGAAGGCCTGTTGTCCGGACCTCTGGCAGTCTCTATGGGGGTGCCACAGGGTTCAATTCTCAGGGCTACTCTTTTCTCTGTATATATCAATGATATCGCTCTTGCTTCTGGTGATTCTCTGATCGACCTCTACGCAGACGACTCCATTCTGTATACATCTGGCCCTTCCTTGGACACTGTGTTAACAAACCTCCAAACAAGCTTCAATGCCATGCAACTCTCCTTCCGTGGCCTCCAACTGCTCCTAAATGCTAGTAAAACTAAATGCATGCTCTTCAACCGATTGCTGCCCGCCCGCCTAGCATCACAACTCTGGACGGTTCTGACTTAGAATATGTGGACAACTACAAATACCTAGGTGTCTGGTTAGACTGTAAACTCTCCTTCCAGACTCACATTAAGCATCTCCAATCCAAAATTAAATCTAGAATCCGCTTCCTATTTCGCAACAAAGCCTCCTTCACTCATGCTGCCAAATATAACCTCGTAAAACTGACTATCCTACCGATCCTTGACTACAGCGATGTCATTTACAAAATAGCCTCCAACACACTACTCAGCAAATTGGATGCAGTCTATCACAGTGCCATCCATTTTGTCACCAAAGCCCCATATACTACCCACCACTGCGGCTTGTATGCTCTCTTTGGCTGGCCCTCGCTACAAATCCATCGCCAAATCCGCTGGCTCCAGGTCATCTATAAGTATTTGCTAGGTAAAGCCCTGCCTTATCTCAGCTCACTGGTCTGAATTGAATCTGGTCTTTGCTAATATGTCAAATGTAGTTTTGATTTAGAATGGCCCATATTCAAATGGGTAGGGGAAAAAAGACATGTCATCTGTATGCACTCAATAGCGAATGGAGGCAGTGTGCTTTCCCTCTAGTCTGTTTTTCAAAGATGCCTGGTAGGCTACTTCGGTTTTATAGCGGAGCTGTGCTTAGTATGAGCAGCTGAGAAATAAATATAGGAATACTTATTGGATAAACCACTGTTTGAGGAGCATGCTCTCACTGCTCGACAGGTGATAGTCCGCCCAAACTCTGTATGCCATGGTCTCTTCAACTCTCTTCCTGCAGCTGCCCAGTGCTTCATTTGGGAAACCAAGTTACATTTGTTGGTGAACATAGATATTAACATGTTTTCGCAAACAAAACATATTTCACTAAACTGTTGACAGCCTGTCTAGCTGCTCGAGAAAGGAATAAAGGAGAGAGAGGAATTGATGGAAATGCATGGTGGTGAGATATTCTGTATGGCTAAAGGTAACGTGTCACCTAATTAATTATGAAAATATAAAGAATTTCCTATTACTAGGCTATTCAAAATCAAATACAAATTCACTAATTGTAGGCTACCTGTAAGCTGCTCTGAAAAATCGATGAATCAACATTAGGGCTCGCCCAGGGCTCTCTCCCAGAATCATGGATAACATTTTTGGAGTATAGCATAAGGTAACCAGTCCATCCAGTATGCATCATAATAATAATAATAATACAGTCCACACTCAAAGGTAATTACTCTAATTTGTTTAATTTTGGAGTAGAGGCTAGAATAGACCAATTATGTACCAAATGCATCTTAAATCAGTTTTATGTTTTTCTGCCGTGGTTAATATGCGGTAGGCTATGTAGCACAATCGTAATTTTACTTCAGGGTTTTGCATGAGCTCTAAAATGGGTATTTTGAATGAATCATCACCTTAGAAAGCTCTGTCCATTTCATTAAGCTTTGAAACAACATCCACCATGACAATGTTTTACACTCAGTTTCAACCTGCTGTTGAAGTTCTTTCTTCAACTTGATCATCAAATCAAATCAAATCAAATGTATTTATATAGCCCTTCGTACATCAGCTGATATCTCAAAGTGCTGTACAGAAACCCAGCCTAAAACCCCAAACAGCAAGCAATGCAGGTGTAGAAGCACGGTGGCTAGGAAAAACTCCCTAGAAAGGCCAAAACCTAGGAAGAAACCTAGAGAGGAACCAGGCTATGTGGGGTGGCCAGTCCTCTTCTGGCTGTGCCAGGTGGAGATTATAACAAAACATGGTCAAGATGTTCAAATGTTCATAAATGACCAGCATGGTCGAATAATAATAAGGCAGAACAGTTGAAACTGGAGCAGCAGCACAGTCAGGTGGACTGGGGACAGCAAGGAGTCATCATGTCAGGTATTCCTGGGGCATGGTCCTAGGGCTCAGGTCCTCCGAGAGAGAGAATGAAAGAGAGAATTAGAGAGAGCATATGTGGGATGGCCAGTCCTCTTCTGGCTGTGCCGGGTGGAGATTATAACAGAACATGGCCAAGATGTTCAAATGTTCATAAATGACCAGCATGGTCGAATAATATTAAGGCAGAACAGTTGAAACTGGAGCAGCAGCACAGCCAGGTGGACTGGGGATAGCAAGGAGTCATCATGTCAGGTAGTCCTGGGGCATGGTCCTAGGGCTCAGGTCCTCCGAGAGAGAGAAAGAGAGAAGGAGAGAATTAGAGAACGCACACCTAGATTCACACAGGACACCGAATAGGACAGGAGAAGTAGTCCAGATATAACAAACTGACCCTAGCCCCCCGACACATAAACTACTACTGCAGCATAAATACTGGAGGCTGAGACAGGAGGGGTCAGGAGACCATGGTGAGATCATCACTGTGAGATTAGTTTTTTAAAAGCACTATACTGTTTTTGATGTGTTTGTGATTTTCCATTGCATTTGCATTGATGTCAGAGTGGCTAGAGGAACAATAGAGCCCTGAGTACCAGGCCATGAGGGCCTGATGATCATTAGCAAGTTGGGTATTATCAAGGCATGTCAAGAGTGCATAAAAGGAGATTACTGTGACTCAATAGTCACGTGGAATTTTACTGTGGTCATGACTCATTACTGCCTGCGTGGCAGTAATACGGTCACCGCAGCAGACATACAGTATATGTTACCTGTAAAAAGTACAAGGCAATGTTTATTTGACTCCCTTTCAAACAGCCTTTTATCTACCACTTTTTTGCAGGTATATACATACCTTTTATACATATCAGTGGGTAACTGGCAAATTGAGAGGGGTGGGGATGGTGTTAAACCATGGGGGCTGTTTCCAGTTCAAATTAGGGAACAATGGAAGTGTTAATGAATTTACCTTGAAAAAAGCAGACAACCATACACAGACACACATCTGATACCTGTATTTTTGGTTACAGAGCCTGTGAAAATGCAGTAATCATGACTAGTGCCTTCAGAGAGCATTCACTCCCCTAGACTTTTTACATATTTTGTTGTTACAAAGTGTGATTTAAATGGATTTAATTGTAATGTTGTGTCAATGATCTACACACAAAAAAATAACATTTGTATAATTTTTTTAAAATTAAAAAACACTTTCTGTTTCTTTTTAATCCTGAAAAACTCCCCAGTCCTTAACGATTACAAGCATAACCATAACATTTATTGCTTTATTTAACTAGGCAAGTCGGTTAAGAACAAATTCTTATCTACAATGACAGCCTACTTGTAAAGCCCCCCGAGCCAAACCCTCCCCTAACCCAGACGACACTGGGCCAATAACTATGATGCAGCCGCCACTATGCTTGAAAATATGGAGAGTGGTACTCGTTAATGTGTTATGTTGTTTGGGGCAAATCCAATACAACACATTGTATTCAGGACAAAAAGTGAATTGCTTTTCCACATTTTGTGCAGTATTACTTTAGTGCCTTGTTGCAAACATGATGCATGTTTTGGATATTTTTATTCTGTACATTCTTCCTTCTTTTCACACTGTAATATTAGGTTAGTATTGTGGAGTAACTACAATGTTGTTGATCCATCCTCAGTTTTCTCCTATCACAACCATTAAACTCCTGATTTTAAATGTTTTTTTTTGTCATTCTGAACTTTATCCAGAATGTTATATTTCCTTTTGTGCGACTCGAGCCATTTCCCCTCCAGCTGTTCCATTCTCCATGTAGCCTGCTGCTACAGGTAACTGCCAAAATAAAGGAAACGCCAACAATCTCTTAATAGTCCGTTGGGCTGCCAGAACCGCTTCAATGCGCCTTGGCATAGATTCTACAAGTGTCTGGAACTTCCTGTGTGGAAGCACCCCATGCTTTCACTATAAGATTTTTTTCTTTAATGAATCTAAGGCAAAATATTTACGTCTCCCAGACCATGCCCAAATACCCTTCATTTGCATGAAGAAGAGACGCCGATACAGGGGCTGCAGATTCGGGTGCTTGGTGAGAATTTGTCGGTGGGTGGATAATCCACTTTTACCATCCATCCTACTGGCAAATGTGCAATCAATGGAGAATAAACTGGATGATCTCTGTTCGAGACTATCCTACCAACGGGACATTAACTGTAATATCTTATGTTTCACGTCCTCGTTCAGTTGTAGCTGAACGGGGACATAGATAATAGACAGTTATCGACAGAACAGCACACCTTTGGTAAGATGATGGGTGGTGGTCTGTCTATTTGTTAATAACAGCTAGTGCGTAATCTCTAATATTAAGGAAGTCTCAAGGTTAAGTACCTCATGACAAACTGTAGACCACACTATTTAACAAGAGTTTATCTATATTTTTCGTAGCTGTCTATTTAACACTACAAACCGATGCAGGCACTAAGACCGCACTCAGCGAGCTGTATAAGTCCATAAGCAAACGAGAATGCTCACCCAGAAGCGGCACTCCTAGTGGCCAGGGACTTTAATGCAGTAAAACTTTAAATTAATTTAACCTAATTTCTACCAAGATGTCACATGTGCAACTGGAGGAAAAAACCTTCTAGACCAACTTTACTCCACACACAAAGATGCGTACAAAGGGTGAGGTTTTTTTGTCGCCTGAGTAGCCTCGTTTCACTGCCTAAAATGAAACCATGTAATGTCAAATAATTAACATCCAATCACATTAACCATTACGGGAATTCCACTAATGGTCCGTATGTAGCCAAATGTAGCTGCTCCTCATGTTGGTATCTGTGCTGATGGAGCAAAAGCCATGACATGGAGACATAGTGGAGTGGTAACGTGCGTGCAAGCAGTTGCTCCCGTCGCCACTTGGGTACACTGCAGCATCCTTGCTGCCAAGGGAATGCCTCACAAATTGAAAGATGTTTTGGACACTACAGTGAAAATGGTTAACTTTGTTAAAGCAAGGCCCCTGAACTCTCGCTTATTTTCTGCTCTATGCAATGATATGGGCAGCGACCATGTAACGCTTTTACAACATACAGAAGTGCGCTGGTTATCAAGGGGCAAAGTATTGACATGTTTTTTTTAAATTGAGAGACAAGCTTAAAGTTTTCTTTATTGACCATCATTTTCACTTGTCTGATCCCTTGCATGATGACGAGTTTCTCACAAGACTGGCCTATCTGGTGTTTTTTTTCTCACCTAAATGATCTGAATCTAGGATTACATGGACTCTCCGCAACTACAGTTGAAGTCGGAAGTTTATATACACCTTAGCCAAATACATTTCATCTCAGTTTTTCACAATTCCTGACATTCAATCCTAGTAAAAATTCCCTGTGTTAGGTCAGTGAGGATCACCACTTTATTTTAAGAATGTGAAATGTCAGAATAATAGTAGAGAGAGCTTTTATTTCTTTCATCACATTCCCAGTGGGTCAGAAGTTCACACTTTGTTGTCCTTAAGCCATTTTTCCACAACTTTGGAAGTATGCTTGGGGTCATTGTCCATTTAGAAGACCCATTTGCGACCAGGCTTTAACTTCTTGACTGATGTCTTGAGATGTTGCTTCAATATATCCACATCATTTTTCTTTCTCATGATGCCATCTATTTTGTGAAGTGCACCAGTCCCTCCTGCAACAATACACCCCCACAACATGATGCTGCAACCCCCGTGCTTCACGGTTGGGATAGTGTTCTTCAGCTTGCAAGTGTCCCCCTTTTTCCTCCAAACATAACAATGGTCATTATGGCCAAACAATCCTATTTTTGTTTCATCAGACCAGAGGACATTTCTCCAAAAAGTACGATCTTTGTCCCCATGTGGAGTCGCAAACCATAGTCTGGATTTTTTAATGGTGGTTTTGGAGCAGTGGCTTCTTCCTTGCTGAGCGGCCTTTCAGGTTATGTTGGACTCGTTTTACTGTGGATATAGATACTTTTGTACCTGTTTCCTCCAGCATCTTCACAAGGTCCTTTGCTGTTGTTCTGGGATTCATTTGCACTTTTCGCACCAAAGTCCGTTCAGCTCTAGGAGACAGAACGCGTCTCCTTTCTGAGCGGTATGACGGCTGCGTGGTTCCATGGTGTTTATACTGGCGTACTATTGTTTGTACAGATGAACGTGATACCTTCAGGTGTTTGGAAATTGCTCCCATGGATGAATCAGACTTGTGGAGGTCTACAATTATTTTCTGAATTCTTGGCTGATTTCTTTTTATTTTCCCATGATGTCAAGCAAAGAGGCAGTGAGTTTGAAGGTAGGCCTTGAAATACATCCACAGGTACACCTCCAATTGACTCAAATTATGTCTATTAGCCTATCAGAAGCTTCTAAAGCCATGACATAATTTTCTGGAATTTTCCAAGCTGTTTAAAGGCACAGTCATCTTGGTGTATGTAAACTTCTGACCCACTGGAATTGTGATACAGTAAATTATAAGTGAAATAATCTGTCTGTAAACAATTGTTGGAAAAATTACTCGTGTCATGCACAAAGTAGATGTCCTAACCAACTTGCCAAAACTATAGTCTGTTAACAAGACATTTGTGGAGTGGTTGAAAATTAGTTTTAATGACTCCAACCTAAGTGTATGTAAACTTCCAACTTCAATTGTATATTCAATGTGTGGTACAAAATTGAGGCTAAGATTAAGAAGTTGGAGCTCTTCTCTGTCTGCATTAACATGGACAACCCACAGGTCTTTCCATCATTGAATTATTTTTTTGTGTGCAAATGAACTCAAGCTTACGGACAATGTCAAATGTGATATAGCGAAGCACCTGAGTGAGTTGGGTGTGCGATTACGCAGGTACTTTCCCGAAACGGATGACAAACAACTGGATTCATTATCCCTTTCATGCTCTGCCTCCAATCCACTTACCGATATCTGAACAAGAAAGCCTCATCGAAATTGCATCAAGCGGTTCTGTGAAAATTGAATTTAATTCAGAAGCCACTGACAGATTTCTGGATGGGGTGCGCTCAGAGTATTCTGCCTTGGCAAATCATGCTTTTAAGACACTGATGCCCTTTGCAACCACGTACCTGTGTGAGTGGTTTCTCGGCACTCACTAGCATGAAAAATAAATACAGGCACAGACTGTGTGTGGAAAATTATTTAAGACTGAGACTCTCCAATACAACCCAACATTGCAGAGTTATGTGCATGCATTCAAGCACACCCTTCTCATTAACCTGTGGTGAGTTATTCACAATTTTGGAAGAACAAATAAGGTTTTATATGTTTAGTGGCTAAATAAAGAACAAAATGATTGATTATTATTTGTGCCCTGGTCCTATAAGAGCTCTTTGTCACTTCCCACGAGCCGGGTTGTGACAAAAACTCACATTTATTAAACATAAGAATGAATGTATCTTATAGTGTGTGTGGCAGGCTTACAATGATGGCAAAAAAACAACATTTGAGAGTGAGCTGACCCTGGTGCTAGAGGGGGTACGCAGCTGGAGGTTGAATGTTTGAAGGGGTAAGGGACTATAAAAAGTTTGGGAACCACTTACCTACAACTATGAGACAGCCAATAGGGAGGAGGTCAGAGACCTGGCAATGTGGTACCAGGACAAAAACCTCTCCCTCAATGTGAGCAAGACAAGGAGGTGATTATGGACAACAGGAAAAGGAGGGCCGAGCACACCCACATTCACATCGGCGGGTTCTAGTGGAGCCGGTTGAGTACTTCAAGTTCCTTGGTGTCCACATCTCTAACAAACTATTATGGTCCAAACACACCAAGACAGTCATGAAGAGGGCACGACAATGCATATTCTGCTTCAGACTGGAAAGATTTGGCATGGGTCCTCAGATCCTCAAAGAATTGTACAGCTGCACAATCGAGAGCATCCACACTGGTTGCATCACTGTTTGGTATGGCAACAACTGACATCCGACCGCAAGGCGCTACAAAGGTTAGTGTGTGCATCCCAGTACATCACTACAAAAAAACTGCATTGTTGGTTAAGGGCTTGTAAGTAAGCATTTCACAGGAAGGACTACACCTGTTGTATTCGGCGCATGTTGTATCCCTCATTTACTCAAGTGTTTCCTTTATTTTTACTTGTAGAATTGATGGAGAAGTATTTCTCAAGTCGCAACAAAATGGAATTTAACGTTACAGATAAAGTTCAGAATTACTCAATTTCATGTGTACAACATCTAAAGACCTGCATCACTATACTGAGAGCTTTGATGTTTTTAAAGGATGTATTTGGGTATTTTTGGAGCATTTGTTCATGTTTTTCTGGGTCCCCATACTAAAAAACTAGGATGAGGAAGTTATTTGCTGTTTGGGGTAGTTTCTTAAAAACGTGAAATCACAAAAAAGTTGTCAGGACCGTTCTGTATCATCCCATAAAATTTTTTTACTTGGTTGTAAAAAATAACTTCTCTTTTAAAACAGTAACAGAGTATTTATTTACCACGTAAACATTTGGCTGTTTGGAAAGCCATTTTTCCACAACTTTGGAAAAACACATTGCCCAATAATTATTTTCAGGCAACGTACCAAAAATCCTATGTGAATTATACCTTGTCGGCATTCACCTTTTATATTTACATTTTTTTTGCCGGGAAGCGCAAGAGGAATTCAACTTTGACCCTGTTGTTGTGATCATTGTCATGGTAACCTGAGTGACTACACTGCTTTCATTTCTTCACATTAACAACAGTAATGGCCTAAATTCAAAGGCAAAGATGTTAGTTGTGTGTGTGATTTGTCACATGTGCAACCGGAGGAAAAAACCCTCTAGACCACCTTTACTCTACATACAGAGATACGTACAATGCTCTTCCTCGCCCTCCATTTGGCAAATCTGACCATAATTATATCTTCCGGATTCCTGCTTACAAGCAAAAACTCATCCCACAGTAATTTTAGAATGCATTGTTTGGAATTATAATGACCCAACCGAAGCCGGGCGGGGTTTCCACTTTGACGCCTCGCTCAATTAGAGCATGTCTCTTTTTGTGTTTTATTGCTGGCACTGTACAGATGTAGAATCTTAAATTGAGCCAGTTTGCTACAGGAAATGTGGATTATAAGTAATGGCCAAACATTTTTCATTTGGGCAAATCAAGTCTGACATTTTAAAGTGGAAACTACAAACTTAGAAGCCTTTTAAAAATCTTGAATACACTACAAGTTTGCATTTCCTGCAGTGTAGGAAAATTCGCCGCAACCAGAGTGATCAAATTAAGATCCCACATCTGGAGTCACACAAGAAAAATGTTTCCATTATTCAACTCACGTTGGCAAGCACTATAGCCTCTTTGCCTGACCATATTGCTTCACTCTGGGAGATGTCGCCAGTATCAGAGGCTAGCAAGCACCTAAATACAACAGTTGCACTGGTCATTTGCAATGGCTTGCCATTACATTAGCTCATTGGCATGTCACGGTGACATCCAGATGGTGGCTAATACTACAAGTTATTTCTCCCTCACCCATCGAAATTAGCAACTTTATTTTACTAGTGCCATGCTGCTGTTTCCAGCTAGCCAGCATAAACTAGCAGGGCTCATCAGGATGACAGAATCCATTAGCTTTCACTCAACTCTCGCTGTGCGACATACTTTGTCAATTTGTGTACCAGTTGTGTCCGTATAGCCTCTCCCTGCTAGTATACAGTATACAGTCACTGCTCTCACTCACCCGCCTGCTTCTGGTAAGTTTTTTTGCTTATACTTGTAAATCATTTGTAAATAATTACCTAGTAATGTCTTAATTTTCCTCTTATGATGAATAAAAAGTTGGCTACAGATACACTACATGACCAAAAGTATGTGGACACCTGCGCATTGAACATCTCATTACATCTCGTTACAAAATCATGGGCATTAACTTCTTATGGCTGCAGGGGCAGTATTGAGTAGCAGTCCCAGTTGCTCGTATATGCATATTATTATTAGTATTGGATAGAAAACACTCTGACGTTTCTAAAACTGTTTGAATGATGTCTGTGATTATAACAGAACTCATATGGCAGGCAAAAACCTGAGAAGATATCCAAACAAGAAGTGAGAAATCTGAGGTTGGTCGATTTTCAACCCAGCCCCTATTGAATACACAATGGGATATTGGTTATGTTGAACTTCCACTAGATGTCAACAGTCTTTAGAAACTTGAATGAGGCTTCTACTGTGATGTGGGGCTGGATGAGAGCTCTTTGAGTCAGTGGTCTGGCAGAGAGCCAGGTCCTGGTCATGCGCATTACACATGAAAGCGACCTGCGTTCCATGGCTTTTCTACAGACAATGGAATTCTCCAGTTGGAACGTTATTGAAGATTTATGATAAAAACATCCTAAAGATTGATTCTATACTTAGTTTGAAATGTTTCTATGACCTGTAATATAACTTTTTGAAGTTTTCGTCCGACGTTCGGGTGGACCTGTACGAGCGTTTGGATTTGTGTACCTAACTCCCTAACAAAAGTAACTTACTTGGACATAAATAATGTACATTATCAAACAAATCAAACATTTATTGTGGAACTAGGATTCCTGGGAGTGCATTCTGATGAAGATCATCAAAGGTAAGGGAATATTTATAATGTTATTTCTGATTTCTGTTGACTCCTCTCTTTGGCTGGAAAAATGGCTGTTTTTTTCTGTGAGTTGGTGGTCACCTAACATAAACGTTTGTGGTCCTTTTAGCTGTAAAGCCTATTTGAAATTGGAATGTGGTGGGATTAACAACAAGATTACCTTTAAAACGGTATAACATGTATGTTTGAGGAATTTTAATTATGAGATTTCTGTTGTTTTGAATTTGGCACCCTGCACTTTCACTGGCTGTTGTCATATCGATTGCAGCCCTAAGACGTTTTAATATGGAGTTGGTGCCCCCCTTTCTGCCATAACAGCCTCAACTCTTCTGGGAAGGCTCTCCACTAGATGTTGGAACATTGTTGTGAGGACTTGCTTCCATTTAGCCATGAGAATTAGTGATGTCTGGCACAGATGTTGGTCGATTAGACCTGGATCGCAGTCGGCATTCCAATTAATCCCAAAAGTGTTCAATGGGGTTGAGGTCAGGGCTCTGTGCATACCAGTTAAGTTCTTCCACACCGATCTCGATAAACCATTTCTGTATATATATAGGACAGAACACACATCACGACAAGAGACACCTCAACACTACATAAAGAGAGACCTAAGACAACAACAGCATGCCAGCAACACATGGCAACACAACATGGCAGCAGCACAACATGGTACCAGCACATAACATGGTACAAACATTATTAGGCACAGACAACAGCACAAAGGGCAAGAAGGTAGAGACAACAATACATCATGCGACGCAGCCACAACTGTCAGTAAGAGGCCGCGTGCTTTACACCATTCAAGCCCACGCTTGGCATTGCGCATGGTGATCTTAGGCTTGTGTGTGGCTGCTCGGCGATGGAAACCCATTTCATGAAGCTCCCAAAGAACAGTTCATGTACTGACGTTGCTTACAGTGGCAGTTTGTAACCCGGTAGTGAGTGTTGCAACCAAGGACAGACAATTTTTAAGCGCTACGCGCTTATGTAGCCTGCAACTTCGCGACTGAGCCTAGACGTTTCCACTTCACAAGAACAGCCATTAAAGTTTACCAGGGCAGACATTTTACAAACTGACTTGTTGGCCATTCTACTGCCAATGTTTGTCAATGGAGATTGCATGGCCGTGTGCTCGGTTTTATATATCTGTCAGCAACGGGTGTGGCTGAAATAGCTGAATCCACTTATTTGAAGGGATGTCCACATACTTTTGTGTATATATATTGTATGTTCTAGTAATTATATGATCTGGCTAGCCAGCTAGATAGCTAACAAGCTAACTTTTAGCACCAAACCAAAATATTGTTGTCTAGAAAGTTGCTTTTAGTTGCCTGGCTTGCTAGATTATCACCACTGTGACCCTGCTGGTCATCAATGAACATTTGAACATCATGAAGAACTATCTAGCCTTAATGGCCATGTACTCTTATCTCCACCGCCACAGCCAGAAGAGGACTGGCCACCCCTCAGAGCCTGGTTATTCTCTAGGTTTCTTTTTAGGTTCTTGCCTTTCTAGGGAGTTTTTCCTAGCCACCGTGCTTCTACATCTGCATTGCTTGCTCTGTGGGGTTTTAGGCTGGGTTTCTGTATAAACACTTTCTGACATCTGCTGATGTAAAAAGGGCTTTATGCCAATCAATCAAATCTATTTATATCTTAAATAATTGTTAACTGGTACAGCTCATAATGCATAAAAATGCCGCCTCTGCATTATATTAAGCCGTAGGCAGAAATTTACCAAAATTATTACTAGGCGGAAATAAACTAAATAACTTTGCTATCAGCAATATGTTTCGGATATAAAGAGAAGACTGAAAAAAGTTGGTAAAGTTGTCGGAAATACGTCTTAGTATGAAAGGGATATACACTGAATGTACAAAACATCAGGAATACCTGCCTCAATTCGTCGGGGCATGAACTCTACATGGTGTCAAGCCTTTCACAGGGATGCTGGCCCATGTGTCAAGTTGGCTGGATGTCCTTTGGGTGGTGGAACATTGTTGATACACAAGGGAAACTGTTGTGTGAAAAACCCAGCAGAGTTGAAGTTCTTGACACACTCAAACCGGTGTGCCTGGAAAATACTACCATACCCCATTCAAAGGCACTTAAATCTTTTGTCTTGCCCATTCACCTCAATGGCACACGTACACAATTCATGTCTCAATTGTCTCAAGGCTTAAAAATCCTTATTTTTAAGCAGTCTCCTCCCCTTCATCTACACTGATTCTGGCCCTTCTTTGAACCTCCAGACGAGCTTCAATACCATACAACTCTCCATCCGTGGCCCCCAACTGCTCTTAAATGCAAGTAAAACTAAATGCATGCTATTCAACCGATCGCTGTCCGCACCTTCCCGCCCGCCCGCCCAGTATCATTACTCTGGCTGGTTCTGACTTAGAATATGTGGACAACTACAAATACCTAGGTGTCTGGTTAGACTGTAAACTCTCCTTCCAGACTCTCATTAAGCATCTCTAATCCAAAATGAAATCTAGAATCGGCTTCCTATTTTGCAACAAAGCCTCCTTCACTCATGCTGCCAAACATACCCTTGTAAAACTGACTATCCTACCGATCCTTGACTTCGGTGATGTAATTTACAAAATAGCCTCCAACACTCTACTCAGCAAATTGGATGCAGTCTATCACAGTGACATCCGTTTTCTCACCAAAACCCCATATACTACCCACCACTGTGACCTGTATGCTCTCCTTGGCTAACCCTCGCTTCATATTCGTTGCCAAACCCACTGGCTCCATGTCATCTATGAGTCTTTGCTAGGTAAAGCTCCTCCTTATCTCAGCTCACTGGTCACCATAGCAGCACCCACCCGTAGCACGTGCTCCAGCAGGTATATTTCACTGGTCACCCCCAAAGCCAATTTCTCATTTGGCCATCTTTCCTTCCAGTTCTCTGCTGCCAATGACTGGAACTAATTGCAAAAATCACTGAAGATGGAGTCTCATATCTCCCTCACTAACTTTAAGCATCAGCTGTCAGAGCAGCTCACAGATCATTGCACCTGTACATAGCCCATCTGTAAATAGCCCATCCAACTACCTCATCCCCATATTGTTATTTTTTTTCTCTCCTTTGCACCCCACTATCTCTACTTGCACATTCATCTTCTGCACATCTATCACTCCAGTGTTTAATTTCTAAATTGTAATTACTTTGCCACCATGGCCTATTTATTGCCTTACCTCCCTTATCTTACCTCATTTGCACATACTGTATATAGATTTATTTTCCTATTGTGTTATTGACTATGTTTGTTTTACTCCATGTGTAACTCTGTGTTGTTTGTGTTGCTTTGCTTTATCTTGGCCAGGTTGCAGTTGTAAATGAGAACTTGTTCTCAACTGGCCCACTTGGTTAAATAAAGGTGAAATATATATATATATTTTTTTTAAGTGGATTTAACATGCGACACCAATAAGGGATGATAGCTTTCATCTGTATTCACGTGGCCAATCTGTCATGTAAAGAGCAGGTGTTCCTAATGTTTGTACACTCAGTGTAAGTCTTTAGGTGGCCTTTGTTTTTCCATGTTTTCTACCCCCTACCCCTTTCAGATATACAAAAAGCTGGTAAAAAAAAAAAAGGTAAATTAGTGGTATTGTCTTCCGGATGTTTCTCACGGGAAACGTGTGAAGCGAGGCAGAGCAACATTCAGGAGTTTTGGGGGGGGGGGGGGTCTTTTCCTCTCAGGGTTCAGCTGGATACTGGCTTGATGGGTCAGCCAGAAGGCCACATGCCAGCTAGCTCCTGTGTCTTGTAAGTTGGGTTCCTGGTCAAAGGTCTTGACTTGTCATGACCAGGGTGAACCTTTTTTAGTTTTTAATTACATGCATCAGATTGGAGACGGATGGTGGTATCACCCTTTAGTTTATTGACGAGGCAGAAGACTGTTGGGCATTAGTTACTGGTAGAGAGATACACGAGCTTCGTGTTCAAAGGGTACCCATAGGTTGTTGTTGTGATTTCCTCCCCCCCGCAATGGTCTAAATCCAGAAGGCTCACACTCTGTTGACATGTTCAGGCTGAGGCAAGGTGTGCTGGTCATGTTTCCCAATTAGCTTACAGATGGTATAGGTTATGTAATGTTTTTGTATTGACTTTACTTAAACAGGAAATGTATAGAAGATATTGATCAGCTGAGCAGTGTGGTGTTAAATTAAATGAGCTGACTGATGCTGCAGGCTATGTCACTTCTTTGCCTAAGAAAGCACAAAGAGGAGGAAATGAAATCTTCAAAGATAAATTGCAAACCACTGTTAAAAGATGGCATTTCCATATCCTTGTGCAATGGTTCCTCGACCTGTCTATCTTGGACGTGATGGAAATGTATCAGCTGTGAAAACATTATAGCCTGAGCTATCAGCAACGTCCGTACCAAGAAGTGATTGTGTCAGCATTGAATATGCTACATTTCTATAAATTCTGATGCCAGCAGGATGCCTACTGCCTCACTTATTGGGGAAAAAATCGTAAATGCGCATTCTTCATGAATTTGCCATCGTGACTTATCCATCTCTGTCTTTGTTAACAGGATTCTTACCCTCCATCTTCCCTTATCTCTGGTGATTCAACGTGGTATAATGTGATGCAGGAACATCAGTGGCGCCAGTGAGATAAAGCATGGGATTGCCCCCCAGAGACAGGAACCACACTCCTATTCCTGAGGTTGAGGTCCCTGGCCCCAGAGGGCCACATGATAGACGGCTAGAAGCTAGCTCTGAGGTGAGTGGACTCATTATGACTATTTGGTCTGTGTCACTGATATCTGCAGTGCTAGGGAATTGACTGCTAAAAAATAATACACTTTACAGTTTCTATTGAGGTTAGATTTCGTATAGTTGTTGAGGTATCACACTGAAGCCCCTGTAGGTGATTGTCACCATCCAATGAGCAGCGCCTCATCAATATTGGTCAATATTGGGGACGTACAGGTAACAGCCAAACATGGTTTTAGAGATTCTCTGGTACTTTTGTATGCTTTTTAGCCAGTAGTTCTGAAAGTAGCACTCTCGAGCCAAAAGTGATCCCCAAAAATGTAGTACTACGTCTTTCCCACTCTGCTGTGTGTGCATGATGTGCCTCTTGCTAGCTGTCACTCAAATGGCGAGGGGCAGAAGCTCATTGGTTGAACTCTAATTGCTATGGGGCTGGCCGACGTGGGGGGAAATGTAGGGAAAATGGCGCAGCACAGCTTCCAGAAAGAAGTCGCTTTCAAACTAGGGATTTTGTGGCTAATTGAGGTAAAACAGTAATTCTGCTCATAGATTATGCACAAAGTATGAACTACACATTGACACATGTCAATGGGGCGGCAGGGTAGCCTGGTGGTTAGAGCGTTGGACTAGTAACCGAAAGGTTGCAAGTTCGAATCCCCGAGCTGACAAGGTACAAATCTGTCGTTCTGCCCCTGAACAGGCAGTTAACCCACTGTTCCTAGGCCGTCATTGAAAATAAGAATTTGTTCTTAACTGACTTGCCTAGTTAAATAAAGGTAAATACATCCAGCCCAAAGCGAAAGGTTTAAAAAATATGTTGTAGTTGCCAAAGTTCCAGAGCATGTCTAAAAGGGCCAGAACAGCTTCAATGCACCTTGGAATACAGTAGCTATAAATGGGGACATGCAATTTTTACTTCATATGTCATAAAGTGATTTGATCAACTATTTTGCTATTTGTTGAAATTAAGGTTAAGAAGGATTGCGAGGGGAGCATTTTACAGCTAATATTGAGAAGGAACTTCCCCTAGCTAGCTTATGTTGACCATTAGAATTAGCCAGTCTAACGTCTGCACCATGACCTTGAGTACGTCCAGCTAATGACTTTCCATTGGTGTCGGTTACAACAGTGGGTCATGCCTGAGATTTGAGTGTCACAGTGCTACAGGCTTAGCTGGATTAGACCCCCCCCCCCCCCCCCCCCCAAGCTCCTGTTGAGCTTGGAGATTTAGTGGTCACTGACTGAGCCCCTCCATTGCGTCTCCATTGAGGCTGGCTTGTACAGGAGAAAGTGAATGGAGTCGTCTGTCCACTGTGTCCAGGGTCAGTCCCGCCACCATTGCACAGGGGAAGAGTGGGGAAAGCAAGGGGCTTCTCTGGAGTGAACCAATGCCAAAAGGAGAACAAGATTAAGTGAGTGATAGAGCTGGGAAGTGAAGAGAGGGAACGAAAGAGGGGGTAATAGAGAGGCCATCTGTTGATTTTTAATTATTTTCAATCTGAGATTCTCCTTGATGAATTATTCAAGTCTTCATCAAAAGGCAGTTTTTTTTTCTCCTTTCTTCATCTTTGTCTTTATTTGCTCCTTTCTCTTCGTTTTTCTTTAAGGAGTGTATTATTTCTCTGGGCGGTTTACTCTCCCATGTAAATTAATGGACGCTATTGACGTCAAACGGCACTTCTGCTGCGGTTGTAATCTGCTGTGAGATTATTTAAATGCATGAGAGGAGGCTGTCTGGTTGTGGAAACTCTGTTTTATCAGTGCGGCAGTCTATTTCTGGCACTGTGGTTAAATTACTTTTTTAAATTTCCCTTTGATTTTGTATACATCGCTGTGCAGGAACCTCATCCACTCGACTGTCTATTTGTCTCAGTAGTTCATGAATATGGTTTCAATCCATTCTTGGAATTCATGCCGAGTTCTTGGTTTTCAGTCAACAGAGGTTATACTGTATCACCACATGATTTCAACAATGTTTTTTCACTGTTTTGGAAAAGAGATAAAACTACAGCAGAGTCCACTACCCGTTTTCCTTATCAGTTGTGACTGGTATAAAGTGATATTTAGACAAATGTATCTTGTCTTAGGCACTCATTTTGGGACCAGGTGCACAAACATCACTGACACTTGCAGACACACATGCTCGCTAACAACTGCTAGCCCCCCAGGATGGCAAACATTCCAATGGAGAGAGGGAATGGGTGGGGGCATACCGGGGATAATGATGACCAATATCCCTCTTCACAAAAAGATGTAGGCTGGGTGACCTAATGGGCTATGAATTCAAAACTCTTTACTTGACTACCACACTGTCAAGTTGGCTTCTGTGGACATTGGTTAGATATAGTTCAGTCTGTTGGTAGTCTAATATAAGTTCTCTAAACCTAGGCAAAAAAATATTACCACGAAAGACTAAGAAAGGAACAGTCTTGCTAGTTATCAGACCTCCAGGACATTATTACTTTCACAACCAGATCTCATTAGAAGTGTCTACTCTATGTGAAACTGTGCTCTGATTCTCCATAATGGCCATCCCTGTGGGACACACTGTGAGCCCCTGGAGGGTCCCTGTAGCACATATGCTACCCTTACTGTGTGGGTGTTCATAAAGATTAACGACATATGACAACTGATCTCACATTCCACAAATCTCTGGGGACAAGTGTGTGTAATGTGTAAGCATGGGTTTCTGAGTTTATGCACTATGAGGGGGGAGTTGAGGTGTGTGTGCCTATATCACTTTGGGTGACCCGATCAGATTCACATAGAAATGTGAGTTATAGCTCTGTCATTCTCATTGAAAGCAAGTCTAAGATGGCACCGTACTGGATGGCTGTCATTTTGTAAGCTCCGACCCAACTTATTATTTTGTTGTTTATTTTTATTTTACTTTCACAATGTATGCTATTATTTCTTACAGCCGACAATAACTTTTGAACATCAGCTCGGCAGTTACTTACCCCAATTCCGGCTTCTACTTCAACTCATCTGCCCTGGGCTCTCTCTGTAATTCCGACCCAATTTTTAGGCTACCCAAGAGGAAACGCTGGCATTACAGAGGCAGGGAGGGGGGGGTCCTGGTGATATGGAAGCGAAGGGAAAACCGGTCACGTCTTCCCTCATTCTACTGACCAGTCACTCCATAATAAGATGGATGAATCTGAATGCGGATTTGCTACCAACGGGAGTCTCAATTGCAATATTCTTTGCTTTTCTGAAACATGGCTCTTGGACAGCACCCCCCATGGCTATCCAACTCAATCAATTTTCCAGTCGGGGAAATTGAGTGGGGAGGGGTTTGCCTCTACATCAACACCAACTGGTGTGTGTCGACCCACTGTTCACCCGACTTGGAATACCTGATGGTCAAATACCGACCTTTCTACCTCCCGAGGGAATTTTCAGCTGTTATCTTGACTGTTGTATACATTACACCTCAGTACAATAAAAATAACAAGCTGGCACTTAACGAACTGTACAACGCTATAAACAAGCAAGAAAACCTACATCCAGAGGCTGCCTGTCTGGTTGCCCGGAGATTTTAATTCCGCATCACTAAAATGCGTGTTGGCCAACTTCCATCAACACGTCTCCACGCCACTGTCGTTATACCCCCAAGCAAGCATACAAGGCCCTCCCTCATCCGCCATTCCGCAAACCAGATCATGACTCCGTACTCCTGCTTCCTGTTAACAAGCAGAAACCCAAACAGGAAGTACCCTTGACTCGCTCTTTTGAGAAATGGTCACCAGAATCTGAGATGATGCTACAGGACTGCTTTGCTAGCGTTGAATAGAATATGTTTCGAGACTCCACCGATAACATTGATGAGCTATAATCTAAATTTGATCACATTCACATTTTCTCCTGACACACAAATGGACTATAAATGCATAACGTTACCAATTAGGTAACCCTGACCAGATGGACAGGGCGCATTGGCTGTATGCAGCTGCTCTTATTAGTAGCCTACAGTTAATAGTATAAAAATAGTATAGTTTTTATCCCATACCCCATGTCAGATTTCTAATGTTTAGATGTAGCCTAGGCTGCTACAACATTTGTGTCATGAGTTTTTGCTTGTGTCTGTCCGGAGTGATTATGTGTTATCATCTTTGCTAAATAAATACCGGAGGAAAGTGCAAAGCCTACTTGAGTGCACACGGAAACATGTGCTGCGTCAACCTCTCTAATGATGCGATGGAAGCTATCAAATCATTCAGAATTGTCTTCGACATCCCAGAAAAGATGTTCAGCATGTAAAGCATCGTAACATGCAATTACAGGCAGCTTGATGAAAGGCTCCGTGTTAACCAGCTATACATTTGATATCAGTTGGTATTGAATGCCCTCACCTTTTCATCCTTATTCATGAAACTGATCTCAGGCAGAGGTCGACCCTTGCTTATAATTTGCAACTTTTCTGTGTACCCTAGAGAATAAAAGGGGTTCTTCAACAAAAATCCACAACATTTTTGGCACCGTTGGCCATTCTATAATTCGGGCGGAGAAAACTGCACACAAGTTAGTAAGGCAAATGTGAATAAATTGCACTAACTGGACACAAAAATAAAGTTACAAACCCAAGACAACAATTGATAATATACCTCATCCATCTCCTGTAATTTTTTATTTATTTTTTTGAATAATGTCCCAAAAATGCTCAACTATCACTCTTCACTCTTTAATCTCTATCCAACAATGTCACCAAGCTTCTCAACACACAGAACCCCCATAATGCTCTGTGGCACAATCCCAATACAACACACTAGGTTCATTTTCTGATCCTACATCTATGATTGGATGGACAACATGTCAGTTCATACTGAAAAAGCTTTGATTGGTTGGAGGGTGTCCTCCGGGAGTGGTCATAATTACCATGTATGTCAATGGAAGGGGGTGAGGCCACCAGTTTTCAGTTCTTTCCACAGATTCTCGATTGGATTCAGGTCTGGACTTTGACTTGGCCATTCTAACACCTGGATATGTTTATTTTTGAACCATTCCATTGTAGATTTTGCTTTATGTTTTGGATCATTGTCTTGTTGGAAGACAAATCTCCGTCCCAGTCTCAGGTCTTTTGCAGACTCCATCAGGTTTTCTTCCAGAATGGTCCTGTATTTGGCTCCATCCATCTTCCCATCAATTTTAACCATCTTCCCTGTCCCTGCTGAAGAAAAGCAGGCCCAAACCATTATGCTGCCACCACCATGTTTGACAGTGGGGATGGTGTGTTCAGCTGTGTTGCTTTTACGCCAAACATAACGTTTTGCATTGTTGCCAAAAAGTTCAATTTTGGTTTCATCTGACCAGAGCACCTTCTTCCACATGTTTGGTGTGTCTCCCAGGTGGCTTGTGGCAATCTTTAAACTACACTTTTTATGGATATCTTTAAGAAATGGCTTTCTTCTTGCCACTCTTCCATAAAGGCCAGATTTGTGCAATATACGACTGATTGTTGTCCTATGGACAGAGTCTCCCACCTCAGCTGTAGATCTCTGCAGTTCATCCAGAGTGATCATGGGCCTCTTGGCTGCATCTCTGATCAGTCTTCTCCTTGAATAAGCTGAAAGTTTAGAGGGACGGCCAGGTCTTGGTAGATTTGCAGTGGTCTGATACTCCTTCCATTTCAATATTATCGCTTGCACAGTGCTCCTTGGGATGTTTAAAGCTTGGGAAATATTTTTGTATCCAAATCCGGCTTTAAACTTCTTCACAACAGTATCTCGGACCTGCCTGGTGTGTTCCTTGTTCTTCATGATGCTCTCTGCGCTTTTAACGGACCTCTGAGACTATCACAGTGCAGGTGCATTTATACGGAGACTTGATTACACACAGGTGGATTGTATTTATCATCATTAGTCATTTAGGTCAACATTGGATCATTCAGAGATCCTCACTGAACTTCTGGAGAGAGTTTGCTGCACTGAAAGTAAAGGGGCTGAATAATTTTGCACGCCCAATTTTTCAGTTTTTGATTTGTTAAAAAAGTTTGAAATATCCAATAAATGTCGTTCCACTTCATGATGGTGTCCCACTTGTTGTTGATTCTTCACAAAAAAAATACAGTTTTATATCTTTATGTTTGAAGCCTGAAATGTGGCAAAAGGTCGCAAAGTTCAAGGGGGCCGAATACTTTCGCAAGGCACTGTATTTTGTATAGTTTTATCTAAAAAGGATAACTTAAAAAAAAAATGTTTGACAATTTAAAAAAAATTACATTTCACTGAGGATGATCCTCTTCCTCACCTGTCCTCTGAGGAGCCTTCACTTATATATATATATACACACACATACACACAAACACAACATGTAAAGTGTTGGTCTCATGTTTCATGAGCTGAGAGAAAAGATTCCAGACATTTTCCATACACACAAAAAGCTTATTTCTCAAGAATCTGAGACCAGCCACCTGGACAGCTGATGAAACTGAGGAGTATTTATATTAGTACTAAAGCCCTTTAGTGGGGAAAAACTCATTCTGATTGGCTGGGCCTGGCTCCCAAGTGGGTGGGCCTAGTATTACATTGTTAATGATTATTTATTGTTGGGTTTTTGAGTTTGCAAGAAAGTAATTTCACTGTGCATGTGACATTAACTTGAAACTTTGTGTGCTATTCCCATTCTTTTACGTTTAGTTTTTGAGTATTTTACTCTTGGTTATGTGCTTCAAACAAATTAAACTATATTTTTGGTTATTTTAAATACTTTTCACAGCGGTTTAGATGGTACAATGATTCTCTACACTATATATTGCTTGTTTTGTCACAAACTGAAATTAGGCAAACTATTAGAATTTTAGGAAATGGGGGTGCGATTTCTGCATATTGCACCTTTTTTAAAAGAAAGATTCACCCATTCTGAATGTTATATTGTTTTTTTCACCTCTGAGTGATGTTCTATCGATTTCCCATTGTAATTTCATGGGAATCTGAGTTAATGCCATTCAAACAGGCAGAAATACAGCCGGGTGTGATGACCAGTGGTACAAATGAAAATGTATGCAATCACTACGGCATTTCGCTCTGGATAAGAGCATCTGCTAGTTGACTAAAATGTAAATGTATTCATTTTTCAGTGGGGACCCCATTTTTTTTTTCTGGCAAAATTTCTGGTGACCCATTTTATTTTCCCACGGATTTCTTGCAACCCAACCCAACCCAAAATCGAATGACACATCAACAAATAACCTCCAATTCATTGCATTTTTATCTCTTATCAAAATGAGAAAAAAACTATAAATACATGTACAATTTTATTTTTTATTTTTTTAATACCACTGGCTTAAGGTGACAGAGCAGGGTCAGGCATGCTTTCACATTGTCTGCTAGAATTCTGTATGTGTGTGTGTCCATTATACCTGAGAACTCCCTGGACACTAGCCCTCTGACATTTACACATTCACACATCATTGTTCCACTGCTTCCTTACAATAACTCACAAGGACGTTTGATTAGATTTCACTTCACACAGATGAGGTAGTTTGTTATTCTAAATCAAGCTCACTGTTGTTGTTCAGATGTGCCATCTTTCACCATCCATCCAATCTCGTTTTGTTCTCACTTTTGCTGATAGGGAGTTAACTCTCTGTTCTAAGGCACATGGCTGCTATTTAAAATGTCAATATGCTAGCTCTATCTGTATGGGTACTTACTTTCTGTGACCTTTGCGGATGAAGTGGAGAAGAGAAGGTTTAATGTAGAGTAATCCTTTTGCCCTGGTGTCAGACACTCTACCCTCAATATGCAGTAGAGTAAAACTTACCGTATGCTTCACAGTCAACAGTTTGTGAATATATTATGACACATTTTTATTTGTTTTGATGTTCAGCAGGAATTTTTTCAGCTTTCGAGCACTTTTTTTTCTTTCTTGAGGCTTGCCGAAGTTGGTGATTGGTCAACAGTAGGAATTCTTCAATTAAGTGTTTGTCATTCAACGACAGCCGACAAGTTTTCTCATGCACATTTTTTTCACTTGAGAAATACTGCACATTTTAAATTCCAGCGCTTCACTTGACTTTACTTCAAAATCCCAAGCGTGTTAGCCGTCTACGGCCATCTTAGATGTAAAATTGCGTGACCTATGAACTCTTCTGCAAAAACGTCTCAATTAATTACATATTTATTTTATCTTAGATTAATAAAGACTATATTTTGAAGAAGTGTACTGGCTACAGTGCATCAAGAGGGACAAACGCAAATACTGCAGCTTTTTTCTTGTTTTTCAAGTGAAGGTATTTTAAGGGAGGATGCGAGCACAGACATTAATTTTGCCCAGCCGAGTTCTGCTAGGAGCAAACCGAACCTATGTATGCGGATGCCTTAAGCCCCCTCACCCACACCCTAAACAAATCCCACCTTGGTGTGGTCCAGCTGGTTTGGGTGTCAGGCAGTGTGTGTACAGACACATGCATACACACAGTGCGTACAGTGTTCCCCTCCTAGCTTCCCCCTTCCCTTTTGATGTGTGCTGTGTGGATGCAGCCCCTCTTATTTTTATATATTTATTCATTCTTACCCTCTCCCTAGGCAGGGATTTGAGTCCCACTTGGCTTGCCTTCTCTTTCTCTCTCCTCACCTCGCTCTCTTTCTCAAAATAAGCAAACTGGAATCCAACTGACTGAATTGGTCACAATTAAACAGTAGGATTCTGTATCAGCAGGGTGCAGGCTGGTTTGGGGACCTAATACCACAAAAGCAAGATATTATTTTATAAAGCACATCTTCATAACAGGCAGCGTGAAGGACACCGAAAATGACCCTCTCTGGGGGTAGTCTACAAAATGTACAGTAGTGCGTTGTGTTTGGCGATCTAAGTTAGAAGAAAAAAAATCTGGATGGTTGGTTCTGGGTAAAAACATCTGCTAAATGAATAAATGTATGATGAATAGCTACACAGCAGACAACGGGGTAGTCCTATATACTTGTCATGACCGAGACACAGGCCTCTGTACCAGATAAACACTCAGAAGAACAGCTGATACTACACATGCTTGTCTTCTCTAACCTTATTACAAGATATGAAAATACATTTGGAGAGCTTATATCTATATACACTACCGGTCAAAGGTTTTAGAACACCTACTCATTCAAGGGTTTTTCTTTTCTTTTTATTATTTTATACATTGTAGAATAATAGTGAAGACATCAAAACCATGAAATAACACATATGGAATCATGTAGTAACCAAAAAAGTGTTAAACAAATCAAAATATATTTTATATTTGAGATTCTTCAAAGTAGCCACCCTTTGGCTTGATGACAGCTTTGCACACTCTTGGCATTCTCTCAAGCAGCTTCACTTGGAATGATTTTCCAACAGTATTGAAGGAGTTCCCACATATGCTGAGCACTTGTTGGCTGCTTTTCCTTCACTCTGCGGTCCGACTCATCCAAAACCATCTCAATTTGGTTGACGTCAGGGGATTGTGGAGGCCAGGTCAGTTCTAAATAAATAAAACAGTGTCACCAGCAAAGCACCCCCACACCATAACACCTCCTTTTCCATAAATTATGGTGGGAAATACACATGCAGAGATCATCCGTTCACCCAAACTGCGTCTCACAAAGACACGGCGGTTGGAACCAAAAATCTAAAATTTGGACTCCAGACCAAAGGACAAATTTCCATCGGTTTAATGTCCATTGCTCGTGTTTCTTGGCCCAAGCAAGTCTCTTCTTCTTATTGGTGTCCTTTAACCTCTCTAGGGTATGTGGGATCCTAGTGTCCCATCTGGCCAACATCCAGTGAGATTGCAGAGCGCCAAATTCAAATACAGAAATGCTCATTATAGAAATTCAGAAAACAAAACATATTTTACATAGGTTTAAAGATTTAACTTCTTGTTAATCCAACCACGGTGTCAGATTTATAAAATGCTTTTTGGCGAAAGCATACCTAGCCCAGAACATACCTAGCCCAGAACATAGCCCAGTTGACAAATTATTACAAACAGTTATTACCAACCAAGCAGAAGCGTTACAAAACTCAGAAATAGAGATACAATTAATCCCTTACCTTTGATGATCTTCATATGGTGGCACTCAGAAGACATTCATTTACTCAATAAATGTTCCTTTTGTTCGGAAGTCTCTTTATATCCAAAAACCTCCGTTTTGTTTGCGCATTTTCTTCAGTAATCCACAGGCTCAAACGCAGTCAAAACAGGCAGACAAAAAAATACAAATTGTATCCGTAAATTTCATAGAAACATGTCAAACGATGTTTATATTCAATCCTCAGGTTTTTTTTAGCCTAAATGATCTATAATATTTCAACCGGACAATAACGTTGTCAATATAAAAGGTAAACAAGAAATGCACTCTCTTGGGATTGCGCATGAAAAAGCTCTGTGACACGTCAGGGTCCACTCATTCAGACTGGTCTTACTCCCTAATTTATAAGAAACAATTTCTAAAAGACTGTTGACATCTAGTGGAAGGCATAGAAACTGCAAATTGAGTCCCATGTCAATGGATACTGCAATGGCATTGAATAGAAAACTACAACCCCCCCCCCAAAAAATATTTTTCTCAGGTTTTCGCCTGCCAAATCAGTTCTGTTATACTCACAGACACTATTTCAACAGTTTTGGAAACTTTAGTGTTTTCTATCCAAATATACCATATGCATATCATATCTTCTGGGCACGAGTAGCAGGCAGTTTAATTTGGGCATGCTTTTCATCCAAAATTCCGAATGCTGCCCTCTACCTTAGAGAGGTTCAGGCCTGATTCACACAGTCTCCTCTGAACGGTTGATGTGTCTATTACTTGAACTCTGTGAAGAATTTACAGTTGAAGTCGGAAGTTTACATACACCTCAGCCAAATACATTTAAACTCAGTTTTTCACAATTCCTGAAATATAATCCTAATAAAGATTCCCTGTTTTAGGTCAGTTAGGATCACCACTTTATTTTAAGAATGTGAAATGTCAGAGTAATAGTAGAGAGACTGGTTTATTTAAGCTTTTATTTCTTTCATCACATTCCCAGTTGGTCAGAAGTTTACATACACTAAATTAGTATTTGGTAGAATTGCCTTTAAATTGTTTAACTTGGGTCAAACATTTCGGGAGGCCTTCCACAAGCTTCCCACAATAAGTTGGATGAACTTTGGCCCATTCCTTCTGACAGAGCTGGTGTAACTGAGTCAAGTTTGTATGCCTCCTTGCTCGCACACACTTTTTTAGTTCTGCCCACAAATGTTCTATCGGATTGAGGTCAGGGCTTTGTGATGGCCACTCCAATACCTTGACTTTGTTGTCCTTAAGCCATTTTGCCACAACTTTGGAAGTATGCTTGGGGTCATTGTCCATTTGAAAGACCCATTTGCGACCAAGCTTTAACTGATGTCTTGATGTTGCTTCAATATGTCCACATAATTTTTCTTTCTCATGATGCCATCTATTTCCAAGTGCAACAGTCCCTCCTGCAACAATGCACCCTCACAACACGATGCTGCCACCCCCATTGCTTCAATATATCTTGTGAAGTGCACCACTCCCTCCTGCAGCAAAGCATCCCCACAACATGATGCTGTTTCACGGTTGGGATGGTGTTCTTCGGCTTGCAGGCCTCCCCCTTTTTCCTCCAAACATAATGATGGTCATTATGGCCAAACAGTTCTATTTTTGTTTCATCAGACCAGAGGACATTTCTTCAAACAGTACAATCTTTGTCCCCATGTGCAGTTGGAAACCGTAGTCTGGCTTTTTTATGGCGGTTTTGGAGCAGTGGCTTTTTCCTTGCTGAGCGGCCTTTCAGGTTATGTCGATATAGGACTCGTTTTACTGTGGATATAGATACTTTTGTACCTGTTTCCTCCGGCATCTTCACAAGGTCCTTTGCTGTTGTTCTGGGATTGATTTGCACTTTTTGCACCAAAGTACATTCATCTCTAGGAGACAGAATGCGTCTCCTTCCTGAGCGGTATGACAGCTGCGTGGTGTTTATACTTGCGTACTATTGTTTGTACAGATGAACGTGGTACCTTCAGACGTTTAGAAATTGCTCCCAAGGATGAACCAGACTTGTGGAGGTCTACAAATGTTTTCTGAGGTCTTGGCTGATTTCTTTAGATTTTCCCATGATGTCAAGCAAGGAGACACTGAGTTTGAAGGTAGGCCTTGAAATACATCCACAGGTACACCTCCAATTGACTCAAATTATGTCAATTAGCCTATCAGAAGCTTCTAAAGTCATGACATCATTTTCTGGAATTTTCTGGAAGGCACAGTCAACTTGGTGTATGTAAACTTCTGACCTAGTGGAATTGTGATACAGTGAATTATAAGTGAAATGATCTGTCTGTAAACAATTGTTGGAAAAAATACTTGTGTCATGCACAAAGTATACAGTGCCTTGCGAAAGTATTCGGCCCCCTTGAACTTTGCGACCTTTTGCCACATTTCAGGCTTCAAACATAAAGATATAAAACTGTATTTTTTTGTGAAGAATCAACAACAAGTGGGACACAATCATGAAGTGGAACGACATTTATTGGATATTTCAAACTTTTTTAACAAATCAAAAACTGAAAAATTGGGCGTGCAAAATTATTCAGCCCCCTTAAGTTAATACTTTGTAGCGCCACCTTTTGCTGCGATTACATCTGAAAGTCACTTGGGGTATGTCTCTATCAGTTTTGCACATCGAGAGACTGAAATTCTTTCCCATTCCTCCTTGCAAAACAGCTCGAGCTCAGTGAGGTTGGATGGAGAGCATTTGTGAACAGCAGTTTTCAGTTCTTTCCACAGATTCTCGATTGGATTCAGGTCTGGACTTTGACTTGGCAATTCTAACACCTGAATATGTTTATTTTTGAACCATTCCATTGTAGATTTTGCTTTATGTTTTGGATCATTGTCTTGTTGGAAGACAAATCTCCGTCCCAGTCTCAGGTCTTTTGCAGACTCCATCAGGTTTTCTTCTAGAATGGTCCTGTATTTGGCTCCATCCATCTTCCCATCAATTTTAACCATCTTCCCTGTCCCCGCTGAAGAAAAGCAGGCCCAAACCATGATGCTGCCACCACCATGTTTGACAGTGGGGATGGTGTGTTCAGGGTGATGAGCTGTGTTGCTTTTACGCCAAACATAACGTCCTGCATTGTTGCCAAAAAGTTACATTTTGGTTTCATCTGACCAGAGCACATTCTTCCACATGTTTGGTGTGTCTCCCAGGTGGCTTGTGGCAAACTTTAAACAACACTTTAATGGATATCTTTAAGAAATGGCTTTCTTCTTGCCACTCTTCCATAAAGGCCAGATTTGTGCAATATACGACTGATTGTTGTCCTATGGACAGTCTCCCACCTCAGCTGTAGATCTCTGCAGTTCATCCAGAGTGGTCATGGGCCTCTTGGCTGCATCTCTGATCAGTCTTCTCCTTGTATGAGCTGAAAGTTTAGAGGGACGGCCAGGTCTTGGTAGATTTGCAGTGGTCTGATACTCCTTCCATTTCAATATTATCGCTTGCACAGTGCTCCTTGGGATGTTTAAAGCTTGGGAAATCTTTTTGTATCCAAATCCGGCTTTAAACTTCTTCACAACAGTATCTCGGACCTGCCTGATGTGTTCCTTGTTCTTCATGATGCTCTCTGCGCTTTTAACGGACCTCTGAGACTATCACAGTGCATTTATACGGAGACTTGATTACACACAGGTGGATTGTATTTATCATCATTAGTCATTTAGGTCAACATTGGATCATTCAGAGATCCTCACTGAACTTCTGGAGAGAGTCTGCTGCACTGAAAGTGAAGGGGCCGAATAATTTTGCACGCCCAATTTTTCAGTTTTTGATTTGTTAAAAAAGTTTGAAATATCCAATAAATGTCGTTCCACTTCATGATTGTGTCCCACTTGTTGTTGATTCTTCACAAAAAAATACAGTTTTATATCTTTATGTTTGAAGCCTGAAATGTGGCAAAAGGTCGCAAAGTTCAAGGGGGTCGAATACTTTCGCAAGGCACTGTATGTCCTAACCGACTTGCCAAAACTACAGTTTGTTAACAAGAAATTGTGGATTGGTTGAAAAACTAGTTTTAATGACTTCAACCTACCTTCCATTTTCGAATGTATTTGGGCTGCAATCTGAGGTACAGTTAACTCTAACTTGTCATCTGCAGCAGAGGTAACTCTGGGTCTTCCTTTCCTGTAGCGGTCCTCATAAAAGCCAGTTTCTTCGTAGCGCTGGATGGTTTTTGCAACTGCACAAAGTTCTTGACTTTTTCATTATTGACTGACCTTTATGTCTTAAAGTAATGATGGACTGTCATTTCTCTATGCTTATTTGAGCTGTTCTTGCCATAATATGGACTTGGTCTTTTACCAAATAGGGATATCTTCTGTATACCACCCCTACCTAGTCACAACACAACTAATTGGCTCAAACGCATTAAGAAGGAAAAAATTCAACAAATGTACTTTTAACAAGGCACTCCTGTTAATTGAAAATGGATTCCAGGTGACTACCTCTTGAAGCTTGTTGAGAGAATGCCAAGAGTGTTGAAAGCTGTCATCGAGGCAAATGGTGGCTACTTTGAAGAACATAAAATATATTTTGATTTCTTTAACACTTTTTTGGTTAGAAATAGAAATAGTTTTCACATGCAAACTTTGTGTCCGAACTCGGAATCAAATGTGTTTCCCACGAATAATATGGTTGCTGTGGTGGTTTTATTTTGATTTGGTGACTTTCTGCATGTATCAAAGTCCCAACAGATAGCTTGATATCAGATGGCTCCATTTAAACATAATTATTAGGGAAATTCTTCTCCTTGCAAAGCACGTAAATGTTTAAATTAAACTATATTAATCGGACTATTGATGATAATCATATTATTTTTTGCGTTTAACCGTACTCATTTAAACGCCCTGTACGGTTCCTCTGTGAGATGCAGGGAGGGGGCTGACTTATAATTCAGACAGTAGATCTCTTTATCGTAATTGAGAGGGGAGCTGTAAACCCTCATTGATTTTGTCACCAGTGTCTGTGTCCTTGTTGGTCCCTGGAGTGGCTTCATTACACCAGGATATATATCTAATATTCTTTGATTAGCTCTGACTCACTTTCTGTAGGCTACTTCGACATCTACCCTACACTCGTTTCCTCTTAATCTCACTATCTCACTCTCTCTTAATTAACCACTTTGGGTGGGGACTCAGTGTGTCTTGTCTTGTTAATCAGATGACTTGGCTTGATTACCCCCCAGGGATGATGTGATACAGAGGAATCCCACCCCTCAACTGGGAGACAGAGAAACCCACCCCCCCAAGCAAAGACAAACTGTTCTGGGGTCAGAAGTAGTAGTGGGGGGGATGCAGAAGAGAGCCAGCCATACTGTAGAATGAGGGAAGTGTGACGATTACATTTTTCACACAGTTTTATCACACAAACACACACACGCACATGTTTAGTGTGTGCTAGCACTATACAAACATTATGATGAAACCAAATTTGCTGACGGGTGTGTTTTTGTTGGTATGAAGCCGTTGTGAAAGGGAAGTGAGTTTGTCGTTTTTGGCTTTGTGTTGTTAGGGCTTTTGTTTGTCTGAGTCGGTCCACATGAGGAACAGTGTTTTGCAAAGGTCTTATTATTGCAGTTCTTCCTACTGTAATGCACAAACCATAGGTGCTGATTGATTGCTGATCATGGAGCGTCAGAACTATCATCCTATTACACTAAAAAGATCTCTATCCATAACAGTTGTGTGTTATTGTATCTGATGTTCATTCTCAAACTGATGATTCACCTGTTCTGGGGGACATTTGCTGATCTAAACTAGGTTTCCATCCAACTTTTGCGTGGGATGAAATGTCACGACCGGCCTGATGGAAACAGCACATTTTGTCAGTAAACTTTCCAAATGTCGACAAACAATATACGCTAGACAAGGTGGGATCTTTTTGTATCTGTAAAATTAATTATGCGAGAAATGGAAGTGTAAACCCCTTTTTATACACAAATATTGATATAGTAACGTTTCGAAGTAAACTTGGAATCACGCTATGATATGGTGTGTGTGATCCTCCCACTACGACATGGAAAAGCATGCAGTTTATTAGGCTACAGTTTAAATTATGATAAGTTATGATGAACTTCACATGGTTGTGAAAGTGCAAGGTGATGAGCTTGATGCTCCTTTCCAATAGATATTGAGGGTCTTATTCTGGTGACATGATAATCGATGCTTGGCTACCGTTTGACAAATAAACATTTTCTAGTTCTCATACATAATAATCTCATCATGTAGTAAGTAGCCTAACCACACTGTATCTGCTAGCTGTTGGCTAGAGCACACGTGCTAAGACCAGAATGGGCACATTCGCTATATAAAGCAACATTTGTTGTGACAAAATCATCAGTAGAGTTGAAAATGCGATGGAAACCCATTTAACTTGTACTTATTCAGTACATGGGAATTTAACCACAAGTCATTTTATGTGCACCTCATCATCATGCACAGCCTTTTTTTTATCTGCAACAAGTTAATTAGATGGAAACACATCTCTGGTGGGAAAATGCGCGTATTGTTTTTATTCAGATTTTTGAATATTCGCATGAAAATCTGTCACCAATTGGACGGAAACCTAGAAATATTTTATTGGCCATACCTAATTGTCGATGTAGCCTAGATTTACATGATGGATGGCTCATACATGGTGAGCTCTGGGATTCCAGTAGATGGCAGCTGATTTAAAGCTTATCTTGAGGCATGTGGCTGAATGCTTCAGTAATGACTCAGTGGGGGTGTGTCGGAACAAGTGTATGGGTAATGGAGCTTATTGAGCCAGCTACAGTGACTAGCGTCAGAACCAGGGCCACACCGTGAATGTGGCCCAAATAGCACACAATTCCATATAGTGTACTACTTTTGACCAAACCGCTATGGGCCCATGCCAAAAGTAGTGTACTAGAAAGAGAATAGGGTGCTATGTGGGATGTACAATATACGTCTGAGCCACGTAGTTGAATTAGCCGCTCAGGCTAGGAACCCTTTAGCTTGGCTAAATGTGTATTTTCCAATAAGAGGCTATTCACTGCCTCCCTTGGGGCCATGAAGACAGCCAGCCATGTCGGGGTGCCATGTTGATGACGCACGCTATTTGACTGAGTAGTGTAGGGGGTTTTCAAGTCTTGTTTTTAATGCAAGAGCTTTGTTGACCCTGCCAGACAGTTGGGTATTAAAACAGGCTCTGACCCACAATACACAGTCAACAGTGTGTAATGAAGAGGACCTTTTTGAGGACAACACTAGTCACACGCTAACCGTATAGGGGAGACAAAACAAGCATTTTTTTAACTCTTCAAGAACAGAAAATGTTTGAGTTTATAAACATCTACTGGGCTTCTTCTTTTAACTAACGTAAACTCACCCCATTCCGTACAAATGTGCGCAACCGCGACATTCAAACGAGGCTGCAAAGAGAACGAATGGGACTGTAGCGACTGTGTTGACTTCAAAATCGGGGGTGTGAACTAGGTTTCTCTTCAAGCGTCGATCGACATGGTAATTAATGGCTCTATAGTATTGGAGAAAAGTTGAAAAAACTGACCCTCCATTACATCTTGACGTGTCATGTCGTAACGTACAGCACGCATAAAGCAACTATTTCTGTCTTACAATCTCTCTCCACCAGGTGTAGCACTTCTCTCATCGTTTAAAAACAAGAAATGGACAGTGCGTCATCACTGCAAGCATCGTGACTCTGAAAGCCGCTGTTTACTTCTGAAGATCGCTTTAGCACCGCACTAAAAACCCGATTCAAATTCGACACAAACCTTCAAATAGGTATGTAATGACACTTTATATAAACTCTTTAAAGTGTTTTATTTACATTTTAGAGGCGATAAGGTGATAAGTTGGACAGATCGAGTGAAAAAAAGTTTTTCCACACGTTATCTGTCCTTCTCACTATCGCGCATTAGTTTAGCTTCCCCACCCGCCATTTCTACAAAGACCCGATGGAGCTCATTGCCTTGTTGAATTATGCAGAAACGGGCAGCGTGGAGCTCATGTCATTGATTTTGTTGGAAAGGGGAGAAATTGTGCTTTACAATGGTATTGACATTAAGTATTAAGTATTCACGTTTTTGGGGCGCTAAAATTAGGTCAATTGTACGAACCAAGGCGATGTACAAAAGTGAGTGTGTTTACGTTACAAAGCCTCAAAGTAAAACAAAGTAAAACATCTGACCCCACTTTTCACTTTTCACCACAGGGAAGGAAATGGATAGAGGGTGATCTAAGAATGGTCTGGCTCTAAGGGCTCGAACACACCAATTGCGAACCTATTTTATATGTAGAATCACTGAAAATGTCGGCAGTCAGAAGTCAACAGCGCACTGAACGATCGGAAGACAAATGGGAGATCCACATTTGGTGAGATCTGTACGACCCTTAAGACAGCTTACTTTCTCTCCTTGTTCTTTCATCTCAACGTACACTACCATTCAAAAGTTTGGGGTCACTTAGAAACGTCCTTGTATTTTAAAGAAAAGCTTCTTTTTTTTTCTCCAATAAAATAACATCAAATTAATCTGAAATAGTGTAGATATTGTTAATGTTGTAAATAACTATTGTAGCTGGAAACGGCTGTTTTAAAAAAAATAGAAAAGGAACATCTACATAGGCGTACAGAGGCCCATTATCAGCAACCATCACTCCTGTGTTCCAATGGCACGTTGTGTTAGCTAATCCAAGTTTATAATTTTAAAAGGCTAATTGATCATTAGAAAACCCTTTTGTAATTATATTAGCACACCTGAAAACTGTGGTGCTGATTGAAGAAGCAATAAAACTGGCCTTCTTTAGACTAGCTGAGAAGCATCAGCATTTGTGGGTTCAATTACAGGCCCAAAATGGCCAGAAACAAAGACCTTTCTTCTGAAACTTGTCAGTCTATACTTGTTCTGAGAAATGAAGGCTATTTCCGGGCGAAAAATTGCCAACAAACGGAAGATCTCGTACAACGCTGTGCACTACTCCCTTCACAGAACAGCGCAAACTGGCTCTAACCAGAATAGAAAGAGTGGGAGGTCCCGGTGCACAACTGAGCAAGAGGGACAAGTACATTAGAGTGTCTAGTTTGAGAAACAGATGCCTCAACATTAGCACTGTCTACACTGTATTTCTGATCAATTTGATGTTATTTTAATGGAGAAAAAAATGTGCTTTTCTTTCAAACAAGGACATTTCTAAGTGACCCCCAACCTTTGAACGGTAGTGTACCTCATGGACTGTAAATCAATGCCAAGATTCCAAAAGAGGGTCACAGTAGAATAAATTGTCTTTACAGGAAATGTAATCTTTATAGGAGAGCGTATGTAAATGTGGTATGTCAGTTTAAGTGAAAGGTAGATTCCAAACATTGTGAATACTATAGTATAGATGTCAATTCCCTATTTTACATAGTATGTCGTTGTTCCTTGGGAGGAGGAAGGGCAGTCTTGTGGTGGGTGGATGGGTGGGTGTGACAGCAGCAGGGTGGGCCCAGGAGTCAGGACCACAGAGTACTAATGAATACCCAGCATTCCAGAGCTGTAATTAGGTTATAGTGTCAGTCGGACACACACACACACACACACATACACATACACACATACACACACACACACACACACACACACTTATTAGGGTAAAGATGGTGGCAGGTTGTAGCCACCTGTCTTGGTGTGACGACACGTCTCTACATCAGTCTAATTCCATCTCTGCACCCTCCACGTATGGTGCATGGAAAAACACTCTGCGGCCGGCAGCTCTCATAAAACACAATCACCTTTCACCCCTTTAGTTATTAATCTATAAGGTCATTGATAGCATTAGATTCTGTAACCATATTTCATATTTTAATAGATCTGGCGGTTACTCAATAGATGAGACGTAGTTTAATCTACAATCGTAGTGTAGGAAACCTCCACGCCCCTCCCCTTCAGTTTTATAATTCCTCTTATTCCTGACAGAATAAAACAAAACATTTGACATTATCGATTCTCAGTTAGGAGTGCTCTACTTCCCCATTAATTTCATTGTGTGACTTTTTTTGACTGCAGACTCGTTTTCAGGGGCTGGAAATCCTCTTAGCTGACAGCTCCCTGCCCCCATCACCCCGTCCCCCCGTCCCCCCTCCCGTACAGCTCAAATGTCTGTGGAGCTGAGCGGATGCACTGTACGCTCCCCTCCCCAGGCTTTGTCTATAGGCTAACACTGTTCCCTTTTGGAAACAATATCCCCTTTTTTGTCTTTCTATGACATCCCCTCCATCCCTCGCTCCTCTGCTCCATCTCAGCCAGCTAGCAACTACAGAGTTAATTCTGGGCACAAGGAGAGGGGGAGGTGGAGCGCACGTGGGCTCGTCCACAGCTGTTGTAGTGTAGTAGCCTGGGTTTGTCTGAGTGGAGGAGGGCTTAACTCTCTTTCACTCGCTCTACCCCTTCCTCTGTCTATTACAGTACATGCTCTTATGTGCTTTAGCTCTGGCTAGTGTGCTCGCTCTCTCACTCACACACTCTCTCTCTCTCTGCTCGGCCTCTGGAACAATGACAGTCGCTACTGCAGACACACACAATATGCCAGCGTTGCTGCTGCTACCACTGCTACTGCTGCACTAGGATGTCCCTGACGTCTCAGCACTGAGCCTCAGATAGAGAGAGTTCTAGAGACGACACACATCCTTTACCTTCTCCTCTGCCTCTCCTCTTGGAGGGGAGAGAGTCTGTAACTGCAGCACGAGGCTGGCCCAGCTGACACTGGGACTAGGAGCAGTGACTGGCTGGCAGAGGCGCTATGTGCATGGAACATTTTCTCATTACCGTATGTTCATAGGGTTTATTCCATATTGATCCCAGACATTCCCCACACAGGAGCTCTGGAACGTATAGGATGCTGTGACAGGGTGCTTTCACTATGAGGTGATGATCAGGGAAGAGTGGAGATGAACTGGAAGAAAGGAGGGATGCTATTTTTTGCCAGAGATCTGTAAATGCGGAGCTCTGTCGACGTGGGCTGGTGTGCTTTGTTTATCGTGTGAGTATTTATTTTGTGTATTTTCAGAAGATGGTGGCCTACTTATTCTGTGCATAATGTGTACTTCTTTGTGCACATTTGTGTATGTGGACTGGATGCATGTGGATGTGTTTATTAGATCATGTGTGTGTTGTAGCTAATTTTTGCATGCAGAATGTGTGTGTCAGTGTACACGTTTGCATGTGTACGCAATAGCATTTAGGTTAATATTTGTATATGCTTTCTCTCTGTGTCTGTGTGTGTATGGTTGTTTTTTTCTCTCTGTGTCTAATTTTGTCAGCGGGCTGCTAATCCCCTGGCTGGCAGGCTTTTGCCTGGGTTTTGTTGTGGCGGGCGGTGATCAGAAGCTCTCTACATGATGACGGGGGAGGGGGAGCAGGATGAAACAGCTGGGCTGCTGTGGAAATGGGTGCGTGACCGGGAGTCACCCGTTGGCATGGATCAGCTACTAGCCCCAAATACTCAACTTGGCGTAGTCATAACCAGTTGCCCGCAGGAGGAGTAACCCATATTTGGGGCATTGGGAAGGGGGCACTGCAGGCTTCATTTGATGTTTCTGTTCTACTTAGTCAGCAGAATTATATTATAATGTGCGTAAGATATTTCAACAAAGCTTAAAGCAACTGTTTATAGAGTAGAATGGGCTTTGGCATTCTTATCCTACACTACACACATTACAATTTTTGCCAGTTGCAGCTCTGACATGACTGTACTTAGAGGAATATGGGCAAAACAGTGAAAAGAGGCTCCTATACCAATATCACCCCCGCGCCATGACCCTATACCAATATCACCCCCGCGCCATGACCCTATACCAATACCACCCCCGCGCCATGACCCTATACCAATACCACCCCCTCGCCATGACCCTATACCAATATCACCCCCTCGCCATGACCCTATACCAATATCACCCCGCGCCATGACCCTATACCAATATCACCCCCGCGCCATGACCCTATACCAATACCACCCCCGCGCCATGACCCTATACCAATATCACCCCCTCGCCATGACCCTATACCAATATCACCCCGCGCCATGACCCTATACCAATATCACCCCCGCGCCATGACCCTATACCAATATCACCCCGTGCCATGACCCTATACCAATATCACCCCCGCGCCATGACCCTATACCAATATCACCCCCGCGCCATGACCCTATACCAATATCACCCCTGCGCCATGACCCTATACCAATATCACCCCCGCGCCATGACCCTATACCAATATCACCCCTGCGCCATGACCCTATACCAATATCACCCCCGCGCCATGACCCTATACCAATATCACCCCCGCGCCATGACCCTATACCAATATCACCCCCGCACCATGACCCTATACCAATATCACCCCCGCGCCATGACCCTATACCAATATCACCCCCGCGCCATGACCCTATACCAGTATCACCCCGTGCCATGACCCTATACCAATATCATCCCTGCGCCATGACCCTATACCAATATCACCCAGTGCCATGACCCTATACCAATATCACCCTGTGCCATGACCCTATACCAATATCACCCCCGCGCCATGACCCTATACCAGTATCACCCCGTGCCATGACCCTATACCAATACCACCCCGCGCCATGACCCTATACCAATATCACCCCCGCGCCATGACCCTATACCAATATCACCCTGTGCCATGACCCTATACCAATATCACCCCCTCGCCATGACCCTATACCAATATCACCCCGCGCCATGACCCTATACCAATATCACCCCCGCGCCATGACCCTATACCAATATCACCCTGTGCCATGACCCTATACCAAGCTCTATCATGATCTTCCCGTATGTGTATTTCTCTTTGTTAAAAACACTGGATTGTTTGTTTAACCAGTGTTGTGTTGTGGGTGGGCCTTCATACTGCTAAACTGTAATAAGCCCTGGGGAAGTGATACACTGGTGTGTAGACATAAGGCTTAGCAATGAGGGTGGTGTTTGAGTGCATGTGTGTTTGTGTGTGCCTCAACTCCTCCAGACTGAAGGGTTTTGAACACATAACTTCTCGATTCTCACTTGGTATTGAGTGCTAAATTGTTTTAATAGCTGGACTAGTTAGTGCTTGCTGTTCTTTTACAAAGAACAAAGGCCAAGGGTGCGTCCCAAATGGCACTATGGGCTCTGGTCAAAAGTAGTGCACTGTAAAGGGAATACTAGGGTGCCATTTGGGACATACACTATATTGATTTGTTGTTCTGGTCTGGTCTCCTCAAATGTGAGAACCAGTCCACAGTATTTTATCCCTTTTCAGGAGTCCTCTAAGCACGCGGTATTCATGCCAGATGGCTGGCCAGTGTTGGGTATGTATGCCATGCAGTTGGGGATGTTCAAAGAGCTAGACATCTCACCGTGACCGTGACTTTGAGGACACGTCTGTAACTCATCTTGTCAGCAGAGTTTGATGCCTCAAAAAACAGCCAACCAACCTTCACAGAGACAGAAGGGCTCAAAAGAGCCTAAAAACCTTGAATGAGTGGTGAATTTACAACACTCTCACGAAGCCTCTAAAACATTGCTTGGTGAAGTCAGGACACAGTGGGTCCTCCACTAAAGTACAGACAGATGCTGTTTCTGTTGATAAGCTAGTCTGAGGTATTTGAGGTTATGTCTCATTAATGACCGACGGGGTCTGGTTTTTATAGCTCCTCAGCTGCCCCAGCCTATGTTTTGTTCTGCTCCGCTACGCTCGGTTGGGTGAATTTGCTGACTACTGCAATGTCACAGCACTGACTCAGTCAGACAGAGGCTGTAACTCTCAGGAGCTCAAACTCTAAGGAGTTTTTGAGGTAAAGTTGATCAAGATGGGGGAGCTTTAGTCACGGGCCCTGTAATGTATTTCAATATGGTTGAAATAGGCCTATAGCCTACTGTTTATATTTGAATGCAGTCACCTCGGTTTTCATACGTCACTTGTTTGCATCAATTGCAAAGACATTGGCAACTTTGTATTTGGAGTCAACTTTTTTCTGAAGTTACCGGCGGTCACAGAGCGATGAATAAACCATGTGATTCTATGTTTAGCTGAGATCTGTGTATAAAGTGACGGGGAGGGCAAATCAACAGAGAAACATGGATGTGGGGGTTGTCTGTCCTTGTGCCCATCAGAGTTGGCAAAGAGGAAAGAGGGGGGTCTGAGGGGTCTTTGATAAGATTGTAATTCTTTGTTAATGTTGGCCTCTGTTTTTACTTTAAAGACGGGAAGGATTTAGTGTTTTCCAGACTTTGCAGTTCACCCTGTGACTTACAGCAAACAGACACAGCTCTTTTATTGCAGTAGTAATGGATAGGGTTTTCTTAAAACGCTTGGATAACTTTTTTCCCTGTAGCTGTACAGTTCGGACTCAGTTCTTCTATGCCCTTTCCAGGAGTTTCTCCCGCTGTCATGACAAATTCATTTCAACAGATGGCTTGGCTTATTTTGGAGAACGTGCAGAATTCTTACCCTGCCATGTTCAAAGGGCCCTTGGATCAAATGTGTTATTGTTTGACTGATTGATTGTTTAATCTGCTCTATTTTTAACCCCTATAAGCACCTGATTTTAATCTGTAAACCACAGCTCCGATCACTCCCTCTCCCTTTCCACCCACCCGAAACACGATTAATTAACGATGGCATATATTTGAGTTGTTTTGATGAGCTAATTATAGTGGAATGGGACTTATCATGCATGGGAGTGTGGATTAATATTCTAGTTTCTGTGATCGTACCCTAACCCAGTCTTTTAGGAAAAGGAGAGCTCCCAAGGCGGGTTGGGGTGGGGTGGGGGGTGTGTGGGGGCTCTTGGCAGGAGCTTAGAAATGCCCCCGAGGGTAGAATTCTTTTTGATTTGCGTTCAGACGGGGTAGTCAAATCCACCTCCCCACCCCCACAATTTACACCTCTGTCTGCATCTCTATATTGGTATATATCTCTTTCTTCCTACTCCCGTTTTCTTTTCTCCCGTTATACCACTTTCTCTCCTCCAATTCTGTCATGACACCGTTTTCTCCCCGTCGTCATTTCTGTGTATATTGGGTGCATTCGGAAAGTATTCAGACCCCTTTTTCCACATTTTGTTACGTTACAGCCGTATTCTAAAATGGATTAAATAAAGGCAAATCGTCATCAATCTACACACAATACCCCATAATGACAAAGCAAAAACAGGTTTAGACATTCAGACCCCTTGATACGAGACTCGATATTGAGCTCCGGTGCATCCTGTTTCCATTGATCATCCTTCAGATGTTTCTACAACTTGATTGCAGTCCACCTGTGGTAAATTCAATTGATTGGACATGATTTGGAATGGCACACACCTGCCTATAGCGCCAAGACAAGATTGTCTTGAACCCGATTGTAGTTTGCCAAAAGGCACCTAAAGACTCTAGGACCATGAGAAACAAGATTCTCTGGTCTGATGAAACCAAGATTGAACTCTTTGTCCTCAGTGCCAAACGTCACATCTTGAGGAAACCTGGCAGCATCATGCTGTAGGGATGTTTTTCAGCAGCAGGGACTGGGAGACTAGTCAGGATCGAGGGAAAGATGAAGACCTGCTCCATAGTGCTCAGGACCTCAGACTGGGGGTGAAGGTTCACCTTCCAACAGGACAAGGACCCTAAGCACACAGCCAATACAACGCAGGAGTGGCTTTGGGACAAGTCTCTGAATGTCCTTGAGTGGCCCAGCCAGAGCCCAGACTCAATCGAACATCTCTGGTGAGACCTGAAAATAGCTGTGCAGCGACACTTCCCATCCAACCTGACAGAGCTTGAGAGGATCTGCAGAGAAGAACGGGAGAAACTCCCTAAATACAGCTGAGCCAACTTTGTAGCAATTTTTTTCAACTTGTTTTAAGGGTATTGTGTGTAGATTGATGAGGGGAAAAAACAATTTCATCAATCAAAATCATTGACATTGTTGCGTGTTGAGTTTTTATATTTTTGTTCAGTATATCTTTCTTTATGCCTCTTTCTTTTTGTGTGTTGACTCCACATACCCACTCTCCAAAAAAACAGCCTGCGAACCCACTGAGCCTCCATCTCTGATGCCCACTCCTGGCAGACAATTGTGGAATTACCCTCCCTGATACTCACGCTGAAATAACGTCCTGCCGCCTGCCTACCCCCCCTTCCACAGCCTCCAGGTGCACAGTGACACAGAGTGGTTTAAGTCTCTCTGGCCCCAACGCTGCGGCGGCTGCTGGTGAAGTCAGGCCTCATAGGTCTGGTCCTCATTCCGATGCTTTGTCTGCTGACTCCTCAGGGCATTTTATCATTGGAGTGATTCACAGGATCCCGGCATTGGGTTCAGCCCATATATTGTCTTGTTCACCATCGAAACCTGGCACGTGAGGCTATAGCCTAACCCTAGCAATTAGTGTCTGTAGTCATAAGACGAGTCTCACTGTAGAGTTTACCTTGTAGATCAGAGATTAGATAGGTTATACGTACGGCCCACTGTAGTGAGAGCGCTGTTATTAGGTTATCTACTGAAAGATGTAGCCTCACATTCTGCTGCATAGATAGATCAGTATTATTCAATTATGTTATAAGCATCTTTGCTGTGTCTATTTTTTTTATGTGTGGTGGATTATCTTTGTTAGGTTTGAAGGGAGACGGCCGGGGATGATAAAACAACATGTCCATCGCAATCTTTTTTTTTTTTTACCTTCTCTTTCCCTCTGCCCCGAACAGAAGGCATTCCCCTAACATGGGAGGTGGTGGGGGTTAACAGTAATGTCTGGGAGGCAGCAGCTGATGTCAAGACTGAGACAGGTTTTAAGGAGCTCTTCTGAAGCACCTGTTTGGTGGTGTGAAAACACATCCCACCTGGCAGCGCCAGCCCTTGCCTGTCTGTGCTTTCTAGAGAGGGGAACTCTGGGAGGATAGGGCAGATGCTCTCAAATGCTTATCTAACTGTAAACGTTGGCACCTGAAGGGGTCCAAGGGAGTCCAGGGGAGGATGAGATGGGGAACTGCCTGTCAGAAGTGACATGGGACGGACAGTGAGAGGAACAGGGTGTGGAGAGGGGGAGAGGACGAAAATGCCTGCCAAGAATCTTTCACTGCAGAGTTTGTTGTTTTTTTAGTCTTCCTTCGTTTCTCACTTTTCACTCTGATCTATCAGCTTTCACTCTGGTGATGAATCAGCTTTTCGCTCTCAGTAGGTAATATAAGCTTCCATATTGGGCTATGTTTTATGTCAACAAATTCCTCTAAGGCTGTGCATTCCATCAGGCCGACGCCTAAACATCCGATCCACTCCCAATCAGATCTCAAACCGCAACCATCTCTAAACTAACCCCACATAACCATTAGTAGACTAACCACTTGGAATTCAGCTCTGCTGGTTTATCGCAAACCCTGAGCTTTGAATTAGGTACAGGGTTTGAGCTAGTGAGAAACAATGCATTGTAGTGTCCTGGTTTACCATCTGAGGTACTATCAGTTCATGACCCTATCTGTTAACTCATATGAACTCATTACAAATCCCATAGTGGGGAATGGGCATGAGCTTTATTGCTAGAAGGTTTTTATTTTAAAAGGTGGACAAACTGGTTAAAGATGTAGCACGTTATATCTGGTGATTTGGAAATGCCAGACAGGGCTAGCATAAAGGGTCAGTTTACGTGAACCTAGTTTGGATGCAGTTGTTTATCTGTAGGGTTGGATAGAGAATGTTTTGCAGGTTTATTTGGAAAGGGTGCTGGAAATGTCAATGAAGTGGACTGGCTGGTATAGACTGTTTTTGGTTTGTCTTGTGTCACATCTAAGTGCCACATGCTATGGCAAATGCTTAAAGAGGATGGCTGCGAAAATAGTGAAAGAATGTTTAGCATTACATTTTGGGGGATTACAATGTTGTTTTTTGGTGTGTTTTTCTTCCCTGGAAGATGTATGTTAAACTAAATAGTTAACTCGGGGGAGACCGTGAGACTAAAGTTTTGTCCTTTTTTATGTGTTTCTCAGGTAAATTGTGGAGCGGGCCTGAAGGGCATCATAACTAAACTTGTCCTTTCTGCACATTGTAAATCCAGCCTGACAGGTGGGTACCCCCTCCTACACACACACACACTCACTCACTCACTCACTCACTCACTCATTCACTCACTCACTCATCACCATGAGTCTATTTTAGTCATTTTTGAACCATTATTTGAATTGTTAGCTGAATCAAAACCCAACCCCTAAGCTCTATCACGTCAACAGACAGACGTCATCACGAAATAGAAGAGAAAAGCACTGACCTGCAGACCGATAGGAAAAGGTGAAGGAACACTCAAAATGTCAATGTTGTTCCCTTTTACCTTTCATGTGACTTTGTGAAAATTACCCCCTAACTACGCAAGTCTGATTATACAACTGCCCTGTTTATTTTGGATTCTCAGAAAGAGGGATACATGGGAGAGGAGAGGCTGCAGCGGTGGCAGTGTATTGATCTAAGCCGGCATGTGGCACCCATCACATGTCCCTGAGAGTGCTCTCTGTCTGGCCTAGACTCTTTGGCCTCTCTGGGTGCATCCCAAATGACACCCTACTCCCTATATTAGGGGTTGGCAAACTATGGTCCACGGGTTTGACCATATCAAAACCTGTATTTGAGGGGGGGATTATTATTTTGGGTTAGAAAAAAACACTCCAGGGCACACTTGAAAATCTGAAGTAGTTACAAAATTTGGAGAAATTTTTATTTTACTTAACTAGGCAAGTCAGTTAAGAACAAATTCTTATTTTCAATGACGGCCTAGGAACAGTGGGTTAACTGCCGGTTCAGGGGCAGAACGACAGATTTGTACCTTGTCAGCTCGGTGAGATGAACTTGCAACCTTTCGGTTACTAGTCCAACGCTCTAACCGCTAGGCTACCCTGACCTCCTATATTTTCAAAAGCCCTTTTTCTGGACAGAATTTTTTTTGGGCTAAAAAAAATCTGTGCGGCCCTCCATAGAATTTTGAAATCCCGATGTGGCCCTCGAGGCAAAATTCTGGCCCACCCCTGCCCTATATAGTGCAGCATCAGACTCTGGCACACAGCCTCCTGTTCACTTTGATCCCTCCATAAATGAATCCCCTGGTCAAAGACAGTTACCTCAGCTCTGATCAGCTGCATTGGACCATAAACTGACAATTACTGCAGACTGTCGCAACACTGGCAGTTATGCAAAGGATGAACTTTTTCCCTTAACTGACCAGAATGAATAGTCTCTCTGAAGTGTGCTGCAAAGGATGAACTTTTCCCCTTAACTGACCAAAATAGTCTCTCTGAAGTGTGCTTCAAAGCGGTACCTCATGTATTCCTCACCTGAGAGAGTTTCTCTTTACTTCTCTGTCACCCCATACTTGTTTTATGTCTGCCGTGTCCTCCATCATTATTCATCTTTTTATTCCTTTTTATAACGTATTATAGATGTAAATCTGCCATTTAAAACTCTGTGGAATCCCATATAGGCGAGAAGACTGCAGTTTTCCCCACGTAGTCCACGCTTCAGATACCTCTGGCCGTCTTGAAAAGGGTCAATAGGTTGTTTTGGATGGGCAGAGAAAGGGGTTAGAATAGGGGCGACTGTGCTTTAATTTACTGGCCCTGTCTACGGCCCATCCTCTGGATACAATAGACTGGTTGGTTGGTTTATGGCCTGAGGTGGCAGCCCTTCCCAATAAAGCACAAAGCTGGGGAGAAGAGTAAAGACACAACTGTTCCATTTTTAAACCTCAAAGTAGGGCCTAAATGTAGTGGTATTGTGTATTTCAGACTAAAACTCTAATGTTCTTTCTACTGAATAACTCTATTATTTTCCTAATAAATCACGAGACCTCATCTTCACATGATCGTGATTGATAGTTTGATAAAGGACTCTGAAACCTTGGATGGAAAGTGAGTCTGGCAAGTTTTTATAAACCACAGAGCTTCTGTTTCGCCGCCTCTGGCCCAGCCATGGTGACCTGGTGATCAAATGAAACTATATCTAGAGAATCATCCCCTGCTACATTAATGTGAGTGTCATGCACGTATGATCAGGGGTGTTAAAAATTCATATGTACAGCTTTTTATTCGGGTACAGCATTCATTTAAATCTCAATTAATCCAGTTTTCATTGTCACTATCACTACTGAAAACAGTCTCCGTAACCAAAATCAGAGTGGGTGGAAAGGTGAAATGTAGGTGAAAATATAAAAGCTTATTTTAATTATCACCCTGGAAAGAGTGTGAAACCATGACAAATCCCCATGAAATGTTGATGTTGTTATTGTGTGCAGTGACATTATTACCCAACTTCTGTATTACTATGGTAACCGTGTCCCCAACCTCTCTCTAAGCTTCGGGGTGAAATTTCCCCTAGGTTCAGGAACCCTCTCCCAATCCTGACCTTAATTCTTAGCCGGACGCAAAACTGACCCAAGATCAGCTTCTAGGGGCAACTTAACCCTGCACCGTTACTAACCGTGTCCCTGACCGTCCTTTCTGCACTGCAGGTAGTAATGGAGTCTGAAGAGACAGAGCTGAGAGATTGTGATGAGGCCTTTGAGTCAGAAGAGGGCGATGTGGAGCCATACCTGGAGGAGCCGGCGAGCAGCAGGGAGCTCCTAGAGAGGCTCAGGGAGCTGGAGGTGAGACCCAGGGAGAAAGAGGGAAGGGCTGGGGAACACAAGACTGTGGGCTGTATGCCAATTTGTCTTTCTTTGATTCCTCACATCCGATCTCCTCACCTACTCAACTGTATTGGATGAGAAAGTCCAAGGTTCCCTCCCCTTGGATCTTCTTCTTCAATTGGTTTTGAGAAGGAGAAAAAGAGGAATTGAGAAAGGGCTTTAGTCTTGACCCCTGGAGGTGGGGATTATCTGGGTACACCTGGAGACTGAGAGCTGCATCAGTCAAAGCATTCAATGGAAACGAATAACAGTTTGCAATATTTAATTAATGCAGTTGCTTGCTTTGACCGAGAATTGCAGCTGTCGAAACGATCACATGCTTCAGTCCAAACAACCAAACTCAAAGAATCAGTCTTTGATTCATCCTAGAGCAGCAGTGATATTTACTTGTAATACCATCACTAGCACTGTGTCATTATTAATGCTAGTAGAATTTGTATTTCATATTTATTTTCAAGATGATGCCAATTTGATAGATGTGCACATGGTGGCGTATATATCAAGTGTCTCAGGGTAGGAGTGCTGATTTTAGGGACAGTTATGCATTTTACATCTCAATGAATAAGATTACATGGACTGGGGGAACCAGGGCCCGTTTACACATAGTGTCTCAGAGTAGAAAATTGCTGCGAATAGAGACATTTTACTCCTACTGTTGTGGGCAAAAGTAAAAGCTATGCATGAACCGTCTTTAGTCATAAGAGTCACACAGATATTTAGGAGACCTCATGAGCTGTCCTAACCAGTTAAGAATTACCAGCAGGTGTCTTGATAATAGAAAAATGCAGTGAGTCAGTGGTTCCTGCGCCACGTGCACATTTGAACTGGAGTTAAAATAAGGTTTTTATATATTTCATATTTTTATATGATTAATCCATAAATAATCTAGACCTACATGCAACAGTATCTCTAGCGCTTTTGACAAAGATTTCACTAAATACTTATAACCACTAAGCTAATAAAAAAATTGATTTTGTTTAAGTTGTTATTTCATGTTATCCATTTTGGAGGGCAACATCATGTTGTTACAAAATATGTCTAGTCAGGATAACATGATGCCACGGAATGGCATGCTAGTTTCTTTCACATTCCAGATGTTGAAATTCAGCAAAATATAGCCTCTTTAACACCCTCAAACGCCCACTTCTATTTTGTAAACTGCAAAACTGCGTTTTGTACACAGTTTGACGAATGACTGGTAGAGGAGTCCAACAGCAGACCGGGCAAACGGCAACGAAACAATATACAGATTGGTGTCCAACCGAACAATTTATGACCGAGGAGGAGACGCACCTGACTGAGGAGGTCACCAAACTTAAGGTATCATTCTAGCAGAGGTTTGATGGACTCAATGAGTCTAAAGAACTTAAAAAGACACCAAGGCCGTGCTGAACAGAGTAAGCAAGGAAGAGACTCTGTGGACGGAGAAGACCTAAAACAACTTAAAGACCGGGACCACCTGAATACTAAGGTGATCGACCTGGAATCGCGTGGAAGGAGGAATAACCTGGTTCAGGTGGGCCTGCTGGATGAGATGAGATGGATGAGATACTCCGGTACATTCTGGACATGAAAGAGACTGACCCAGTACCAGAGATGGAGAGACATCAGACGCTTCCGATCCCGGTCAAACCCACCCAAACCACCGCGTCCATACTACATACGCCTGCTACAGTGGGGTAACCGACAAAACATCATGAGAGCTGCAGGCAAGAAGGAGAAGCTGATCTGGGGAGGGAGACCGTTCCATGTGTACCATGATTTCCCAGTGGAGCTCCAACTACATTGCGTGGAGTATGCCAACATCAAGAAGAAACTTCAGGGCACAGACTACCCCTACAGACCACCCCTACTGTATGCAGCCAGACACATCGTCACCATAGATGGGAAGAAACATACAGTCTCTACAGTAGCGCAGAAGATGTGGTCAAGGACTTGAATTTACGGCTCCCTAAAAAATGTTTTGTAACTCGGGCAAGTTATTGAGGCGATGAAGGACTGCACTAGTCTCTAATGTTTTTGTTGAGATTGTTACTTTTCTCCCCTCATATTGACCGAGTGTTGGTAAAATATATACAGAAAAAGGGCAATAAATGCCTTTAATGGCACTCTAAAATATGGCTATAGCCAGCTTACCAGGCCAATACATTATGCAATAACGGAGACAAATTTGTGCAAATAATGTTTTGGTGTAGACTTGAAATTGGTGGTTATGTTTTGACTCTCGTTTGCGCACGGTTGCCGTGCAGTCTCGAACAATGCACTGGTCTGGAGAGCACAGTGAGGGTGAAACAAATCCACCTAATAAGAGGTCTGGCTATGGTGGATAGCAGCGCATACACCTGTTCTTTCACGAATAAGAGCTGGATAGGGCATCTATCTAACTTTTGTTTCGTGTTTTCTATTTGCCTCATGACATCCTTTAATGTTTGTTTGTCTTGTGTGTTCCCTCCACATTCCCTCCCTACTGGTACAGAATACAAACAGTAGTACATTGATGCCGAGTCCTTTCTCTCCTTACTAAGGCTGATATTATACACATTGTCACAAATGGAATCTAATACTATATAAATCTGATTTCATTGAAAGTGAATACGATTTTGAATAAAGTCCAATAATTTCTCATTTGAAATCCCTAGCCTGTGATGTGGCTATGTTACAAGAAACACACCTTTTTAATGACAATTCATCTTTAAAGTATTTTCAGCACCAGTTAATGGAGCAGCCAGGCGTGTCAGTATTTTAGTAGCTAAAATAATCTCTAATCTTGTATTGTCAGGCTTTTTACAAAATGAAACATGTACTCTTGTAAATATTGTACACTGACATAATTGATAATCGGTCAATGAGCATGCGTTCTGCCACCGTCTCTCTGCTACCAAAGCCTAGCAAGGATCCTATGCAAATGACCACTTTCGTCCTTTGAATTTATTAAATAACGACAATGAATTGTTTGCCTAGATCCTTGCTATGCCCATAGAGAAGGCTATCCCCTCTTTAATACACCTGGATCAGGTGGGGTTTGTACCAAGTCGTTTATCCTCCCAACAACATGAGACCTTTCTCATGTAATGTCAAGGGCTAGCTCTCTCCGGAATCCAGCACTAGCAGTATCGCTGGATGCAGAGAAAGCTTTTGATAGAATGGTGGTCTTACCTGTTATATGCACATTCTCGATTTGGTTTGGGGTCTGTTATCGTGCAATAGATTAGGGAACTCTATCATTAACATATTACTTCAGTTAAAACTAATGGTATGATATCTGACCCCTTTCAGCTCTTCTGTTCTACAAGTTGCCCCGCATCCCCAGTCTATTAATTTTGGCACTAGAGCCCCTCACCTGCACCATAGAGCTAAGAAGGATATACAGTGCATTCGGAAAGTATTCAGACCCCTTGACTTTTTCAAAATGTTGTTACGTTACAGCCTTATTTTTAAATGTATGAAATAAAACAGGTTTTTAGAAATAATTTGCAAATTTTTTAAGAATAAAAAAAACGAAATAAGTATTCGACCCTTTGCTATTAGATGTGAAATTGCGCTCAGGTGCATCCTGTTTCCATTGATCATCCTTTGATGACTTGATTGATTGGACATGATTTGGAAAGGCACACACCTGTCAGTGCAAAAACCAAGCCATGTTAGAGCAAAAACCAAGCCATGAGGTCAAAGGAATTGTCCGTCGAGCTCTGAGACACGGATCTGGGGAAGGGCACCAGCACATTTCTGCAGCATTGAATGTCCCCAAGAACACAGTGGCCTCATCATTCTGAAATGGAATAAGTTTGAAATCACCAAGACTCTTCCTAGAGCTGGCTGCCCAGCCAAACTGAGCAATCGGGGTAGAAGCGGTCAGGAAGGTTCTCTGGTCTGATGAAACCAAGAATTAACTTTTTGGCGTGAATGCAAAGTGTCACATCTGGATGAAACCTGGTACTATCCTTACTGAAGCATGGTAGTTGCAGCATCATGCTGTGGGGATGTTTTTCAGCAGCAGGGACTGGGAGTAGGGCTATTGCGGTGACTGTATTACCACGGTCATGATCCATGGAGGCAGTCAAATTCCATGTGACTGCTTAGTCACGGTAATTAGGCTTCTCCAAGCTCTGATGCTGCTGATGGTCATTAGTAGCCTACCAAACTTGCTAACTGCCTGGTACTCAGCACTCTATTGTCCCTCTAATCACTCTGACATTAATGCAAATGTATTAAAAAATCTAATCAAACACTTCATGAGAGCCCATGAGCTGATGTTGTGCAACATTTCAATAGGCTATGGAATTGCGCTAGAAAACAGAGTGATGGCCTCTACTGAAAAGAGGAGGATGAGCTTTCTATAGGCTAGGCCTACTATATTTATTTTTCAACTTTCCTAATATTAAGCACATTGCTTATATTTACAACAGGAGTACAGCCTACCTGGCTGGCATGCAAATAAACCATGGGGAAAAGCGTCCTCCATTCGCTATTTAAGTGCATAGATGATATCGATTTTTCGTTGCAGATGCATGAAAAGGGTCCATTCTAAATCAAAACAAATGTCACACATATATTATTTAGTATATGTAACGACAATATTAAATCAAGAATAGTCCAATGAGTGACAATATTAGCCTATCAGTTGTGAATGATATATTATCACTTGTGAATGATGCCCAGCATTAGAAACAATGCCTTTTTTGTGCTACTTCGAATCATGTGCTACTTCGAATCATAGTCACACACCTCATGTAGCCTAGCCCATAGGCCTATATGTTTTAATAAGGTTTGTATCAAAAGTGGCTAAATAACTTCTTAAAATTAAGCACATTAATCTGCTTTACAAGAGGTGTAGAGCCTAACTGGCATACATAAACAGCGCATGAGTTTCAAGTTTTGCGAAGATGATTTGCACCTTTTTAATAAAAGCATTACATGCATAATCGCATTTGTGGTTGCTTTTGAGAATGGTGTTTTCCTGCTAATGGAACATTCGCACTTGAAGCCTACTGCCGTGTGCGCATTGCTGCACTTATAATGTGAAGAATAGCCTAATAGTTTATCAACATTTTAAACTAAACGTTCTTATCTGTTGTATCAGCCTCATTGCGTAAAAAAGTTTTGGGATGCTAGTGGATTTACTCATTTGTGATCTATCGCATCCCACAACTGCCCCAGACTCTTTGGAATATGTATTTATCGCACAGAATTGAATAGGTCCACTTTTGTTCTATGGGGGATAGTAGATTGACATAGGCTAGTGCTTCTGCTGTTCATTAGGCCTACTCATCTGGTTGGCTGACGAAAAGTAGATGTGGACAGTTCTTTAATATGCACCACGGAATTGGATAAGGACGGGCGCAGTTTGCTGTACCTCAAGTTGTTGTGATTACAGAGCTGAGAAACTTTTAGAAGTTGATTTTACTCCTGGCTCACAGTTTGTCTGGGCAGTGTCTTAACATCCTCCTTAAACCTACTCTGAGCTAAGAGTTGTTTTGTTTTTGTCTTAAAACAGGTTTTAGCAGGATTCCCAGAACCTTTTCTGAGATGCTTTGTAGATCAGCACTCCCACTCTTAGACTCTTGATAGCCCTGATTTCAGGGCTATGCATTTAATTGTATCATATTCCACCAGGTGTCTCCCTCCTCCCGTGAAATAAGCTGTTTTAACACAGTCTGATCTCTGAATGAATAGGATGCTTATGTATGTAGTGATGGGTGGAAGGCCATAGAAGTCAGCTGAGAGCCTGGCATGGCAAGTGAATATACCATTTATATGCTCAATAATAGTATTGGTTTTGAATGGTTTTGTGCGTCAAAGATCCCTCCCCGCATTTTACTAATTCACTATTTTTTATCTCTTTTGGCGATGAGGGTATTTTGGAAGGGATGTTCGGGGAGCCAGGGGCCACTTTGCATGACATACCCCCACTCTCCTCTCAGCTTAGTACAAGATGATGGATATCACACGACTGAGTAACCTGCAGCTACTTTCAGGGCTTTGCTTTATCGACAAATCTAAAAGGCTCTGCCATTAGAGCCTTAAGTGCCTGTGTTAAATCTCTTAACTCAGCACTATAGACCGCTGCAGCACTTTAAAAGTTGTTATAACACCTTGAAGTCTCCCAGCTCTTCTGACCCTATCTCCTGAGCCCTAGTGGCAGAATGAGAGGTGGGAAAGAAAGTGCTTTAAAAACAGTCTTTGACTGTTAGAAAAAAAAAAACATTTTTGTGTTTTATAATCATGCCACTGTGATGGAGAGTGACTGTTACTGTGGTTATATACCCTCGACTGAGGCCCTGCAGTACTTATGAAATGTTGCAGAATCAGGTGATGGTCCTCTGCCTTCTATATGTCAGCCAACCCACACTTTGTGTAGAGGACACCATTGAAGCTTATTACACATATTGCTCTCAGGTTGGGTAGTTGAGCGACCCATTGAGTTTCAGACGTGACAGGATCACACACACACACACACACACACACACATATATATATATATATACATATACTCAAACACACACAGAAAATTTCCCTACCTACACACTACAAAGATGACACTTTCACAAACGGTCTCTCCCTGTCCCAATTTGTATACACGTGCACACACCTTCACCCTTAGCACAGCGGTGTATTGATGTGTGAATCAGGCTGTAATTGCTGCTGCGTCTCTTCCCTGTTCTGCGGGGAATTATATTGATTGTGATCATCTTGTACTGCTCACCGAGGGATCCACCAAGTCCTACTTTAAAGGTGATTAACGCTCAAATCAGAGGCCGAACCAAATCTCCATATGATTATACATTGACCAATGTGTATATGTTTATCTATTTAAGAAATGATCTCGCCCTTTATCTGGCTTGAACTGAACTGGCTTGCTCACACATTCTCTGTCACACACACACACACACACACACACACACACACCCTTGATAATGCAATAATTTTTTACTAAGCTAGTCTCTGATTCCTGTTCCCCTTCGAAACGTCATAAACTCTGTTTTCTCTGCTCGGTTGAGATGTGAATTTATAGTGCGGGGAAATTATTTGGTCTCTCGTCTTCCTTTTTCCCTCACCGTTCACCTGATCATTGAGCACTTGGGCCCGTCACAGCTTCTGTGACCCACTGTAGAGGGAGCATTAAATGTGTGAGGGCTGTTTTGATGTGCAGACACTGGTGGTTTTAGTGCCTGTTTTCTATTTTTTCTTCTTTCTCTCCCTTTTTTATTCCAATCAGCCTGTTCGTCCTCCACTACTTAATGGCACTTAGAAGATTAGTCCAAATGAGTACTGAAAGAGATCCTAATAATTTCAAATAAATCAAACAACTAACCCTCCTCATCTTGTCTCTGTTTCCCTCTTTCTTTCAATCTTTCAGAATGCTTCCCTCTCTTTCCCTCTCTTTCTACTCTGTTCCTTCTCTCCCCATCACTCAGTCTGTCCCCTATCAGCCCTTCGATTTCGTCTTCGCCGCGGTGACATATTCGCGCTTTTGATCATGGCGAATGAGCCGGTGGCCGGATTCTCTGTGACTCCATCTGCACCTATCAGAGCAAGGAGAAGAGAAAAATTCCTACCTCATAATTTCCTCTTTCTTCCATTCTTTAACACTGTTAAATTCTCCATGAAATGAAACAGAACATATTGTTGGGAAAGATTGTGAAATCAAGGGATTTTTTCATTCTAGGTGTAGACATTTGAAACGGATCATATGAAACAGAGGTTGATCTTTGTTGTCAAATGAATGCTTTCGATAGACACCGATTACATACGTCTATCTCTTTTCTCTCCTCTCTCTCTCCTTTGTAGGCTGATAATTCAGTCCTGGCCCTTGCGAATGAGAGCCAGAGAGAGGCGTATGAAAGGTGTCTGGATGAGGTGAGTTTTCATATAGAGCTGCAGTATACATTAGGAGAATGTCATCCTGACACTGTCACACTGTATTCTGTCTGTCTCTGTACCCATTACTTAAAATGTCTCAGCTTTTATACTCTGCTATGATTACTGTCCACTCTTAAGACTCCAAAATCATTCTCAATTTCTGACCACAGACCGAAGCAAAGATTAAACTTGTATTATATTTCATTCAGGTTGCCAACCACGTGGTACAGGCCCTTCTGAGTCAAAAGGTAAGACATGGTGCATCAAGACAAGTCAATGATGTTCAGACTGAAGTCTAACAAGTCAAGGAACAGTTCATTACACAACAAGGTGTGTGTGTGTGTGTCAGTTGTTTTTTTATTTGTGTTGTGTGTTTTGTCCTAGGACCTGCGGGAGGAGTGTATTAAGTTGAAGATGCGTGTGTTTGACCTGGAGAGACAGAACAGAACTCTGACTGAGCTCTTTGCCCAGAAACTACACCCCCAGGAAAGCTCTCTGCAACAGGTACAGAACGTGTGTGTGTGTGACAGTTTTCTCTCTCGACAGTAAGTTGCTTTTCATTTTATTTTCAGTAGTTTTTTCTAAACTAGATTGAATGCGACAGGAGACATTAATTAATTAATTAGAATTAGTCATGAGTACTGACAGACAGTTGTTGAAAATGTGACCAAAGAAGGTGTGTGTGTGTGTGTGTGTGTATATGTGTGTGTGAGTACATCTGTATGCATTACAATCTTAATTTGACCATTTTCTTAGAGCAGGAAAATTATCCCGAAGCAACAAGAAATGTGGTTTATAATTCATGGACATTTTTGCATGGGTTGATAAATTTTTTGTTAAGTGGAATCAAGTTTAAAATGCTTGTGGAAATTACAGTGCCTTCAGAAAGGATTCATTCCCCTTGATTTATTCCACATTTTGTTGTTACAGCCTGAATTCAAAATATGTTAAATATGATAATGTTTTACCCGTCTACGTGCAATACCCCATAATGACAAAGTGGAAATATGTTTTTAGAAATGTTTGCTAATTTATTTAAAAATGAAAAAAAAAAAAAAATTACACAAGTGTTCACATCCCTGAGTCAGTCAGTACATGTTACCTTTGGCAGTGATTACAGCTGTGAGTCTTTCTGGGTAAGTTTCTATGAGCTTTGCACACCTGAATTGTACAATATTTGCACATTATTCTTAAAAAAAATATTCAAGCTCTGTGAAGCTGTCTGTTGATCATTGCTAGACGATTTAAGTCAAAACTGTAACTAGGACACTCAGTTACATTCAATGTCATCTAGTTAAGTAACTCCAGTGTTTAGCTGGCTGAGTGTTTTAGGTTATTGTCATGCTAAAAGGTGAAATTTTCTCCTAGTGTATGTAGGAAGGCAGAATGACCAGGTTTTCCTCCAGGATTTGCCTGTGCTTAGCTCTATTCTTAGCTCTTTATTTTATCCTAAAAAACTCCCTAGTGTTTGCCGTTGACAAGCATAGCCAAAACATGATGCGGCCACCACCATGCTTGAAAATGGGATGAGTTGTGTTGGATTTGCCGCAAACATAACGCTTTGTATTCAGGACATAAAGTTAATTTCTTTGCCACATTTTTTGCAGTTTTACTTTAGTGCCTTTTTGCAAACAGGATGCATGTTTTGGAATATTTGTATTCTGTACAGGCTTCCTTCTTTTCACTCTGTCATTTAGTTTAGTATTTTGGAGTAACTGCAATTTTGTTTAACCATCCTCAGTTTTCTCCTATCACAGCCATTAAACTATATCTGTTTGAAAGTCACCATTGGCCTCATGAAGAAATCCCTGAGTGTTTTTATCCCTCTCCAAGTGTAATTAATAACTTCAGCATGCTCAAAGGGATATTCTGTTTTTTTTTTACCCATCTACCAATAGGTGCCTTTCTTTGCGAGGCATTGGAAAACCTCCCTGGTCTTTGTGGGTCAATCTGTGTTTGAAATGCACTGCTCGACTGAGGGACCTTACAGATAATTGTATGTGTGGGATACAGAGATGAGGTGGTCATTCAAAAATCATTATTGCACACCAAGCGAGTCCATGCAACTTTATTATGGAACGTGTTAATAAAGCAGATGTTTACTCCTGAACTTATTTAAGCTTGCCATAACAAAGGGGTTGAATACTTATTGACTCAAGACTTTTCAGCTTTTCATTTTTAATTCATTTGTAAACGTTTCGAAAAACATAATTCCACGTTGACATTATGAGCTATTGTGTGTAGGCCAGTGACACATCTCAATTTATCTATTTGAAATGTAACAACAAAATGTTGAAAAAGTGAAGGGGTGTGAATACTTTCTGAAGGCACTGTAACAGCCTTTTTAAACCTCAAATACACTACAAGTTTGCAGGAAAATTCTCTGTGACGGAGTGATCAAATTAAGATCATACATCTGTATCTAAACCACTGCCTTGCTTGTCTCCTGTTCATTATGATTATATCGCTGTTTTATCGCTGTTTTATATAAAAGATAATAGGGCCCATGTGTCATGCTGTTTCTGTTTCCTACCTAATAAGCACAGTGTTTCTGATTTGAATCTGTTTTCATTTGGGAGGGAGATGAGAAGTTCTCCCTCATCTCTGTCACACTGATCTCATCACTGTTGTTGCTTAGGTGACTGTTGTCAAGCTGAAATGAAGCAACGGTTATTTGTAGTTCTATTGAAGTGCAGCTAGTGATGTAATATGCATTGAGGTCCGATAGATGTTTAGATATCCCTTATTTTGGATTTATTTGATCCTAACTGATATCTAATATTAATTGTAACATGGACTGTAGCTTGGAGCCCAAAAGCTCTTTGGAGCTCTTACTCTATCCATTTTGGCCTTGTTTAAAGAAACCAAGGACAAAAGTGCTGCTCTCATAGTATAGTTTTAGAATCCCCTGCTGAGGTGTTTATACAGCAACTCTTAAGTTTCTGAGAATTTGGCTTCAAAAGAACAGAGGCAGAGATTGTCTTTGATAAAGATGTTCAGTGACCTTGGTCATATTTTTCATTTCTTTGTGTGTGACACAGGGCACCTCGTTCTCCACTTGTCTCCCTCTCTATTTGTCTCGCCCTGGCCATAGAGAGGCTTTTATTCTCTATTTTGGTTAGGCCAGGGTGTGACTAGGGTGGGTGTTCTAGTTTCTTTATTTCTATGTTTTCTGTTTCTATGTTTTGGCCGGGTATGGTTCTCAATCAGGGACAGCTGTCTATCGTTGTCTCTGATTGGGATTCATACTTAGGCAGCCTGTTTTTCCACCTTAGTTGTGGATAGTTGTCTTTGTTAGTGGCCTGTATAGCCCTAGTAAGCTGCACGTTTCTTGTTTTGTTGGTGACATTTTAAATAAAGAGAAAATGTACGCTCACCACTCTGCACCTTGGTCTGGTCATTTCCCTGATGACGTTCATGACACTATCCCCCTCCCTCCCTCTCTCTTTCTTCAGCTCTGTTTATTAACCCCAACTCCTTTGCTCTCTCTCTCTCTTTCTTATCAACTGTATTAGTATTCCAACCGCTCCACGGTAGTGAGCGGATAGGAGAAAGAAGCAATCTGCTGCAGAAATCTCAAAACAGTATTTAATCTAAATAGATGTGCCCTGTAATTGCCAGGGGAGCAAAATGGCACATTCTCTATTACTGTAAATGAACATTTTAACTGTCCCCAACTCCCCCAAAAATCGAACCCCTTCTCCCTACCTCTCTTCTCCCCCTACGCCTCCATTTTTCTGTATTCTTCAGTCGTTCTCTTTGCGTCTCTTACCTGTGGGGGAAAAAATAAACATGTTTCCTCGCATACAGAGTGAGAGCCTCTGCCTCGCCATCGCCTTTCTTTGTCATGAATATAATAATCATAAGGAAAACTGATGCCATCTCACTGCCGAAGCAATTTAATTACTCCGGGCTGAGATGGGAATGAAAAGAGGCTGGCCCGCTCCATTAATGCCATTTTTATCTGTGTATTAGGAGGCAGGTTAAAGGAAATCAGGAGAGGGTGCAGAGAATGACAATAGTCAATATGGTGCCCTTACTGTCATTCCTCTCTCCCTGTTCTCTCCCGTTCCAGTTGCAGGTGGTGTCTGTCCCAGAGCACAGCACAGAGCCCCTGACCATGGACAGTGACAAGCTGCTGGTGTCCCAGAGCCAAAGGGAACTCAAGGTGAGCAACTGACCCACACACAAACCCTGACCCCTGACTAAAACTTCACTTTGACCATAGAATTACGAACACATATACTGGAGAAAAATATAAACGTAACATGCAACAATTTCAAAGATTTTACTAAGTTACAGTTCATATAAGGAAATCAGTCAATAGGCCCATCCACTGGGGAGCCAGGCCCAGCCAATCAATGAATTTTTTTCTCACAAAAGGGCTTTATTACAGACAAAATACTCCTCAGTTTCATCAGCTGTCCGGGTGGCTGGTCTCAGACGATCCCTTAGCTGAAGAAGCCGGATTTGGAGGTCCTGGGCTGGCGTGGTTACACGTGGTCTGCGGTTGGGAGGCAGGTTGGATGCACTGCCAAATTCTCTAAACGATGTTGGAGATGGCATATGTTAGCGAAATAAACATTCATTTCTCTGGCAACAGCTCTGGTGGGCATTCCTGCAGTCAGCATGCTAATTGCATGCTCCCTCAACTTGAGACATCTGTAGCATTGTGTTGTGTGACAAAACTGCACATTTTAGTGTCTTTTATTGTCCCCAGCATAAGCTGCACCTGTGTAATGATCATGCGGTTTAATCAGCTTCTTGATATGCCACACGTCAGGTGGATGGATTATCTTGGTAAAGGAGAAATGCTCACTTAAAGGGATGTAAACAAATTTGTGCAAAATGAAGGCAGTCAAATTCCACATGACCGTTTAGTCATGGTAATTAGGCATCTCCAAGCTCTGATGGTTATTAGTAGCCCATCAAACTTTCTAACTGCCTGGTACTCAGCACTCTATTGGCCCTCTAATTCCTCTGACATCAATGCTAATGTATTCGAAAAAATCTAATCAAACACTTCATGAGAGCCCATGAGCTCATGTTGTGCAACATTTCAATAGGCTATGTAATTGCGTGAGAAAACGGAGTGATGGCCTCTGAAAAGAGGAGGATCCCATCAGCTTTCTATAGGCTAGGCCTACTATATTTATTTCTCAACTTTCCTAATATTAAGCACATTGCTTATATTTACAACAGGAGTATAGCCTACCTGGCATGCAAATAAACCACAGGGAAAAGCGTCCTCCAGTCGCTATTTAAGTGCATAGATGACATGTATTTTTTCCAGCTGCCCCTGCTTCAATACAGGTGCATAATAATGGTCCATTCTAAATCAAAACAAATGTCACACATATATTATTTAGTATATGTAAAGACAATATTAAATCAAGAATAGTCTGATGGGTGACAATATTAGCCTATCCCTTGTGAATGTTCGAATCATAGTCTCACACCTCATGTACCCTAGCCCCATAGGCCTATATGTTTTAATAAGGTTTGTATCATAACTAAAGTGGTTAAATAACTTCTTAAAATTAAGCACATGAAAACCACTTTACAAGGGTTGTGGAGCCTAACTGGCATAAAAGCAGCTTTCAAGTTTGGGGAAGATAATGTTTACTATAACAATGCACCTTTATAATAAAAGCATTACATGCATAATTGCATTTGCGGTCACTTTTGATAATGGTGTTTTCCCGCTGCTCTTATGATGTGAAGAAATAGCCTAGTAGTTTATCAACATTTTAAGCTAAACGTTCTGATCAGCCACATTGCATAAAAAAGGTTTTTGATACTAGTGGTTGATTTAATTTGGGATCTATCGCATCCCACATCTGTCCCAGACTATGTTTGGAATATTTATTTCTCGCACAGAATAGAATAGGTCAACGTTTGTTCTATGGGGGATAGTAGATTGACATAGGTTAGTGCTTTTGCTGTTCGTTAGGCCTACTCATCTGGTTGGCTGACGAAAAGTAAATGTGGACAGTTCTTCCAATATCTTTAATATTCACCTCGGAATTGGATAAGGACGCGTGCAGTTGTGTCCCAGATGTGTCTGTCTTAACTTATAGCCTGTGAGAAAGACCCGATCACGTGACGGAGAGCCATGTGAGTGAGAGACGCTTTTGATTGTGCAGCACACTCAGGGAGAAGGGCACAACGCAGCCCCTCTGGGAGAAGGGCACAACGCAGCACTCTGGGCCGCAAAAGGCATGGATTTTTTTAGGGTCTATTACGGCCACAAAGGGGATGCCGCCGTGAAATTCGAGGCATTATCAAGTGCTTATCAAATTGTGAATGAGAGACTATTGGAGTGTGGTACAGCCTGAGCAAAAAAAACTGAGCAGAGCTCATGCCTTTCAAGCAACTTTTTTTCAAATCATCATTGGTCGCATCATGCAGCCTTACAATGTTTTAAAAATCTAAACATGCAGCCCAACGTTTGTAGAACTAAAGTTACATTAATAACTCTAAATTAAGCATGTAGGAGTACCTATTTCTTTGTTAACCGCTCATCATGTGCGCACTCCCTCAAATGGTTTGGAGAAAATATTTATATTTAATTCAGCTTTGTTCAATTCTATTCTTCAAACTATAAAATAATATAAACTAATGCCACGGAATTCTAAATGAACTAGTGTAGCCCACAGCCTTATGGCATAGCCAGATCAGGACCTAACATAAGGACAACTCAGAGTATGCTATTCTGTTCTTCTGAAATAGACAACATTTTCTTTATATCATGTTTCTTTAGACCTGTCTAAAATAAATAATGGATTTATTGTGAAGGTGTAGGCAATATTACATGGATGTATTATTCTTTTTAAAATGACTTGTGTGGAAGCCAGGAGATAGTAAATGTGTATGTTAATTAACTGTCAGTTACCTTGAGACCGACAGTTATTTGCTTGACAATCACCAGCTGATGAAATTTCGTGAACACCACAGTCCTAGCCAGATTGTGTTAAGGATTGTGTTAAGAACTGCAACGCAGCTGGGTTTTTCACACTCAACAGTTTCTTGTGTGTATCAAGAATGGTCCACCATCCAAAGGACATCCAGCCAACTTGACACAACTGTGGGAAGCGTTGGAGTGGAACGCTTTCAACACCTTGTAGAGTCCATGCCCTGACGAATTGAGGCTGTTCTGAGGGCAAAGGGAGGGACCCTTAATCAGCTCAGCAAACTCATATTTTGTTTACCTCTGCTTCACCAGCATTGGACATATTCTGTTAGTTATCATGGTTTATTTTCATACTCATACACTACAGTACATGATCAAAAGTATGTGGATATCTGCTCATCGAACATCTCATTCTAAAATTATGGGCATTAATATGGAGTTGGTCCCCCCTTGCCTGCTATAACAGCCTCTACTCTTCTGGGAAGGCTTTCCGCTAGATGTTAGAACATTGCTGTGGGGACTTCCATTCAGCCACAAGCATTAGTGAGGTCGGTCAATGATGATGTGCAATGACACCTGGCTCACTGTCGGCGTTCCAATTCATCCCAAAGGTGTTCGAGGGGGTTGAGGTCAGGGTTCTGTGCAGGCCAGTCAAGTTCTTTCCCACCGATCTTGACAAACCATTTCTGTATGGTCCTCGCTTTGTGCATGGGGGCAATGTCATGCTGAAATAGGAAAGGGCCTTCCTCAAACTGTTGCCACAAAGTTGGAAGCACAGAATCATCTAGAATGTCATTGTATGCTGTAGCGTTAACATGGACTAACCCGAACCATGAAATACAGCACCAGGCCATTATTCCTCCTCCACCAAACTTTACAGTTGGCACTATGCATTCAGGCAGGTAGCGTTCTCCTGGCATTCGCCAAACCAGATGGTGAAGTGTGATTAATCACTCCAGAGAACGCGCTTACACTGTTCCAGAGTCCAATGGCGGTGCGCTTTACTCCAGCTGACGGCTGGCGGTTCACATTGAGCATGGTGATCTTAGGCCAAAGAACAGTTCTTGTGCTGATGTTGCTTACAGAGGCAGTTTGGAACTCAGTAGTGAGTGCTGCAACTGAGGACAGACTGTTTTTCAACGCTTCAGCACTCGGTGGTCCCGCTCTGTGAGAATGTGTGGCCTAACACTGTTGTTGCTCCTAGACGTTTCCACTTCACAATCACAGCACTTACAGATGACGGGGGCAGCTCGAGCAGGGCAGAAATTTGATGAACTGACTTGTTGGAAAGGTAGCATCCTAAGACGGTTCCACGTTGAAAGTCACTGAGCTCTTCAGTAAGGCCATTCTACTGACAATGTTTGTCTATGGAGATTGCATGGCTGTGTGCTCGATTTTATACATCTGTCAACAACGGGTGTGGCTGAATTAGCCGAATCCACTAATTTGATGTGTTCCAAGGATTTAATACGTTCCAAGGAGGTTCCTCAGTGAACAAAGTCCATTCTCATTCCCAGGATTAATTCACCCACAAATTAATATAATATAAAGGGGCTCGGCTCGCTCAATGTTCTAGCGCCACCATAACATTTTCTGCTTTGAAGGTTCCTCCTGTTTTGCCCCACCACTCACCGAAGTACCCCCAACGGCGCTCACCGTGCCCCTCTGTAATGTTCTCTCTTAAAATAGGCCCGTGTTATTGCTGCCCCAAGGAGCAGCACTAGACTCCTGCTGACAAATGACTGAGAAGCATGTGGAAGACAGGAACGAGAGAGACCCAGTCATTTCAACCCCGAGGGCAACTGATTGGTTTCTTGTTATCAGGCAGGGAGAGAGGTGTCAAATTGAATATAGATTTTTGTTTCCCTCTGAACAAACACTCCCTATGCATTCCTCTCGTTCTCTCCCTCCGTCTCCACTCCTCCGTAATTCTGTGAGGTTGAGGCTTTATTTCCATCAGATCTCCTTGGCCAATGGTTTCTCTCTGGCCCCAAGTCTCAAAGCATTTAGTATACCATCCATATGGCTCTGGGATTTTAAACAAGAATATAGTGGGATGGAGGTTTTGGATCAATGCGGCACCCCTTAAGAGAGCCCATACCACTAACCCATCACACACATTGATGGAGTCCACTGTTGAAGGACTACTTTACAACATAGATCCTCTCTCATGGATGCTGAGGCGGCAACTCAATATTAGGAAGGTGTTCCTAATGTTTGGTATAATCAATGTATATTCATGTTTTTGACTGCACTGGGCTTTTAATGGACCATGAGTAGAGAAATGTATTGACTGACTGACCGAATACCATACAGTTCGGTTCTCCACCCCCATATCCTCAGCTAAGCTCTGCATCACTCCCAGCTCCCCTGATCCAAGTGCATCACCCGTCCAGATTGTGTATATATACATACTGCATATATATGGGCTTATCAGAACTCCCAGGTGTAGACTGAGAATTTATTAGGTAGTAAGTAAATCATTGCATCAGAATAGGCACTTCTGCAGCGATGGCAGAGGGGTTTTCAAAGTCACCTCATTCGACTGGGTTTGTCAAATTTGCACGCAATGGCTCTTTGGGTTCACTTGGGAGAGATGGAGGGAGACTGAAAAGGGAAAACAATCCACAGTGTATGCTGAGGTAATCAAGTGGGCCCTAACCTGTAGAAACCAGGCCTGTTACTTGGATTCATCAAATTTACATGCCATGGCTTTGGAGAATGCCAGTGGAGTAGTAGTGGAAATAATGACAGGGGAAGAGAACGAATGGTCTGTGTAAACTAAGCAAGTGGCTCTGTCTCACGCCCCTCTGTCTTAATTGGATAATCCCAGAGGTCCCCACTGGCGGTGACTATTTTAGTTAACAGATTGGCTCCTCTCCAAGAAGACGGGATGAGGAGGAGGTTGGAGGAGAAGTTTTCTCACTGATTACAGAATTAATTGCTTCTTTAATTAAAGATAAAGACTGCTTCCTAAGGTTGGCTGGCCATGTGTAACCAAAGTGACTTCAGTTGCCTCTCCACTCTTCTCTCCTTCATTCATTTATTCCTCCCCCTGCCAGGACAGGGGTGCTCAGCATTCTCAGGATGTCCTCTTTTGCTGTGACAGAGTCATTGGGGACTTGGGCAGTTAGTTCACTACAGTATGTTCACTTGAAACATGAGTTGCAGGTCCCCTCAAAAAGTCCTGAAGTATCGAAGCAAATGTTGTTTTGTTCTCATCAAAGTAAAAAGGAACCTCCACAATCGATTGTCAACATGAAATCAATACATTTGAGTCCTGCTGCACTATGCACGCAATATGTTAGATGTTGTAGATGAGAACTTTTCTTTAGATTTTAGCCATACTGGCAACATTTTTGATTTTAGTTTGTATTGTCTGATGAAGATGTAGTGGAGTTACAACCTGATGTCCTTGTTTATGCAGAGCAATGGGGACCACACACAGAACGGAACAGCCAGCTTGGCCCCGGCCCCTGCCACCTCCATAGAGGCCCTGTCTCCGTTCTTCAAAAAGAAAGCACACATCCTGGAAGTATTGCGCAAGCTGGAGGAGTCGGACCCCCTCAAGTTCCACCCCTCCTCCTGCCTGTCCCCACACCACGACCTGGGTCAGGCGCTGGTTTCCATGGAAAGAGACCAGATGTCCCTGATGTCCTCTGTTGGGTTACCCTCTTCTCAGCACCTGGTAGCACATCCCTCGTCACGCTGCCACTTCTCCGGCTCAGACTCGGACAACCATGATTATACCAACAGAGAAGGGGCTCTCCAGGAGGACCATGCCCTGCACAAACAGCACCAGCACAGGGACTGCCATTCCTGCCAAATGCTCTCCCAGAAGAGTAGCCTGGACAGCCTGCTGAAGTGTGCCCAGGTCCACGGCGCCGCACACCCGGGCAGAGTGGAGAGCCTCAACGGGCAGGCCTGGGCAGACGACCAGGGGGCGTTGGCACAGAGCACAGGCCTTCCCCAGGCAGCAGCTCTCCCCCACCTCTTCTCTACTGGCAGCACAAGCCAGTGCTACATGCACAAAACAGCAGTGGACTCTCTAGAGCAGCATCCAGAACTTCTGGTTTCTTCTGATCCAATCTCCTCGCTAATCCAAGCCAACCTCAACGGGATGCTACGGAAGGAGACCAGGAACTTTCAAAGACACAAAGACAGGCATCCGTTTGGCAAACCGCTGCCTCCGGCTGAGGTGCAACCCTCTCACAGTGAGGATGTGAAGCACACATCGCTGACCCAAAACCGGGACAGTCCAGAGGAGTGCTGCTACCTGGAAGAAGAGGCTGCATCAGTGGCACACAATGTGAACAACAGCCTGCACACCCCTACCTCACATACAGACCCTGTTGCCACGGAGACAGACCCAGGGTATCAAGAAGATCAGGAAGTGAGCGAGCAGGTCTGCAACGGGCTCTACTTCTCCTCCAATGAGACGTCTGTCTGCAAGAAGGTGGCGGTGGAGTTGTACTCTCCAGCCCCGGTTCCCGAGAGGACCAGCTCAGCTCAGGCCCTGCCTCCCTCTGGCAAGAGCAAGCTTGCACTCAGCCCCACCTTTTCCACAGGCCTAGGTGAAGTCAAGCCCTCCCCCGTTTCCTCCCCGTCCCGGCTGCTCAAGTTCCTGAAGATCCCGACGGGGATGAACCAGGCACAACCAGGCAACCCCCTCCGTCTAAGTCCCCAGCTCACCCGCAGCTCCAAGATCCCCTGCAGGAACAACAACAACTATGAGGTGTACCACTCACCTGTCCTGACCCGCAAAGCTACCACCACGGAGAGGGAGAAGCAGCTGTCCTCATCCCCCTACACTGCCACACACTCTGCCCCCACCTCGCCACCCAAGCCAGAGGACAGTGCGGGCCCCCCTCCCACAGTCAAGGAGATAGCGTTCAGCAGCCACTTTGCGCCCAAACCCAGCCACAGTACAAAGGCAGCCCCCTCCTCCTCCTCTTCTCACACACAAAGGGGCTCTCAGAAGGTGGCTCACTACGAGAAAGTCTGCACGTCAGATGGGACGCCCCAGTACCTCCCTTACACCCAACCTGAGGGGCTTGTAGACAAGCAGCAGCAGGAGGAGAACCTCCTCAGCCACCCATCTTCACAGCACCCTGACTCATCCCCAGAACCAGATGACCAGGAAACTGACCAGGACACTGACCAGGACACTGACCAGGACACTGACCAGGGCACTGACCAGGGCACTGACTCAGAAAGCCCTGTCTGGCACAAACCCCACCAACACTTCAGCCTACCCTCCTCGTCCTCCGCCGCTGCTAGTAAAGCACACAGTAGTCGCCCCAGCTACTCCAGCATGAGGGACAGGCACCAGGAGCACCGTGCAACTCTGGAGCCCAGTCAGCCAATCTGTGAACCCCCCCAGCCAACCCAGTCTGCAGCCAGGCAAGGTGACCGGTCGCCTGGGTCTTCCACCCCCAAGAGGCTGGTGCAGGGAAAACCCCAGAGTGAGTCCAGTCACCACCCATTCAAAGAGCGCCTGGCTGCTCTGGGGAAACTGAAGAGCACAGAGAACCTGCCAGTAGGCGCACAGCCCATGGACAAGAAGGATGCACAAAGTAACGTGGGTAAACCCCCCACCAACAATATTGAGAAAAGCAAGACTGCTGAAAGGCAAGGCGAGAGAACTGGGACAGAGCAGCACAGACATCAGAAATACACTGATTCCCTTGAAGGGAAGCAATACCCCAAAACCAGCCTCTGCAGTCACCCCAGGGTGCCAGGTCCAATACATGAATCAGGCGCCAAATCATCAGCTACCCCATCATCCATACCCAAGGCAGAGCAGGAGTCATCATTCTCTCCCCGGATATATGTAGCGAAAGCAGATGGTCCAAAGATCAAGATGGGCACATTATCCTCCAATACAGAGACCTCTTCCGTGGTGAGGAGCTATGGGAAGTGCCCCATCACCCGGAGCCACCACAGTAAAACTACCCCTAGCCCTCAAAACAGCCCCACTAAAGTTTCCTCAAAGTCCCCTTCAAAGGTCGGCCAGGCTTCCTCTTACCCCCGAGGGGTCAGGCCTGCTCACGAGGACCGCGCCCTGGCTCAGAGACACCTGCCCAGGCTGGAGGACAAAAGCAAACTCCTGGCCAGCAAGAAGAAGACCTTCGTCCATGCAGAGAGCTTCCCGCCTCCTCCTCCTCTGCCACCGCGGTCGTCTACTGAAGCCATCATGAAAAACGACAAGAAGCAGTACTCGTCCGGCCCACCAGTGCCCCAGTCGGCCATCGAGCAGAAAGTAATGCGTGGCATCGAGGAGAACATGCTTAAGCTGCAGGAGCAGGACCGGGGCCAGTTGGTTGAGCCCAAGCAAAAGGCTTCCAACGGCATCGCCAGCTGGTTCGGCCTGAGGAAGAGCAAGCTCCCCGCCCTCAGCCGTAAACCAGAAGTGTCCAAGCTCAAGAACAATATGTCACCCTCTCCTTCGTCGTCCTCTGCCTCCGGCGGAGGAGCTAAGGACTTTAAGTCAGGTGGGCCCCGGAAGGTGGTGGAGAGCCTGAACATCTCCATGCTGATGGAGAAGGCAGAGGACCTGCGGAAGGCATTGGAGGAGGAGCGGGCATATGTGAACGGGGTCGGGATGGACCGCTCCGGCAGGGGTCACTCCTGTGAGGTGGTGATGGACCAGGCCCAGGGCCAACTGTCACTCATGTACAGAGGAGTGACCGCAGACAACTTCATGCAGCAGCTCCTCAACAGGTAAGAATGATATGTAATCTTAAATTATGTTCCTAAGATTACATTAAATACATCAGAAGTCTTGCACAAACGTATAATTTTGCAGCCATGAGTGTACTGAATGATGATTACAAAATACAGTGCATTTGGTAAGTATTCAGACCCATAGACTTTTTCCACATTTTGTAAAAAAGAATTATCATCCTCATCAATCTACACACAATAACCCAAAAATGATGAAGCAAAACAGGTTTTTTAGAAATGTATGCAAATGTGATAAAAAAAAACAGATACCTTATTTACATACAGTACCAGTCAAAAGTTTGGACACCTACACATTCCAGCCTCCGAAGTTGCAGCCCAAATAAATGCTTCAGAGTTAAAGTAACAGACACATCTCAACATCAACTTTTCAGAGGAGACTGCGTGAATCAGGCGTTCATGGTCGAATTGCTGCAAAGAAACCACTACTAAAGGACACCAATAATAAGAAGAGACTTGCTTGGGCCAAGAAACACGAGCAATAGACATTAGACCAGTTGAAATCTGTTCTTTGGTCTGACCAGTCCAAATTTGAGATTTTTGGTTCCAACCGCCGTGTCTTTGTGAGACGCAGAGTAAGTGAACGGATGATCTTCGTGGTTCCCATCTTGAAGCATGGAGGAGGAGGTGTGATGGTGTGGGGTGCTTTGTTGGTGACACTGTCAGTGATTTATTTAGAATTCAAGGCACACTTAACCAGCATGGCTGCAACGGCATTCTGCAGCGATACTCCATCCCATCAGGATTGCGCTTAGTCGGACTATCATTTGTTTTTCAACAGGACAATGACCCAACACACCTCCAGGCTGTGTAAGGGCTATTTGACCAAGAACGAGAGTGCTGCATCAGATGATCTGGCCTCCACAATCACCTGACCTTAACCCAATTGAGATGGGTTAGGATGAGTTGGACGGCAGAGTGAAGGAAAAGCAGCCAACAAGTGCTCAGCATGTGTGGGAACTCCTTCAAAACTGTTGGAAAAGCATTCCAGGTGATGCTGGTTGAGAGAATGCCAAGAGTGTGCAAAGCTGTCATCAAGGCAAATGGTGTTTTTTTTACTACATGATTCCATATGTGTTATTTCAGAATACTTATGTAAATGTGATATTTCAGTTTTTTATAAATTCGCAAAAATTCCGTTATAGGGTATTGTGCGTAGATTGATGAGGGGGGGAAACGATTTAATCCATTTTAGAATAAGGTACAACGTAACAAATAACGTAACAAAATGTGGATAAAGTCTGAATACTTTCCTGAATGCACTGTAATTACAAAACTTGCCACAGGGTTAAACTCTTTCTCTTATGATCAAATCTGATCTAATTTGATTAGTATATGTCGAAAGCTAGTTCCCCTATGAGTTTGTAACTTCTTCTTTCTTAAGTCCCTCGACGTCTTGTTCTGGAAACAGGGTGGACGAGAGGGGAGCTATACCTACCACCTTTGGAATGGCACACAGACGCCTCTCCTTTGACTCGAAGAGGTCGCGGCCCATCTTCGGTCACCAGAGGGATGGGATCAGCCACACAAAGAGCAGGGATGAGATGGACCAGGTAAACTTTTCTTTCTCCTCTTATACACTATAGACAAATTAATAAATGACACATCAGTAATATGATTCAATCTTACATGGAGTGTAACCCTTGTTGTTTCAGGCTTCTGATATGATTGGCAAGGATGAGGTCACATCAGACGAGAGCTTGGCAGAGTCCATTAGTTCCCAGCACATTACAGGTGAGAGTCATAATAATGTCTGTCATCCATTTCCCTTGACTAACATTCCCCGTCTCCCCCTGACTCTAGTCTCACTTCATTGTTCTTTCCTCAATGTTTAGGTTCTGGTGCATCCATGCGTACCCTCGACAGTGGCATCGGCACATTCCCCATGCCAGACTATACCAGTAATGCAGCAGGGAAGAGCATCACTAAGGGGAAGCTACAGGGAGAGCAAGGGTTTTCAGGCTCCCAGGGGAAACATGGGGCCAAGATGAAAGTTTCGCGGAAAGCCCATACGCTGGAGAGAGAGCTGTCATCTCTGGATGAAGTCAACCCATCTATCCTGTATGGCTCAGGACTGGAGGGAAAAGGTCCCAACATGCACCTGTCCAGCACCATCCATGAGGGTCAGCTTGGACTCTTGGACTTTGTATTCCCATAGGACTTGTTGTGTTCCCATATAGGCCATTTCAATGCTGACATTTTACATTAGTGGTTTAGATATGGTTGCGTAAGTTTGATCAGTTCTGCAAAACCAACATTTTGTGTGTTATTAAAACTGTGGACTAACTATTCACACAAGCTTAAATCTTGAAACAAAACACCTAGGCTAAGCTCTGTTTTTACATCTTGAATTATATTTGTTCTTTTGTAGACATTGATGCCTACGGGGCTCATATGCAAAATCCCCCAACCAAGGACTGGACCTTTCCCAACCTGAAAGACTCTGCAGGAGTCAGTGATGTTTACCTGGATGTGCAGGGAGACCCGGGCAGCCAGAGGACCCCCTCCAGAAGGGTGAGTGAGTCAGCGAGCTGAGTTCATCTCCATCGTTAACAAGAAATGTAGTACTCTGTGCTGACATGTGCCAACTTTCTCATCTACAGTGAAAAATGAAATGACGAAAGCTCCTCTCTTTATTAATATTTTAAGAGATGAGGCTGATAGAAAGACAGCTGGGGCCTTGATCACTTGTCTGTCAGTTGTCATCCCTTGTCAGCACTTTATACCATAGTCCCATTAGCTGACATTATCCTCAGATTCTGCCCTCCAACAAGAGAGAGAGCGGGAAGGAGGGATGAAGCGGAGTGCAATGTTAGTTATCTGCATTTAGATTGAAAGACGCCTAACTCCTCATGCCACTTCTCAGGGGAGGGGGAGGTGGGGGTTGCTGTGGAAACGAGATGGAGAAGGGGTTTTGACGAGTGATGGGAAGTTCAGCTTACTGACTCTGATCTTTTCAACTCGTTCAGCCACTCCCCGTCTCCCCCTGACTCGTTTCGTTCATTCGATTCAGTAATGCCCAGAGCACTCAGGACCCCCTACAGGCGAATGATGAACTGAAAACTCGAAAGGGTCATGATTCTGCAAGCCCCTCTTTCACCATAAGGGGCTTATTGGAGCAGTTATTTGTGACAGAGACTTGTAAAAGTGTGTTTTAGACAATGTACATATGTGATAGCTAGGCATAAAATAAGATTATTTCTTGATTCCTTTGAAACAAGGTCTAGTTGTGGCCGCAACCAGACTAGATTGTGAAAGATTTTTGGTGGAATTCTTGACTGCTGAGAGGGTGTTAAGCACAGTATCGTAATCAATTAATTGTATTCATTCTTGCACCATGAGGTCGATTATCAGTTCTAAACATGCATTTTTCTTCTCTATGCTGCCTGTGCGCACATATGATAGACAGTAGTTGGTCAGAGAATTCTGGAGCCGGTGAGCTGGAGGGGCATGTATCAGTCCTACTGTAGGCATGGGTGTAGGCACTTGGGAGCCATGCCCACCTAATCAGATTGAGCAAAAAATATTGTGTGTGTGTATACACAGTACCAGTCAATAGTTTTGACACACCTACTTTCTTTATTTTTACTATTTTCTACAGTAGCCACCCTTTGCCTTGATGACAGCTTTGCACACTCTTGGCATTCTCTCAACCAGCTTCATGAGGTAGTCTACTGGAATGCATTTCAATTAACAGGTGTGCCTTGTTAAAAGTTAATTTGTGGAATTTCTTTCCTTAATGCCTTTGAGCCAATCAGTTATGTTGTGACAAGGTAGGGATGATATACAGCCCTATTTGGTAAAAGACCAAGTCCATCATTACTTTAAGACATGAAGGTCCGTCAATCCTCTCGGCAGTCAAGAATTCCGCCAAAAATGTTTCACAATCTAGTCCGATTGCGGCCGCAACTAGACCTTGTTTAAAAGAAATCAAGATATAATCTTATTTTATGCCTAGCTATCACAAATGTACATTGTTTAAAACACACTTTTACAAGTCTCAGTCATAATGAACGAGGCACAATCATGTCTCTCAAGTCAAAAAGAGTTTTGACTAACTTGTTTTTGACTCTCTCCCTTTGAATGGGCTGTGTTAATGGCAGCCTGGACTGAAATGCACAGCAAGTTCCCTCCAGACACTCCTTTGCTTTTCTTAAGAAATGACAACAAGAAAGTTCATGGGGGGGGGGGGGGGGGGGGGGGGAAGAGTGCAATGGCCCATTCAAACTCCAACCCACCATTCAGAGTATGTTTTGCTGGGTTTCCATCCCATTTTTGGAAAGATTTTCCAGCAATAAATTTTGCACAAAGAAATATGTGCATTTTCTCAGCAACAGTGTGTTTCAAACAAACTGTCTTTTTGCAAATAAAGAGCTGTGCATAATGACCTAGCTAGTGCATATAAGAATCACTTCGTCGTATAACTTTTCATGTACCGATTTTAATGGTTTTGTCTCAAAAGACCTGCGAAAAATGGCAAGTTTGCCCACTCATCTTGGCACGTGCTCACAGACACAGTGTAGAGGGTACATGTTGAGATAATGAATAAAAGCTAGATCATTTTTATTTGTCAATTGGCAGTTAAGCAGCAATCATCATGTCACCACCATACAAGTTAAGACCCTAGATATTTATTGGAAAGGAGCATCAATCTTATGACAGTGCACATTCACCACCATGTGAAGTTCATATAGCTTATTTGATCGGTAGCCTAATAAACTGTGCATGCTTTTCCAAGTCGTAGTGGCAGGACCACACAACATAGCATTACGTGACTGCAAATTTATCAACAATTGCAATATCAACAATATTCTATGGGGAAAAAAAATAAAATTATCCACTCGTGAAATATATATTTTTTGATGTAATTTAGGAAATTTACTGACATTAGGCCTGTTGTGAGTTTTTTTTTATCCAACAGGTATTTTACTACCATAAAAATGGTTGGCTGGAAACATGGTTACTGACAAAAGCATTTATTGAAGTGGCAGATATAAATGTTTCCCTTCAACCTGGTAAATTTCACATCTAAAATAAAATAATTAACTATAGCATCTGATCCCTGTCTATCCCTACCATCCATATCCTCCCCTTTTCCCCATCCACCCTCCCCTTCTTCATGTGCCCACCTTTCCTCTCCTCCAAGAGTTTGAAACAGTGTGTCCCCCAGGGCCCCCTGGCTGCTGACCCATGCAGCCTCCCCCTGCCACCCCAGACGGGGCTCAGGACACGGGGTAAGGGGAGGATGCCCAGTGCCCCAGAGGTAGGGAAGGACGGAGGGCTGGAGCTGGTGAAGGAGAGACCAGAAGATATCATGTCCCCGAGAGAGACGCCCGAATCCCTCAGTGACTCCCTCTACGACAGCCTGTCCTCCTGTGGCAGCCAGGGCTGACAGGCCCAAGGGCCCATGGACAGAGAGGGGAGCAGAGAGAGAGGCGGACCGACCGACACCCTTTAAACCACAGCTATGAGGCACACCCATCCCTTCTTGTAGTGGTGGGGCCAGCCCCTGAGGCAGACAGAGTTGAAGTACCTCCTCCCTCTTCCACATACACCTCTTCCTGCTGACCCTCTCCGTGTTACTGAGATCTGGTTAATACTGCTGGAAAACTCACCCTCAGGTTGACTGATGTTCACATACATAATTTGAGGAACTAGGCTGAGAATTGGACACCATTGTCCTCCAAGCAACAAGCATCATACGACAGACCAGCGCAACTCAAATGTACACACAGACACATATACAGTTGAAGTCGGAAGTTTACATACACCTTAGCCAAATACATTTAAACTCAGTTTTTCACAATTCCTGACATTTAATCATAGTAACAATTCCCTATCTTAGGTCAGTTAGGATCACCACTTCATTTTAAGAATGTGAAATGTCAGAATAATAGTAGAGAGAATGATTTATTTCAGATTTTGTTTCTTTCATCACATTCCCAGTGGGTCAGAAGTTTACATACACTCAGTTAGTATTTGGTAGCATTGCCTTTAAATTGTTTAACTTGGATCAAACATTTCTGGTAGCCTTCCACAAGCTTCCCACAATAAATGGGTTAATTTTGGCCCATTCCTCCTGACAGAGCTGGTGTAACTGAGTCAGGTTTGTAGGCTTCCTTGCTCGCACACGCTTTTTCAGTTCTGCCCACAAAATTTCTATAGAATTGAGGTCAGGGCTTTGTGATGGCCACTCAAATACCTTGACTTTGTTGTCCTTAAGACATTTTGCCACAGCTTTGGAAGTATGCTTGGGGTCATTGTCCATTTGGAAGACCCATTTGCGACCAAGCTTTAACTTCCTGACTGATGTCTTGAGATGTTGCTTCAATATATCCACATAATTTTTCTTCTTCATGATCCAATCTATATTGTGAAGTGCACCAGTCCCTCCTGCAGCAAAGCACCCCCACAACATGATGCTGCCACTGCTACCCTTGTGCTTCACGGTTGGGATGGTGTTCTTCGGCTTGCAAGCGTCCCCCTTTTTCCTCCAAACATAACGATGGTCATTATGGCCAAACAGTTAAATTTTTCTTTAATCAGACCAGAGAACATTTCTCCAAAAAGTACGATCTTTGTCCCCATGTGCAGTTGCAAACCGTAGTCTGGCTTTTTTAATGGCGGTTTTGGAGCAGTGGCTTCTTCCTTGCTGTGCGGCCTTTCAGGTTATGTTGATATAGGACTCGTTTTACTGTGGATATAGATACTTTTGTACCTGTTTCCTCCAGCATCTTCACAAGGTCCTTTGCACTTTTCACACCAAAGTAGGAGACAGAACAAGGAGGAAACAGAACGCATCTCCTTCCGATGCGGTATGACGTCTGCGTGGTCCCATGGTGTTTATACTGGCATACTATTGTTTGTACAGATGAACTTGTGGTACCTTCAGGCGTTTGGAAATTGCTCCCAAGGATGAACCAGACTTGAGGAGGTCTACAAAAAAAAATTCTGAGGTCTTGGCTGATTTCTTTTGATTTTCCCATGATGTCAAGCAGAGGCACTGAGTTTGAAGGTAGGCCTTGAAATACATCCACAGGTACACCTCCATTTGACTTAAATGATGTCAATTAGCCTATCAGAAGCTTCTAAAGCCATGACATAATTTTCTGGAATTTTCCAAGCTGTTTAAAGGCACAGTCAAATTAGTGTATGTGAACTCCTGACCCACTGGAATTGTGATTCAGTGAATTATAAGTGAAATGATCTGTCTGTAAACAATTGTTGGAAAAATTACTTGTGTCATGCACAAAGTAGATGTCCTAACCCACTTGCCAAAACGATGGTTTGTTAACAAGAAATTTGTGGAATGGTTGAAAATCGAGTTTTAATGACTCCAACTTAAGTGTATGTAAACTTCCGACTTCAACTGTACACACACACAGTAGGGTTGGGCGGTATCCAGATTGTCATACCTTCATACCGACCTTGTGTCATACCGGGATATTTGGTAATATTGGCACTGGACACAAGGGGCACTATTTTCAAACCCCACTAAGCCTAATCCGAAGGTTAGCAATGCTAACAAGTACATGTCAAGTCCCATAGAGAATGCTAACTAAATGCTAATGAGTACTTTGCGAACATTTTATACAGTCTCTGACCTAAACTGTTTTCAGGACAGATATCCCAGCTCATAAAGTTATATGCTACTCACAATTTGCTGCATGCACAAAACAAACATGATAAAGCAAGGCTCTTGATCCAGGATGGGATTCTCTACTGTTACTGGCAAGCAAAGCTTGATTTTGGAAGAAGCTAACCACTTAGCTAGATCGCTAACTAGCTACTGCAGAGAATTTAGCACATTTTGGACAGGTAACTTAATAGTTATAAGATATCTAGCTGGCAAACATTTAGTTGTGAATTTCATACTTTAACTAGATGGCATGTGTTGCACAATAGTGAGTGACTCGCAAGGCTTCGGTCATTGTGTGCTTGTAAACAAACACCATGTGTCTGGGTACTACCAGTAAGCTTCATAATGAATAATTATGTAACAGGTGAAATGAAGAATGCGACTGTATTGAAAAACCATCCCGTGGCTATTCCCAAATACCCCGGTATATGGTATACTGCCCAAGCCTAACACACACCAACGAGATGCATGGAAAAAACATCACCTAGTTCGAGACAGCCACACGCTCACTATGGCCTGGATCTGAAGAATCGTTGTTAAATCATGTAACTGGGATCATTGGTCCCCAAGAAGTGGCTGGTATCAGGGGTTTATCGTGTCTGCCCTGGATGTAGACATGTTTCGGTCACATAGAACTGGGTTGCCTTTAACGCCAGAAAAAATAACATGTTACCGTCCATTAAATGTGATGCAATGTGGTTATCGATCATAAATATGTCATAGACTTCCATGGTTTCAGTCGTAATGTTATTTTTTTTAAGCTGTTGTGCGTTGTCATATGTTATATATCATGTTACTTTAACCCTTTACACTCATACACGTATACGGGTTGAAAATGGCAGATTTGGGCACTGATAAACGCCTACATTGGAATGCAGTGGCTGTAAAGTAACATGCTAGACATAACGTCAGAGCTCTGGCTCTGTGCTTGACAGCGCTGTATGGGTTTTGACTGACAGCCATTCTGAACTTGAGCACCTCCCTCGACAAGAAGTTGCCCCCATCCCTCGTGCTAATTGGGCAACCTTTGCACATTTTTGTTGTCTGAGTGAGGGAAATTCTGTAAATGAAGAGGACTCGATTTATTTTGAAAGATGGATTATAATAAATACAGCTTTGATGTCATACAAGCAAGCCAAACACCCATGAATCCAAATGTGCACTTCACATTTCCATAGGATAAAACTCATGTCATATACAGTGTTAACGTTTATGATCAATATGTTTGATGTACAGTTACAAGATGTTCTGAACTGAATAAACCTATGTTTTGTCTATTGTGAAGAAAATGTCGCAGCACACGAACTCCTGACTCCTTTCGATGTGCACCAAAATGACGATCTGTTTCCCTGAATTCCATTGTAAAACCCTAACACTGTAATGTTGTATTTTATAACTTATCTAGTCATGTTGGTAATAGAATAAGCTTTCAAATGATGCCCACCTGACCCAGATTGCAATTTATAATGATCTGTTTTTGGATTGCATTAACAACCTTAATTGTGTGAGGGAGGGGATAAACCTAAACAACTACAAATGTGCTTGCTTTAGTTCCTGAACGGCACAGCTAGGAGAGCCACTCAAACCGTTGTCATTGTTTTGTCTTGTGTTGCCCCTACCCCACAATTTCCAGGAATATTCTTATCATGTTACTGAATGTATCCAGAGTATTTTCAGATTTCGTTCTCAACGAATGCAGCTAAAAGTAAAATGCTCATATAATCGAGTGTAATGTTTGGTTTCGGTCTTGTGTCAGATGAACTGTTGTCCTCACCTTGGGTCAACTAATTTCCCATAATCTTCAAACTGTTCCCTTTCACTTGCTACCATGGTTATGCATTTCATATTTCTTCTGTAAGAAACATTTAAATTGAGCCCTATCCATCTAGGCCAATTCCCATGAGTGTAAAGGGTTATGTTTTTTTTTTTTTTAAGTGTGGGGATGTATGGATCGATGGATCGATGGATGAGTGTATGTGAGTGAGACTTAATGCAGTGTCTCCATGATAGCTTTGACCAGTTTCCCTGAAGCTGCCATATACTGTACTGTATCACAACTTACTGTAACACTGACAAAGAAATCGACCTAACATCTGAACTAACAGATAGTGGCGGATCAAGACAACAGCCATTATATTAGCCTTATGACCAGATATTACCTAGTAGTGTATGTGTTATGGACAATGACATTCTAAGAATCTCAACCAAGTCAAATGTTTTACATGTGTTTGATCCATTGTTATGTCAGGAATAATGCCATTATAAAGGCAGCCTGTGACTGCCACCATTAAAAATGTAGTTCTCAACTAAGCTGCCATTTAATACTCAAAATGAGAGTTTGACATGCTGAAAGAGTAAACAAGTAACAGGACTCATCCACCTTTATACTGACTATAAACTGAGTTTGTATACATGGGCCAGGATTCAATCCAAGGCGTGTTCAAGAGCAGCGTAATGTAACAGACTTTTTAAGATAATGCATGCTTTATCTGACATGTACAGTGTTTACCATGAATGCGATCTCTGTGAACATCGGGGAAATGCCTTTAAAAGGTGCATTGTCGACTGTTTAGTCCGCAGCTCTGTAACTCACCTTGGATTGAATCACTGCTATAGTCTTCTGACATTTCGTTTGGCACAGGGTCCATCTTTATTCTGCCAGAAAAACGATAACCCTACTTTGGGTCCACAAAATGCTCCACTAAAGCAAAAAGATATATGTAGGCCTTCCTTGTGAAGGATTAACATAGAGTAGTTACTTACTTCTGCAATATGGGCCAATTGTTTGCCTAAACAGACACACATTCAATCAATTTACTGTTGGCCAATTAAGACAACACATGTGCTATTCAATCACTAGTGCTGTACTGCAGATGATACACTAAAGTGTTTAGGTAGGCTTACAGATGTTTGTTGCAGAAGGAAGAGTATTGTGTTTCTACACACATTTAGCATTTGTTAGAATCTGAGGTTATGCTAATGGAGAAGTGCTGTATGTAAATGTGTTTTAAATTCCCTCTGGCTGCCAAAAACATGTTTTTTTTATGTTCAACTGTGGGTCGTTTCAGGTTGTGGCAACCCTGTCTGTGGCTAAACACCTATCGCTTTTTTTTGGTACAGTTTCATTCTTCTTTTGCAAACAGAATATAAACTGATAGGAGATCCTAGCCCATTAGGGAACTTTACTGCTTCTCAAATGGCACCCTATTCCCTAAATATAGTGCACTACTTTAGTCAAAAGAAGTGCACTATAGGGAATGGGATCCATTTGGGACACACCCCTTGTTTAAACTCCCAGTTCAGAACAGCACCAAGAGACACTAAGAAGGACATGGACTCCTCCCTCCCTTCCTGCCCATGTACTTGATTATGTCCTCATAAGTACACTGAACAAAAATATAAACGCAACATGTAAAGGGTTGTTTTCATGAGCTGAAATAAAAGATCCCCGAAATGTGCCATACGCACAAACGCATACGCATATTTCTCAAATATGTTTACATCCCTGTTAGTGAGCATTTCTCCTTTGCCAAGATAATCCATCCACCTGACAATTGTGGCATATCAAGAAGATGATTAAACAGCATGATCATTCCACATGTGCACCTTGTGCTGGGGACAATAAAAATACACTCTTAAATGTGCAGTTTTGTCACACAACACAATGCTACAGATGTCTTAAGTTTTGAGGGAGCATACTATTGGCATGCTTACTGCAGGAATGTCCACCAGAGCTGTTGGCAGATAATTTAATGTTAATTTCTCTACCATAGGCAATGTTGTTTTAGAGAATTTGTCAGTACGTCCAACCGGACTCACAACCGCAGACCACGTGTATGGTGTCACGTGGGCGAGTGGTTTGCTGATGTCAACAGAGTGCCCCATGGTGGGATTATGGTATGGGCAGGCATAAGCTACGGACAAAAAACACAGTTGCATTTTATCAATGGCAATTTCAATGCACAGAAAAAAACACATAATGTGACAAGATCCCGAGGCCCATTGTCATCACCTCATGTTTCAGGATGATAATGCACAGCCCATGTCGAAAGCGTCCCAGTTCTTCCGTTACCTGCATACTCATCAGACATGTCACCCAATGAGCATGTTTGGGATGCTCTGCATCAAACTGATACAACATCATATTCTAGTTCCTGCCTATATCCAGCAACTTTGCACAGCCATTTTTTCTAACTGTTATTTAACTAGGCAAGTCCATTAAGAACAAATTCTTATTTTCAATGACAGCTTAGGAACTAACAGAATAGCATATTTTTACCTTGTCAGCTCTGGGATTCGATCTTGCAACCTTTCGGTTACTAGTCCAATGCTCTAACCACTAGGCTATCTGCCATCCCATTGAAGATGAGTGGGACAACATTCCACAGGCTACAATCAACAGCCTGATCCAACTCTCTGTGAAGGAGATGTGTCATGCTACATGAGGCAAATGGTGGTCACACCAGATACAGACTGATTTTCTGATCCATGTCCCTACCTTTTTTTAAAGGTGACCAACAGATGCATATCTGTTTATACAGTAATGTGAAATCCATAGATTAGGGCCTAATGAATTATTTTCAATTTACTGATTTCCTTATATGAACTGTAACTCAGTAAAATCTTTTAAATTGTTGCTTGTTGCATTTTATATATTTGTTCAGTATAGGTCCATCCACTTCAACTTCATAACTCCCCAGAAACTCCTTCAGGGATAAGACATCCTTGTGCTTCCAAACTCTGAGCTTTCAGAAGCAAGTGATCTTTCAAAACGGACATGAATTTGACCTTTTTCTAGTTGAAAATTATTCATAATCCCACTTTGAACCTTGCCTTTCCTTTAGCCCCCCTCTCTCCCCCTTCTGAGTTAAAAAAAAAAAAAACTACTAAATGGAGATCTGACTGTTACTGTATACACAGTCGTCTGTGAGAACAGATAGATTTCAGTTGAAGAGGTAGTCTTCCAGAATATCTGCTACCGTTCCACCCTTTCAAGCCCGTCTGGTTTATGTCAAAATGAAAACAAGGGTTTGACATGAAGGCCATTCGCTTTACAATCATCTCATAAAACATCCTGTGTTCTACGTTGCGGACAAACCCCCCAAAACATGGGTCATTCCCCGGTCAGGAGTCTTAGCAACACCATGTACAATAACCATGCCAATGCTGACTAGTATGGAGTGGCGTGGCGATGTCGTGGAATCTTTACTTAGTACGTTTGCTTTATGGACTCGCGATTTATCTCGATCTGTTGTATTTATGTACTTATTTATTTTTTTAGGTCAAATCATACTGAAATGAAATTTTTGTTTCTGTTGAGTCATTGACGTTATTGCTGTTTTTATTCTGATACCCATTATTTTTGTACTATACTCTTATTTTATTCTATTGAGTGAAAGGTTGTTATTTTCATCAGAGGCCTGTCTTTTGTTCTGTTGTCTGGGGTATTCTCATTTTATTACTCATGTAATTGTAAATAGTATTTCAAGGTGTTATGTACATAGAATTTCCACCAGATCTCAAATGAAGCCATAAACCGTAATGTATTTTATCAAGGCAGTAAAAACACAATGATGATGATTATGTTCATTTTATGTCTCTAAACAAATGCAAGAACCCAACAAATAAAAATCTCTCTGAGCTCGCTTGACATTCTTCATTTATTCATTGAAGACTATTGATTGAAAAGCTAACCTGCTATGTATATAACATCCACAAAGCATCAGAGCCTGCTATTTTGACACAGTATTGCTGTTTCAATACTCTGCATATGCAATACTCTGGATTAGGGTTGAGTCGGGGTTAAACATAAGGCTAGGGTTAGTGTTATGTCAAGTTATCGTTGTGGTTGAGGCTAGAGTTAGGGTTGAACCGGGTTGTGGCCATGAAGCTAAGGTTAGGGTTGTGGTTGAGGTTAGGGTAAGGGTTGAACCTGGATGTGGACATGACGCTAGGGTTAGAGTTGTAGTTAAGGGTTCGAGTTGAACTGGGATGTTGACATGAAGCTAGGGTTAGGACATTGTGAGATTGTGGACCCCTACATTTAGGCGATTTTACTGCTAACTAGCTACTTCACATGATGATATTGTATTTGGTATTATTGTGTGGCTACGTTTGCTAGCTAGCTACCTAGCCAGCCCATAGCGAGAGCATTGCATTGTGGATTTTGGAATTGACTTGAGCTGCAACAGATTTCCACAACAATCTTCCATGTTACTATCAGTGGCGACCCGTCATTCAGGGCAGAGCTCACCTGTTTTGAGCCCCACCTGTTTAGCTAAAATAAAATATAAATGTTGTGCCTGTTTTGCCTGTTATTTTGGCATCAATACGTGTTACATATCAGTTTGCAAACAATGTACAAAAACTAATAATTTAGTTAGTAAAGCCGCATACAAACACCGTCTTTTTTTTGTTGCTTTCTTGAGTAAGGCAGGTGTTTCAGCCTAGCTCAGTGCTGTCTGTGGTGGTGGGGCAGCCAGCTAAAAAAAACGTAGCGTAGGGGTTGGTAATGTTCTCTAGTTACGCCGTGATTGGCTCAGTGTTCTGTCACTCATGGGGACACTACATCATTGCAAAATCTATGGGTAGAGCCCAAAAATTCAAGCCCCTTGGGGTGCTGCAATAAAGTTACATTAGAAGTGCCAATCCAGCAAGGCGCAAAGTCATTGGCCACAGATAGGGTTGGGGAGTAACGGATTACATGTAAAGGATTACATGTACATGTAAAAAACGGTAACTGTAAACCATTTCGTTACCTGCTAAAATATTGTAATCAGATTACAGATACATGTCACACCCTGATCAGTTTCACCTGTTCTCGTTATTGTCTCCACCCCCTCCAGGTGTTGCTTGTTTTCCCCAGTGTATTTATCCCTGTGTTTCCTGTTTCTCTGTGCCAATTCTTCTTGTATGTTTCCAAGTCAACCAGCGGTTTTCCTGTTCTCCTGCTTTTTTGCATTCTCCTTTTTCTAATCCTCTCGGTTTTGACCCTTGCCTGTTTCTGGACTTTGTACCCACCTGCCTGACCATTCTGCCTGCCTTGACCAAGAGCCTGTCTGCCACTCTGTACCTCCTGGACTCTGATCTGGTTTTGACCTTTTTGCCTGTCCACGACCATTCTCTTGCCTACTGTTTTGGATTAATAAACATTGTAAGACTCCAACCATCTGCCTCCTGTGTCTGCATTTGGGTCTCGCCTTGTGCCTTGATAGTACGAACTGGCCATGACAGACCCAGCAGACTTGGACCAGCTCCGCCATGCTGTCTCCCTGCAGGGAGCCACCAGTGGGAGACATCAGGAGTTACTACAGGGCCTTTTGGAAGGACTCAGTTCCTTGCCGGAACACCACGACCATGGGTTAAAGGCTATTATGGAGCAACTCAGGGAGTTAGCTCAGAGACTGTCTGCCACCTCTGAAAAACCCCAATCACCCAGTAATTTTTTTCCCTATCTGTGGTGAGTTGGTACAGCCCATCCCGACTACACGTGAACCCTGCTTACCACCTCCAGAGCGATATTCGGGGAATCCTGGTGCCTGCCGGGGTTTCCTTTCTCAGCGCTCGCTTATTTTTGAGCTACAGCCATCTTGGTTTTCTTCAGACCGATCGAAGATAGCATATATAATTATGCTAATGTCGGGAAGGGCGCTCTCCTGGGCTACGGCAGTTTGGGAGCAACAATCTGCCATTTGCGGGTATTTGGAGAAATCATGGCAGAGGTGAGAAAAGTTTGAGTCTCTGGTATCCGGGAGATAGGCGGCCAGCAAACTGCTTGACTTACGTCAACTCCCATAGTGTGGCAGACTACGCGGTGGACTTTCGCACGTTGGCCGCCGAGCGTGCCTGGAATCTGGAGTCTCTTTTCTAGACTTTTCTGCATTATCTGAGGAGGTTAAGGATGAGCTAGCTGCTCATCCCCTTCTCATCCCCTTCCCTTATCACCTTAACCATTAAAATTAATGGACGCCTAAGGGAACGCAAGAGTGAAAGGTCTGATCTCGGGCATACTCGTGCACCCGATATGGCGCCTACCTCTCCTTTGAACCTCTCCAGGGAACCACCATATTTTCCAAGTTGGACCTTTGAAATGCCTACCCCCTGGTTTGGATATGCGAGGGGGATGGGTGGAAGACAGCCTTCAACACAGCCAGTGCACATTATAAGTACCAGGGCATGCCATTTGGACTCACCAACACCCCTGCTGTTTTCCAGGCTTTGGTTAATGATGTGCTTCGGGACATGCTAAACCGGTTTGTGTTTGTGTACTTTGACGACATCCTGTTTTTTCCCTGATCTGCACAAGAACATGTTCTTCATTTCAGACAGGTCCTCCAGCGCCTCCTGGAGAACCAACTATCCGTGAAAGCCGAGAAGTGAGTTCCACTGCTCTACAATCACCTTTCTGGGATATGTCATTGCTGAGGGCAATGTTCAGATGGATCCTGGAAAGGTGAAAGCAGTGGTGGATTGGCCTCAACCAACGTCCAGGGTGCAGCTGCAACGGTTTCTTGGGTTTGCAAACTTCTACTGCCGTTTCATTCAGCACTACAGCACCCTGGCGGCCCCCCTCTCTGCACTCGCCAAGGTACCGCTCAAATGGTCTCCAGCTGTCGACAAAGCCTTTGTGGACCTGAAGCATCGGTTCACAACAGCACCCATCCTCATCCATCCCGACCGCTTGCATCAATTTGTGGTGGAAGTGGATGCTTCAGATGTTGGAGTGGAGGCCATCCTGTCCCAGCGATCTGCCCAGGACCAGGAGCTTCATCCCTGTGCCTTCCTGTCCCGTCGTCTCAATCCTGCTGAAAGGAACTACGAAGTTGGCAACCAAGAACTCCTGACGGCGTTGGAAAAGTGGAGGCACTGGCTGGAAGGAGCAGAACAGCCATTCCTGGTCTGGACCAACTGTAAAAACCTCGAATAACTCCGTACAGCCAAGCGCCTCAACTCCAGGCAGGCCCGGTGAGCCCTCCTGTTCACCAGATTTAACTTCACCATCTCCTACCGCCCAGGGTCAAAGAATGTGAAGCCTGACGCCCTCTCCCACCTATACAGTTCCTCTGCCACACCCTCGACCTCTGAAACCATTCCCCCTACCTCATGCCTTGCTGCCACTGTGGATTGGGGTATTGAGAACCTGGTCCGCAAGGCACAATGCTCCCAGCCTGGACCTGAAGGGGGCCTGGCTAACCGGCTGTTTGTCCCTAATCCAGTCTGGTCCTGGGTCCTGGAATGGGCTCATTCCTCCAGGCTGACCTGTCATCCAGGGTCCCGTCGTACAGTAGCCTTCCTTCGACAATGTTTCGACCCTTGACTGTTTCTCGACTGTGTACCCGCCTGCCTGACCATGAGCCTGTCTGCCACTCTGTACCTCCTGGACTCTGATCTGGTTTTGATCTTTTTGCCTGTCCACGACCATTCTCTTGCCTACCGCTTTGGATTAATAAACATTGTAAGACTCCAACCATCTGCCTCCTGTGTCTGCATTTGGGTCTCGCCTTGTGCCTTGATAATACTTTTGAAAAACTAGTGGATTACTTTGAGGAATACTTTTTAAATTAAGAAAGGATGTTTGCGGAAAAAAATCTGACACTTTTCTAACATTCAAATCAGCAATGAAAAAAGGCACAAGTATAAGTTTGTTCCACCTGAGTGAGTCTGACCAAAATTCAGAGACCACTATGATGACACCAAATTTGTTTGGTGGGAAAAGAGCAGGAATAGGCTTTTTTAGGCTACAGTCCAAGCTGTCTTCCAATGGTGCGACTGCTGTCGGCATCCAAAAGATTATCAACTTGAATAAACTCTTGGAGGTAAGGACAACAGCAGTGGTGTAGTCAATGTAAATACGGATATCACTTATTATGGATATCTACATAGCGCATTGATGTGAATCACACTGCTGCTCTCTCATTTTGCTATTTGCACCTTAAGGATAAATGTGTATTTGAACCCAATGGTTGAATTAAGCTGCTTATCAATCATTGTTTTTGAAAACAGCGGACAGCCAGTGAAAAATGTGCATATTGTGGATCCAAGCCTATGGAATAAAAGTGGGGCTTTTATTGCTTAATGTTGTACAACAAGCTTGGGCCCAACTAGTCAAGCAGTATGTTACGTGGGGGAGTATCATAGATTTGAAGTACAGTCCTGCTATCTCTGTAGTCAAACAATTTAGTATAAATCGGAAATTAGCTAGGTTGAATTTGGTTGTTTGATTTACCTTTTTCACCTGCTTTTTAAAAGAGAGGTTGGAATCAACTATGATGCCAAGATACTTCAAATCAGATGCCACCTGGAACTTCTCCCCTGACCCATTGACATCTGGCTCAGTAGCATCAGTTGTCCTCTTTGTGAAGAACATGCAGACAGTTTTTTTTCACATTGAGATGCAAACACGAGTCACTGAGCCACTTTGTAACCTGGTCCATTACAGTAGTGAGTTCTTGTGCAGCTTGTTGTTTGCTCTCTGCATGCACATATATTACTGTATCATCTGCATACATTTGAACTTCAGACCCAGTACAGACAGAAGGCAGATCATTAATGTACAGGCTGAACAGGAGGTGCCCCAGTATTGACCCTTGGGGCACGCCCACATCATAGCTAAGAGTGGGTGACAGCTCATTGCTCAGTCTTACACATTGAGTTCTGCCTTCAACGTATGATTTCATCCATCTCAAGGCATCGGGGGAAAAGTTTAACTTGGACAATTTTGTGATGAGAACCTCATGGTGAAGAGTATCAAAGCCTTCCTTAGGTCCGGAAACACAGCCCCAACAATGCCCCCTTTGTCCATCTTGGACTTCACATTTTCCAGAAGAAAGCAGTTGGCCGTTTCTGTGGAGTGTTTTGCTCTGAAGCCAAACTTCATGGATGGTAATGTGTAGGGGCTGTTGAGGTGGGGAATCAGTTGCTCTGCTACACACTTTTCAATAACCTTCGACACCACAGGTAGTATACTAATGGGCCTGTAGTTACTCACGTCAGCAGGGTCACCAGATTTAAAGATGGCCATTATTATGGCCAGCACAGTCACCGGATCTCAACCCTAAAGCTCCACAAACGATTATGTTAGGTCACCACCACGCCACAGAAAAACCCAGCCATGTTTCCAGCCAAAGAGAGGAGTCAGAAAAAGCACAAATAGAGATAAAATTAATCACTAACCTTTGATGATCTTCATCAGATGACACTCATAGGACTTCATGTTACACAATACATGTATGTTTTGTTCGATAAAGTACATATGTATATCAAAAAAATCTAATTTTACATTGGCGCGTTATGTTCAGTAGTTCTAAAACATGCGGTGATTGTGCAGAGAGCCACATGAATTCACAGAAATGCTCATTATAAATGTTGATGAAAATTCAAGTGTTATGCATGGAACTTTAGATACACTTCTCCTTAATGCAACTGCTGTGTCAGATTTCAAAAAAACTTTACGGAAAAAGCATAATCTGAGTATGGCGCTCAAAAAAATATCTGCCATGTTGCGCAGTCAACATTAGTCAAAAATAGCATTATAAATATTCACTTACCTTTGATGATCTTCATCAGAATGCACTCCCAGGTATCGCAGTTCCACAATAAATGTTTGTTTTGTTCGATAATGTCCATTTATGTCCAAATAGCTTATTTTGTAATCCAAACGCGCGTTCAGGTCTAGTCGGACGAAAAGTTTAAATGGTTATATTACAGGTCGAAGAAACTTGTCAAACTAAGTATAGAATCAATCTTTAGGATGTTTTTATCATAAATGTTCAATAATGTTCCAACCTGAGAATTCCATTGTCTGTAGAAAAGCAATGGAACGAGAGCTACCTCTCGTGAAATGCACGTGACTGAAAACGAGGCTGCTGCCAGACCCCCTAGTCAAACAGCTCTCATCCGGCCCCCCTTCACTGTAGAAGCCTGAAACAACGTTCTAAAGACGCTTGATATCTAGTGGAAGCCTTAGGAAGTGCATAATAACCCAAATCCCACTGTGAATTCGAAAACTACAAACCTCAGATTTCCCACTTCCTGTTTTGATTTTTTCTTGGGTATTTGCCTGCCATATGAGTTCTGTTATACTCAAAGACATCATTCAAACATTTTTAGAAACGTCAGCGTGTTTTCTATCCAATACTAATAATAAATGCATATATTAGCATCTGGGACTGAGTAGGAGGCAGTTTAATCTGGGAACGCTATTCATCCCAAAGTGAAAATGCTGCCCAATATCCCAAAGAAGTTAACCTTTTACGGCTAGGGATTCCGCTAGCGGAACGTTTCGACAACTTCCGGTGATATTGCAGAGCGCGAAATTCAAAAACAATTATTATAAATATTTAACTTTCATACAATCACAAGTGTAATACACCAAAATACAGCTTAACATCTTGTTAATCTAGCCACCGTGTCAGATTTCAAAAAGGCTTTACGGCGAAAGCAAACCATGCTATTATCTGAGGACAGCACCCCATCAAACAAACACATGACAATCATATTTCAACCCACCAGGCGCGACACAAAACTCAGAAATAACTATATAATTCATGCCTTACCTTTGAAGATCTTCTTATGTTGGCACTCCAATATGTCCCATAAACATCATAAATGGTCCTTTTGTTCGATAAATTCCATCGTTATATCTCATAATTGTCAATTTATTTGGCGAGTTTGATTCAGAAAAACACAGGTTCCAACTCGCGCAACATGACTACAAAATATCTAATAAATTACCTGAAATCTTTGTCCAAACATTTCAAACAACTTTCCTAATCCAACTTTAGGTATTTTTTAACGTGTCGATAAAATTTAAGATGGGATAAACTGCGTTCAATAGCGGATAAAAACAAAGTGGAGCGAGCTTTCAGGTCGCGCGCCCCAACCACAACAGTACACTTGGCTATCCACCCAGATAGAAAATGGGTACTTCTTAATTTCTCAAAGGAAAAATATCAACCAATTTCTAAAGACTGTTGACATTTAGTGGAAGCAATAGGAACTGCAAGCAAGATCCACATAGAAAACCAATTGAACACACTGTCACCTCAACAAACAAGAAAATCCTGGATGGTTTGTCCTCTGGGTTTCGCCTGCCAAATAAGTTCTGTTATACTCACAGACATTATTTTAAAGTTTTTTTTTTGTTTTTCTATCCAAATCTACCAATTATATGCCTATCCTAGCTTCTGGGCGTGAGTAGGAGGCCGTTTACTTTGGGCACGCTTTTCATCCGGAAGTGAAAATACCGCCCCCTAGCCCGAAGAGGTTTTAAAACCCATTCATTCTGTCTACAAACAGGCTCTCAAAGTGCTTGACAGGAAGCCCAAATAGCCATCATCACTGTTACATCCACAGAAAGCATGAGCTCCTGTGTTGGAAGAATCTTGTGCAATACACAGACGCATGTCTTGTATTCAAGATCCTAAATGGCCTGGCTCCCCCTCCACTCAGTACTTTTGTTAAACAGAAAACCCAAACATATGGCAGCAGATCCACAAGGTCTGCCATGAGAGGTGACTGTATAGTTAGTTCCCTTAAGGGAAAACACCTTTAGTCAATCTGCTTCTCTGTGAGAGCTTCCCATGTTTGGAATACACTGCCATCAGACACACAAAACTGCACCACCTATCACACTTACACAAAAAACCTGAAGACATGGCTTAAGGCCAATCAGATTTGTGAACATAATCCCTAGTTGTGTATTGCCGCTTTCCATGTTGTCTGTAGCTTGTGAGGTGTGGAAACATTTTGTCTTTTTGTGCTATGTTTCTCTGTCTGTGTGCTATGTCTTGCTTGTCCTATGTTGCTCTGCGTGTGCTCACTGCTCAATGATTATCTATATTATTATTGTAATTGTTTTTAATAACCTGCCCAGGGACTGAGGTTGAAAATTAGCCGGCTGGCTAAAACCGGCACTTTTACTGAAACGTTGATTAATGTGCCATGTCCCTGTAAAAATGTTAAAAAATCGAACTCAAACACTCCATTATAGACAGAATACCAGCTGACTGCGTCTTTCTTCCCTAAATTGTTCTTGCATAGTTTGGAGCTGTGCTTTGGGTCATTGTCCTGTTGTAGGAGGAAATAGGCTCCAATTAAGTGCTGTCCACAGGGTATGGCATGGCATTGCAAAATGGAGTGATAGCCTTCCTTCTTCAAGATCCCTTTTACCCCGTACAAATCTCCCACTTTACCACCATCAAAGCACCCCCAGACCATTACATTGCCTCCACCATGCTTGACAGATGGCGTCAAGCACCCCTCCGGCATATTTTCATTTTTTATGCGTCTCACGAATGTTCTTCTTTGTGGTCCGAACACCTCATACTTAGATTCGTCTGTCCATAACACTTTTTTCCAATCTTCCTCTGTCCAGTGTCTGTTCTTTAACCCATCTTAATATTTTATTTTTATTGGCAAGTCAGATACTGATACACTGTTAACGTTGAGACTGTTGTTTTGCCGGTACTATTTAATGAAGCTGCCAGTTGAGGACTTGTGACCCGTCTGTTTCTATAAACTAAACACTATAGTGTACTTGTCCTCTTGCTCAGTTGTGCACCGGGGCCTCCCACTCCTCTTTCTATTCAGGTAAGAGCCAGTTTGCACTGTTCTGTGAAGGGAGTAATACACAGCGTTGTACGAGATCTTCATTTTCTTGTCAATTTCTCGCATGGAATAGCCTTCATTTCTCAGAACAAGAATAGACTGACAAGTTTCAGAAGAAAGTTATTTGTTTCTGGCCATTTTGAGCCTGTAATTGAGCACACAAATGCTGATGCTCCAGATACTCAACTAGTCTAAAGAAGGCCAGTTTTATTTCTTCTTTAATCAGAACCACCGTTTTCAGCTGTGATAACATAATTACAAAAGGGTTTTTCTAATGATCAATTAGCCTTTTTAAAGTGATAAACTTGGATTAGCTAACACAACGTGCCATTGGAACACAGGAGTGATGGTTGCTGATAATGGGCCTCCGTACGCCTATGCAGACATTCCATAAAAATCAATTTGATGTTATTTTAATGGACAACATTTTTTATTTTCTTTCAAAAACAAGGACATTTCTAAGTGACCCCAAACTTTTGAATGGTAGTGTATATCCATTGATTCTTGAAGGATATAACTTATGAATGCCTCATGAGCTTAGTTCAACAGTCACACTCCATGAGAACCCAAAATATAAGCTTGTTTTACTCCATTTTTTTTGCCTCATAACATGGTTAAAACCATTTTTATATTATGGATGGTCAGTCCTTGCATCCCTAGCTCTGTCTATTAATCTGAGAGTGGTCACATTTCTCCAGGCCCATCCCTCAGCTTTTTACCAAAACAGAGGCAGGGCGATTTGTTATTGTTTCATCTGTGGATTTGCCCTTTAAACAGATATCAAAGTGTCACCAACAAAAAGGTAAGCAATAGTTCTAAAGCAAATGCAGCATATGGTATTCATTTTGGCAATCACTAGCCTGCTATTCAGTGGAGTGGGTATGTGGTCTGGGTTTAAGAGTCTCTTTTACAAGCTTAAAAGGATAAACATTCAACATTGGCCATGCTGCCACGCTCAAAACAACTGGAAACATTGAACTGGGAAATCTCAGACTTCAGTGAGTTCAAGACAACTGGGAACTCAAAAAAACATTTTTTTTTTTTAAAGAGCACCGGATGGAAAAATACATTTTGAAGGGTCATTCAACTCGGAATTGCAAGTCAGGAACTCGGGCCTCTTTCTAGAGTTCCCACCTGAAGATCACTGACGTCATCATGATTCCACCTGTTTTTTTTCAGAGTTCACAGATGTCTTTCAAGCACCATAAATCCAGAGAATGCCAGACTTTGACAAAGATTGACACAAAATGATCCCTATGAAGGACCCCCGTGACACCTTCCTGTTCAAGTGAGAACAGCACAACAAGGTGAGTCCAAATGTGTTGTGTATGCTGCTGCCTAAATTATGTAATATTCCAGAGAGATATGTATACTGTAGCTAAGAAAGTAAAACTAAGTGTATGTTGTAAGCTGTCAGTAGCCCATTTCAAAAGCGCTGAACAAATAGTTATATTGACTACGTCTGTCCTAGCTTGCTCATTAATTGAAATTACGGATTGCCTCTTATCTGCTTGTTGTCCCCTTATGCCATAGTTTGTACATCTCAATCAAATTCAATCAAATGTATTTATAAAACCCATTTTACATCAGCCGATGTCACAAAGTGCTATACAGAAACCCAGCCTAAAGCCCCAACAGCAAGCAATGCAGATGTAGAAGCACGGGGGCTAGGAAAACCGTCCTAGAAAGGCAGGAACTTAGGAAGAAACCTAGAGAGGAACCAGACTCTGAGGGGTGGCCAATCCTCTTCTGGCTGGGCTGGGTGGAGATTATAACAGTACATGGCCAAGATGTTCAAACGTTTATAGATGACCAGCAGGGTCAAATAATAATAATCACAGTGGTTGTAGAGGGTGCAACAGGTCAGCACCTCAGCAGTTGACTTTTCATAGCTGAGCATTCAGAGACAGTAGGTGCAGTAGAGAGAGAAAAACAGCAGATCCGGGACAATGTATCACGTCCGGTTAACAGGTCAGGGTAGCCGCAGGCAGAATAGTTGAAACTGGAGTAGCAGCACGACCACGTGGACAGGGGACAGCAAGGAGTCATCAGGCCAGGTAGTCCTGAGGCATGGTCCCAGGGCTCAGGTCCTCCGAGAGGGGAGGGAGAGAGAGAGAGAATTAGAGGGAGCATACTTAAATTCACACAGGACACCAGATAAGACAGGAGAAATACTCCAGATATAACAGACTGACCCTAGCCCCCCAACACATAAACTATTGCAGCATAAATACTGGAGGCTGAGACAGGAGGGGTTGGGAGACACTGTGGCCCCTTCCGCCGATACCTCCAGACAGGGCCAACCTGGCAGGATATAACCCCACCCACTTTGCTAAAGCACAACCCCCACACCACTAGAGGGATATCTTCAAACCATCAACTTACTACCCTGAGACAAGGCTGAGTATAGCCCATGAAGATCTTCCCCACGGCAAGAACTCAAGGGGTGCGCAAACCCGGACAGAAAGATCACGTCAGTGACTCAACCCACTCAAGTGATGCACCCCTCCTAGGGACGGCATGGAAGAGCACCAGTGTGCCCATGACTCAGCCCCCGTAATAGGATTAGAGGCAGAGAATCCCAGTGGAGAGAGCAGAACCAGCCAGGCAGAGACAGCAAGGGCAATTCCTGCTTCAGTAACTTTATGTTCACCTTCACACCCCTGGGCCAGACTACACTCAATCAAAAAAAAAACTGTTCCCGACCCTCATCTGCTCGCTACTGCTGGCCTTCCCAGATTCTGCCATTATGCTTCTGAAGTTGCCGGTAATAGGCTACACCATCGGTCGGCAACCTTTTCAATTTGGAGGGGCAAGTTATTGAACCATTTCTACTGATCTGCGTGCCAGTTATGGTTTTCATATGCACATTTTCGTGGAACAGTTTAATTGAATTTCATAATAAAGTCTTCATATCTCAAAATTATATCTATATGAAAATTATACAAATCTAAAAGTAACTTCTATTGCCATTGCCAATATGTGAAAATAGCCTACATAAAGCCAACAGAAACTATCCTGATAAAAATAAATATCCTATAAATCACATTGGCTGTGCATGGCCTGTCTGCAAGGAACTTGAAACATTATATCAACTATTCTATCAACTTGGTCAGGCCAGAAACTTGTGCTAGCAAACTTGCAACATTGTGTAAAATGTTCTGGGCCCTCAGAGTTCCCAGCGCCAGTGAGCTCGGGACACTGCTTTAGGCTATTTCTGCAAGGGGATAGGAAGTAGTCAAGTATGCCTATTTTGACATTTCCACCAGATCAGAGCATACCATTTTTTCCCATTTCATGCTGAGTGGTAATTGAAAGGGAGAGAGCTGGAAAGATGACTTTGAGGAGCTATTGTCATTCTCAATGGATGTAAAAACAGACTTTGTTTACTTGCTGTTTGAGGCAAAGAAAAACTTACTTTGAGAAGCTCCACAGTGATGGTGAGTTAAGACAACCCTAAATAATATCAGATCCCCAAATGGGGACATTTATAGGCCTGCATTTACGCAAAGGCCAGGAACACTAGTCCTACTTCTAAACTCAGCAAAAAAAGAAACATCCCTTTTTCAGGACCCTGTCTTTCAAAGATAACTTGTAAAAATCCAAATAACTTCACATATCTTCATTGTAAAGGGTTTAACACTGTGTCCCATGCTTGTTCAATGAACCATTAACAATTAATGAACATGCACCTGTGGAATGGTTGTTAAGACACTAACAGCTTACAGACGGTAGGCAAATAAGGTCACAGTTATGAAAACCTAGGACACTAAAGAGGCCTTTCTACTGACTCTGAAAAACACAAAAAGAAGGATTCCCAGTGTCGCTGCTCATCTGCGTGAACGTGCCTTAGGAAGCATGAGGACTGCAGATGTGGCCATGGCAATAAATTGCAATGTCCGTACTGTGAGACGCCTAAGACAGCGCTAGAGGGACACAGGATGGACAGCTGATATTCCTCGCAGTGGCAGACCACGTGTAACAACACCTGCACAGGATCGGTACATCCGAACATCACACCTGCAGGACAGGTACAGGATGGCAACAACAACTGCCCGAGTTACACCAGGAACTCACAATCCCTCCATCAGTGTACAGACTGTCTGCAATAGGCTGAGAGAGGCTGGACTAAGGGCTTGTAGGCCTGTTGTAAGGCAGGTCCTCACCAGACATCACCGGCAACAAAGTTACCTATGGGCACAAACCCACCGTCACTGGACCAGACAGGACTGGCCAAAAGTGCTCTTCACTGACGAGGTGCGGTTTTGTCTCACAAGGGGTGATGGTCAGATTCGCGTTATCGTCGAAGGAATGAGCGTTACACCGAGGCCTGTACTCTGGAGTGGGATCGATTTGGAGGGTCCGTCATGATCTGGGACGGTGTGTCACAGCGTCATCGGACTGAGCTTGTTGTCATTGCAGGCAATCTCTTGCAGGCAATCTGTGGTTAAATTCCCATGTAGGTTAGTGATGGGCATTCTGTGTCTTTTCTTTGAGCTGGCTCATTAGGCTCTGTTCACGCAAAAGAGACGGCTCATTTGGCTCCCAAATGGCTCTTTGTTCAAAATGCTTAAAGAACAGCCTAGAACTGTGAAAATATTGCAAATCTCCAATGTAAAGCCCAAAATGTAGGCTTGTGAAAGATTGTGAAATGCAAGTTCAAATACATTTTGTACATGGCCAAATTATTAAATGGCCTGCAAAAAAAGTTTTCTACAAACTGAAAAAATCAGCATGGACCAGATTGAGGCGTTCTCCCCACAATTTATTGTTTCTGCAGTGAGGATTCACTCTCTACAGGATCGCCCCCCCCCCCCCCCCCCCCCCCCCCCCCCCCCTCTAATCTAACTGCATTGTCCATTTACAGTAGCTATCACAGTGAAAAAAGATCATGCTACTATTTGCTATTTGAGGTAAGTGCTCAGTTATGATCTTGAAAATGTATTAATAAACCAATTAGGCACATTTGAGAAGACTTGATACAACATTTTGAACAGAAATGTAATGGTTCATTACAAATGTTGCACATTCACTGCTGCCATCTAGTGGCCAACATCTAAATTGTGCCTAGACTGGAATAATACATTTGGGCCTTTCTCTTGCATTTCAAAAATGACAGAATAAAAAAAATGGTATTATCTTTTACCAGATCTAATGTGTGTTATTCTCCTACATTAATTTCACATTCCCACAAACTTCAAAGTGTTTCCTTTCAAATGGTATCAATAATATGTATATTTTTGCTTCAGGTCCTGAGATACAGGCAGTTAGACTTCGGTATGTTATTTTAGGTTGAAAATTGAAAAGAAGGGTCAGAGCTACCCTCCTGTAGGTTTTCACTCGAAACCCAGTTGTAACTAACCTGATTCATCTTTATAAACCAGCTAATTATTAGAATCAGGTGCATTAGATTAGGGTTGGAATGAAAGCTTACAGGATAGTTGCTCTCCAGGAACAGGGTTGGAGACCCCTGATTTTAGAGAATTATTATTAACTTATCTGCAGAAAATCATTGTTTTAGCTCAAAAAGCAGTAGTATCAGTATGCAAATCAGGGAGCGATGGAAGCCTATTTAACTTGTATTTTTTATTTGGTAGCCTACAATAGTGATGGGTCCTTCGCGAACGAACGGCTCTTATTGAACAGATATTTTTGGTGAACTTCGGGAACCGAATCGCATCGAACGAAGAGCAGTCACAATGTGATGCATATTATATTGATATTTGTGTGTAAAGTCCACAGCCATTTATCGTATAATTCATTTTACAGACACGAAGATCACACCTTCTCTAGTGTATTTTGCTTTGTCGACATTCTGAAAGTTCACTGCCAAATCAGCTATTGTCATCAGACCTGGCATGACATTTTTTATCCAACATACTAGCATAAAAAGGTTGGATGGAAACCTGGTTAAAGATCACATAATCATGTGGTTGAAATTCCACCCCGAAAACAACAGTTTACGTTGATTTCTTTTCAACTCCAATGTATTTTCAACCGCAGGTAGCCTAGTGGTTAGAGCGTTAGACTAGTAACCGAAAGGTTGCAAGATTGAATCCCCTAGCTGACAAGGTAAAAATATGAACAAGGCAGTTAACCCACTGTTCCTAGTCTGTCATTGTAAATGAGAATTTGTTCTTAACTGACTTGCCTAGTTACATAAATATATTCAACTTCACATTATGTTATACAAATTACATTGAAACAACATTTATTAAACTGGTTTGGGCTCTGGTTCTAACAAAGAACAGATAAAGGTTCTTCACAGCCCTAAAAAAGGTTTCCCCTACAGGGACAAAATGAAGAATGTTTTTTTTTTTTTTTTTTTTTCAATTCATTTTTTCAATTTCGTAGTTGTAGCGATGAGACAAGATAGTAGCTACTACACAATTGGTTGTGTAGTAGCTACTATCTTGTCTCATCGCTACAACTCCCGTACGGGCTCGGGAGAGACGAAGGTTGAAAGTCATGCGTCCTCCGATACACAACCAACCAAGCCGCTGCTTCTTTAACACAGCGCACATCCAACCCGGAAGCCAGCCGCACCAATGCGCCGGAGGAAACACCGTGCACCTGGCCACCTTGGCTAGCGTACACTGCGCCCAGCCCGCCACAGGAGTCGCTGGTGCGCGATGAGACAAGGACACCCCCACCAGTGGATGCTTCTCAGAAGAGGAAGGGAAGGACCATCCTCCACAGTGAATTTCATACAAATAAAAATGGTAAAACAGTGAAAAACTATGCTAAATATATTAATGTCACCAAATAATTGATTAAAACACACTCTTTGGCAATGAAGGTCTACAGTAGCCTAAAGAGCACTCTGTAGGGTAGCACGATGGTGTAGCCGGAGGACAGCTAGTTTCTGTCCTTCTCTGGGTACATCGACTTCAATACAAAACTTAAGAGGCGCTTGGTTCTCACCCCCTTCCATAGACACTGTAATTATGACAACTTTCGGAGGACGTCCTCCAACATATCAGAGCTCTTGCAGCATGAACTGACATGTTGTCCACCCAATCAAAGGATCAGAGAATGAATCTAGTACTGAAAGCATAAACTACAGCTGACTAGCACTGCAGTGCATAAAATGTCGTGAGTAGTTGACTCAAAGAGAAAGACAGAGGTTTAACAATTTTGAACATACAAGATAGAGAGATTTCGTTATTTTTTTTCACTTTCAGTTTCACTTACTTAGCTAGCAAATGCAGCTGGCTAGTTTAGTTACTCAAACACCTGGTTCAAACAGAGGTATGCTATGTTAGCTAGTTGGCTATGACTATCCCACACAACACTGGAACTCTTCCAAGTTCTCGTTAAGCTTTTGTTTTTATTATTGCCACCGGGGCCGGTTAACTCACTGTTCCTAGGCCGTCATTGAAAATAAGAATTTGTTCTTAGCTGACTTGCCTACAAATAATTATTAATGCATTAGTTCTATTAGCTATGTGGACCAGGACGTTAGTTTAGCTAATATGGGGACAACGATGTAGGCTGTGTGTAGCGGTTATGACACGGTTTAGCTTGGAAAGTTTTTTACGCCTGGTCACATACAGCTGATGTGTTGTTCATTGAAGTCCACAAACGAAAGGAAAAGGTGAGAGGAGGAGAGTGCATAGAGGGTGAATGAATACAGCATGGCGGCTGTGATCTGCCGATTCTGTTGAAAAACGTTTCTTAAACTAAAGCAAACGACACAGGGATAAAAATACCTGAATTTATCCAATAGAAAGTCTTGTTTGCAACTGTTGGGCTAATGATTACACCCTAGATCAGCTAGATGCAGGCAAGAGTGTGCAAGGCGGTATTGAATGTGTAACCGTCTGTCATCTCAATTTTTTCTCTCGACCTGTGTGCACCTACGTTGTAAACGTTCATTCATAGGCTAGGTTGCAGCAACCTCATGATGGGTATAGTGAAAATGTGAATATCATGTAGTAGCCTAATCCCATCGATGTGACATTGAACTGTTTGAATGGAATATGAATGATAGTCATCCAACATGCTGTTATAGAAACAAGGCCATGCTCATGAACCCAAAAAATTGTCCTCCCTCATAAACGGCACTGACTGCCACTGGATCACACCTACAGTGTTAATGCGTTTTGGTACACCAGAAGTACCTACATTAATTTCTAATGGAACCCTGTGTTTGCCTTCTTGCAGTGCGTTCTGTGTGGCACATACATTGGATTTATCTAATATGCATCAAACTGTGTGCGTAGGAGGCTCGACAGAAATGGTAGCAGAATGATTACGTTTTGCACATCCAGATGATGCTACGTCCCATTTTGCGCAATGACACCGTCGGTGTGATCGAGGCGTCAGATTGAGATTGATTCTGTGGCGCTTGCCAAACAGAGCGCACTCAAAGTTAGGAGAAGCAAGCCCCCTAGAAACCTTTTTAGGCATGACACTGCATGCTTACTGGTGATATTACTGCTCCTACTTTATCAGAAGTGGATTCAAATTGAGGCTGACCATACAACTGTGTAATGTTTTTTTGGGAGAAAAAGTAACCTGATGGAGTTTATGGACGATGCAATCGTTTGTTCTCCTCGCTTCTCTGTGTGGATGCGTCCTTTGCTCAGGTACATAACTACTGTTTCTCTTTTTTAAAATGTCAGTGTAGGTTTATTTATATTATTTATAACAGTGGCAATCCGGAGTAATAATTCATTTCTTAATTACTGTCTCGTTGCCCCAAAATCTCTCAATTTAAAGTTTATAGTCAACAATAAAATGAGATTTTTGAGAAGCCTTTTAGCCTACCCAACTAAATCCATGCGTTAAGGCTCTCTGCTAATATAATGTATACATTATGTTCTAAAATGATGCAAATATGAATGCAATCGCTTTAAATGTAGACTAAACATGCGCAATTACACACAATGACATAAATTAATGATTGAACTTGTTTTACCTTTGGAGTCTGAGCCAACCTGTCATAATCATAATACCAGTCGGTGAACATGATTAAAATGGGCATTCTGTCAATCTGTCATTCAGACAGACGCATGAATAATTTCTGCTCCAACACCCTTATAGTTAGACAGGTTAATATTTTTGTTTGAACTATGGCTAATGCAATAATAATGTTTGGCCACATTGCATTCATATTTTATAGTTAATGACCCGACAGACAGAGACAAAGTACAGTACCATGAATATAGGATGTAATCCGTTTTGGGGGGTCAAATTAGTGATATAGCGATGTGTTTTACAAAGTGCTCCTATAATGCGTTGTATGTGTTGCAAGCAATATCCATCAGATCATGCAGGCATAACATATCAATCAAGCCCAGATAGTCAGAGGAAGCACAACAGATCTATTCCAAACGTCTCTGTTGAACACTAGCTGGGTGACTGTACTGATTACAAATATGGAAGCAAGGTTGAGTGAGTCAAGGATTCTTCATACTAATGATTATCTCTGTATTGGCTGTTGGAACTTGGCATTTCACCACAAGTGACTGGATAGCCTTCACATTTAAAAGTGCATCTGAATATCTCCTTTTCCTGAGACAGTGGTCATAATAATAGTGTGTTAAAATGAGTAACAGTGTAGTTGAAAAAGCAGTGGTTATAGCATTTTAAGCAGGTTTAAACCTCTGCTGTTTTACTGTCCAATCTGATTGAAAAGGGCACTGGACAATGGACTTATCAATGTATTAGAGGGAATAGAGGCATAAACAGAGGGAAATGGCTCCCTCTTGTGGAGTTTCTGCACTGCATTATCTCCATGGAGGTTGCTTGGAAACACGTACTTCCATTCTCGTGCACTGTAACTAGAGATTTCCTTCCATGTATTTTAGGCATCACAATTAGTGTGTGTGCATGCGTTTCAGTCTGGCCTTATCAGATGCAGTGTTACCACTGTGAAGAGACTCTGTTGGACAATGACTGTTCAGCTCCAAAGTTCATTGTCAACTGCACAGCAAACATCCAGAATGCCTGTCAGAAGGAGGTTATTGTGGGTGAAAATGGTGAGCCTTGACTTTTTCTGACATCAAGTCTGAATTTATTCTAGTAGGTTAATAGTAAATAACTTTTGTTTTACAAGATCTAAAATGTGCACCCTTTGTGTAATTTTTGGCCAAGGCTTTGTCTTCTATCTCCCTCCAGGTGTGATTTACAGGAAGGCCTGTGCCTCCTTCTCCACCTGTCTGATTGTTTCAGCAGGGTATCAGTCTTTCTGTGTCCCTGGTCGGGTGGGCTCTGTCTGCATTAGCTGCTGTAACACCCCCCTCTGCAACGGACCCCGCCCCCCCAGGATCTCCCTGGCCCCCAGCCATCCCCCCACCAGACCCACTGCGCTCCTCCTCATCATCACTGTTTCCATGGCAACACTGCCCTGATATGGACACTGGTATTGGCTAGATTGGACTGAATGTTCTCAGGTGTGGAGGTGCCTGGTGTTGGAGCAAACACTGTCCTGAGAGATGACTGGACAGGGATTCTGAAATCAAAGCAACAGAGCTGTCCGACACATACCGGTCCATTGACGGGAGTGAGAAATTTAGGAAGTATATTAAATCTGACCCAAAAGTTCATAAAAATATGTTGCATCCATAGTAAATTACACTTTAATCATTAGTGCAGACTGCACCGAATCAAATAGTGTTTATACCCCAGAGATGACAGGGTACATTCAGTACTATACATAATGTTTACAGTTAGGATGACACACTTGGTGTACAAAAAAATTAGGAACACTTTCTAATATTAAGTTACACTCCCTTTTGCCCTCAGAACAGCCTCAATTCATCAGCGCATGGACTCTACAAGGTGTCGAAAGCGTTCCACAGGGATGCTGGCCCATGTTGATGCCAAATGCTTCCCACAGTTGTGTCAAGTTACCATTTTGATACACACACACACACACACAGGAAACAGTTGCGCATGAAAAACCCAGTAGCATTGCAGTTCTTGGCAGAAACCGGTGTGCCTGGCACCTACCATACCTCGTTCAAAGGCACTTTTGTCTTTCCCGTTCACCCTCTGAATGGCACACATACACTATCCATGTCTCAAAGCTTAATGTTTCCTCCCCTTCATCTACACTGATTGAAGTGGATTTAACAGGTGACATCAGTAAAGGTTCATAGCTTTCACCTGGTCAGTCTCATGGAAAGAGCAGTTGTTCCTAATGGTTTTGTACACTGTCAGATAGAAGTGATTAAACCCTGTTAAAAATCCCCATAGGGATGGATGTGTGCTACTTTGTAACCATTATTAAAACATGAGCATAAGTGTCATTGACTTAATCAAACTTTATTTTAACAAATTTAAATTACATTAAATGTAGCAGAATTACAAAAGTAATTCCCATAAAAGCAAAACAAATTTCACAGTATAAGATATGCAGTTATTTCATTTTTGAAACAGTAAAATCCTCAGTTGAAAAGCAACAGGTGATTAGTTTGGTAAACTTGTATTGTTATTGGCACTTCTAAGAAAATAAAGCCTTGAGCTGCATAGCAGAGGATGTTTGACTGCCAGATTATCTGTTCAATGTCATTCAACTAAAAAAGGTTAAAAAAAAATTAAAATGAAGGACTACGACCCATATCAGAAAAAGTAAATTTCACGTCATCTAGATTACCAACATCAAGCGAGAGGTTGAAACATTTAATGGCTAATCCTTTAGCCAAGCTATTCCTGGGTAGATGAGGACACGTTCTGACTGGTAACTGGATGCTATGCCATGTGATTCAGTGAGTTAATTGACTTTGGCAGTACTGCCATACCTTCTCAATTAATCCTGTAACCCCTGTCACAGGAGATTCTCTCAATAAATGTTGTTACCCCCGCACATAGGGAATAACATGAAGATTAGTGGGATTTCTTTCATGTCACCTAATTACATGAAACAGATTCTCTACTGATCACCTCTATTTCAAGCACTGAATCTTTGTTAGTAGTGGAAAGAGAACAAGCTTGACAAAATTCATTATGAGGAAAATATATTACACTTCTCAATACAAGTCCATCCATAAAACATCACTTTCTTGACACCATAGCAGACGACACCACCAGCAATTACATTGAAAAATGTCATTTATGTTTCAATAGATGAGTCCGTGCAAGGTCTGAATATTTAACATTTAAGATGCAAAGCTGTCTGCTCTATCATTTGCATCTTATTAAAACAAACTGACAAGATCCCCTATTGGCACAAACTACAAAAGAAAGACTGGTTAGAGCAGCCTCACAGAGAGAATCAATGTCTTAAATGAAACCAGTAAATTACCCATTGAAGGGGAAATGTTACGAATGCATGATTTCAGTAAAAAGGGATTGTACTGTAAAAGCACTAGTAATATTTGTAATTTGCTAATAAATGATACCCCATGTAAATGTCCACCTTACAAATGCATCATGTTCTTCATTACTCATTGCAACAAAAAGCCTGTGATGTCATAATTGAGACTAATATAGTGTGTGGCTTATTTAAAATGGCAGAATTCCCAAATGGACAGATAATATTCACAGAATTAACAACCTCGCACAACTCCAAACTGATACTGTACTTTAAATCAGTTGGTATATAAAAAGTGGCAATTTTAAAAGTATTTGAGGCATTGATTTCCTGCTTAATCAGATGGAAGAGCAAAGAACAAATTGTCTCAAATCGTTACTTGACAATGCAAAAATAACTATCGAAATAAGTATGTTAGTTAACTACACCATCCCTTCAAAATGGGAGTTAAAAAAACAAAACAAAAAAAAAGACACAGGGACGTCTAAAAACCTTAACATCAACTTTTAAAAACGTCAAACCTTACGCCAAAGCCAAATTCCAAACCAATCGATTCCTAACAATTAAGACACTATATCAAAGTACAAAATCAAACATGGTCTAAATAATTTGAATAATTAAGCAGTTATGTGAATGCACCAGAAGCACTCCTGAAGCAATTCCAAGTCACAGATCTTTTATTTGCTTGCATTCCTCCACATTTACTTCTTCTCCTTCTTCCTGTTGTCCTGCTAAATAAAGAGAACACTTCACCTAACTGACATTAAACCATTACTAGCCTAGCAGTGCAAAGTGCAACATTTCTACAAAGTACAATATGCTGGTTTATCGCACATATTGTATTTAGAATGCTTTCTGGTCCTAGGTTCATGTTTTTCTATGGTTCAAAACATAGCAACGTGTATGAGAGATAGTGGAAGTGTATTACAGTCGGTATGCTATATAAATAGCAATACACTGTCAATATTGTACCTTCTCATTCATGGCCAGAATAACCATGAGCTTCCTGAAGATGGTCACAAAGTCCAAGAAGAGATCCACAGAGTGCCTTCAACAGAGTGAAAAGAGAAGTTATCATATATCTTACAAAACACTTCATAAGTTCATTGTAAAAGAGCCCCAATTACCAAGTGCATACCAATTGTATTGTATGTTTTTCTGTGTACAATCTTTTCTTCTAAACCTAAAGCAACCATAAACATGCTCCTTAATATTTTCTTGTGCGACCTGGAATCTCTTTGGGAGCACCAGTGCGCCTAGAAAAAAAACAACCAGATAATTGTTGTAATGATTAAGTTTCACTGTACTGTTGTTTCTGAGTGCCTTAGAGGGAAAAAAAAGCCAACAGATTTGTTAGCGAATATGGTTGCACCAATACTAGGCCACATCAAAACAGATTGTTTCTAGCCCAAACATTTTGAAAGATTCACTCAATTTGCCCAAGTATATCACGAGACATGAACAGAGCGGATCAGGGATTCGGATTTCCTGCAACCTTCTGAAGATGCAAAGCACAGGAATGTCCCTTCTGTGTGCGCGCGCGGTACCGTTCGTGCGCATGTCTACCACTTTGTGTAATCATTAGCATCGCTAACGGCAACTGCCTTTTGGTAGATGGAAAGGCTTTCTCAAAAACCTTCTCAATTAAATGTTAAGTACAAAGTAGCCTATGCCTACCTGGCAGAAAGATATGCTTCCTTGCATCAATCCATTGGTCATTTGTTTTGCAAGCTCTGCGCGAGCACGCACGCTACAGAAACACTTTTAACCAAACAGTCTATTGCTATAGGTGCATGGTGTGCACTTGAATTAAAGGGTAACTACACAAAAAAAAAAAAATGTCTTAGAAAAGCAGTCTCCTGATGTGGTTTAAGTACTGTTTTGGACTTGAAACTGGATGTTCCATTTTTTTTTAAATTTTGTTTTTTAAAGTGAACACTAAATGGATGAAACGGAATTTGGGCAAAACAAAAATGGGAAATTATGTTAACAAAAATAAAGACATTTTATAGGGCCATAACTATGTAGAAATCTAATATTCCAGAAATAACTATTTTCAGTGACGGGTATTTACGTCAACATTTTAGCTTTTTATAAATTAACAAATCTATTTACAGGGTTACCGATTAGTTTCTATTGCACAACATGTGCTTACAGTCAAAATCATATATGCCCAATAAGGCTATATCTCAACAACAACAAAAATGTTTATCCTTTTTTCTGGTGCTCCAAAAATGTTATGTTGTGCTCCTAACTTTAGGAGTGATACCACTGAAACATTTTAATTTACAGTCACGGGCTGACAGACTAAATTCCAGATGACAATAGCAAAAAAATGTGTTTCAACATCTAACCACTCACCCTCATCACCAGGCCCAGAGAGAGTGTGTGTCCCTTACCAGATGTAGTCTTTGTCTCCCATCTCAGCCTTCTCAATGATGAGTTGAGTGTCAAACAGCACAAATCCACACATGATGACCAGACCGAGGTACATGTGAGCCTAGACACACAGAGAGAGAAATGCTTGGTGAAAATGACAACCAGCGCACTAAGTCATACTGTAACTAATAGCTAAGTCCATGAAGAGTAGCATTGGGCAGCATTGTGTAGCAATAATAATGGATCAAAGCAAACATAACAATATTGGGTTATTTTCCTCTTTACCGTAAACAACATGACAGACCCCAGGAACATGTTGAGGAAAGAGACCAGGAGCAGGATGGACAGTCCGGACATTAGAGTACCTGAAAGACAGAAATATTTTTGTGGTAAATGAACAGAATAGAAAGTTGGAAACTTCTTTATTAAGGGTATGTGCATTTGGTAACATTTATTTAGTGAGCACAGTCTCACTAAATCCAGAGTGGTAAGTTTAAGTTCCTTAATAAAAAAGGAAAACTACAGCACACTGGTAATGAGTACACTTTTTTTCTCTATGCACCTGGTAGCACTTCAAGGTGTGTGAGTTTACTTTCTAAAGTTTCAGTTCCTTTACATTACACAATATCTGGTAAGCAGCACAGAACACTTTGGTATTCATTAGGATCCCCTTCACTCTTCCTGGGGTCCACATGAAACAATACAGAACATTATTAGTCAAGGACCGCAATACATACATTAAAAAAAGCGTCACACACAGCCTACATATCAGTACATACACACAATATCTAGGTCTAATACATACGTGCAAATTACAAAACAAGATATATAAAATGACCATCTCTTCACAGTCCCCTTTGTGCAGTAAGGTGTTCTTTTATCTGTTTTTTAAAATCTGTTCTTATTGCTAGCTTGGGCTCCCGAGTGGCGCTGCAGTCTAAGCCACTGCGTCTCAGTGCTAGAGGAGTCATTAGACACCCTGTTTCGAATCCAGGCTGTATCACAACCGGCCGTGATCGGGAGTCCCATAGGGCAGTGCTCAATTGGCCCAGCGTCATCCGGGTTTGGCCGGGGTAAGTAGTCATAGCAAGTAAGAATTTGTTCTTAACTGACTTACCTAGTTAAATAAAGGTTACATTGTTTTTTTTAAATACCTGGTGTGGCAGAGTTCCATGTAGTTAAGGATGTTAATTATTTTACTGTGGCAGCCGATGTGTATACTGTTGAGTCGTCGGGCGTGCATAGACACACAGGCTTTATTCAAGGTCAGTGGAAGGTCATTAGTAAAAACAGAAAACAATGGCCCGAGCCAGCTGCCCTGCGGTACACACACACACACACACAAACTGAAATTGCATGAGAGGCTTCCATTAATGAAAACCCTCTGTTCTATTAGATAGGTAACTCTCAAACCATAATAAGACAGGATGCAAATCCGTAACACCTACGTTTTTTCAGCAATAGGTTATGATCAATGACATCAAAAGCTGCAGTGAAGTCTAACAGAGCAGCTCCCACAATCGTCTTAGTATCAATTTCTTTCAGCCAATCATCTGTCATTTGTGTCAGTGCCGAGCATGTGGAGCGCCCTTCCCTATAAGCATGCTGAAAATTGGTTGTTCATTTGTTTTCTATAAAATAACTACATTTGAAAACACTTTTCCCCAAAAAGTTTGCTAAGCACTTGTAACAGGCTGATTGGTCAGCTGTTTAAATCATTAAAGTGGTGGGTGCTCTGCTATTCTTGGGTAGCGAAATGACCTTTGCCGCCATGTCTGAGGGCACACACACCATCTTCTAGGCTTACATTTAAGATGTGACAAACAGGAGTCACAATGCATTCCACCACCAACCTCAGCAATTTACCATACAGGTTGTTGGTACCAGGTGGTTTATATTTATTTATTAGATATCTTTTTTTGCTGTCACCACTTCCACACCCACTTCGTGGAACTCAAAACTACAGTGCTAGTCTTTCATTATTTGGTCCGTTATGCATGAATAAGAAAGTTCAGCACTTTACCTCCAAGGAAGAGGTAGCTCCTGCGCTGGGCGTAGAGGGCACTCAGCGTGAAGCACAAAAAGATGATTGAGGTCCCCAGGAAGGCTGTCACAATGATGCTAGTTGTAGGAGCAGAGAGATGTGAGGCTCATTCAGTCACCTCAGGAGAAACCCCTCATTGAAAGAAACTAGCTACTATACACATTATTACTGTCATCTTACCTTGGGTTAATAGAGATGACGTAATCCATGGTTGGGCCCAAACCAACACCTGAAATGAAGAGGAAAACATCAGCTCATGGCTACTTCAATAGCTAAAAATACATAGGCTGCATTCCGATTCTCTACCTTTCTTTGGAAGTGTGTACTCGTACCCTCCCCTCATGGGAATATGGGAAAACATAGAATTAGAACGGACATGAACCTTCTTATGATGGAATAAAAGGTCAGCCATTGTGATAAGATTATTTTACACAATGGAGTTTGAAGAATGAATATTAATGTTTGTTCACTAGCTAGCCATCCACTTAAATAAATCATTTGAAAAATATTTATGAAATTAACTGCCAATATACAAACATTCCATTCAAACAATAGAGTCAATCTATAGCCACACACTGGCTGAAATCAGTGATATTGTATCATATAATAGCACTCACAGCTTTCCAAGAAAACAAAAAATGGAGACATTTGTCTGTTTACATATTTAGAGGATATTTATACAGAATTTCTAAAACCTGAATAAGCTGTATTTATAATTATGACAATATTTTTAGGTTGACAATTCTATTATACGTTTCCTGATATCACGTCTCACTTAAATTTTCCTGCTCAGATCAAATCAGGATTATGCCTCTAACTAATGGGAGTCATGTGACAGAAATATGCAGAAATATGGCTGCTTTTTCAGAAGCATTTCAGTTGATTTAACACAGTTAACCTGTAACAGTATTTAGTAACTTCCGATAACACGCCACGCTTTACGAGCTAAATCAAAGAAGACATCTCCTGACAACAAAGCGCTAGCTACCGTGTTAGATGAAGCTATTGTAAACCAACAAGAGTTCATCGCCTCAGAGTTTAGTGGAGTACAAAAAAAGTTGGATTTAATTCAGGATTACTTTTCCAAGTGCATTACTGGTTTTAAAAAAAGGAAAAAATAAACAATTGAAAAAAAACTTTGAGCTGAGTGCAAGCTGGACAATAGACTTGACAAATGTAAGGAGAAGTTGATTAAGGGCCAAACCAGAATTGGACGATGGAGGAGAAAATGGCTTCCCATGAGGGCATGCAACAGAAAAATGTGAGAATAGGGCCAGAATGCACTCTTTCATCAAGAGAACTTCCAGAGTGGTTTCCAGAGCTGACTGGTACCGAACTGGAAGTTATGAGAGCTCTTTGCATAGGCAGGCACATTGGCAACTCAGCCGGATCCCAAACCCTGATTTTCCTGGTGCGCAGATTCACTGACCGACACTGCATTCTGAAGGCGGCTAGGAAGAACGCTCCCACTCTGGCCAGGCAGACTACAGTCATGGCAGACTACAGTAACTTCACCAATGCAACTACACCATGCATCTGGCCTTTTCAAAGAAAAGGGACTGGTCTCAGAAAAGCAGATTCCAAGCATTTCTGCTGTCACACTCAAACATGGCGCAGAAATGATAACTTTCCAGTCCAAAGGAGGAAGATTCTCTCAATGTTAGGTTCTATTTTTCAGAGTAAATAACTCACGGACACTAGGAAGAATTCAACTTGGTTAAGCTTCTCTAAGGGTCGATACAGCTGTAATTCAGACACAGACATGGCTTCCCCCGTGGTAGTATTCATACCCCACTTTGGGTGGGAGTCTCCTAATCGCTAAACATTGCATCATTATTGCTAAGCAGGGAGCTAAGTGATATGAGCCTTCAACAGTTTCTCCCCTTATCAGTACTTCCACTGATAATGGGAGAACATGCAATCGTGTTCCCTGCACTCAGCCCCTCCCAAGCTTCATTATGGCACCCCTCAGGTCTCTTCTGTAACTAATGTTCCTAAACTTCTGAGTATAACAATGTTCAAAGTTTCCCCCAGAATCCAACAGTGGGTATTGCTGTGCCGCTGGATAGTTTACGTGATGGCCAGCATTCAGACTTGTTCTCTGGGGGTGTCCTTTTTATCCACTCCAAACTTGGTGCAAAACCACGCCCACGGGTAACCTAGCAACATTCAAAGCCGCACTGATCGGTCAGAGTTTGGACATTCAATTTGACAAAGTAAAAATGCGCGTGAGAGAGGAAGAACGCTAGAGGGAATCCCCGCGAACAGGGAGTTTTGAGTATGCCCATGCCTGCCATGCCACGAACCATGGGACACGAACAGTTTCGCGGCCTCGTCTGAAATGAGCTAAAAGAAAGGTAAGCAACTGTAGATGGCTAAAATGATATGATTGTCAGGAATACGGAATCAAGGGTGCTTGCTTTGCACATTCAGCTAGAGCTAGCTATGCAGCATCTTTTAGTTGTAAACTAGCACAAATGTCATGTTGCTAAGTATCTCAATAGTCCTTTCGTAAACAGTTAACCACACTAAGCTAACGCTAGACGGCGCACATAACTAGACAGCTTCGGCAAAAAAAAAATTTTTTAAATCTCGGTGTTGTAAGCTAGTGATAATTCACAGCTTACCTACCTCTAAAAACAATGCAACTATACATGACGTCGAGGCTCTCTGGTCTGGCTGCAATCACTCAAATAAAAAGCTACATCATATCAAAATCCGGGAAAATGCAAGGCAAACCTTTACTTCGTCACAGGGAACAACCGAACTGACCAGTCAGCGCAGCTTTTAATGTAGCTAGGTTTTTCCTTTGGTGTGGTTTTGCACCAAGTTTGGCATGGATAAAAGGACTCTTCTCTGGTGGGATTACTAACTGACTGTTCAGAAAGACTGATTAGTTCACATACTACATCAATACTAGCCTGGAGTGAGTTAAACAGCAACGAAGAGAGCTGGCTAGTACAGGAAGATGGACACGAGTCGGTCTGGACTATTGTTAAAGGCGTATAATGTACAGGCTGATTAGCTATTACTTGACTGTCAGTGGATTTTATTGTGACCACAACTGACACGGTATGTTCTATTCAAATCCTTAAAAGTTAACAGGTTAAAGTTATTCAAGTTAACTCAGACAGGTAACCTAATATTGATACAGTTGGGATGCAATGGTTGGATTTTGCACAGGCAGCTTTCCCAGTGTTAGGTACACACTTTGTAGTGAAAGTACGCACACAACTGTAAACCCTATCTTTTACCTAAACAAACAAAACATGCGTTTTCTATTATTTTTATTTCATCATCTTTGAAATACAAGAGAAAGGCCATACTTTCAGACAGGAGTCGAAGTGTAATTCAGATTTTGGCCACCAGATGCCAGCAGTGTGCACAACATTTTACACTGATCCACTGAAGAATTACATTACTGCACAATATTTTGTATCAAGCCTGCCTTGAGTTTGCCCAAATGTGCCAAATTGGTCAATTGATACATTTTCAAATAGATAACTAGATGGAACATACAAAAATGCTATGGTAATATAAAAATACGTTTACACACTCCCAGGAATGTCATACATGACGGCTCATTAACTTATACACATCTAGATGGCCAGGCAGGGTGGGTGTGGAGCAAGAGAGTCAAACTGTAGACCCCAGTTCCTACATTTGATAATAAAAATGGATTTTTATCAAACTATGCTAAATATTTATCTCTGGGACCCTCAGGATGACAAATCAGAGCAAGAATACTGAAAGTAAGTACATTACTTAGCTTCAGAGGTGAATGCATCAAACCAGTTACCATGAAGTGTTGTTGTTGTGCACTCTACTCAAACAAAAGCATGGTCTTTTTTTTCTGTAATATCTACTGTAAATTGGACACTGCAGTTAGATTAACAAGAATTTAAGCTTTCTGCCCATATAAGACATGTCTGTCACATTAGTGCACGTTAGCAACAACCGTCCCGGGTTAGGGACACCGATCCCGTAGAGGTTTTAATGATAATTCACCACTTATGTCATTACAGTAAAGACTGTATAACTGTCAGGTTTGACAAAAACAATTGACAGCTGGTTATTGAAGAACTACTGTAGCAACTTTATTTCCCAAAAGATTACCTGTTCATTATCATTTTCTTTACTTGTTACTCATGTGCAAAAGTGTACCCTGCTGATTTTATCACAATTGCTTGATTACAGTATTTAATGTCATGGAGATCAGGTTGGGTGAGTTGGGGTGGTCACCAGGAGGCGCTGGAGTGTAGGTTGATGCAGCACGGGTGGGCAATATACATTGAGTGTACAAAACATGACCAACTGACCAGGTAAAAGCTCTGATCCCTTATTGATGTAACAGTGTATGGATGTATAGGCCATGTGGTCTATTCTAATTGTATTTACCTACTGCATGACCATTCCGGCTGCTTTTTGTTATTGTCTGTGTTCCTTTAAAAGTAAATAAAAGGTTGATAACCAAAAAAAGGATTATGCCTCGACTGCCATTCATTCCAATTAGACTGGTTTGGATTTCTCCATGACCAATATAAGATGCGGTAAAAGAGTCAACGGAACACAATGTTCCATTGACCAGATTGGCCCACATTCAACAAATCTGATGTAACAAAAAGGGATATTTGTCATCCGTCAAGTTGTATGTATTGTAACAGGCCCACGATGTGTTTGCTAAAGTCCAATTGATACATTTGTCTGTTTTTGTTGTAAAACATGTAGAAGTTGTCCCTTTTCAGGTTTATAAGAAGCGACTGCTAAATGCTAACTCCCGTTCATACAAGCACTATACTCCTGATTATTAATACACATTTAAACTATAGCCTAAAATGTAACCTAATTTTGCTAGGGGGCAACTCAGGATCTTCCCACCAAGAGTTTCCATGGCAATTCCATTGTTGTGGTCAAGTTCGATTGACCTCTTTACCGCATTTATGGCTGCCAATTTCACCCCATTCTGGAAGTGAGGGTTTATGAAAGTCCCTTTCGTAATTTAATAGGATCTCTATGGTGAAAACTCCCTACAGCCATGTTTGCACCAATCCAATGCTTTTAAATGCATGCGGGTGATTGAATGAGTGCACACACTGTGTAGGCCCTTTTCTGACAGAGCTATAGGGCAGATGAGGATACCTGTGAAGAAGGCAAAACCAGAGAGGATGGCCAGTCTCTTCTTCTCAGTCAGAGGGCTGTGGGGAGTCATAGCCAGCCAAGCCATCATGGCCAGGGAGCCCAGCATGGTCAACATCCCACCCTAATGGACACAAAACACACAGCAACAGTTATAATGTAATAACATCAATGGCAATTGTCATTCACCAGTTAAATGAAAAAGCATTACCTATGTTATGTGGCCACCTTTTGTGAAATCTTTTTTGTGAAGAATCAACAACAAGTGGGACACAATCATGAAGTGGAACGACATTTATTGGATATTTCAAACTTTTTTAACAAATCAAAAACTGAAAAATTGGGCGTGCAAAATTATTCAGCCCCTTTTAAGTGAATACTTTGTAGCGCCACCTTTTGCTGTGATTACAGCTGTAATGTCTATCAGTTTTGCACATCGAGAGACTGACATTTTTTCCCATTCCTCCTTGCAAAACAGCTCGAGCTCAGTGAGGTTGGATGGAGAGCATTTGTGAACAGCAGTTTTCAGTTCTTTCCACAGATTCTCAATTGGATTCAGGTCTGGACTTTGACTTGGCCATTCTAACACCTGGATATGTTTATTTTTGAACCATTCCATTGTAGATTTTGCTTTATGTTTTGGATCATTGTCTTGTTGGAAGACAAATCTCCGTTTCAGTCTCAGGTCTTTTGCAGACTCCATCAGGTTTCCTGTATTTGGCTCCATCCATCTTCCCATCAATTTTAACCATCTTCCTTGTCCCTGCTGAAGAAAAGCAGGCCCAAACCATGATGCTGCCACCACCATGTTTGACAGTGGGGATGGTGTGTTCAGGGTGATGAGCTGTGTTGCTTTTACGTCAAACATAACGTTTTGCATTGTTGCTAAAAACGTTCAATTTTGGTTTGATCTGACCAGAGCACCTTCTTCCACATGTTTGGTGTGTTTCCCAGGTGGCTTGTGGCAAACTTTAAACGGCACTTTTTATGGATATCTTTAAGAAATGGCTTTCTTCTTGCCACTCTTCCATAAAGGCCAGATTTGTGCAATATACGACTGATTGTTGTCCTATGGACAGAGTCTCCCACCTCAGCTGTAGATCTCTGCAGTTCATCCAGAGTGATCATGGGCCTCTTGGCTGCATCTCTGATCAGTCTTCTCCTTGTATGAGCTGAAAGTTTAGAGGGACGGCCAGGTCTTGGTAGATTTGCAGTGGTCTGATACTCCTTCCATTTCAATATTATCGCTTGCACAGTGCTCCTTGGGATGTTTAATGCTTGGGAAATCTTTTTGTATCTAAATCCGGCTTTAAACTTCTTCACAACAGTATCTCGGACCTGCCTGGTGTGTTCCTTGTTCTTCATGATGCTCTCTGCGCTTTTAACGGACCTATGAGACTATCACAGTGCAGGTGCATTTACACGAAGACTTGATTACACACAGGTGGATTGTATTTATCATCATTAGTCATTTAGGTCAACATTGGATCATTCAGAGATCCTCACTGAACTTCTGGAGAGAGTTTGCTGCTCTGAAAGTAAAGGGGCTGAATAATTTTGCACACCCAATTTTTCAGTTTTTGATTTGTTAAAAAAGTTTGAAATATCCAATAAATGTCATTCCACTTCTTGATTGTGTCCCACTTGTTGTTGATTCTTCACAAAAAAATACAGTTTTATATCTTTATGTTTGAAGCCTGAAATGTGGCAAAAGGTCGAAAAGTTCAAGGGGGCCGAATACTTTCGCATGGCACTGTATATTTTATCATTAAGTTTGCTGACGACATGATGGTAGGACTGATCACCAACGACGCTGACTATAGGGAGTCGGAGACCTGGCAGTGTGGTGCCAGGACAACAAACTCTCCCTCAACTTCACTAAGACAAAAAGGAGCCGATCGTGGACGACAGGAAATGGGGGGCGTGCTCGCCCCTCCCATCTACATTGATGGGGCTGTAGTGGAACGGGTCAAGAGCTTCGTGTTCCTCTGTGTCCACATCACTAAGGAATTAACATGGTCCACAAACACCCACACAGTTGTTTAGAGGGCATAATAGTGCCTCTTCCCCCTCAGCGGGCTGAAAAGATTTGGCATGGGCTTTCAGATCCTCAAAAAGTTATACAGCTGCACCACCAACTACAGAGGGTTGTGAGTAGAGGTCTTTCCGGATCCGCACGTACCCAAGACCCGTTCCAGGAACTAAATGCATCCGGATCCAGAATTCTAAATAATGTCACGGGTCTGAGTCAGATCTGATTGTTACGGTCTTGAGCATGTGCAATTGTAACTGACTTGGCTGGAAGGACTAGTACAAATCTGAACGTGACTGCTGCAGTAGGGAAACATTTTATAATTTAGGCTGCTGCTCTTCCTTTTCACGAGTAGAGCGTTGCACATGTAGCTTGCTATTGGCCAGTCATAAGTCATCAAAGCAGCAATAGGCTACAAAAAGCTACAAAAAGTTTTGGACTTTTGGACTCTTTTTTTTTTAACCTTTATTTAACTAGGCAAGTCAGTTAAGAACAAATTCTTATTTTCAATGACAGCAATGCCTGTTCATGGGCAGAACGACAGATTTGTACCTTGTCAGCTCGGGGGTTTGAACTTGCAACCTTCCGGTTACTAGTCCAACACTCTAACCACTAGGCTACCCTGCCGCCCTTGTGAAGACCTCGAACGGTGAGTACAGCAAAGTACACCACTGGGGCCTTGCTCTCTGCCACCCAGGACCTCTTTTCCTGGCAGTGTCAGAGAAAGGCCTCTAAAAATTGTCAAAGAGTCCAGCCACCCAAGCCATACACTCCATTGCTACCGCAAGGGAAGCGGTACCCTTGCACCAAGTCTGGAACCAACAGGATCCTGAACAGACAGTTTCTACCCCAAAAGGCTAAGAGAGAACATTATTTATGGAGAATTCCAAACAGTCCGCAGAATTTGCAATCAGTAAACAGACCAGTGTCAAATCAGCTGAATTGGGAGTCTCGCTTCGTGAACCAAGGTTACAGCAGTCAGGTTCTGAAAGAAGCAGGGACAAGGAGTGGTCATCTTGACAGAGAGGACTTTTTGTAGAGGGGAGCTCCTTGTGATGCACCAGAGTATACTTTGTTCTAAAATGTAGCACTGAAGCAGAGAACATTAAAAGAATCAAAAATAATTGTGGAATCATTAAAGTGATACGCTACTACAAAGTCTTCCCAGAGCCACCAGACATAAGCTTTAAGAGAGCTCTTACCCTGAATAACAAATTAGTCCACAACTACCTTCACAGCAGGTAGCCTAGCGGTTAAGAGTGTTGGGCCAGTAACCTAAAGGTTGCTGGTTCGAATCCGGAGCCAACGCGCCCTTGAGCAAGGCACTTAACCCTAATTGCTCCTGTAAGTTGTTCTGGATAAGGGCACCTGCTAAATGACAATTGTAAAATGGTAACTCAAAATATTTGGCAAGAACACAAACCCAGGGGCTCTTTCGAATGCAACTAGCACACAGTATCAAGTCAAGCCTTTCATTACCTGTAAAACCACTCATGTCATCTACAGATTGGAATGTCCACAGTGCAAGGTATTCTACATTGGACAGACAAAGAGACGCCTTCAAGACAGCTTAGCGCAAGGGTGGGCAAACCTTTTGGCTCAAAGGCCACATTACGTTTTTGAAACCAAATGAAGGACTATATGCGTGACAAAACATGTGAAGCCTTTATTCATTTCCACACCGACATGCAACTACTAGTGTACTGTAGGTGTACATATGCAGAACAATTCTACCCTTGTACCATCTCTACCCTTGTTTTATGAACAAATTTCAAAATATTGATAAAATGTATAACGTCACAGACAGTCAAAACACACACAGATCCTGCATCTCTACCCATGTAAAGTACAAACTTAGTCACAATATGCAAACTTAAAAACAGATATTATAAACAACTGGAGACATGCAAAATGTAACAGCAGGTGTAAAAAAACTACTCTCAAATTTGACTGAAACATATGGTAAGAGCATCCGTTTCACAATTGTCTTTTTTTGAAGGCAGATTAAGGAACATTTCTCATTTCAATTGCGAGCCATATTTACAGTTATCCAATCACCTCAGGCCAAATCTGACTGAATAAAAGTGTTCATTGTCATATGGGGACCTGTATCCAAGTGCATTGCTGGATAATTCTCACTACATAACCATCAACATGAAAAATAATCCTTGCCTACCCCAGTCACGCTTATTCGAGTCAATGTGAACAATGAGTCTGGTCACCTCTCTTGGCAAGGGCAAAGTGTGGTGTCATCTGTGATGTAGAGATTCTCAGAAGAGATGACAAGTGGTCATTTTTTGTGACTGGATTTGTTGTAATTCATGACCGAGAATGTTTGCTCACACACACACACACGAATAAAACAAGCATCCTTTGGATGTGCATTTTAATGTTTAGAAACTACGTTTCATTCAGTGAGTCATAGAACTGGTGTATTGTTGCCGTTTTGTACTTCTCCTTCAAAGCACTGTCCCATTGGATGTTGTTGACCTCCAATTGTGTGTCGGGTGGTGCTTTCTGTGTCGAAAGACAGGGGGCATACAAGCTCCAGCTCAGTCTCGGTGAAGTCTCGGTGAAGTCTCAGTCTCGGTGAAGTCTCAGTCTCGGTGAAGTCTCAGTCTCGGTGAAGTCTCAGTCTCGGTGAAGTCTCAGTCTCGGTGAAGTCTCAGTGAAGTCTGAGGAGCGGCAGGAAAACTCAGCATGCAGGTCGATCAAAGTGTTACTGTATGTCTGGGTGAGGCACTGCTGCCAGTGTCAGAAGACGAGCGAGAGACCGGCTGCTCATATGTTGTTCTCAAGACAAGTTTGGCCTTGAATACTTCCACATTGGAATACAGTTCATGCACAAATAACAATTTCCCTGCAGTTTCACATTTAGATTGTCCATATGCACCAACATGTCCACAACGAAAGCAAAGTCGCCCAGCCAGTCTGTCTTACAACTCGGAGAAGTCATCAGCTTTACCAACCGTATCAAGGAACATACCTACATCACCTCAGTTCCCACACACAGCTAAATACTTTCCCCAGGCTTAGCCAGCACACATTTGAATGATATAACAAGTCCTGGTGCTGTCTGTCATTGAGCAGCTGAACGAACTGACCATGGTTAAGCCCCCTTACCCGTTTAAAGTTGACAAGTTTTACACCCACTTTGACAACATTTTCCAGCTTTAACATTTTTTACACAGATCTTCCTGATGAAAAGTACAGTGAAGAAATATAAATTCCTCCGAGTTAGTAAAAGAAGAAAGCCCTATGTCTTAGCCTACTAAAAAGATTACTTTGTTTTTACAAGTTAGATTTGGTGATCCATCCGTTGTTACGTTTGTCAGTTTGCTCCACGGTAGATTAATTTTTCCCAAGTGGGCAGACACCCTGTCATATAAGTCAGAGCCCCTGGTTGTTCCCATCATTGAGTCCAACGCAAGAAGTTCTCATTTATTCCTCTGACAAAAATGTAAAGTTGAGCAGTGTCAGTACTCTCATCCAGTGCTATAGAAAAAAAAAAATCTAAGCCATCTGCTTCTTTCTTCAATTTGGAGATTAGCTCCTCACCCATCACTTCCATTCGCCTGGTGATTGTCCTAAGAGTAAAAGCCAATTCGAGACAAAGTACACCAGCAGTCTCCACCATACAGTCTTTCACAAACTCCCCTTCAGCAAAAGGCTTGCTATGCTTGGGATTTTATGTGACACTGTGTAGCTTGCCTTAGTTACAGTCTTGAGTAGAGCACCGTTTAGTAAACGTATTTTGTTGGGATTTTAAGTTTGTGGCAAGTTGAGGCCTTCCTTGCCTTTTCCTGAGAGGACAGGTGGCTAGCGTAGTTAGCATGCTTGCTTGAAAAATACAATTGAGATTATATTTCTTAAAAATAGCAACAACTTGGCATATCAGACATACCGCCTTATGTCCAATATTAGTATAAAAGTATTTTGCTGTCCATTCTTCTTTAAAAACACACAACATTCAGAGTCCACTTCTCATTTTCCCAGCACTCATTTTTCACATCAAAAGTCATCAAGCAATGAAGTGGCTATGATTATTGAGCGCATTCTGAATTCTGACTGTAGGACCAAATACAGAGCGCCCTGCCAGGCTACAGCGCCATCTATTGGAGGTTGTTTGGATATCATGGAATGAGTAATTTTAGGCCAAAAATTGGAACTCAAATATAATCTTTTTTTTATGTCTTGCGGGGCCTCCCGAGTGGCGCAGTGGTCTAAGGCACTGCATCACAGTGCTAGCTATGCCTCTAGAGATACTGCATGCACGCTGACACGTGTCTGAGGGAACCTGGCGACCAATGGTGTGGGTGGCTTCCGGGTTAAGCGGGCATTGCGTCAAGAAGCAGTGCTGCTTGGCTGGGTCGTGTTTCGGAGGACACGCGGTTCTCGACCGTCGGCTCTCCCGAGTCCGTACGGGAGTAACAGCAAAGGGACAAGACTAACTGTCAATTACATACAACAAAATTGGGGAGAAAAAGTGGTAAAGAAAACGTAATTATAATAATGTCATGCAGGTTGGATTGAAGTGCCCGGCGGGCGGGATACGGCCCGTACTTCGCCCCACCTTGGCTTAAAGGGACACACGTATGCAACAAAGACTACCCCATAGATTGTAACTTCCATCAATGTAATTGTCTGCGTCATTTCCAATCTACCCCCTAATTTTATAATATTAAAATAAAAAGATACCATGGCAAGGGACTACAAGTACTTACACCATGGCAACCCTGCCTCCCTACAAACTATGGGTATTGATCATGTTCAGACCTAAACTAGAAGGGGACTGCTAACCCAAAGGGAAAGTTTGGGGATTTAGAAACTACAGCCCACTAAGTACACTGGTTTAAAAGAAAGACATGGATTTTTCACAGTTCCTGTAGGGTCTTAGTGGTCCATTTGCTGTCATCTAGTGGACATAATGCCCTATGCTATGTTTGGACTGCGTTGGTCCATGTTAGCCATCATCTAGTGTACTATAAATGTATGGCTCTCCCATTCTCAATTTCTCCCACTCAAGGCTAGAATTACTTTGTTTTCTAGTGGTTCTAATACTTCTGACCTTGATGTGCATTTTGATAGCATATCTATTTCAATGATGAATGTATAGTGTTGTTTACTAGTTGTCCAATTCATTTTGACTAGAAGCTGTTCTGTGACCACTCCCTCTTCAATTAGGGTTGATTGGAAAATGGTTTGTTCAAAAGACAACATCGGATATTTGTACTACCTGATGAAGTCCATGCAGCCGAAACACGTCAAAGTATTTCAATCTTTGTTCCATTAAAACATGCTATACAAATAAAGGCATTTTAATTCATTATATGAAGCGTGCTTTGGTTCTCTTTTCTTTTTGATAGATTCTACCCCCAAGCCAATAGACTGCTTAAACAGCTAATTAAATGGTTACCCACTGCTGCTACTGTCTATGATATATCCTGTTGCCTAGTTACTTTAACCCTACCTATATGCACATTACTAACATAGAAAACAGTGGTGCCGATAGAGGGCTGCCTCGCTTCTAGTCCTTACAAGCATTTAGCTAAACTCGTATAACATCTGCATGTGATCAATAAAATTTGATAGCTACCTCAACAACCTCATAACCCTGCACATCGACTCAATACTGGTACTCCCTGTATATAGCCATGCGTCACTTTTTAAAAATTTTTATCTTTAAATCTACATTGTTGAAAAAGGACCAGTAGGTAAGCATTTCCCAGTCTACACCTTTTATTTACAAAGCATGTGACAAATCAAATTTGATTTGAGCCATTTGTGATTTGAGCTATTTTAATTGAAAACAATCCCAGTAAGGTAATTCATTGTTACCCAGGAATTATCTGATATTGAGATAAAATTAAAAAAATACGCTGCATTGGCCCTTTAATATTACAGCACACTAATAAAAGTGCTTCAGTTCGGATGTACTTGTTCCCACTGCCACTGCTTACCTGGAAGAGCCTGGTGACGACGTGGACGTAGGCTCCTGCTGCAGCGACAAACATGCACAGGGCCAGGCTGGAGTACACATTCTTCAGGTGCAGCTGAGTGGAGTGGGAGCTGTATTGTATAAGGAATAGATGGATAGATTTTATTTTTCTTCATTAAGTTGCAAGACATCAAGAGAAAACTATATTGACACAGATAAATTGATGCATCACTACCCTACCCCATTATAGCTAGGTTTGTAGACTGAGTGGAGTGGGAGCTAAGATAGAGGGGAGAGTTTTTAATTGTACAAGGAACAGGTTTAGCTCTACAGAAAATACACTAACAAAAAATGTCTGCCTCCTTATCAGTTAGGCCTATCTAGTCATATTCTAATTTGGTAACACATCACTGTCTGTAGCACAACCAGTTTGTGACCAGTACAGACTGCTTCTGTTCAATGAATGACTCATGATGATAATGATGATGATGATGATGATGATACAGTCATTGTGACAGTGAGTCTCCTTCCAGACATTGTGTGGAAACAGTAAACCAAGATACTTACATTTGGGAAAATTTAAAAAGGGAATCAAAATTTATACTTCGATCGAACACGTTCATCTTGTCTGGATTTGGTTGGACCCTGTCACAGGAGTAAAATTTCCTGAAACAAAACAGATATGAGATGGACATTAGACATTGCTGTTGATTAGTACAGCATGAAATAAATACAGCCTTCTTAATTTAGAAACTTGAACTAGTCTACATGTCCTGGAATGGTAGAACTGGAAACATGTGTCTGCGTCACCAGAACCAAAAGTACATTGTCACTTCCTATCTATTCTGGATCACATGCTTTGGTAGATCAAATAGATAGCTAACGTTAACTCTCTGAAAATGAACAAATGTAGCCTCCTCCACTTATGTAAGGAATGAATTGTTTTGATTAACCTAAGTTACATTGCATTCATTACTTAGGTCTTGTATGGGGGCTTTGCCAAAAAGATACCGACCCTACAGTCACGGTTATTTACATTGAGCTGCACTGGGGTAGGAACGCAGTTATGATTAAACGTGGATAACGACTGCCACTTTAGCAATTTTATTTATTTTAAATCGGCACCCAAAAATACCGATTTCTGATTGTTATGAAAACTTGAAAATCGGCTCTAATTAAAATCGGTCATTCCGATTAATCGGTCGACCTCTAATAAATAGACTATGTCCAACTCCACAAACAGAAATTACAGCCCTCCCTACCATGTCGGCTTTCCCAGTAACGAAAGGTGTTGCAACAGAGAAACAGAATTTTTATGCGCTACAGCACTCGGCGGTCCTGTTCTGTGAGCTTGTGTGGCCTACCAATTTGCAGCTGAGCTGTTGTTGCTCCTAGACATTTCCACTTCATATTAACAGCACTTAGTTTATTTAACTAGGCAAGTCAGTGAATTACAAGTTCTTATTTACAATGACGGTCTACCCCGGCCAAAACCTAACCCAGAACATGCTGGGCCAATTGTTTGCCACCCTATGGGACTCGAATCATGGCCGGTTGTGATACAGCCTGGAATTGAACCAGGGTCTGTATTAACGGCTCTAGAACTGAGATGCAGTGCCTTATGGGCTCCCGAGTGGCGCAGTAGTCTAAGTTGACCGGGGCAGTTCAAGCAGGGTAGAAATGTTGACAAACTGACTTGTTGGAAAGGTAGCATCCTATGACGGGTGCCACGTTTAACGTCACTGAGCTCTTTAGTACGGGCCATTCTATTGCCAATGTTTGTCTATGGAGATTGCATTACTGTGTGCTCAATTTTATACACTGCAGCAACAGGTGTGGCTGCAATAACCAAATCCACTAATTTGGGTGTCCATATACTTTTGGCCATGTAGTGAGATATGCTGGTGGCATGCTCCGACACAGATGCATTTCTTTATGTCAGATGGCTACGGCTTCTGCTAGGGCTAGGCGAAATGGGCAAAATAACATGTTTTTTTTTTTTTTTTACAGTATTCTATGTTTTTGATTAATAAAAGTTCTTCATTTGCTTAAGGGGTAGTGCGTGACCCTAGGGTAGCAACACATATTCCACATTTTTTCAATGGGTCTTTCTCCATTCGTATTGTTTTATACCGTTCAATTCAACTTCAACCTAAAATAATTTCCTGCATTTGCATCAATTTCTGCATTTCTTGCACTCATTTGAGATCATTTCCACGATATGTGCAAAAATACTAGGCCTTATTTTAAACCAAATGTTGCAATTGCGATTTAGAGCAAAACACTTGGGTGGACTTTTGGAAACATGGAAATAGAATGTTTATTATAATATCAATAACAGTAGGCACTTTGAATAGAGTGTTGTTTGCCATGGACTAGTTATTGTGACAGGGTAGGAACTAGAGGTCGACCGATTAATCGGAATGACCGATTAATTAGGGCCAATTTCAAGTTTTCATAATCGAAAATCTGTATTTTTGGGCGCCGATTTGCGGATTTTTAAAAATGTTATATACCTTTATTTAACTAGGCAAGTCAGTTAAGAACACATTCTTATTTTCAATGACGGCCAAGGAACAGTGGGTTAACTGCCTTGTTCAGGGGCAGAACGATCGATTTGTACCTTGTCAGCTCGGGGGATCCAATCTTGCAACCTTCAGTTAACTAGTCCAACGCAAAAACGACCTGGCTCTCTCTTGTTGCACTCCACAAGGAGACTACTGCCTGTTACACGAATGCAGTATGCCAAAGGTAAGTTTCTAGCTAGCATTAAACTTATCATAATCACTAGTTAAACTAGTAATATCATCAACCATGTGTAATTATCTAGCGTGTCCTGCGTTGCATATCTGACTGAGCATTCAAGTATCTAAGTATCTGACCGAGCGGTGGTAGGCAGAAGCAGGCACGTAAACATTTATTCAAACAGCACTTTCGTGCATTTTGCCAGCAGCTCTTCGTTGTGCGTCAAGCATTGCGCTTTTTATGACTTCAAGCCTATCAACTACCGAGATGAGGTCGGCATAACCGAAATGGCTAGCTAGCTAGTTAGCGCGCGCTAATTGTCGTTGTGTTGCTGGTTCGAGCCCAGGGAGGAGCGAGGAGAGGGACGGAAGCTATACTGTTACATTGGCAAAACTAAAGTGCCTATAAGAACATCCAATAGTCAAAGGTTAATGAAATACAAATGGTATAGAGGGAAATAGTCCTATAATAACTACCACCTAAAACTTCTTACCTGGGAATATTGAAGACTCGTGTTAAAAAGGAACCACCAGCTTTCATATGTTCTCATGTTCTGAGCAAGGAACATTAGCTTTAGCTAACGTTAGCTTTCTTACATAGCACATATTGCACTCTCTTCACCAACACTTATTATTTAAACCAAATTGAACATGTTTCATTATATACTTGAGGCTAAATTTATTTTATTGATGTATTATATTAAGTTAAAATAAGTGTTCATTCAGTATTGTTGTAATTGTCATTATTACAATTTTCTTTTAAATAGATTTTTTTTTAAATGGCCGATTAATCGGAACCAAAGTGTTGTGTTTCCTAGGGGACCCTATAATCTTTGGCTACATTAAATCTCTTTATTCATATAGGCAACATATTCATGCTTGACCTATTCCTCTCTCTGACTTAAAAGATACTGTTGCACAAACATGCTGATTTAAGCCTCCACCAGTACTGTTATCAGGCTGTATTAGCTAGCTACGTTTCCTCTGACACAGTACTTTGTAGCGAGAGAGAGAGATATGACTCAAGTAGCGGAGTAAAATATACAAATGGAAGTTAGTTACACATGGCGTATCATATTTAACAAACCAAACATTCAAATACTGTTATAGAAGGTAAAGTAAAAACCCAAACCGGTCCGTGCATAAATACCGGCATATAAACATTGAGGATCATTTGTTAATTTTGAAACATAATATTTTGTATAAAGATAAACATATTGTTAGATTATAGGAGTAACTCTAGTAGGCAAGAAACAGTCTTCCTCACCTCAAGTGGAGTCAGTTGGAGCACCGGGGCGCACTGCCTTCATATCATAGGCCTGCATTAGCTAAAGCATACTAATAGCCACGCCATACCAAATGTTTCTGAACTTTATTAGGGTAATATCAAAAAGTTGAGAAATGGTTTATTGGGAAAATGAGCAGAGGAGCGAATGTAAACCAGGGGGGAAAACTAAATACCCTACCCTGTGCCCCCCAAAAATGAAATACACGACCCACCCCAAATTATTTTTTTTTAACTTGACAACCCTCCCCCACAGTAAATGTCGATCTGTCCCTAACCATAATTGTGTTCTGACCAAGTGCAGCTCAGTTATGGGCTTCCTGAGTTTAAACCTCTATTCTGAGTCTCAAATCGTTCAGATTTACTTAGCTAGCTAGCGACAGTTGCTTAACCTAAACACACGACTACTGTAAATAGATCTAGGCCAAAATCACCCCGCCACCAGTAACTAGAAACTATTACGGCTAACTATCGGGAAATATTTAACAGCTCTGTCTAATGTGATCAAACATTATCGTAATCGCAAACGAGTTAACAATTGCCCAGTTACATCAGGCTACCTACGCAATGGATTCAACATGACAGTAACGTTAGCTACTTGTGAGAGGACAAAGTGTAACCAGGAAGCTACAGTAGGTAGCTAATTTCAGGCTACAACATATGTCATTGCCAATTTGAGTTAATCAAATCTACCTAACTAAATATTTGGGTAGTGTAACATAATGCTCCCAAACCATGATTCGGCTCGTTGAAGGGGGCGTTGTCATTATAGCCAGACATGTAACGTAACTTGATGTCGAACTATCCTAGGTAGCCAGCCAATTTGGCTAACGAAGGCCCTCTCCCCCAATCAAGCGCAACTCAATCGAATGGTGATTATACGAAACAGTGAGCGAGCTAGCTAACGTTCACTCGCTAAATTCCAATTACCAACAATAATATAAGCACAAGCCTTAAAATAAAACATTGTATCGGGACAGTTTGTTTATATTTATCGACAACAAAATGTAGTAGAAAGTCAGCCATTTAGCTAGCTAGCTTCGTTACCAGTAGCTGCCATTGACATTGCTGGCTAACGACGTTTTGCTTCTCGGTCTCCTGGCTCTTCAGTATCACGTCAAAACAACAATCTCAGGTGTCGTTTACAATTTACTGGTTGGCTGCATCAAATATACTTTAATTAACATACCTGATGTCAATATTTCCACAGCGGTCAGCAACAGATTGATTTGCAAGCTATTTCTTTCCACACTTCAGCCTTTTGATGCTGTCGTTGTTTCAAAGCGTACGTATGAAAGTTATAGGGTACGTTGTGACATCGTAGGAGCTAGATAGACACGCCCCGAATATAGTGCAACAAAAGTGCAACAGTTGCATGAATTGCATTGAATAAGCCTTTATACAGTGCCGTGAAAAAAGTATTTTCCTCCGTTCTGAATTTATTTTTTCGAAACCTAATATTAGTAAAGGGAACCTTAAGTTTACAAATAACAAAAATAAATGGTGCGTTTTTATTTATTTCATTAACAAAGTTATGCAACACCCAATTCCCCTGTGTGAAAAAGTAATTGCCCATTTACACTCAATCACTAGTTATGCCAGCTTTAGCTGCAACTGTTGCATGTGCCCCATTGTGCCTGGCAAAAACCAAACACTGCAGTACACAGTAAGAACCTTATACCAACTGTCAAGCATGGTGGTGGTAGTGTGATGGTTTGGGGTCACTTTGCTGCCTCAGGACCTGGGTGACTTGCCTTAATAGAAGGAAACATGAATTGTGCTCTGTATCAGATAATTCTACAGGAGAATGTCAGGCCATCCATCTGTGAGCTGAAGCTGAAGTGCAGCTATGTCATGCAGCAATGATCCAAAACACTCAATCAAGTCTACATGAAAATGGCTAAAAAGCAACAAATGTGAAGTTTTGGAATGGCCTAGTCAAAGTCCAGACCTAATCCCACTTGAGGTGTTGTGGCAGGACTTGAAACAAGTAGTTCATGCTTGAAAACCCACCGATGTCGCTGAATTAAAGCAGTTCTGCATGGAAGAGTGGGACAGAATTCTTCCACAGCGACGTGAGAGACTGATCAACAACTACAGGAAGGATTTAGTTGGAGTCATTACAGCTAAGGGTGGCACAACCAGTTATTGATTGTAAGGGAGCAATTACTTTTTCACACAGGGGCATTGGGTGTTGCATAACTTTGTTTATGAAATACGTATGTAATTGTTGTGTTATTTGTTCACTCAGGTTCCCTTTATCTAATATTAGGTTCTGGTTGAGGATCTGATAACATTCAGTATAAAAAAATATGCAAAAGTAGAGAAAATCAGAAAGGGGGCAAATACCTTTTCACAGCACTGTACATGCACTGTATATGAATGAGTGTTTGACTTTGACATTATTAACAACAATTTATTGAATCTGGATGGGGGGGTGTACTCTCTAACTCAGGACTTGTGCACTACAAGATGAGATACACGTAACATTTCCCATTTTTTTTATTTGTATATTAAGTCCCACCATACCATATTACATTCAACAAAACTGCAAGAGATATGGTAGTATTGTGTGGTCGGAACACAGAAGAGTCAATAGGTTGATCGTATTCAACATGGACATCTATTTACTTAATTGAGAGGCAGACATACAGTATATATATAGTATGATATAGGAACATCTTTTTTAAATGCACAATTAGGAACAGACAAGTGCAGGTTTTTTTTAGACCGACTGTCATTAGATTTAAATAATAAGACATCAATTCATCAGAGATGAATTCCCCTTAAAATAAGCCTTTGCCTTTTTTAATGCTCAGCTGCTTCCATTGAGGCAGGCTGGCAAAGTGGTCTTTAGACATTCCAAATATGGCAGTGAAGTCTGAGTCTGAGAGATGTTTCTGGAAGACAGAGGAAGGAGGAAAGAGAGAGAGACAGACAGAGAGTGAAGGAGACCATTGTTATTTTTCAAGGCAACATTCAAGTGTAAAGAATACATTTGTCAAGACACTTTATTAAAACCATCTATAATAACCCGTAACTCATAGTAGTGTATGGAGGAATCTACTTTTCACACTTCAAAAACTACTGAACAATATTGCATCTGAGTGTATCAGTGTGGCAGTACTTTGAACACTAGTCACTTCATTATAGCAGCTCAGAACACCTACCTCCTTCTGGGTGGGGTCGACACCCTCAGGCAGCTCATTGGCTAGTTTGTTGATCAAGTCCTCTGGTGGGTAAGACTGGAAGCTCTTCCTGGTCTCAACACCATTCTGCCCCTGAGAGAAAATGATTCGATTCAGGTTTGCCCGCACAAAAATATTATCACAACGGTTGTCGAGTCATTGCATAATAGTTGTGTAATCATTTTTCTTTATACAAGCTCTCTGTTGTAGCCTATCACAAAACTAGCAGTTGTATCACAACCAAAATGGGTTGTAAATGTGTTGTACGACCTTACCCACAGTCCACAAATGTCAGTTCAACGCAGTGGGGAACCATGAGTTCACGTTGTATTTGTTTTTTGATGTATTTTATGAAATTGTATATGTAGAGCTCTCATGTAAAAGAGACACTGGTCTCAATGTATACATGTTTTTTTTATCACATTTCGTTTTGATTTCTATTTCATCTTTAGAATTTGTTTTTATGATCTTCTGATTTCATTAATACTAAAGAGAAAACAATATCCAATCAGGATTTTATTTGGTGGTCCATAGGTAGAAAAATCTAGCTAGTCCAGCCAGCCATTGGCTAGGCCTTCAAAATCTGGACAGAAGTCCTCTGACATTCAAACAAAGACAGGCTAAAACTGCTTCTTTAATAGAAATCCCTGATCACACTTGTAGGCAATGTCATGGCGACATTGGCTAGCAATGCTCGTGCTCCGAACTACGCATGTGCAGCCATCAAATCAAAGGCACTCCTTCAATATAAAGTTATTTTTGACAAAATTGAAAACGTCTCAGTTTGCAATTTTCATTGGGTTGGAGCAATAACATGTTCAACTACTTAAGACATTGGCTCAATTATAGGTTGTGCTAAAATTTCGCTAAAATTAACAACTCAGGAAAAATGTTTAACTTCATTCATTGACTTCTCTAACCCCAAACCCCAGCCTGGTCTGCTTGGTCTGGTTCACAAGCGTCTCCAGAAGTCTCGCAATGTTGTGCCTCTGGGTTTAGATACTCTGTGGTTCAACTGTATCAGAGCAGAATTTTGCCAAGAGATGAGTTCAGAATGGTCTGCCATGTAGCATGCTTCTGTATATGATATGAGCTGCTCGGTACTTGTAGGTAATTCTTTCTAACGCATATATATATATATATATATATATATATATATGTTTTAAAGATATCACAAAGAACTGTAAAAGTGTTGCAAATGCTTTCCACTTTCTGGAGAACGATCATGCCTTGCTGACTCTCTGACTCTGAAAAAAATCAGACAATGAGGAAATACCTGATTTGGGTTAAAACATTTTCATTGAACCAGACATTGTAAAGTCTTCTGATGACAGTGATGGGGAGAAACAGCGATCAACAGTTTTATTACCATGGAAGAAGTTGACCGAGTTTTGAAATCAGTGGAATGCCTGGTAAAAGCAGAGTATGATAGCTAAGAATATGGAGAAAATTCTGTCTTTTGATTGCAAATATGCGGAGGGAGTATAAAAGTGAATAAAGAAGGCTGTTGTATAAAACAACTGTCTCCGGATTACATCTGCAAACTAAGGGCAACCATGGCATCCGTGACGGAGAGGGAGAAGCGTTCATCCATGTATACGGATAAGAGTCTAGCTAGCTAAATTTTCAGTTATTATATATAATTCTGTCAGAAAGTTGTTTTAATAGCAAGTTAAAGCGTACTGTTAGATAGCTAGACTATGTCAGCTGGCTGGCTCGCTAGCTAATGTTACATGTATGATCTGTGTAGTAATATTATTCTTATCTTAGAAAGACATTTGCATTGCTAGTTATAGCCTAATGTTAGCTAGCTAGCTAACATTGAACCGAGTTGGTTAGCTACCTGCATATTCATGCATGGTAGTAATGTTATGAGTTGGGATTATGGTTCATTGTTTAGCTAGCTAGCTAAACAAAAGACTCCACTATGCAAGTAACCATTTCAAGGTACCTTTTAATCCTTCTGTATTTTGTGCACGTGACAAATAAACGTAGATTTGATTTGATATAGTGTTTTGGGGCGGCAGGTAGCCTAGTGGTTAGAGCGTTGGGCCAGTAACCAAAAGGTTGCTGGATCGAATCCCCGAGGTGGCAAGGTAACAATCTGTTGTTCTGCCCCTGAAAAAGGCAGTTAAGCCACTGTTCCCTGGTAGGTCATCATTGTAAATAAGAATTTGCTATTAACTGGCTTGCCTAGTTAAATAATGGTTAAATAAAGAAATACAACCTTTTTTCTTTTTTTTTTACAAAATTTACCAAAGACGGCAATGTGAAGAACAACATGAGCTCCACCAAAGTAAAATTAGGATATAACATTAGGCCAACGTTAGGCCAATTCTCCAGTAGAATGCCCTGCTTTTATTTTGCAACAATCACAACTGTGAGCTATTTTTTGTAATTAGCTCGTCATTAACTGTAATAATTACAAAATAATTGCTAAAATGAAGACGTTGTCAGCCATGATATGGTCAGTATTTGAACTGGCTAGCCAGCTAAGTTAACGTTAGCTAGCTAACAAACTAGAAATGAACCAAAACATTGTTTAGAAAGTTGCTTCTAGTTGCCTGGTTTGCTAGATTGGCACATACTGAATTCATTTAAAAAACACCAGTTATGCTGTTTTGGACCACCAGGCTGCTGATGTCATGCAGCCTGTCGTTTTTGTGTTTATACTTTTTCATAACAACAACAGCAAGTTTGATGTCGGAAGACAGTAGAATGTTCATGATGTCACTGCGAAAACTGTCTACTAGTATAAATCAGTATTTAGACTTGAAATCTTTGATTTTTAGTACACTACCATACTCAGTCTGTTTAGCACATGGCCTCACTTGTGAATCCTTAAAGATATGGGAGGGCAAAGGCTTAAGAGGGTGTGAACGTTGATGAATGGGTGTAGACAAAGAAGAGCTCTCCAGTAGGTGTATCAAAACATTCAAGGGCCATTTTTTCAAAAGTGGGGTTACAAGTTTATTCACTTTTGAAGCAGAATTACTTTCCTATTGTTCCTCAACTGTAGTGTATGATGCACCATTTTCTAGCTCTGAGTCTGTACTTTTATCCAATGTTTAAAAAAATACAATTTAAAATGTTGCGACATAAGACCAAATCGAGCCGGTCGGTCCCAAATGGGGTCACGGGAGAATTTACAAAATCCTGAAGAAAGAATATATACAGTACCAGTCAAAAGTTTGAACACACCTACTCATTCAAGGGTTTTTCTTTATTTGTACTATTTCTACATTGTATAATAATAGTGAAGACATCAAAACTATGAAATAACAAATGGAATCATGTAGTAACCAAAAAACTGTTAAACAAATCAAAATACATTTTATATTTGAGATTCGTAGCCACCCTTTGCCTTGATGACAGTTTTGCACACTCTTGGAATGCATTTAAATTAACAGGTGTGCCTTGTTAAAAGTACATTTTTTTGCACGCCCAATTTTTCAGTTTTTGATTTGTTAAAAAAGTTTGAAACATCCAATAAATGTCGTTCCACTTCATGATTGTGTCCCACTTGTTGTTGATTCTTCACAAAAAAATACAGTTTTATGTCTTTATGTTTGAAGCCTGAAATGTGGCAAAAGGTCGCAAAGTTCAAGGGGGCCGAATACTTTCGCAAGGCACTGTAGCTCCCACATGCCTTTTGATGAACGCCAAACGTGTTTGCTTATTTTATTTTTTAATCAATGTATTTCTGGCCACTCTTCCGTAAAGCCCAGCTCTGTGAAGTGTACGGCTTAAAGTGGCCCTATGGACAGATTCTCCAATCTCCGCTGTGGAGCTTTGCAGCTCCTTCAGGGTTAACTTTGGTCTCTTTGTTGCCTCTCTGGTTAATGACTGGTCCATGAGTTTTGGTGGGTGGCCCTCTCTTGGCAGGTTTGTTGTGGTGCCATATTCTTTCAATTTTTTGATAATGGATTGAATGGTGCTCCGTGGGATGTTTGAAAGTTTCTGATATTTTTTATAACCCAACCCTGATCTGTTCTTCTCCACAACTTTGTCCCTGAACTGTTTGGAGAGATCATTTATCTTCATGGTGCCGCGTGCTTGGTGGTGCCCCTTTGCTTAGTGGTGTTACAGACTCTGGGGCCTTTCAGGACAGGTGTGTACAGTTGAAGTTGGAAGTTGACATACACCTTAGCCAAATACATTTAAACTCAGTTTTTCACAATTCCTGACATTTAATCCTAGCAAACATTACCTGTATTAGGTCAGTTAGGATCACCACTTCCACAAGCTTCACACAATAAGTTGGGTGAATTTTGGCCCATTCCTCCTGACAGAGCTGGTGTAACTGAATCAGGTTTGTAGGCCTCCTTGCTCGCACACGCTTTTTCAGTTCTGCCCACAAATTTTCTATGGGATTGAGGTCAGGGCTTTGTGATGGCCACTCCAATACCTTGACTTTGTTGTCCTTAAGCCATTTTGCCACAACTTTGGAAGTATGCTTGGGGTCATTGTCCATTTGGAAGCCCCATTTGCGACCAAGCTTTAACTTCCTGACTGATGTCTTGAGATGTTTCTTCAATATATCCTCATACTTTTCCTACCTCATGATGCCATCTATTTTGTGAAGTGCACCAGACCCTCCTGCAGCAAAGCACCTCCACAACATGATGCTGCCACCCCCGTGCTTCACTTTTGGGATGGTGCTCTTTGGCTTGTATGTCACGTTCTGACCTTAGTTCTTTTGTTATGTCTTTGTTTTAGTATGGTCAGGGCGTGAGTTGGGTGGGTTGTCTATGTTCCTTTTTCTATGTTGTGTTTTGCGTTTGGCCTGGTATGGTTCTCAATCAGAGGCAGGTGTTGTTAGTTGTCTCAGATTGAGAATCATACTTAAGTAGCCTTTTCCCACTTGTGTTTCGTGGGTGAATGTTTTCTGTTTTGTGTATTCACCGTACAGGACTGTTTCGTTGCGTTCGATCTCGTTATTTAGTTTTTTTGTGTTCATGATAATAAATTATCAATATGGACACTTACCACGCTGCGCATTGGTCCTCCGATCCTTTCTACTACTCCTCCTCAGAATAGGAGGAAGACGAGCGTTACAGAATCATCCACTACCAAAGTACCAAGCATCGTGGTATCGGGCAACAGCAGAAATCTCCGGACTCCTGGACATGGGAGGGGATACTTGACGGCAAGGGACCCTGGGCACAGGCTGGGGAATATCGCCGCCCCAAGGCAGAGCTGGAGGCAGCGAAAGCCGAGAGGCGGCATTGTGAGGAGCTAGCACGGCAGCGCGGCTGGGACGAGAGGCGAGATCACGTGACAGATTATGTGACACTTAGATTGCACACAGGTGGACTTTATTTAACTAATTATGTAACTTCTGAAGGTAATTGGTTGCACCAGATCTTATTTAGGGGCTTTACAGCACGCACCACTTTTCCTTTTCACTTCACCAATTTGGACTATTTTGTGTCTGTCCATTACATGAAATCCAAATAAAAATCCATTTAAATTCCAGATTGTAAAGCAAAAAAACGCCAAGGGGGATGAATACTTTTGCAAGGCACTGTAAGAGAACTAACGGGACTGCCCCGGGGGAGAGCCCGACCGACGTGTACTATGGTGCATTAAGTTTGTTGGAACCTCTACAGCTTGCTGATATGAAATAATGATTCATTTAATATTAACTTAATGTGTCCCTGGCGATAATTTCCACGACTCTGGTAAGCCTCTGGGCAGAGGCAGTCAGCCTACAATGCTGGCATATGCCTTGTTACAATAGCCTAAGTATATAACATGAATGATACGACCGTAATAATCATAATGATACGGCCTTGGAGTACCATAAGATTAAGCCAACATAATTCGTTATTTTACATTAACCTATTTAAATGCATTGATATGGTTTAATTGATCATATTCTAGACTCATTATAGTTGCAAATACCACGCAGTTGCACCAGAGAAATGTTAACCAAACAGATATTTTTTGCAGGTACTCTGTTTCCCCACATTTATTGATAAATGAATTTCCCATCATGAAAATGTATCCCCCTTCCCCAATCAAATTCCTTCCATTGATACCACACAAAAAATACAGACAAATACAACTTTTTACTATAATCTGGCAACCCTCATAAAATCCGACATAGCACAAGTATCCCAAAGTATTAAGCGGAAACAAAAATAGAAAACAGCATTGGCATCAAAAAATAAAAAATAAAATGTAAGGCTACTATTATATGACAAGTATTTCGGTGACAACCTGGTTTATTACTAATATTGGGTTGCTAACACTTTTTAAAAATGTTTATAAATAAATGTTGGACTTAAAAAAAGGCAGTGTAGAACCCTATTACCCAAAATGCATTGCTCCAATAACGTTCGGAAGTTCCCCACCAAAATATATTTCCCTATGAATGTCGTACATTTTTTTTCTTCCACGAATTAAGCCACACAAAAACGCAAAATTCGCACGAAATCTTCTGAAATACTTTTAATACATATTTGCACAAATTGAGTGTGAGATTGTGTTGATGTCACAGACATATTTAGGAAACTGAACGAATTGAACGCAAGCATGCAGGGGAAATACAAAAGCATTCTACAGATGAGTGACCGAATCAGTTGATTCAGAGGAAATAATTCTTATTCGAGAGAGACTTTCAAAACCGAACCAAGACCTCTTCCTTCGGCTGTGCATGTTTCTAACAGAAAACATATTCTGTAAGTGTCTCACACGAGTGTTGACTGTTCACCTTCAACGCTTGGAATAAATACTCTGCCGTCTCTCCCTGAGAGATTATGTGCGCGACTTTGAGAAGCTCCGACGCCACATCTCATTAGTGGTGGGACATTATGTCAGATTAATTTGCAATTGACTGCCATAGCCCCACATTAAAGGTATATCATGGTGAGTTGAGAAGTCGATCAGAAATACTGTTATAATGTTTTTCAATTGACTGCCATAGCCCCAATTTAAAAAGTAAACATTGGCTGTTAATTACATACCTTTTTTTCACATGGTTGGGTTCGCGATAATTTGGGGTCGTGGGCCCAAAAAGTTTGTGTCTATGTGTTTGATCAAATCTGTCTCTCCTTCAGCGCCATGGAGTGCCGAGGTATTACGGTCGCTGTCCTTTCAGCACCATGAGCCATCACCTTTGATGTGACACTGTTGTTGTCGCTATTGATGATAGTGTGATAGTGGTGCTAGGTTACTATTGGTTGTATAAACAGTGTGTTTTTGTTTTGCTGGTCGCATTATTTTATGCTATTTGTCACATGTTGTGTCCATGCCGGGTTCCGGCTCTGTGTTGCCGCAGCCCAAAACGCTGCCAGGCCTATTTTATTAATTCTTAATGTCATCAAAAATAATTGCTCCTCTGGTCCGACTACAGAAGATATAACGTCGGGCGCATTAAGTGATGTTATTTTCTTTGATACAATGTATTGTAATATTTTTGGTCCCTCTGAAGGCCTAGGTCCTATAGTCACGGTTCTAGTTCTAGTTTTGATTTACATTTGGTTGAGTTGTCAACTAACGTGAATTCAATGTGAAATCAACAAAACATTTCACAATTTCATTGGATTTACTGTAGGTTAAAAGTTTGTTGAAAAATGTACGAAATGTTGATGACATTTTGCAAATTCAATGAGTTTTCCACATTGATTCAACACCATCACATTGTGTTTTTTTGTTGAAATGATGTGGGAACAACGTTGATTCAACCAGCTTTTGCCCAGTGGGAAGTGTGTATGGGGCCAATAAAATTGATGTAACCATGAGTTTGTTGGGTTGAGTTCACAGCAAGGTTAGATAAATTGATTTTCTGGATCCAGCTCATCATTGTCTCAATCCCACTCGTTATACCAAGTTTTGGTGAGTGCATAGGTAAATACAATTGTGCTTACATTTGTGATCCTTACGAGGGATGTCACCTCACCCAACTCTTTCTTCAGCTCTTCGTACGTTTTCCCACCCTAACACAAAACATGCGTGTACAGTATTATTGATGGAATATATTAACTTAAACAGTTGTGTACACTATTTGACACACACACACACACACACACACACACACACACACACACACACACACAAGCAGACCAAGAGTTAATCTGTAAGAGAAGGAGATCATTTGCACTCACACTCCATTTGGAGGGGTCCCAGGCGGTGAACCAGCCGGTGAAGGTGGGGGGTTCATACCGCTGCTTGATGAGGAGGATAGGGGTGTCAGGGTCCCGGGACCCTGGGTGGGTACGGAGGTACTCCTGACTGGTGACCACCGCTTCCTTCCTCTCCACCTCATTGGCCTCGTTCCCCACCCAGAGGAAGACCTGGACGCAACATCAAATAATTGATGACGGCCCACAAATGGGTGCTTGGCAGTGGTCTAATAGTATTATAGTCTAATGTTTGGACCTACACACTGAAGAAGGCTGTTAAACTGACATTTTAACAATACACACGGTACCTGGTCCCACGTGTCTAGCAACATGACATCATCCTCGCTGAGGTCATCCTGGGTGAACTGGGTCACCTCGGTAACGATGAAACGACCAGTTTTATTGGAGCATTCAAAGAGACGCGGCTGATGATCCAGAGCAACCTGCTGTAGTCTTTCACACACAAAACACATACAGAGAACACAAACAACTTTACATACACCACACTGTTTACTTAAAATTCATAATATCTAGCACAGTGAATCACAATCCATCAATTGTACATGGTTAAGGACGCAATCACTTAACTAACTTCGTACAGCTGCTCCCATTGACATTTTATTAGATAATAGTTGGTTGAAATACAGATTATGGCAAGGCAACTTGTGTATTACCTCTTGTTGTTGGCATAAGGGGCCTTCCCTCCAAGTAAATTCCAGAATTCAATGTGCTCCTGACCCTCTGCCATGATCTCTTCAGCAGTCGAGTGCTGTCCAATCACAGAGCTGACCTCTTTAGCCATGGCCCTCTCATCCCCACTTGATCCCTGGCCAATCAGAGAGAGACTATTAGACAGAATGTTTTACCATCTCTATATCTCTGTGTCTGTGTCCCAAAAGGCAACCTATTCCTACTTATTTTGACCATTAGACCCTGGTATCTCTAAGCTGCTATATCTGTAGTATCCACAACTTCATATACCTAATTCCCCTCCCAAAAGTACCTTGCCACACCACAGGTGAATCCCTGACTGGCTCCTCAGCAGAAATACATCGTTGGAGTTGAGCGAGGCTGCCAGGGCAGGCACCTCGATGGCTTTGGTGTTGGAGGCGTCAGAACCGCGGACCTGGAACAATCTGACTGGTGGCTCTGGGTCAGACACGCCTTTTCTGGAGGTACCGCCCTGTAGAACAGAAGATGAGGAAAGCAGTTGTCACATCCTGATCTGTTTCACCTGTCTTTGTGCTTGTCTTCCCCCACTTCAGGTGTCGCCAATCTTCCCCATTATCCCCAGTGTATATATACCTGTGTTCTCTGTTTGTCTGTTGCCAGTTTGTTTTGTTTCGTGAAACCTACCAGCGTTTTCCCCCTTGCTCATGTCTGTTCTAGTTCCTGTTTTCTATTTTTTCCCGGTTTTGACTGTTCTGCCTGTCCTGACCCTGAGCCTGCCTGCCTTCCTGTACCTTGCCACAGAACACTGGATTATTGACCCCTGGCTGCTCTGACCCTGAGACTGCCTGCCATTCTGGACCTTTTTTTTAACCCTATCTGGATTAATGACGTTGTTGACCTGTCTTTGACCTGTCTTTTTGCATGCCCATGTATTAAAAATAAACGTTTTTTTACTTTGACACTGTCTGCATCTGGGTCTTACCCTAAAACATGATAGCAAGTCAGGTTTGATTTAAATGTACAGTATGTGGTAATAAATTACTTCATGGTTAGAAATCCTATATCAACCTATAATCATGGTTGAACCAAAGACAATTCATTGCTATCAGATAATGACAACCAGTTTCACAATATTTACATTTTATCATTGTACCATTAAATCAAAACAAAATTATCTCACCTCAAAGATAACCATTTTACCCTTGAACATGGCCATAAAGTGTCTGGGTTCCTTGCCCATGGTGATCCTCACTTGTACAGGCTGGTTGCCATACTTTTGATCCAGGGCCACGGCCTGGAAGGCAGACGCTGCTATCTCATCCTGAGAGGCATGGCGCCCCTAAAACAAAATATTTATTTATAAAATGATGAGGCATTTAGCTCTAAAGGTATGCCATTTTGTTGCCATGTTATTACAAATAAAAGGATTCAACTTTATGCATTCTACAATGGCAGGGAGCTCCCTTACTTGCCACATGTAGAGGAGGTAGTTTAGCTTGCTGTGGACCTCATAAGTGTAGAGCACCAGATAGCAGTCTCCTCCATAGAAGAAGCCATGCCACTGGGGTTCCACTGGGACCAACTCCAGGTCCTCGATACGCCACACCTGCATGTGTCACAGAGAGTGTTAAAATGTCCACAGGTAACAAACGGTGAGTAGAATGACGGCGAGATATCTTGGAACAAATTACATGAATCAGAGTTAATATTTTGGTGAGTTTACCTCCACCTGACCAGTGCCATTGTCCACCATGCGCTCCTGTGCCGCTACTTCTGGCATCACGTGCATCTGTGTGGCATCAAACTTCTCCTGAGTCACAATGGCTACGGTGTATATGTAGGTAAGACAGTGTAGAATCACAAAACAAAGACAAGGTGAGGAATTACATACTAAAGGTAGTATTTGCCAAGCACTCACATCTCAATCATACATCAAAAAGGAAGAAAGGTACACTTCCATAGGGGTTCTTTGTGGAGGGATAGGGGTCTACTGAAAACCATTTTCATCTGAAGAACCCATTTTTTGATTGACAAGGGTTCTTTGTAAGGCAAAGGGTTCTACCAAGAACCTTTTTCATCTTAAGAACCATTGTTGGAAGAAAGGGTTCTTTGATAATTATTTGGAAGGGCAAGAAGGATTCTTTGGAAGGCAAGAACATTTTAAATAAAACCCTTCTGAATCCGAATTAATGTACTTTTTCTTCTTTTAAATAGTGCTGTGAGCATGAAGGTTTACCTCAGTGCATAAACTTTAACCATCTACAGTTGAAAAAGACTGAAACAGAGAAGTGAAAGTGATCGTGTGAAATTATGAAGTGAGTGGACAGAAAAATACAGCTTCATTCTATCCAATCAGAGCAGTCGGGTCCTACAGCTACTCTTTCTCTTTACAAACATGCAAACTAGCCAGTTGAGTTATTTAGACCACATAGTACCTCACTTGACTGACTGACATGAGAAAGAGGCGTGCTAGCACCCAAAAAGTCATTTCTTTCAGATCAAGGATAATTACAAAAATACTCTGAATATAATCGTATCCAGTAAATTGCCCATATCCGTTTAATATACTTGTTTTGTCCAACTACTCTGCAAACCTCTAACTTATTGCACCAATTACTGAGATGGTTGTTTCAGTTTACATCTTTTAAGTAGTCTATATTATCAATCTCTCCTACCCTGGCAGTCATTCTGAATGCAAGTCGTGGGTGATTAAAAGTTCCAATTGTTGGATATCCTACCTCTTGCTGGATTCCGATAGGCATTACACAACAATTTGCACACCTGCATAAGGTGACTTGCAGGCCTGATGTGGCCTGTAAACCAGGTGTTTTCTAAAACCACTGTGTTAAGGTATAACTAGTCCCTCAAAGAAAGGCCTTATGATATGTCCCACTGGGCACACCACGTACTTTCAACGTGGGAATTTGGGTAATATTTGGTTGAGACGTTGATCAGTGAGATTTCAACCTTTATTCACCCACTCAAAAAGACAGCCAGAAGTTGATTGAATTCCCAATGTGTTTTCACTATGCTTTCAACAATCTAAAAGCATAACCAAATTCCAATGGAAAAACAGTCAGATATTTTGGTTTAGTTGTCATCTACATGTGTAATCACTGCACTTTAAAAGCACAACACAGTTAAAATGGGAGTACATTGTCAGATATTTAGTATTTATACAACAACGTTATGTGTTATCTCTGTGCTTCATCTAATAGCACAACCAACCAAATTACCTAAATTGCAGTTGAAATTTCATTAAAAGTTCATAGTGAGAGTGATCAATGCTGTTTGAGATTCATACGCAGATTATTATAGCAATTTTGATGACCTCCACAGATCTTTGACCTTTGCATGCACGCTTTCTATGATTACATAAGAATACATTTATAGTTATATTAGGCTAACCTCAAAATGTGGCCATAGATGTGTTACTTTAAGGTTGAATAAATAATGTTACATTAGTTTGAGATAGCCTAAACTTTAGGCTATTTACTGTATTACAAAAGTAATATTGAATTGTGTTTGGCTGTGTCAAGCCTACTCCCGTTGTCCCGCTCCAGTGATCGACGGAAGCAGCAGAAAATCCAAACATCTCCCAGAATGTCGTTGAACAGGCACACCTAATCCGGCAACACCACGACCAACTGGCGCAACTGGGTACGGCTATGAATGAGGTCCTCTGCGTTCTCCAACGCCTTGACATCACCCGAGGGGCGTCATCTACAACTAGCCAGTCCCCCAGCCTATCCAGCAGTCCGCCCAGGTTAGCGATACCCGGTTGTCCTCCCGGACAAATATGACGGGACTCCATCTAAATGCTGTGGCTTCCTACTCCAGTGATCCCTCTATTTCTTCCATCAGACGTGAGACCCTACCACTGAGAGGTTCGAGGTTGCCATGTAATTTCCCTGCTGACCGGACGGGCGTTGGAGTGGGCCACGGACGTCTGGGAGAGAGAAGAGGAGGATCTGGGTTCCAATGAGAGGTTCATGGCTCTGTTCAGGGTGGTCATCGATCATCCACTGGAGGGCGGAGAGGGAGGTGAGCGACTACTCCAACTTCAGGAGAGTGCCCAAACCGCTGCGGAGTACGCCCTCACCTTCCGGACCATGGCAGCCTCCAGTGGATTGAATGAGCCGGCGCTCCGCATCCTATTCAGAAGAAGACTGTGCAAACAGCTCCAGACGGAGCTGGCGTGTCGAAATGACAGCCACTCTTTGGACGCACTCACCGCGATGACCATCCATCTGGACAATCTTCTTCGCGAGCGTGGGGACCCACATTGCCTCTCGCCCTCCTCTTTTGGCCGTCCTGAGACAGAGCCTGAACCCATGGAGGTAGGGTCTACAAACCTGCCGGCGGCAGAGCTGGGGCACTGTCCCTATTGCGGTCAGTAGGGGCACCAGCTTCAACAGTGCCCGGTGCGTCCCAACCAGGGATCCACGAGGGCAGGGGAACAGCCCTGTGATCAACAGTCTCCCCGGGTAGGCGTGAGTATTCCATCATCATCACTTTCCACCAAACGCTTTCTGGTTTCAATTTCACTGGCTGGCTGTCCCTCATGTATTGTTCTAGCGAACTCTGGTGCCATGGGGAATTTCATTGACAAGGCCCTTGCCTCCTCCCTGAACATCACCTCATACCCACTCTCCTCTCATTTTTCAGTTCAAGCACTGGATAGTCGACCACTTGGAAACGGGACAATCACACACATCACAGCACCACTCACCATTACCATGGGACCCCTGCACCACAAAAGCCTTCCCTTCGTCATCATTGAGGCACCCGTACACAAAGTCATCCTCGGCCTCTGTGGCTTCAACTTCACGACCCCACCATCTCCTGGTCGAGGATGGAGATCACTGCCTGGGCACCCAGATGTCAGAATACCTGCTTCCCTTACCCTGTGGTTCCACGTCAGTTGAGAGTCCTGTGGTTCCAGATCAACATCCCAGAGGCTTACCGGGATCTCCAGGACCAGCACCACCTGTCTCTCTCCGAGTCGTCCCTGGGACTGTGCCATTAACCTGCTAGCAGATACTGTGCCTCTGCGCAGCCGCCTCCACCTCCTGTCAATGGCTGAAACCAAGGCTATGGAGGAATACATCCAGGAGACTCTCCGACAGCGTTTCATCCACCCCCAAACAGTTCCGCGGGGCCAGTTTTCTTACTAAACGGGACCTGCGGAGTGCCTACAATCTGATCTGCATCCGGATGGGGCATGAATGAAAAACAGCCTATAGCACGATGTCTGGGCACTACAAGTACTTGGTGATGCCTTATGGATTAGCCAATTCTCCATCGTTGTTCCAGGCATTCGTGAACGAGGTGTTCTGGGACGACCTCCTGGAGAACCATCTGTACGTCAAAGCGGAGAAGTGCCAGTTCCATCAGGCCGCTGTCTCATTCTTGGGATACCGGATCAGCCCGCAGGGAGTGGTTATGGATGAAAGGAAGTTTGAGGCAGTCAGGTAATGGCCAGTCCCAACCACCATAAAGGGACTACAATGGACTACTGCCGCTTCATTAAGAACCTCAGCTCCATCGCCTCTTCTCTCAACTCTCTCCTCAAGTGTGGCCCCCGTAAGTTTGTGTGGAGTCCTACAGCCGATGAGGCCTTCCACCTACTGATGGGGCATTTCACCTCCGCCCCGATTCTGAAACACCCAAATCCTACACTGCCCTTCGTGGTGGAGTTGACGCCTCAGAAGTGGGTGTGGGGGCTGTCCAGTCACAACGCCTAGGTAACCCACAAAAATGTTACTACTACAAGAGTGCGTACTACTAAAAAAAACTGTCTCCTGCAGAGAGGAACTATGACGTCGGCGACCGGGAGCTCCTGGCGGAGAAGCTGGCACTAGAGGAGTGGAAACACTGGCTGGAGGGCGCCAAGGACCCATTTCTCATCCTCAAAGACCATCGGAACCTGAAGTACCACCAAAGCCGATGCCCTGTTCCGTCTCCACGATTCGGGACAGGTTCCTGTCCAGAGTGCGCCCATCATTCCGCCCTCCCGAATCGTTGCCCCCATACATTGGAACATAGACGTGGACATCCGCCAGGCTCTGGAGAAGGAACCAGCGCCTGCTACTATTGACCAGGGCGCACACATCCCTTGCCGCTGGACACCCAAGTTTCACCTGCACCATTCGATTAATCTCCACTAAGTACTGATGGCCCATTTTGGCACAGGACGTTGCCGGCTACGCAACTCCTGCTCCATATTTTCCCAAACCAAATCTGCCCGGCACGCTCCAGCAGGGAAACTCCTTGCCTTCCAGTGCATCAGCCGCCTTGGTTGATCTCATCTGTCCTTTGATTTCATCACTGATATCCCCTCTTCAGATGATTTCACTACGATTATGGTTATTGTATACAGATTCTCTAAATCCTGCCGATTTATCCCTCTCTCCAGTCCTCATACCGCTCTCCAGGTCGCTGAGGCACTGTCGCAGCAGGTCTTCCGACACTATAGCCTATGGAGGACATTGTCTCAGACCGTGGCCCCCAATTCACGTCACGGGTATGGAAAGCGTTCATGGAGAAGCTGGGTTCACGGTCAGCCTCACTTTCGGGAACAGGCCTCAGTCCAATGGGCAGGTGAAGAGGATAACCCCGGAGCTGGGGAAGTTCCTTAGGAGTCACTGCCAGGACCAGCAGGGGGAGTGATCCTGGTTTCTTCTCTGGGCAGATTACGCCCAGGATTCACTGCATCACTCCTCCACCGGACTGACCCCCTTCCAGTGTGTCCTAGGAAATCAGCCAGCCCTGGCTCCGTGGACACCAAGGCAGACCGAAGCTCCTGCTGTGGACGAGTGGTTCAGGCGCGCAGAGGAGGTTTGGAACAATGCCCACATGAGACTCCAGCACGTTGTCCACCGCCAGAAGGAGTAGGTGGACCGCCACCACAGTGAGGCTCCCGTGTTTCATCCTGGTGATCGCGTCTGGCTCTCCACCAGGAACCTCCCACTCCGCCTGCCCTGTAAAAAGCTGAGCTCCTGATTTGTGGGGCTGTTCAAGGTCCTCTGGACGGTCAACGAGTTAACCTATAGATTACAGCTCCCCCACTAACTACCGGATCTCACCCTCTTTTCATGTTTCCCTCCTCAGGCCGGTGGATCCTGGTCCCCTGGCTGGTTCCTTCCCCCGCGACACCCCTCCGCCTCCCCTGGACATCGATTGGAGCCCTGCCTATGCCTTCAGATCCCTCCTGGACTCCCAACGTTGTGGGGGTCAGCTCCAGTACCTGGTTGACTGGGATGGGTACGGCCCAGAGGAGCGCTGTTGGGTCCCGGTGGACGACATCCTGGATCCCAACATCATCCGGGATTTCCACCTCCGGACCAGCACGCTCCTCGCTCTCGGGGTGGTCCCCCTGGATGGCGTTGTCCTGCGGCTGGAGCTGTGCATCAGGAGGGGGTTACTGTCATGTTTACTCCCACTCCGGCACTCGATGTCGCCGGTCTGCTGACCACTGGTCCTTGCAACCCACATTACGCACACCTGCACACCTGCACTCCTTATGCACTCCTGGACTTCATCAGTACCTTGATTACTCCACCTTTATTTAGTCCTCAATAGCCTCAGATTCCAGGCAGTATTGTTTTTGTTTTCATTCCCAGTACGCTTTTCCAGTTTTGTATGTCTTCATTTTCTTGGTTATTAAACTCACCAACTGCACTTACTTCATGACTCCGTGTCCGCGTTACAGGTTGACATGGCAAATGAATAATGTCTATATCTCAACCAAGAATGCTTTTCCTTTTTTTGTTTGAGAATAGGACTAAATCAAATCAAACTTTTTTTTAAATGCATTTTAAGTTTGATTCGATTTAGTCCTATTCTTTAACTTTGATTCTTGGTTGAGATGGAGATGTGAATCCATCATACTAATGATTAACTTGAAGATTACCAAACTTTAATCAACCAAAGTTTGAAACCCTAGGCATATACAGTACCAGTCAAAAGTTTGGACACACCTACTCATTCAAGGGTTTTTTTATTTTTACTTTTCTACATTGTAGAATAATAGTGAACACTTCAAAACTATGAAATAACACATATGAGACTCACCACCTGGATTCGGTCTTATGTAGCAAAATTTGAAATTGTGTTTTTTACATTGGAGAAAAGTAGAGACTCAGAGCTACAAAATGGTTTATCATAAACTGAATTTTTAAGGAACAATGGGAAAGTAATTATGCTTTGAAAGTTGATAAACTTGTAAACTCACTTTTGAGAAAATGGCCCTTTGAATGTTTTGGTATCTAGTGAAGAGCTCTTCTTTGTCAACACACATTCAGCATAATTTACACCCTCTTAAGCTTTAGCCCCACCCATCTCGTTTGCTCTCGGAGAGTTCAGAGCGCACACTTGACGCTCTGGCCGATGATTTGTTTACCTATGGATAACATGAAAACAGCCTAATCAGTTCTATTATGGAATCTTGTAGTAACCAAAAAAGTGTTTAACAAATAAAAATGTATTTTACATTTGAGATTCTTCAAAGCCACCCTTTGCCTTGATGACAGCTTTGCACACTCTTGGCGTTCTCTCAAGCAGCTTCACCTGGAATGCTTTTCCAGCAGTCTTGAAGGAATTCCCACATATGCTGAGCACTTGTTGGCTGCTTTTCCTTCACTATGCAGTCAAACTCATCCCAAACCATCTCAATTGGGTTGAGGTTGGGAGATTGTGGAGGCCACATACGTTATTTCATAGTTGAAGATCTGACGTTGTTTCAAAGGTACAAATTCAGCATACTTTATACAAGGTTTGTATATGTTGAAAATTGGTTTCAATGACGACAATTCCGTGGTTCACCCTTTTTTATCAAATGCATTTTCCATGTAGATTCCACGTCACAATAAGTTGACAAATTAGGTTGAAACAATGTTGATTCAACCAGTTTGTGCCCAGTGGGATGTAATATATTGTCATTAAGTGTTTAATTGTAAAGGCTGGCTGAAATGCTCCTCATAGAAGGTTCTAAGAAGAACCTTTTAAAGATGAAGGGATTCTCATAAGAACCGCTCAAAGAGAGTTCTATAAAAAACCTTCAGATAATAAAAGGGTTATTGGCAGAACGATTTATAGAGGGTAGTAGGAAGAACCCTTATAATGGGTTCTAGGTAGAACCATTTAGAGTTTTTCTAGTGATTGATTTGCTTCTGTTAGCTAACATAGAAACACATACCCACTCTCCCCACATTGTGTGTCTTTCCCAGGCCTACAGTCTGGTCCTTCACACTCCAGCTCTGGAACAGCTGCTTAAAGAGGGCCGACTCGGCCCCGTCATTCACTGTCTCCACGTTGGTGGTGGTGGAGTAGTTCTTCAGCTTAATGAACTCCTGTTCACAGAGGCAGGAGACAGTTTCAGAGTCTTCCCATCAGATACTGCAACTGGTATTTGACACACAAAACTCAACTATGGCTTATTTTTTGTTACAGTATGTACAGTATGTGTGATCTCTTGTACCCACCAAAGCTCTGGAAAAGGCAGCCTGTCTCTCGGCCTTGTTGGCTCGCTTCCCCTTCCACACAAAGATCTTCACCCCTCCCTGGTCTAGGAAGTAACAGTCCTAGAGAAAGATGAAGTCACATGAGGTAATATGTATAGCTTGGGAGCAAATTACTCTTAATAATGCCGAGATCAAATTATGTCCGACTTGTACAGTTTGCTGCTCTGCAGACTCACATCATGATTTAACAGGTCCTGAACCAGTGGCCTGGTGGCAACTTCCGTGACTTTCATCTGGCCCTCAGCATTAGACACACTGTTGGGGAAAGGACATACAGTGCATTTGGAAACTATTCATGCTCCTTGACTTTTTCGACATTTTGTTACAATACAGCCATGTTCTAAAATTGATTAAATCGTTTTTTCGCCCATCAATCTACACACAATACCCCATAATGACAAAACAAAAACAGTTTTTTTTACATTTTTGCAAATGTATAAACTGAAATATCACATTTATATTAGTATTCATACCCTTTACTCAGTACTTTGTTGAAGCACCTTTGGCAGAGATTACAGCCTCAAGTCTTCTTGGGTATGACACTATGAGCTTTGCACACCTGTATTTGGGGAGTTTCTCCAATTCTTCTCTGCAGATCCTCTCAAGCTCGGTCAGGTTGGAAGGGGAGCTTCTCTGCATAGCTATTTTCAGGTCTCTCCAGAGATGTTCGATCAGGTTCAAGTCCGGGCTCTGGCTGGGCCACTCAAGGACATTCAGAGACTTCTTCCGAAGCCACTCCTGCGTTGTGTGCTTAGGGACGTTGTTCTGTTGGAAGGTGAACCTTCGCCCCAGTCTGAGGTCCTGAGCACTGGAGTAGGTTTTCATCAAGGCTCTCGCTATACTTTGCTCAGTTCATCTTTCCCTCGATCCTGACTAGTCTCCCATTCCCTGCAGCTGAAAACATCCCCACAGAATGATGCTCCCACCACCATGCCTCACCGTAGGCATGGCCAGGTTTCCTCCAGACATGACGCTCAGGCCAAAGAGTTCAATCTTGGTTTCATCAGACCAGAAAATCTTGTTTCTCATGGTCTTAGAGTCCTTTAGATGCCTTTTGCAAACTCCAAGTGGGCTGTCATGTGCCTTTTACTGAGGAGTGGCTTCCGTCTGGCCACTCTACCATAACGACCTGATTGGTGGAGTGTTGCAGAGTTGGACGTCCTTCTGGAAGATTCTCCCATCTTCAAAAAGGAACTCTGGAGCTCTGTCAGAGTGACCATCGGGTTCTTGGTCACCTCCCTGACTAAGGCCCTTCGCCCATGATTGCTCAGTTTGGCCGGGTGGCCAGCTCTAGAAAGAGTCTTGGTTGTTCCAAACTTCTTCAAATTAAGAATGATGGAGGCCACTGTGTTTTTGGGGACCTTCAATGCCGCAGACATTTTTGGTACTCTTCCCCAGATCTGTGCCTCCACACAATCCTGTCTCGGAGCTCTACGGACAATTCTTTTGACTTCATGGCTTGGTTTTTGCTCTGACATACACTGTCAACTGTGGGACTTTATGCAGACAGGTGTGTGCCTTTCCAAATCATGTCAAATCAATTGAATTTACCACAGGTGCACTCCAATCAAGTTGTAGAAACATCTAAAGGATGATTAATGGAAACAGGATGCACCTGAGTCTCATATAAAAGGGTCTGAATACTTATGCAAATAAGGTATTTCTGTTTTTAATTATTTATACATTTGCAAATATTTCTGAAAACCTGTTTTTGCTTTGTCATTATGGGGTTTTGTGTGTAGATTGATGAGGAAAAAAAATATTTAATTCATTTGAGAATACGAATGTAACGTAACAAAATGTGGAGAAAGGGTCTGAATGCTTTCCGAATGCACCGTATTTACTAATGAGTAAGTATGATTTAGCCTGCGTGCCAGTCGTGCTATCATGCAAACATGGTTTGGCTTGAAAATTAGCAATGGAATTGACATGAGCACAAACACATCTGGGACTAGGCTAAGTATTATTTAGAAAGAGTATAAAACTTTGTTAAGTTCCACTTTCTTTGCAATAAATGCCTGAAACAATTCAAACAGGCAAAAAGACAGGACATCTGGACATGGCCCTCAGCCACTCACTGGTACAGAGTAAGCTGAGCTTTCTGTTGTTGGTCCGCTGTTTCATCAGGCATTCCATTGAGAAGCTTGGAGGTCCGTTGCCCCAGGATGCTAATAAGGATCTCCATCAGTTTAGAGGAGTTCCCCTCTGTGTCCCCTTCTATCACTCCTATCTCCGCCCGACCCCCTCGCTCCCGGTCCCGAATGTCTTTAGCCAACAGCATGCCCTAAGAGTCATTGAATGTAAAGTTAGAGGTGCGTGACATGGATTGATTTTCTGTGATTCTAAAACGTTAATTCTAATGTGTTTCTATTAAGGGTCTCTTCAGCCAATCTTTAGGGGAGTGAAGTGGATTTCCCTTCAACTACTCTTGATTTATTGAGCTACCAATGTGGAATTAGCTTCCTTGTGTCACTGGTAGGATGGTAGGTGCAATAAGATTACATTCTCATTGGGCACACACTGACTGAATCAACCTTGTTTCAACATCATTTGTCAACCTATTATGAAGTAGAATCTACATGGAAAACTCAATTGGATTTGCAAAAAGTCATCAACCAGTACTGTTTTCACATCATTTCAACCAGTGTTGTAAACATTTCAATCAGGGTAAAACTTAAAAACTTAAATACAATGACTTAACCTGACTAACAGGTTGTTACATCAATTTAATTTCAACATAATCATCAGAACTACAGTGCATTCGTTAAGAATTCAGACTCCTTGACCTTTTCCACATTCTGTTGCATTACAGCCTTATTCTAAAATGGATGAAATTGTTTTTCCCCCTCATCACTCTACACACAGTACCCAATAATGACAATGTTTTTAGACATTTCTGCAAATGTATTAAAAATATATATATATTTATATATCACATTTACTTAAGTATTCAGACCCTTTACTCAGTACTTTGTTGAAGCACGTTTGGCAGCGTTTAAGGCCTCAAGTCTTCTTAGGTATGACGCTACAAGCTTGGCACCCCTGTACTTGGCGAGTTTCTCCCATTCTTCTCTGCAGATCCTCAAGCTCTGTCAGGTTAGATGGGGAACGTCGCTGCACAGCTATTTTCACGTCTTTCCAGAGATGTTCGATCAGGTTCAAGTCCGGGCTCTGGCTGGGCCACTCAAGGATATTCCGAGACATGTCTCGAAGCCACTCCTGTGTTGTCTTGGCTGTGTGCTTAGAGTCGGTGTCCTGTTGGAAGGTGAATCTTCACCCCAGTCTGAGGTCCTGAGCGCTCTGGAGCAGGTTTTCATCAAGGATCTCTCTGTACTTTGCTCAGTTCATCTTTCTCTCAATCCATGACTAAACTCCCAGTCCCTGCGCTGAAAAACATCCCCACAGCATGATGCTGCCACCACCATGCTTAACTGTAGGGACGGTGCCAGGTTTCCACCAGGAGTGAGGCTTGGCATTCAGGCCAAAGAGTTCAATCTTGGTTTCATCAGACCGGTGAATCTTGTTTCTCATGTTCTGAGTCCTTTAGGTGCCTTTTGGCAAACTCCAAGCAGGCTGTCATGCCTTTCACTGAGAAGTCGCTTCCGTCTGGCCACTCTACCGTAAATGTCTGATTGGTGGATTGCTTTAGAGATGATTGTCCTTCTGGAAGGTTCTCCCATCTCCACAGAGGAAGTCTGGAGCTCTGTCAGAGTGACCATCGGGTTCTCAGTCTCCTCCCTGACCAATCCCCCGATTGCTCAGTTTGGCCCGGTGGCCAGCTCTAGGAAGAGTCTTGGTTGTTTCAAACTTCTTCCATTTAAGAATGATGGAGGCCACTGTGTTCTTGGGCACCTTCAATGCTGCAGACATTTTTTGGTACCATTCCCCAGATCTGTGCCTTGACACAATCCTGTCTCGGAGCTCTACGACTTACTTCTACCTCATGGCTTGGTTTTTGCTCTGACATGCACTGTCAACTGTGGGACCATATATACTGTAGACGTGTGTCTCTTTCCAAATCATGTCCAATCAATTGAATTTACCACAGGTGGACTCCAATCAAGTTGTAGAAACATCTCAGGATGTTCAATGGACACAGGATGCACCTGAGCTCAATTTTGAGTCTCATAGCAAAGGGTCTGAATACTTATGTAAATAAAGAATTTCAGTTTCGTTTTTTTATATAAATTTGCAAGAAATTCTAAAAACCTGGTTTCGCTTTGTCATTGTGTGTGGATTGATGAGGAAAACATTGATTAAATGTCTAAGAATAAGGCTGTAACGTAACAAAATGTGGAAAAAGTGAAGGGGTTTGAATACTTTCCGAATGCACTGTATATTGCTATTTAATTTATAATGCCCTTTTACATAAAGTCCCACTAAACCTAACATCTTTACTAAACTTTGGACATGTGAGTTACCATACCCGGTTTCAGGGATGGCTAACTCTGGAAATTAATTTGGTCTCTATTGAGTTACGTATATCAGCTTCTAGTTTTCTTGCACATTATTTGTGGAACAATCTTCAAAATGTTCTTAAATTTGTATTTATATTTTGATGTGTATTTTTTTGTCATTTCTGTAATTCAGGGCTCATCTATAAAAGAGACCTTGATCTCAGTATGACTCCCTGATAAAATTAAGGTTAAATAACAAATACATGTCTGACACTTACAAAATAAATTGACAATAGGAAGCTTGTGGGAGCTGTTTTGCTAGACTTCAGTTCAGCTTTTGACATTATCGATCATTATCTTCTGCTGGAAAATGTACGTGTTATGGCTTTTTATCCCCTGCTATAGATATCAGTTTGTCTCTGTGAATGGTTTGTCCTCTGACAAATCAACTGTAAATTTTGGTGTTCCTCAAGGTTCCGTTTTAGGACCACTATTGTTTTCACTATATATTTTACCTCTTGGGGATGTCATTCGAAAACATAATGTTAACTTTCACTGCTATGCGGATGACACACAGCTGTACATTTCAATGAAACATGGTGAAGCCCAAAAATTGTCCTCGGTAGAAGCATGTGTTTCAGACATAAGGAAGTGGACGGCTGCAAACTTTCTACTTTTAAACTCGGACAAAACAGAGATGCTTGTTCTAGGTCCCAAGAAACAAAGAGATATTCTGTTGAATCTGACAATTAATCTTAATGGTTGTACAGTTGTCTCAAATAAAACTGTGAAGGACCTTGGCGTTACTCTGGACCCTGATCTCTCTTTTGAAGAACATATCAAGACCATTTCAAGGACAGCTTTTTTCCATCTACGTAACATTGCAAAAATCAGAAACTTTCTGTCCAAAAATGATGCAGAAAAATTCATCCATGCTTTTGTCACTTCTAGGTTAGACTACTGCAATGCTCTACTTTCCGGCTACCTGGATAAAGCACTAAATAAACTTCAGTTAGTGCTAAATACTGCTGCTAGAATCCTGACTAGAACCAAAAAATTTGATCATATTACTCCAGTGCTAGCCTCCCTACACTGGCTTCCTGTCAAAGCAAGGGCTGATTTCAAGGTGTTACTGCTAACCTACAACGCATTACATGGGCTTGCTCCTACCTATCTCTCTGATTTGGTCCTGCCGTACATACCTACACGTACGCTACGGTCACAAGACGCATGCCTCCTAATTGTCCCTAGAATTTCTAAGCAAACAGCTGGAGGCAGGGCTTTCTCCTATAGAGCTTCATTTTTATGGAACGGTCTGCCTACCCATGTCAGAGACGCAAACTCGGTCTCAACCTTTAAGTCTTTACTGAAGACTCATCTCTTCAGTGGGTCATATGATTGAGTGTAGTCTGGCCCAGGAGTGGGAAGGTGAACGGAAAGGCTCTGGAGCAACGAACCGCCCTTGCTGTCTCTGCCTGGCCGGTTCCCCTCTTTCCACTGGGATTCTCTGCCTCTAACCCTATGACAGGGGCTGAGTCACTGGCTTACTGGGGCTCTCTCATACCGTCCCTGGGAGGGGTGCGTCACCTGAGTGGGTTGAGTCACTGATGTGATCGTCTTGTCTGGGTTGGCGCCCCCCCCTTGGGCTGTGCCGTGGCGGAAATCTTTGTGGGCTATACTCAGCCTTGTCTCAGGATGGTAAGTTGGTGGTTGAAGATATCCCTCTAGTGGTGTGGGGGCTGTGCTTTGGCAAAGTGGGTGGGGTTATATCCTTCCTGTTTTGCCCTGTCCGGGGGTGTCCTCGGATGGGGCCACAGTGTCTCCTGACCCCTCCTGTCTCAGCCTCCAGTATTTATGCTGCAGTAGTTTATGTGTCGGGGGGCTAGGGTCAGTTTGTTATATCTGGAGTACTTCTCCTGTCCTATTCGGTGTCCTGTGTGAATTTAAGTGTGCTCTCTCTAATTCTCTCTTTCTTTCTCTCTCTCGGAGGACCTGAGCCCTAGGACCATGCCTCAGGACTACCTGACATGATGACTCCTTGCTGTCCCCAGTCCACCTAGCTGTGCTGCTGCTCCAGTTTCAACTGTTCTGCCTTATTATTATTGGACCATGCTGGTCATTTATGAACATTTGAACATCTTGGCCATGTTCTGTTATAATCTCCACCCGGCACAGCCAGAAGAGGACTGGCCACCTCACATTGCTTGGTTCCTCTCTAGGTTTCTTCCTAGGTTTTGGCCTTTCTAGGGAGTTTTTCCTAGCCACAGTGCTTCTACACCTGCATTGCTTGCTGTTTGGTGGAGTCGGGCATTCCCCAGGGCAGTTGTTTAGGCCCTTTACTAATGACCTGACACCGGCACTGAGTAAGGCCTGTGTGTCGATGTACTCTGAATACTAAACATTATACGTGTTAACTACCACAGCTCGTGAAATCACTGCCACACTTAACAAAGAACTGCAGTCAGTTTTAGAATGGGTGGCAAGTAATAAGCTAGCACTAAACATTTCAAAAACTAAAAGCATTGTATTTGGGACAAACCATTCACTAAACCCTAAACCTCAACTAAATCTTGTAATGAATAATGTGGAAATTGAGCAAATTGAGGAGACTAAATTGCTTGGTGTAAGCCTGGATTGTAAACTGTCATGGTCAAAGCATATTGATGCAATGGTAGCTACGATGGGGAGAGAGGTCTGTCCATAATAAAGCACTGCTCTGCTTTCTTGACATTGCTATCAACAAAACAAGTCCTACAAGCCCTAGTTTTGTCGCACCTGGACTACTGCCCAGTCATATGGTCAAATGCCACAAAGAGGGACATAGGCAAATTACAGTTGGCCCAGAACAGAGCAGTACGGCTGGCCCTTAAATATACACACAGAGCTGACATCAATGACAATCTCTCATGGCTCAAAATAGAGGAGAGATTGACTGCATCACTACTTGTCTGTTCAAACGACTAGCACACAGCTCAGACACCCATGCATACCCCACAAAACATGCCACCAGGGGTCTCTTCACAGTCCCCAAGTCCAGAACAGACTCCAAGAAACTCACAGTGCTACACAGAGCCATGACTACATGGAATTCTATTCTATATCAAGTAACTCATGCAAGCAGTAAAATCAGATTTTTTTAAAACTGGTAAAACGACACCTTATGGAACAACGCCGCAGACTGTGAAGAGAGACACACACACAGGCACACACGCGTAAACACACACGCTAGCACTCACACTACGCACATGTACAGTACATTGTAATATTGTTGCATGGTGGTATTATACTGTATGTAGTGGTGTAATGATGTTATATGACGTATTGTTTAATTTTTCTATGCAATTTCAACATATACATAGTTCTAATGGTTATGTTAAAACTAGATCGATGTAACAACCTGTTAGTCAGGTTAAATCATTGTATTTATGTAAAGGTTTTATTCTAATTTCAATGTTTACAGCGCTGATTGAAATGAGATGAAAATGGATGACCTTTCACTGATGACTTTTTCAAAATACAAATGTGTTTCCCACGTAGATTCCACATCACAATAGGTTGACAAATGACGTTGAAACAACATTGATTCAACTAGTGTGGGTTGACTTTACTGTTGGTGCACTCCTTGAGAACAGCATTTGCACAGATCATTACTGTACCTTGAGCCTCTCCTGTCTGTTGCTCTCTGGTCCATTCCACTGAATGATGGTCTTACCAGAGTCCAACAGAAAGACATCCCCAAGATTGAAGCTTTCCCAGCTCATCTCTACCTACAGTATGCAGGAAATTGTGCAAGATATATTACAAGTAAAATTTCAGGCATTATCAGAGGCACCTCCTGTTGTGTTCCACAGAATGACTTCCCCCTGTATGTGTTTCTCACCTCCATGGCGCTTATCCTTTTCTTCCCTTTCACATGGAGCAGTCTCTGGATGTCATAACTGTTAGTCTCTGTGTGTCTCATTCCTGACGCCACCCCACCCTTCTTATAGCTGTAAGGGGCGGAGAGGTAAGTAGGCAAAACAATCAATCTCTTGCTTTTATTACAGTGCATGGTCCTTTTTTATATATATATATCAAATCAAATTTTATTTGTCACATGCACCAAATACAACAGGTGCAGGTCTCATCATGAAATGCTTAGTTACAAGCCCTTAACCAACAATGCAGTTCAAGAAATAGAGCATTTGCTCTAAAATAAAATGGGTTTGAGATTGCACACTAATCACCATTGATAACTACGCTCATTTCCCCAAACTACACTCACAGAAGAATTACCCTTAGTGCTTCAGAATAAGATCAGAATGAGAATACTGAACAGAGTGTAATGATGAGATTGCTCTCTCTCTCTCTGTAAGCCTATAAGGTTAATGTGGCTCCCTGGCTGCTCTGCAAATAGACCTACATGACCCCTTGTTTGAAGTATCCTCGGAAGGCATCAGACTCATAGTTCTGGACCTCACGGTGCTGGACAGGCCCTGATCCCAGGAACTCATCCAGCTGGATGGTGTAGACGGCGGCCGCACCCTGTTCATCCTGACTGGACTGGGAGCCGATCCAGTAGTGGATGTCATAGATCAGAGAGCTGCCCACTTTCTGGGTCTGAGACAGACAGGGGAGATAGAGAGATGGGGGGGGGGGGGGGAGACAAAAAGCATGGAGGGAGAGGCAGACAGACAAAAAGACAGATATGGAAAGAGGAAACATCACATAGGGCATTGATAATCATGTAGCACAGACTCCAAAGCAAACATCATCTATAGTGCAAACACACTGATTCCCTCCAGGGCATTTAGCTAAGTCATAACTCCCTAATTCAACAAATGAATGTGCTGACATGACACCCCTGATAAGTATCATGGCCCCCGGACTTACAGAGAGTAGGATGTAGCAGTCACCCTCGTAGAAATTGCCAAGGGATTTTTCAGGGACTTGCACCAGCTCCATTTTCTGGGAGGACAAAGAAATCGTTTTCACCACTGACTGTGAATACACACCCTGATCCATTTTAAATAATATACTGACTGACAGCCTCTTTACCTCGATTCGCCAGATTATAATCCCAGGATTGTGGGTTACTGCGCGGAATGTGTACTCCATGTTTCTCAGATTCAGGCAATCTCAATCTGATGTTGGAAAGAGTTCCTTGGCCCACCTCCTGGTTTTGGACCCAGGAAGGAGTAATTTGTTAACCACTTAAACAAATTACATTATCTAAAACCGGAGGTTATTGAGATGGATATTAAAAGGACTTCAATATCCATTTCAGGATTACTGGAGGTTTACTGCAGGACTAATGTATTTACATCATAAACCGGTCAGACAGCGTGTTGTCGGAAGAAGAGAAAGAAGCATTCAAAAGCACTGCATTGCTGTTGACACCCACTACTATACGTTTGATTCAGTCAATCTCACAAAGTTCACGACATACTGTATTTTACTGTTCTGATAGTCAGAGATGTGTTTGCCTCAGCCCGCTGACCATTAACTCCATCGATCCAGCCACAAAACATCCTAACTCTCTCCTTTCAAATCACATCATGAAACTCAGTGAGCCACTGTCTGAAATTACAGAGGGCAGATATGATCAAGTCAAACAGTACCTTGAGTTGCGGCTGCGGAGACAGAAGACAAGCGTGTCCAGCTAGAGAGTTGCTTGCTTGTAGGAGTAAGTGTCTCTGTGTGTGTCTGGATGGTTCTTCCGTTGACTCAAGGTTGGACACAGCAGTGCAACCCCCAGGAGAGAACCAGACGATTTAGGGCTGTCACTGGAGCATCAAAGCATCCTTCTCCTCTTCCTCCTCCTGGCCCTCGCCCCCTGAGAGATTTGCCTGAGTTTGCATGTTCCAGGACCTCCTATCGCTCCGTCCAATCGCTGATTAGAGAAAGGGAAAGATACACAAACCAGCAGGCAAATGAGGATAAAGCAGACACGACTCCTATTCAAAAGACCACAGGCTGAAAAGACACTTTAGTGGTAGTGGTGGTGGGACTGTGTGAGGGAGGGGGGAGTGGAGGGGGAGAGAAATAAAGGGAGGGAGGTGGAGTAGTTAAAACCCTCCCTTTGCCAGGAAATGGATCTGGCTGTATTGGAAGGAAGCCACAGAGCTATGGATTTTTAGTTAAATGATGTACTGCACAGAGGGTGTACCACTGATGCTTTAATGCAGTTGCTGCCTATAATATTCATGTATTAGAAGGTCCTAACAGCCACCCCAAGTAGAGGCCTATACTGTAGGAGAGAATCTCACGAGGCCACATTGCTATGTGACATTCACTCTACATTGATTATGTTTCGAATGGTGTTATTGATTTTCAACATCAGAATGCTCTCACTGGATGTCCTTACTGACAAATCTAGCTGCAGTCTAAAAGTACCTTTCCATGAAATCTGATGATTCATGCCAGACATACGGAAGCAGTCTGAAAGGTTTATTCAAGAACTCAACCTTGTTGGACGCATCACACAAATACTGGGGGGCCCTTACCAGCCTGAGAAGTTTGACAGGCAAATGACTTGTGTTGAAGAAGTGTACACAATGCTAAGGACATCACACACCCATATATTTTGGACACGGTGTCAGTCACAGTTTGCTACCTCACCGTTAATGCAAACAATTTCAGAGGAACATGAAAAACTACAGCAGTGGTCTGTTGTGTTCTCAGGGAAAACCCTACAGAATGGAAATGATACCACCCAGGCACGATTAGTGAAATATGAAAGGATTTGTTAACACCCAGGGAAGGAGCCACATCTACTCATGCTGACCTCTTGTGATTGGTTGGATGTGATCAGAATGATCCAATCTCAGTATGCCCCACCTCTGCCCTGGCTATTTCCCAAATCTAGTTAAGGCTCCATTTTTTTTTACGTGGCCATTGATGGACAGGGCTTTGTCCAAACACAGTGGACAGCTGATTCATAACATCACATATGATGTCATAACGTCATTACCCAAAAGCCTCTGATTGCATCCCAAACACCACCCTATTCCCAACATAGTGCACTACTTTGGACCAAACCACTATGGTCCCTAGTTAAAAGTAGTGTACTATATAGGGAGAAGGGTGCCATTTGGGGTGCTTACTCTGAATTTGACTTTCTGATTCTACAATATTGTTTGTGGAATGCAAATCTCTTTGTGATTGGGCATTGAGGTTTGGGTATGTTTGTTTAGTGTGTGTAGCAAGGTGAATGAATGTGTTACTGCTCTCTGGAAATGCGGACATATATACACTACAGTAGACAAACTCACTATAATCAATGTTTTTATTCCATCTTTGAAAAACAATTTTCAGAATTGCTAGTTTAACAAAAAAGCCCCCAAAAATATATTGCAGGAATCTTACGTTAAAGTTTTCAGAAAATAGCTGTACAAAACATATTTTCAAGAGTAAAAGTTCCCACTGGGCACATACTGGTTGAATCAACGTTGTTTCTACGTCATTTCAACAAAATTACATTGAACCAATGTGGAATTGACGTCTGTGCCCGGTGGGTTGATCATTTTAGCAATATACTGTATGTATTTCTGTATCTCCTTCTGCATAGTTTCTGTGTAAGATCAGCAGTTTGTTCATGGTACACAAATCCTGACCCAACCACACAATCAATCCATTAAAGAATCCAGTTAACAAAAAAATCTAAAATGAGAAAATAATTTGATCCAAACAGAACTTACTTGCTGAAATTTTTCCCATCACTTATCAGAAAATACTACATTGGTCACCATGACAATCTATTCAATAGATTGATCAATAGACATACAGGCATCAATAGATTGTACCCTCTGAATCATACCTTATTTTGTTCTGATCGTTGGTTGGCATCTAAGAAGCCGCACAGTAAGTAAACCAACTGAACACTTAAAATAAAGAGATTGCAGAAAGATCTCCATATATGTTAGAAATGACAAAATAATCCAAATAGGAATTATCCATGTCCAAAACAAGAGAACACAAAGCTTTTTAGAGCTATATTTCAATCCATTATTTGTTTGTAATATTTCATATCAAAAAAGAAAAGAATTACCAAGTACCAAGAATTATTTTTTATTTTTTTTAACAATTGGACTGTTTAGGACAAACTAATTTCAAGGACATAACACTCTAGTTCTTTACATTTTTTCTCTCCAGGTCTTTGAGAAAATAAAATGTATATGTGGAAGATAAAATCAATAGTATGATCTCAATTATAATTGCATCATTCCGATGCATAGGAACAAAGGGATCATGAAATCTTGTATTTCTCACTTAAGAGTAAACTATATCTGAATCAAACACAGGACATTTTTAAAGTCGCATTTGTTGAGGGCCATAGCATGCATTTCATAGACGTTACATATTACCTCACAATCATAGACGATAAACTTTCTCCTGAAACCATGATCCATAACATGACTGTAATTAGCATTTGACATGTTACCTCTGATTTGAATCTCAATATCTTTCACTACATTAGTAATTTCATGTCAGCAGACATTTTGACTAAATATACCAGGTATCATGTAGGATTCACCATTACTGACAGTGAAGTGCTGCATGTTTAATGCAACAATACTGGTTCTTTCGACTAGAAGGGAAACTGGCGCAAGAATGCTTTAATTAAAATTGTAGTGTGAATATTTAGTGCCCACACCCCTCACCTCCTACAACCCACCTCCACAAAATAAAAGTGTTGAGCTTTGGTAAATACTGATGTCTATGACCCCACTTTACCTTTCGTGTTTCAGACATAACAATAACACAGTCAGGTCACACCTTGTGCACCCTCCACCAAATCCCACCACCAGAAGACAAAACTTAACATCCTATCCAACTGACAAAAGAAGAGGATTCTTGTGCGTCCCAAAAGGTAATCTATTCCCTATATAGTGCACTGCCTAGCGGTTAGAGCGTTGGGCCAGTCACTGAAAGGTTGTTGGTTCGAATACCCGAGCCGGCAATGTGAGAAATTTGTCGATGTGCCTTTGAGCAAGGCACTTAACCCTAATTTGCTCCAGGAGCACCGTAATACTATGGCTGACCTTGTAAAACAACACATTTTACTGTACCTATCCGGTGTATGTGACAATAAAACCTTTTTTAGTTTTTACTTTTAACCAGAGCCCATAGTTCTGGTCAAAAGTAGTGCACTATATACGGAATAGAGTGCCATTTGCAATGCAGCCAGGGATTAACACGCTTATAAATATCTACAAAACACATGACAAACATGCAGTAGATACATTTCTGACAGCGTGGATGTGGGGTCCACAACATTATAACACACTGCCCTTTCTTTGAATCCCAATGAAACAGCGGAGTAGGATCACTTGGCAAAGAGCGATTTGTGGATTACTCAATTTCCGACCAACACTAAACAGGTTATCAGTTGTAAAATTCTAAAATGAAAAATGGGGATGATGGAGACCCTTGATGTTTTATTCTAAAGCTTTCAACGCAGAAAGAAACCGTAGGCACTTCATAAAGTGTAATAGTATAAGGCGGTGCTTTATCTTGTGAATAAAACAACCACAAAACAAATCTCTTTGGGATACAGTGACTAGTCAGGATTGGGCATGCCTGTGTGTGCTTACAGTTACAATTTGAGCAATAGAACATATCTTGCTAAATCAATCCATATTTTGCCACCACAAAACCACTGCCACCCCACAATGTGTACAACACCTAAGATATGTCAGTGTGAGTACTGTAGAACTTCTAGAACAGGCAATAACGCAGAGAATTTGTAAAACACATACTTTTACTTCTCAGTATTGTCTTTTTTTTTTTTTTACAAACCGAAATATCTTACCTTAAATAGGATACATTTAAAAATAGTAAAAGTTGAGTGGAAATGACTTGGCAAACTATGGATAAAGGGCAACCGGTAGGGGGTAAACTAGTGTGCATTGTGTTCACTCTTAGCAGCCTACTTATCACAAGTCCCTCACGCGACCCAAATATGGCACCCAGAAGGCTTGACACAAAATGTAACAAAAAGGCCTCGGTTTAACCAATATGGCATCCTTAGCAGACTATACACCAGCAGAGAATCACTCCAAATTTGCTACCGAACTTTAAAGTCTAAATTAGTCTGTTCATTTAAAGGGCATTTTTTAAGGGGGTGCCAAAAATTTTGGGAAACCAGTTCAAGTGTCCTGTACCTGATGCATCTCAGGGTGAATCTGCATAAAGAGGCAGGGTTTATGTTACAGCCCTGCCTTTACACAATGGTGTGACCCTTGGTTTGTAATGGTCCCAATTGGCCGAGGATTAGGTTATCTTCAGCTAATGAGAATGGAGGATTTCATGTAAATACAACATACACAGAGGCTGTTAACGTATGGCTGTTCTTCCTCAACATCCAAGACATTACAAAAGTCATCTACACTTCTTACCATATCAAACATTTAAAAGACATCTCAAAAATGTATAGAAAAACCTAAATTGAAAAAGAACTATTTTCTGGAAAGAACGCAATTTTTTCTTACTTCAAAAACAAAACCAAAACAGAATTAATATATTTTTCTTTTCAGAAGGCACAAAGATGGAGATCCCTTGCTCCCCATGTAAGGTCTGCTCAAATGAGGTCATGTCATGCACTGTAATGTCATGTCATGCTGGCCTTGGATCAGAAAGACCACTGGGTTTAGCTTTTAAAATTAATTTCCTGAAGGACTCAATCCATTCAGGAGAAACTTCCTTAAAAAACGCCTTTATACAGGCCGTTGTACTACGAAATGGAAATTAAAATCACTATGTGGTTTTTGTAGATTCCTTGCAATGCTTTAGAGTCCCCCTTCAAAGTGTTTGTACAGAGATTATTGTCGAAGCAGAGATGTTGTGTGTACAGTCAATTGTTTTGTGTCGCAATTAGTGCTATAAAATCTAAGTCTCGTTTTTGGAGAAACAAAGATCTGGCCAGTCAGTTTAAATGATTGGAGTACTAGTATGCGTTTGAGTACATTTAAAATGAGAAAAGAGTGAGCCACTTTGCATTGTGTTTGTTGGATTTTTTCCAGAACAGCAGTTTTGCAGCACCAGCTAACATACTGAGGAGGAAAATAGTAGGAAAAGTGGACAGCCGTCCAGACACACAGTTCAGGGGCCAAACAAACACAGAGTGTGTGTCTAGGATACTAACACCGCACACAGTGTGTGTATGTAGGTAAGGTTTGGTCTTTTTCCGTCGGTTGATGGGTGTGGTCTGGCTGGGAGGGGGAGATTCTGGCTTATAAGAGGGGGTGTGTCGTGTCAGGGGGCCCGTAGCTGCTGCAGTTTGGCATAGACGTCTTCCGCCTCACTCAGCTCTTCAAAGACAGGCAGGAGGCTCAGCAGCTCTGTGTCCTCCAGGTCGTCAAACCAGGACACCACAGGCACCTGAGGACACACACATAGAATAAAACATTTGACATTTTAGAGAAATTAGGCTATTAATTAAGGAAATAAACTTTTCACTGCAGTTGGGAAATGTTGATTTCCACAGTTTAAAACAAGTTCAGAAAAAAAACGGGAATGTTGGCATCAAATAGCTTCTTGCTTAAACCAGGAAGATCACCTCAGTGATTCTACATTGGGACAGGCCTGTAAGGCCTTTGGTGAGACAGTAAAGCTCAGGCTGGACAGCAGCACTCACAGCATTCTCAGGGTGGAAGATGTAGGAGGCGGGGGAGTTGTCCAGGATAAGGGTCTTGTTGAGCTGGCGGCCCAGGCGGCTCAGGTCCTTGACGTAGCAGCCCTGATGGAACACACAGGACTCCCGAAAGAGACGCGTCCGGAACACACCACACTGATCTAGAAGGTCGGTCACTGGGTCTGCATACTACAGGAGAGACGGTAGGAGATGGAGAGAAAAAGATAGAAACAGAAAGGTAGCGAGGGCCAGGAAGGGAGTAGGACAGAGAGTAGGATGTATGGGGAGTGGTATGTTGGGTGGTACAGACGAATTGAAGGGATACTTCGGGATTTTGGCAATGAGGCCATTTATCTACTTCCCCAGAGTTGGATGAACTCGTGGATACCATTTTTATGTCTCTGCGGCAGTTTGAAGTTAATTGCTAACTAGCACAAGCGCAATTTCTAACTAGCATTGGCTAGCAACATTACCTCTAACTTCCTTCATACTGGACAGAGACATAAAAATGGTATCCACAAGTTCATCCAACTCTTGGGAAGTAGATAAAGGGCCTCATTGCCAAAAACCCGAAGTATCCCTTTAACAATGCTGGAATTGCTACGTTTTCAAGAGGCATATCTCATCGCCACCAGGTGGAGCAAATGGTATAAGTACCAGTTAATTTTCCAAAACAGTAAAAGCAATGTTACCTTTGCAAGACTTGCAGTGAAGAGAACACACTCAAACAGCTCTCCCATCCTTTGGAGGAACTCGTCGACATGTGGCCTCTTCAGGACGAAAACCTGGGACACATCACAGCACGGTTATAAGCATCTGGCTAGGAGAATCAAGTACAGCTATCCAGCAGCGACCATCTATGAACACTAGTCTATGGACTAACTAACTGACTGGAGCAACTTCACACAACTCCAGTCCATAAGGACCACAGTATCTATTGATCTGCAATCTGATCAAAGTTATTCACTGGCTACAGAGTTGACTCACCTGGCTTAATAAGCTTAATGTGTTGGCAAATTGAAAAGGCAACAGTGAAAAGAAAACAGAGGCTAGTAAGCACAAGTGGATCCATCTTTCATCCATTCAACAACCTGGTTCAACATTTCAGAAAATAAAAGAAAGCCAACATATAAAACAAAACTGAACAGGAAGGTTAAAAAAGGGTTAAACATTTACTGAATACAATGGAGGCCTGCCTCCCTGTTTGGTCTGCCTGCTTTTTCCTACTCATTCCGTCTGTGGGTCAGGGAATGCGTCCAAGCGTCTGTCGGTGTGGTCGTTCCAGAGGGTGTGTTGGAAGTTGGCAGCCGCCTCCTGAAACAAGTAATCGAGAATAGGCCGTGCTGGCGGGAACCAGCCTATCCTGGATTACTTGAATCAGGCCGAAGCCAGAGAGCTTTGGCTAGTGTCCCACGGCGAGGAGGCCATTATGGGGTGAGGGAGCCCTCGCTGACCCCTGGCTTAACTGTACTATACAGCTTTAACATTTTTACAATTGATACATATGTAGCTATGACTTCTACAATAACTACGAAGTAAATCCATCTTGATCATGGAAAATAACATATTTATACAACAAATGTTCCTTTTGATTTCAAATTTGAATTAATGTATTAATGTTAAATGTGTTCAATTTCCGAAGCATTTGTATTTCTCTAATGGGCTGCAATAGCTAAACATAAACACAGGGAGGCTGATTATTTGAATTTGTCTGATGGAGCACATACAGTACATACACACAATACATGTGTGTTGATCTGAATGCCATAGTCATTGTAAATTACCTGGTGTGTTGTTCCTTCAATCTCCACAGGTACAATGAAGTCAGCATTACTGATGGGCTACAGGATCAGAAAAGGACAACCATTCACCATCATCAGTTTTCAAATCCAATAAAACCAGTTGCAGTGACACTCAAAAGACAAAAGTATACATTAACCACAAAGATTAGATATTCTGTAATCTCCCGTGAGCAGATTCTGCGTGTAGACCGAGAGAATCTGCCAGGACTATATGAGATGCGTGAGATCTGAGCAGATTCCCCTTGAGTGCTTTGTGTGTGCGCCCACACCGCCCGGGAGAGGAGGGGCTTTGACTGAGAGTTTCCTTTTGTGAGGGTGGAAACTTCATTTTTGTCAGAACTCTTAATTTCTAACAAGTAAAACACAAAAGTTAAATTACACAGCCGACCAACTAACACTAGATTTTAATTCCCAGCTAACAGAGATGATAGTCTTATAAAACACATTTAAAATCATAGTCAAGTTTTAAATGAGGAAAAAAACAAACCACTCCTACCCACCAAAAGCAGTTGAAATCATGCCCTATCAAGAGAAACATGTAAACTAAGGGGGATATGTACAACAGTGGTCTGTTTGCCAGTGACCAATGTTTTGTTGATGAATATGTTTACAGCATCATCATCTCCTCTTTCACTCTCCTAGCCAGTGTAATGAGCTACCTGATCCAGCTAACAGCTGTCCATTACTACATATGACACACAGACTAATAGGGGGATCTACAAGTGAGACGACCACAAACAAGAGGACTAAATCAAATGATTACATTTTAGTCATTTAGCAGACACTCTTATACAGAGCAACTTACAGTAGTGAGTAGGGATGCACGATATATTGGTGAACATATCGGAATTCCTAACCTAGCCCATAGAATGTCTGCTGTGCGGATCGAGCAGTCAACAAATCGAGCAGTCATTTGAAAGAGTAAGAACATTTCAGCAAGACAACTCAAAGGTGAAATGCATTAAAGCCAAGATAATGGATTTCATTGCCCTTGACAATCAACCGTTCTCTGTCGAGGGTGATGTTGGCTTTCGCCGACTGGTCGAGCACAGGTACACACTACCAAGTGTGCTATTTTTTAGATGTTGCCCTACCGGAGTTACACAGTAATAGCGTCACTATTAGCTTCACGACATACACACTATGGAACGCCGTTTGGGTCTTTGCGTGTCAAAAAAGATAGTAGCACTGTCTAAGCTGTACAAAAAAAGTCTACAAACAAGCAAACAAGAACACGAACGATGTCTACAAACAAGGACACGAACGATGTGTTTACAATACTGAGTTGGTAATAAAGCATAATTTGTTCCAAAGCAACTTATAGGGTGGCTAGCTTTAGCTTGGTACCTAGCTAGCACCAATACAACCAGCCTGAAAACAATGACCAGCAGAAACTGCAGTCATTTTTATTATTCTTAGCAATGATTTAAGAAACCTTATGAGTAAGTTTTAGCAAGGTTGCCACTTATTGTTCGCCTATTGAAATGGAACTTCAGTTCATGAAAATGATCGCTAGCCAGCTACTGAACCTCTCTGCGCACCGAACCCGTTAGCGGGATTAAATTCAACAACATACAGTGATCGCTACATAAATAGTCATATTAAACATTAATGAAAACACAAGTGTCTCACATGTTTCGAAAGACTAGAATCTTGCTAATCCAACTGCGTTGTCAGATTAAAAAAAAGGATTTACTGCGAAAGAATACGATGCGATTATCTGAGGATAGAGCCCCATAAAAAAAAAACTATTTCAACCAGCACAGGCGTAACAAAATCACAAATTGCAATAAAATAAATTGTTTACCTTTGACGATCTTCCTGTTTGCAATCCCAATGCTCATTGTTACACAATGAATGGTCTTTTGTTTGATAAAATCCATTTTTATAGCCTAACACAAAACATTTTGTGAACCGCTTGTGTTGTGAATTCCGTCCCATTCAATTTGACGACGACACATTCGATGTAAATACACACACTAAACGTGACTTTTCCAGTCATGTTTGGTTTCATTGCAATCAACTGGTTTGTTTGTAACACAACCAAACTTGATAGGTCCTTTCGCTGGACGTATTGACTGAAAGAAACCGATTTGAAGACAACAAGTAATGACATCATTGTGCACCAATGATATGACTGCTGTTTCGTTGATTGACTGTATTTTAACCCAATGACCACAGATCGTCTTGAAATCTAGCTGGGTAGATAGCAAATGAGCTGAGGTAAACGGCAATATGTAATGGTTATGTGTTGGAAGACCAACCCATGTAGTAAACTCCGGCGTAAAGAGGGTCATTCGCCATTGAAGATTCATACTGGAAGGACGCACAGCACTTTTTTGGTAAAGCGCATCTTCAGCTTTTTATATATCAATCAGTATGGCGACTAAGTCAGGGAAAGCTAAATCTAAGTCTAGATATACAGATGTACACACCATTTTAGAAGAAATTGATCAGGAAAGTGAGACAGAGACTGTTGGAGGACGATTCATAGCTTTGATTCCCAAATGGAGGAATATTCTTTGAAACGGCGAGGACATCGTTTTGGACTGGTAAGTTCTCATGCTAATGTCGTTGTTCGAAATTAATAATATAAAATGTGATTTTTTAAAACTTTAGTAGCAATATATAAAAATGTAATGAAATGTGTAAAGTACACGTTGGCTATACATTGTGGGTGGGGGTATGTTTGTATGTATGTTTATGACCCATAGCCTATGTTTGTGTGTGTATATATACATATTGTGGATTAGAGGGAGCATGGCCGAGATGCGTGTCTGCCGCTCCACCCCACCCCCACATGAAATAGCCTATTTGAGGCTGTTGAGGGGAGGGCAGGCCCACAACAATGGCCAAAGTGAAATGGAGACAGTAGATACAGCTGGTCTGTTGTAATATAATAAAGACAGTAGATCTAGCTGAAATGTCATAATGTAAAATAGACAGTAGATCTTACAGGTCTATAATAATATATTCAACCTTATGTTCCCTGTAATAAATAAATAAATAAATAAATAAATATATATATATATATATATATATTTTTTTTTATTATACCTGTTGATACAGGGCTCATATGTGAAACTATTCTAACTGAACATTTTATTTCACAGTGACACTGACTCCGAATGGGAGCCCCCAGTGCCAAGGTGTCCATCCCCCACTGAAGCTGGTTCATCCAGCTCCTGCCACAAGTGGTGTTCATCTGCCCAAATTTATTTCTGCAGGCATGGATGTGCCTCAGGGCCAAAAGGGCACAGCATGGAGGCGTCGCTGTGTTCTTTGCAAAATGAAGTCCCCCATCACCTGCACCACATGCTTGGTGACCCTCTGCTTTACAGCAGAAAGAGACTGCTATGGCACCTGGCATCAGCAGCACAATATTGTGTAGAGGACTGAGGGTCTTCCAAATATTGAAAGTGTTATTTTGTAAATTTATATATTTTTTCCCCATTTTTTGGGGGGGCGGGTGTGTGTTAGAATACCATTTTGGTATTTGGTATATAGTTATTCCTTTCAAAATGTATAACTTCACCAATTTGGCCACTTGGGTACATTTGGGCTACTTGTGTTGGACACCTGGGTGACTTCATGATAAATGTCATGTAGCACACTCATTTTGGAAGTTATCATTCTGAAACTTTGCAAAAGTACTGTTGCCCTCTTATGTTTTTCACTGAAATTGTCCCCATCATCCTATCTGAATGTTTGTTTTGTCTTGTTCATTTTAAAGATGATGATACAACAATAAAAAATAAAAAACATGTTTTTTTCATTGTATTATCTAAACCAGATCTATTGTGTTATATTCTCCTACATTCAACTCACATTTACACAAACTTCAGAGTGTTTTCTTTCAAATGAAACCAATAATATGCATATCCTTGGTTCTGGGCCTGAGCTACAGGCAGTTAGATTTGGGTATGTCTTCAGGCGGAAATTGAAAAAAGTAGGGGGGTAGCTGTAAGAGTTTTAAGAACAAATCATTTTTTACAATGACGGACCGGACTAAACAGTTATGGATGCAAGGACTTAACATGTGATGCAGCCTAGGGACTGTAGTGACGCCTCTTGCACTGAGATGCAGTGCCTTAGACCACTGCGTCCATGTGTGTGTTAACTATTTAACTGTACTAGAATGCTTAAAAGGCTGCTAAAAGTTTAAATATCGGTTATCTGCATTGTTTTTTTGGCAAGGAAAATATTGGATACCGGTATCGGCCAAAAATGTCATATCGGTGCATCACTAGCAGTGAGAACACACATTTTTGTACAGGCCCCCCGTGGGAATCAAACACACAACCCCGGCGTTGCAAGCGCAATGCTCTATCAACTGAGCCACGAGATTACAACCTGTTGTTGCAAACAAGTGAAGTAAGAGTTACAGTTGAAGTTGGAAGTTTACATACACCTTAGCCAAATACATTAAAACTCAGTTTTTCACAATTCTTGACATTTAATCCTAGTAAAAAGTCAATGTCTTAGGTCAGTTATGATCATCACTTTATTTTAAGAATGTGAAATGTCAGAATAATAGTAGAGAGAATTATTTAAGCTTTTATTCCGTTCATCACATTCCCTGTGGGTCAGAGGTTTACATACACTCAATTAGTATTTGGTAGCACTGCCTTTCAATTGTTTAACTTGGGTCAAACGTTTTGGGTAGCCTTCCACAAGCTTCCCACAATAAGTTGGGTGAATTTTGGCCCATTCCTACTTACAGAGCTGGTGTAACTTAGTCAGGTTTGTTGGCCTCCTTGCTCGCACACGTTTTTTCAGTTCTGCCCACACATTTTCAATAGGATTGAGGTCAGGGCTTTGTGATGGCCACTCTAAAACCTTTACTTTGTTGTCCTTAATACATTTTGCCACAGCTTTGGAAGTATTCTTGGGGTCATTGTCCATTTGGAAGACCCATTTGCGACCAAGCTTTAACTTCCTGACTGATGTCTTGAGATGTTGCTTCAATATATCCACATAATTTTCCTACCTCATGATACCATCTATTTTGTGATATGCACCAGTCCCTCCTGCAGCAAAGCACCCCACAAAATGATGCTGCCACCCCCATGCTTCACGGTTGGGATGGTGTTCTTCGGCTTGCAAGCATCTCCCTTTTCCCTCCAAACATAACGATGGTCACTATGGCTAAACAGTTCTATTTTTATTTCATCAGACCAGAGGACATTTCTCCAAAAAGTACGATCTTTGTCCCCATGTGCAGTTGCAAACCGTAGTCTGGCTTTTTTATGGCAGTTTTGGAGCAGTAGCTTCTTCCTTTCTGAGCGGCCTTTCAGGTTATGTCGATGTAGGACTTGTTTTACTGTGGATATAGATACTTCTGTATCGGTTTCCTCCAGAATCTTCACAAGGTCCTTTGCTGTTGTTCTGGGATTGATTTGCACAGATGAACGTGGTACCTTCAGGCATTTGGAAATTGCTCCCAAGGATGAACCAGACTTGTGGACGTCTACAATTTTTTTTCTGAGGTCTTGGCTGATTTATTTTGATTTTCCCATGATGTCAAGCAGAGGCACTGAGTTTGAAGGTAGGCCTTGAAATACATCCACAGGTACACCTCCAATTGACTCAAACAATGTCAATTAGCCTATCAGAAGCTTCTAAAGCCATAACATCATTTTCTGGAATTTTCCAAGCTGTTTAAAAGGCAGTCAGTTTAGTGTATGTACATTTCTTACCCACTGGAATTATGATACAGTGAATTATAAGTGAAATAATCTGTCTGTAAACAATCATTGGAAAAATTACTTCTGTCATGCACAAAGTAGATATCCTAACCGACTTGCCAAAACTATAGTTTGCTTTCAAGTAATTTGTGGAGTGGTTGAAAAACGAGTTTTAATGACTCCAACCTAAGTGTATGTAAACTTCCGACTTCAACTGTATATACTGCATGATCATCTGCCCTGGCTTGCACAGGATCAAAACAACATCTCTCGGAATTCTTCATATGTGGTGAGATAATAGGTCAAGGTTTTCCATAAGCACCATTTCTTATTAAGTGTGTGTGTGTGTGTGTGTTACCTTGAATGAGCTGTGCACCAGCGTTTCGTCCAGGTCAATGACCACACAGATCTTGCCCTCATCCTCAGGGGTTACCTCTGGCAGTAGACTGGTCTCTGGGACCTGAAAGGGGCAGGACAGGGAGAAGGGTAGGGAGAGGAGTAGGAGGGTAGAGGTGGGGAGGTCAAAAAGGAACCACATTACCCAGCCTGCACCACTACATGTTGCACTCATCCTACTCTCTTTTTCACATTACAGTGCACCAGCCTTGTAAGAATCGCATTGGCTATAAAAATCACATAAGTCACAGTAAGTAAGTGGCCATTGTTGATTACAGTTTAGAAATACTTCCGTCCCACCGTTTAAAACTACTGTAAGTGGTTAATTCTTATATCTAGGATTCTTATATTCAGAGTGCACTGTAGTAACATGTTTGGCCACCAGGTTACACTTTTCAATGTGTTGAACCTTTTCTTGCCCAGGGACCCTCTCCCAGGCAAACCGGGACACCATCATACGTTAGCAAAACAGTTTTTCTTGTCTTATCAGGTGAATGGCAAGGAAAAGTAATTAACATTTTAAAATGAATAGACTGGGAATAGTTTTTCATTATTTTGATCTCCCCACATTATAATTGGAAGAGGAAGTAGAAACTCTAACATAGCCTATTAGCTAGAAGGGCAACTCCAAAAACATTTTCACTAAAAGCAGCTGTTTAGCTGGTAAAACAAAGGTAAGCAATGTGTTGGCAAAGCTTACCAGCTGTGTGCTGCACTGGTAGCCTATTCACGGGTGCTTTTTCAAAGCCTAGGGCAGATACTCCTGTGAGTGTAATTGGCTTCAATGAGTGTAACATGCTCAATATTAGGAGTTGAGAAATAATGTGGGCATTATTAGAAAGATGATATTATCCTCTATTCTACTCTGTAATTAAACATGTGTTTATTCTGTTAGCAATATTCATAAAAACATTGAAATAACAATAATAAAATAAATACAAATCTCAGACCCTCTGCAGTACCTGAATACCCATCACACCCCACACTTGACGACAGATTCCAGAGGGAATCCATCATCTAATAACCTGGGACTCTGGTACAATTCTATACAGGAATCACGTTCAATGTGAGTTTCAGAAAAATAACCTATGGCCAATCTACAATCAAAATTGAAGACACGTATCCTATTGCACAGTACACTGTCCTGCAAAACTGAATTAATTTCCTTTTCCATCCCAAATACAATAGCATTTAACAGCTGTGTATAACATGTCTGACGATAATGGATCAAAATAACGAACAAAAAATGTCATAACAAACATTTGCCTGAGCATCATCCCCAATTTGACAGTTTAATTTAACCCCATTCAGTATAGTTCTAACTTCCACAAAAACCACAGTGATATTGTCCTTTACGTACTTGGAACTGGTAGCGAAGGTTTTGAAGTAGATCAAGCTAATCAGAGAGATGAAAGACCATTAACTAGGTTCTAGAGTCTCCCACTCATCCACCCCAAACCCACCAACAGGGCTCAACAAACATCTATTCTAGGCCTATATCCATGACAGTTCTTAACTGTGCCTAGCAGAAAACAAACCAGCATTAGGCTACATATCAGCAACAAAGTATTTTATTGGCTTGAGGACAGGCCTAATACAGCCTAGCGTTGGGAGAAAAGTAGCTTAATTTCTGCAACCAAAATATTTTCCTCTTTGGTCTAAATGTGCTGCTGCCTACAAGTAGCCTGCCTATATATTCTAAACCTATCCACGCTCTCTCTCTAAACACTTTTAACAGAAGAACAGTGAGGTCCACACGGTCGTGTTAATCTATGTTATAAAGTCAAACATAACAGATGTGGTTTTTTTTACTGACTAATGTGTTTGGTAAACAGTTGAAGCATCATCAGTCGAAGAGGGTGCTTAGTTAGCACAGGGGAGAGTTTAAGGTGTTGGCCTTAGTTAACACAGGGGAGAGTTTAAGTGGTTAGCCTTAGTTAGCACAGGGGAGAGTTTAAGTGGTTAGCCTTAGCTAGCACAGGGGAGAGTTTAAGTGGTTAGCCTTAGTTAGCACAAGGGAGAGTTTAAGGTGTTAGCCTTAGTTAGCACAGGGGAGAGTTTAAACGGTTAGCCTTTGTCTGAACAGCTCATATTTAAAAAGCCCATTGTCCAACATGTTAACTAAACCAGTGTCATCAATATATAGGGTGTCCACCCACTATGCCCAGAGTGGGTGAAAACACACGTGAGAGGAAATTTCACTTCCTTATGTTATAAAATACATTTAACACGACAAATATGATTATTCATGTTCTGAATCGTTCAGTGGAGTATTTATCGAACATTTAATTAACAGGATCCAAAAAGTCAGGTTTCGTAACCTATGACATCCGATAATAAGCACCGAGGTCCTTTAGTGGATTTTACATGTTGTGATGGTAGTCTTCCTGTTGTTTTCGTGGGTTGCAAAAATCTAAATAAGTATGGCACGGGATGAATTAAATGTAAAAGGTTTTGAAAATAAAAAGCTTCCAGTAAGCTCAGTGCTCGGTTGAAAACACTACATGTCTCAAATGGATCTCTCTTACCTCTAAATTGTTTCATATCCTGCAGAGTCGAGATGAAAGATGACGAGTTCAATCATTCTCGCACCGCATCCAGCCTAGCTGACATGATGCTGTGCAATTTTCCTTACTTCTGACCACTCTTTCTTTGGCCTCCATTTATTTGTCCATCTTACAAGGGCAAAAACTAACTTTAGAACCGATTATGATGGAGACATGAGGTTTGGACCATTGGTTTTCTTAGAGGATTATCTATACAATTAACATTTTACCCATGGTCAAAATCTGCGTTTTGTTTGGACACCCTACAATATAAATAAATAAATACAGGGGGAAGATCTGGGAAGCGTGGTAGTTTCAACTGTGGCATTTGAATAATTTAATTATATTTATCTACACCCTATTATCTTGGCCCAATTAAATCCTGAAGACTTAAGTGAACTGGGGATTGACTGTTTGTGAGCAGTCTAACATCTGAACATGGTGTGGGGACATGAGTCATTAAGCTAAAAAGAACTGTAATTCAAAGTTACAGATATTAATCTGCAGGGTAATGATATGGGATGCGTCCCGAATGGCCCCCTATTCCCTAAAAAGTGCCTTAATTTTGACCAGAGCTCTGTGGACCCTGGTAAAAAGTAGTGCACTACACAGAAAACAGGGTGCCATTTGGGATGTAGTTATGCTTACCCACTGACCCAAATACAAGTGTTGTACTGTATGGATCCACTATAGTTGGTAAATTACATTAATAGAGCCATAGTGATTCATATTAGGCCACATTAGCCATTTAATATAGTAATTACATGGTTTATCTAGAGTACTGAACAGTGTGAAAACAGCCAGAATAATACTGAATCTGAGGAAATAAGATTGTACAGCATGAAGACCAATTTATCTGTCAGGGAGAAGTTATAAAATCTCCATCTAGGCTTTATTCTCCATTCACTCCGATTTATCTAACATGACATTTCATTGAATTTGCCACTTTTTAAGACCAATTCTGATGTACATTGCATCACTACTTGCCATAGCCTCTTGGACAGAAGTTGGTGGGGGGGGGGGGGGGGGGGGGGGGGGGGGGGCTGTTTGTGTTACCTTGGCGATCGTCCCATTGTCCTCAGGAGGAAGTAAGGTATCCTGGGCAGGGGGTGGAGGCTGAGAGACATCCTGTGCTCGGAGGCAACAGAAGAGCGCTTTGAAGATATTTCGGCTCCGAGGCTTCTTTGGGGAAGATTTGTTCACCTGGCCTAGGGAGAGAAGGAACAAAAACAATATCAACAAATATGTAAATAAACTCACAGCAGGTGAAACCCATATGGGTATACCCACACCTAGAATATAAGTTACTGAGTGTTTTAATATGGGATAAAGAGAAGACACAAAAATTAAATCCCTTACCCCCCTTACCCCTAAACAGACTTCGCCGGGACTACTTTCATTTGCAATCATGAGTCAATCTCAATCACTAACTAACACCCATAACAAGTAGACCTACAATAACTGACACCCTAATTGGTACCAAACATTTATGATGTCACCCTCTCTGATAACCATTATAAACTGGGTGGTTCGAGCCCTGAATGCTGATTGGCTGACAGCCATGGTATATCATACTGTATACCATGGGTATGACAAAATATGTATTTTTACTGCTCTAATTACACTGATAACCAGTTTATAATAGCAATAAGGCCCCTCTACTGTTTGTGGTATATTGCCAATATACCACAGCTAAGGGCTGTATACAGGCACTCCGTGTTGCGTTGTGCATAAAAAACAGCCATTAGCCATGGTATATTGGCCATATATCACACTCCCTCGGGCCTTATCGCTTAGGTATAACCTTAAGGCCGGTTTTCCAGACACCAATTAAGCCTAGTCCTGGAGTAACGGAGATTGGGCTTGTTTTTTATTCCAGGACTAGGCTTCATCTCCGACGGCCATTATATGCCTTCCATATCGCTCTCTAGAGGAGAATCCTGTTGTCACTAGAATATATCATTCAGGCCTCCCTGCCTAGTCTTTACCAGGGCTGACAGATCAGAGCAGGCAGGAAACTGATCCTGCTCTCTGTGTGGGTCTATTTCTGCATGAGCTCAGTTCACAGGGTCAGAGGGAGTCGGCTCCATTTACACACTCAGGCATCTGGGAGGCACGAGAGGAGGAAGTATAAAAAGCCACTGACTGACTGACTGGTCTGAGTCCCAAAAAGCACCCTATTCCCTATGTAGTGGACTATGAGCCTTGGTCAAAAGTAGGGTCAGGACGCTACCAGTATCTCAACACTTGTTAGTATCATGCAAGAAAACAAAACACGAAGCGCATTTAACTTTAGGAAAACAGCACTAATGTTGGAAAGAAACATGTTGTAGGGTTGAATATTTTCCAGTTATTTTACAAAATGTTCCATCCCGAGGATAAATAACTTTACTCCTGGGTAACCCAGTATTTCCGACCAAAACCAGAAGTGTCATTCTAAAGCATATAAATATGTCTGGATTTGATTACAAATTTTGTAGGAATGAAAATTCAAGCCTGATGCACACTGAACCATACAGTAAAGATATTTTACTAGCTTAAGACATTTCATGAGCCCGAGCCCAAAAGGATTGTGCTGTGATTCAGCACATGGATAGCACATTACACACTACAGAAAACCATAAAAGCCCATAGATAAATGGAACAAGCTCCAGTAGGCTAATATTTTTGAGTGTGGACTGTATTAGGCCTACTGTACTGTATTAAAGTAGAATTACGCATCTCGATCAAACCATGAAGATGGAAACGAACATGCAATACTGGTGCAGGACATGCGTCTGACAACGTTACAATTATAAGCTAGTAAATTTGATTTTAATTTAGAAATGTACATTTAGTAGGCTGACGCATATATATATATTATAATATTTCCCCTAATGATGTGCGTATTACTCTCTCTCTATTGTTGCTTCCTCCTTCCTCACTTTCAACAGTTACAGTGCATTCGGAAAGTATTCAGACCCGTTTACTGTTTCCACACTTTGTTAAAGTTAGAGCCTTATTCTAAAATGGATAAAAAAATAATTATCTACACACAATACCCCATAATAACAAAGCGAAAACAAGTTCAGAAATATTTGCAAATATATTCAAAAACAGAAATATCTTATTTAGATTAAGTATTCAGACCCTTTACCATGAGACTCAAAATTGAGCTCAGGTACATCCTGTTTCCATTGATCATCCTTGAGATGTTTCTACAACGTGATTGCTGCTCCCCAGATTACAGCTCCACTAAAACACACATTTAATTGGTCACTGGAAAAGGGGACGTTTGCAAATGTATGGAAGCATGCTAAACTGGGTCCTATCCCGAAAGACAGCAAAGAACCCATTACTCCTGCCAATAGTCAACCAATTAGTCTACTCCATTCATTCAGTAAGATATTGGAGGGTATTGTGAGTAGACAAATATGGGAGTACATGGAAAAGAATGATCTGATTACAGTCAATCAGCAAGCTTATCGCAAAACCCATTCCACTACTACTGCATTGGTTGACATGACTGACCAGTGGCTCAATGCTATGGATAATGGCAGGTTTGTGGGTGTACTATTTTTAGATTTTAGAGTAGCGTTTGATTTAGTGGCTCATTAGATAATTTACAAAATTATTGCATTATGGTTTTAAGAAGGCAGCATTGAATTGGGTACAGTCATATCTAACTGATCGGAAACAGTCCACCTATATCAATGGTTATTTTTCTTCCCCTCATGCTTTAAAACTGTGGAATACTGCAGGGCAGCTGCCTTGGGCCACTTCTTTACTTAATATATACCAATGACCTTCCTTATGTCTTATCTGAAACTCAAACTACTATATTTTCAGATGATACTATAATTGATACAGTAAGACATCGGTTCAACAGGTACAGCAAGCTCTACAAGTAGATCAGGGAAATATCAGGGAGTGGGTTTGCTGTTACAAACTTGTTTTGAACACCAAGAAAACCAAGGTTATGTTGGTCTGTTCCACCAGGAAAAGGCCAACACAGCATGGGATTAAATTAAGTATGGGGGAGCACAAATTGAGGAAGTGGCAGAAATCAAACTACTAGGAATGCAGCTAGACAACTGCTTATCTAGGTAGTCTCAAATAACTATATAAACAAAAACTGCATGCATGATCAGAAGGATAGCTAAATATTTACAGAGAAAGATTCTTAAGCAAATAACCCAAGCATTAATTGAGAGTCAGGTGAAGTACTGTTCTGTGGTCTGGGGAAATGCATCAGCAAGTGAAATTAGGAGGCTGCAGATTGTACAGAACAAAGCAGCAACAATTGTTTTAAGGTGGAGATATGGATCTTCTGTTGTAGTCATGTTTAATGCTCTTGGTTGGTCATCAATCAACAAGATAATTGAAAAAACGGTCAAAGTCTATTCACAACAGCATTCAGTTGGTAAGAGACATACATTCGGTAAATACTAATAATAGATTGTCCACCATCATTGTGTTATCCAGACAGGCAAAATAACTTTTCGATTTAGAGCAATAAAGAAATGTAATAATTTATCTGAGCAAACCAGAAACCTTTCAATATATAAATTCAAACAATACTTTAAAACCATTTAAATATAACACATAGGAAAGTTGTGCTGGACTATGGTAGACGAATAATCAATCTATGTTTTAGACAGAGTATTTTGACTGTAATAGTGTGTTATATGTGAAAATGTCATTGTATTTAAATTGTATTTTAATGCTTAAGGACTCTAGGAAAATTAGTACAAATGAGGACTAAAAGAGATCCTAATGAAATAAAATAAAATCACCTGTGGTAAATTCAATTGATTGGACATGGTTTGTAAAGGCACACATACCTGTCGAAATAAAGGTCCCACACTTGACAGTGCATGTTAGAGCAAAAACCAGTGATGGGAATCAAAGAGTTAAAAAAAAGTTTTTAATGAGAGGACAGCGGGGATGTTGCACAAGAGACAGAGGCTAGGATATATATAGATACACACAAAAGTATATGGCCACCCCTTCAAATGAGTGGATTCGGCTATTTCAGCCACACCCATTGCTGACAGGTGTATAAAATCGAGCACACCGCCATGCAATCTCCATAGACAAACATTGGCAGTAGAATGGCCTTACTCAAGAGCTCAGTGACTTCCAACGTGGCATCTTTCCAACAAGTTAGATCGTGAAATTCCTGCCTGCTAGAGCTGCCCTGGTCAACTGTAAGTGTTGATATTGTGAAGTGGAAACATCTGGGTGCAACAACACCTCAGCCGCAAAGTAGTTGGCCACACAAGCCCACCGAATGGGACCACAGAGTGCTGAAGCGCATAGCACTCACTAACGAGTTCCAAACTTCCTCTGGAAGCAACGTCAGCACAATAACTGTTAATCGGGAGCTTCATGAAATGGGTGTCCATGGACGAGCAGCTGCACACAAGCATAAGATCACCATGCGCAATGCCAAGCGGAGCAGTGGAAACGCATTCTCTGGAGTGATGAATTACGCTTCACCATGTGGCAGTCCAACGGAGGAATCTGGTTTTGGTGGACGCCAGGAGAACGCTACCTGTCCCAATGCATTGTGCCAACTGTAAAGTCTGGTGGAGGAGGAATAATGGGGCTGTTTTTCATGGTTCAGGTTAGGCCAGACATATGTGTAAATTAGACATGCATTCAGGCCTTATATTACTGTAGCATAGGCTGTGCACTACATAGGGAATAGGGGGTCGTTTGGGACACATTCGCTGACTCAAGAGAAGGCTACAACCAAAAAGTGCTGACAAACATTTAATGACAGTAAATGTCTATTATTAGACAAATTCCAGCATAGCTATTAATAGTGACTCGGCACCAAAAACATTTTAGCTACAAAAATAACAGGCTACAATTTAAGAGTCTGTTGGAGTAACGCCAGCTCTCTGGTACTCAGGTTAGGATTAGAAAAGGAGAGGCAAAAGAGAGGAAAAGGATCCAATTGCATTACAGGTAATTCCACGGTCACGGAACTAGTGGCGAGACACTGATTTTTCACTTGAAATGTATTCCAAACAAAATCCACTGATTTCAAAGTTTAACCAACCATACAACTATGCACAAGGAGAACTTTTAAGAATTCACACTGAATATTTAGCAAAAACACATTTACTGGAAGAACTGTGCAGATGCAGTTTGGTCACAGAATTTCAGTAAACGTGACCACATTTTCCCAAAAATGTTAAATATCTGCTCTGAATTAAGATTCTATGATGTCTACAGAAAAAAACACATATTGGTTATTTAACTGCAGTAAGTGAAGTGGATATACACCAGGTAATGGAATTGCAGTAACGAAATTTCATCATGGGACCCTGATCTGAACTATACGGAAATGCATATTTATGGATATGAATGTCATTCTCTTCATGGTGATGTATCCTAAATAGGTACACAGAAATGTATAAATATGCAATATCTCCTTTGCATATTTGGATATTATTCTACACAATGGCTATTATTTTAATGAACTCAAACGGAACTATGTCCCTTATTTCCTTCATACATGTACATATCTACCTCAATTAGTTTTATTGAACTAATCTAAGGTTAGATAAATAAAGTAAATGACCTCGTACCCCTGCACATCGACTCGGTACTGGTACCCCGTGTATATAGCCAAGTTATCATTAGTAAATGTGTATTTATTCTTCATGTTATTCTTTTTCTATTATTTCCCCTTTTTCTCTCGGCATTGATGCATTTCACTGATAGTCTACAGCTGTTGTTTATGAAGCATGTGACAAATAAAAATTACATTTACTCTAGTTTTCTTTACTGCCAAACTTGTGAATACAACTGTGGTTTGTGACTACTATGACTTCCCAATGTAGCCAATTCAATTGCATAAATTCCATGTACAATTTTTCAGAATTTACATAACCGGTTTGGTAACAGATTTGAGTTTTAACCTGTTAGAGCTCTAGGGGCGCTATTTCATTTTTGGATAAAAAACGTTCCCGTTTTAAGCGCGATATTTTGTCACAAAAAGATGCTCGACTATGCATATTCTTGAAGTTTCAGAATCTGCAAAGATTTTGTCTGTAAGTGCCCCAGAACTCATTCTACAGGCGAAACCAAGATGATGCATCACCCAGGAATTAGCAGAATTTCTGAAGCTCTGTTTTCCATTCTCTCCTTATATGGCTGTGATTGCGCAACGAATGAGCCTACACTTTCTGTCGTTCGCCCAAGGTCTTAGCAGCATTGTGACGTATTTGTAGGCATATCATTGGAAGATTGACCATAAGAGACTACATTTTCCAAGTGTCCGCCTGGTGTCCTGCGTCGAATTCGGTGCGCAATTGCCAGCTGCTTCTACTTTACCATTTGATTCAGGGGAGAAAGCATGTGTCCAAGAACGATGTATCAATGAAGAGATATGTGAAAAACACCTTGATGATTGATTCTAAACAACGTTTGCCATGTTTTCAGTCGATATTATGGAGTTAATTTGGAAAAAAGTTTGCGTTTTGAGGACTGAATTTATGGATTTTTTTTGGTAGCCAAATGTGATGTATAAAACGGAGCTATTTCTAATACACAAGGAATCTTTTTGGAAAAACTGAGCATCTGCTATCTAACTGAGAGTATCCTCATTGAAAACATCAGAAGTTCTTCAAAGGTAAATGATTTTATTTGAAGGCTTTTATGTTTTTGTTAATGTTGCGTGCTGGATGCTAACGCTAATGCAAACGCTAAATGCTAACGCGAAATGCTAACTCTAGCTAGCTACTTTTACACAAATGATTGTTTTCCTATGGTTGAGAAGCATATTTTGAAAATCTGAGATGACAGTGTTGTTTACAAAAGGCTAAGCTTGAGAGATGGCATATTTATTTCATTTCATTTGCGATTTTCATAAATAGTTAACGTTGTGTTATGCTAATGAGCTTGCTGATAGATTTACACAATCCTGGATACAGGGGTTTTTTCATAGCTAAACGTGACGCAGAAAACGGAGCGATTTGTCCTAAACAAATAATCTTTCAGGAAAAACTGAACATTTGCTATCTGAGTCTCCTCATTGAAAACATCTGAAGTTCTTCAAAGGTAAATGATTTTTTTGAATGCTTTTCTGTTTTTTTTGTGTAAATGTTGCCAGCTGAATGCTAATGCTAAATGCTACGTTAGCCATCAATACTGTTACACAAATGCTTGTTTTGCAATGGTTGAGAAGCATATTTTGAAAATCTGAGATGACAGTGTTGTTAACAAAAGGCTAAGCTTGAGAGCTAGCATATTTATTTCATTTCATTTGCGATTTTCATGAATAGTTAACGTTGCGTTATGGTAATGAGCTTGAGTCTGTATTCACGATCCCGGATCCGGGATGGGGAGATCAGAAAGGTTAATTAATCATTCATGAACAAAAATTGGTAACTGTAAACACACTACAAGTAATTGATAGTTAACGGAATTAACAAGTAAAGGCAGACCTATCTTTCCTCATGAAGGAGAAAAATTGGAAAAGATCTTAAAGATATGGGTTTTTGGTAACGGAATTTCAAGGCACAAGACAACGTTTCTTAAACTTACATATACGTTTTGATATTAGTTGGCTGTGTTTTGATGCATTTCTAATAATGTTTTAAGACTTATTCTGGTAGATGTTTTCAAAGATCCCCTTTCCATCTTTTTGACCAGAAATCAAAGCCTTTGATTTTTCAACATTTTTATGATGCAAAATGTTTTAAAAATGTATACCTTCAATTTCTCAAAAATATATCAAATCAAATTTTATTTGTCACATACACATGGTTAGCAGATGTTAATGCGAGTGTAGCGAAATGCTTGTGCTTCTAGTTCCGACAATGCAGTAATAACCAACAAGTAATCTAGCTAACAATTCCAAAACTACTACCTTATAGACAAGTGTAAGGGGATAAAGAATATGTACATAAAGATATATGAATGAGTGATGGTACAGAGCGGCATAGGCAAGATACAGTAGATGGTATTGAGTGCAGTATATACATATGAGATGAGTATGTAAACAAAGTGGCATAGTTAAAGTGGCTAGTGATACATGTATTACATAAGGATGCAGTAGATGATATAGAGTACAGTATATACATATACATATGAGATGAGTAATGTATGGAACATTATATTAGGTAGCATGGTTTAAAGTGGCTAGTGATACATTTTACATCATTTCCCATCAATTCCCATTATTAAAGTGGCTGGAGTTGAGTCAGTGTGTTGGCAGCAGCCACTCAATGTTAGTGGTGGCTGTTTAACAGTCTGACTAGACTTAATGTTGGTGCTCATGAGTCCTTTTAAATGGAAATAACCTTACTGAACATCCTCCCTCCTGGATAAGGTGAACACACACACACTTTGATGTGAATGTGAAGAGGTGCAAGAGTGGGCCTCTCACTTATCAGAACTAAATGCTTACAGGGCTCTTCAACGCGACCATTTTACTCACATTTGCGGCAAAATATGCAGCCACGCAAACTGTAATTAAAAAAAATATATTTAAAAGTACAAAAATAAAACTGATAATTGTTGCAATGATTACTTCACTGCAGCCCCTGAATGCCATGGAGAATACACTGACCACAGATTATTGACAGTCATCCTAGACCATTACTACAAAAAAAAGTTAGTTCAAATGTTTTTCATTGCACTCCTACATTTTTTGAGCGCTCCTTCCCCCCCCCCCCCCCCCCCAACTTCAGCGCTCACGTGCTCCTTGAAACGAGTACGTAGCCTTAACATGACATTTTTGTCAATACCTTTCTGCCATCCTTTATTGTAAGTATTTCCTGTTCCCTCTGCCCTGTTCAGGTTAAGGCCTAAATCTACTTCAGACTCAGGTTCCCCTCGCTGGAACTTAAATAAAACTTTTTGACTCTAGATCGGCCTGCTGTGTCAGAGGATTTGGATTTTCCAACTAAACTAAGTTGATGAGCAACCAAGTTTTATAGGTCATACTCTCAACTACAGGTATGAAGCTGCAACGAAGTACACTCCCTGTTCTAAACTGGGACTGGGTTCAACTTCACAACCAAAAATCATCCTCAAATCAAGAACATCTTATTTGTCACATGCTTCCTATACAACATGTGTAGACTAACATTGAAAGGCTTACTTACGGATCCTTTTCCAACAACGCATTGGTTAAAGATATATATTTTTTAATAGTGACACGAGGAATAACTGCACAGAAATAGCTTAAAGCGATTAAAAATAACATGGCCATAGACAGGGAGAACCAGTACTAAGTCGATAAATATGAGGTAATTGAAGTAGCTATGTACATATCATAGGAGTAAAAGTGATTAGGCAAAATAATAGACAGACATAGCAGCAGCATGTGGTGAGTGTGGCCCGAGTGTGTGCAAAAAATGGTCAATGCAGGTAGTCCGGGAAGTCATTTCATTGGCTATTTAGCAGTCTTGTGGCTTGTAGGTAGCTGTTCAGGGTCCTGTTGGTAAAGTACTTGGTTCACTGGTACCACTTGCCGTGTGGTAGCGGAGAGAACAGTCTATGGCTTGTGTGGCTGGAGTCTTGACAATTTTTTGGGTCTTCCCCTGACACTGCCTGGTATAGAGCTCCTGGATGGCAGGGATCTCGGGCCCCAGTGATTTACTGGGCCGTACTCACCACCCTTTGTAACCCCTTGAGGTTGGGTTCCCGTACCAAGCGGTGATGCAGCCAGTCAAGATGCTCTCAATGGTGCAGCTGTAGAACTGTGAGGATCTGAGGGCCCATGCTGAATCTTTTCAGCCTCCCCGAGAGGGAGGGATGCCCTCTTCATAACATTTTGGGTGTGTGTGGACCATGTTAAAGGTCACACACAGTCATACTATTTCCCAAGTAATAATAGCCTTAACTTCCTGGTGACAGGGGGGTAGTATTGAGTAGCTTGGATGAATAGGGTGCCCAGAGTAAACTGCCTGCTACTCTGTCCCAGATGCTAATATATGCATATTATTAGTAGTATTGGATAGAAAACACTGACGTTTCTAAAACTGTTTCAATGGTGTCTGTGAGTATAACACAACTCATATGGCAGGTGAAAACCTGAGAAAAATCCAACCAGGAAGTTGGAAATCTAAGGCTTGTAGTTTTTTTTTTTTTTAACTCAGCCCCTATTGTAGATAGTGGGATATTGGTTGTTGCACTTCCTAAGGCTTCCACTAGATGTCAACAATCTTTAGAACTTTGTTTCAGGATTCGACTGTGAAGTGGGACCGAATGAGAGAGGAATGAGCCAGGTGTCTGGCAGATTGCCGCAGACTCTGAATAGGAATTCTCCGGTTGGAACATTATTGAAGATCTATGATAAAAACATCCTAAAGATTGATTCTATACTTAGTTTGACAAGTTTCTACGGGCTTTAAAGGAACTTTTTGTCCGGAGTTTGGCTGGACCTGAACGCGCTTTTGGATTTGTTTACCAAACGCCCTAACAAAATAAGCTATTTGGACATAATTGGGCATTATCGAACAAAACAAACATTTATTGTGGAACTGCGATTCCTGGGAGTGCATTCTGATGAAGATCAAAGGTAAGTGAATATTTACAATGCTATTTCTGACTAATGTCGACCACCCAATATGGCAGATATCTTTTTGGCTGCTTTGTCTGAAAGCTGTACTCAGATTATGCTTTTTGCTTAAAGTTTTTTTTAAATCTGACACAGCGTTTGCATTAAGGAGAAGTATCGCTCTAATTCTATGTATAACAGTTGTATTTTCATCAACATTTATGAGTATTTCTGTAAATAGATGTGGCTCTCTGCACAATCACCGCATGTTTTAGAACTACTGAACGTGACGCGCCAATGTAAAATGAGATTTGTTGATATATACACTTTATCGAACAAGACATACATGTATTGTGTAACATGAAGTCCTGAGTGTCATCCGATGAAGATCATAAAAAGCTAGTGATAAATTCTACCTATATTTGTGCTTTTGTGACTCTCTTTGGCTGGAAAAATGGCTGTGTTTTTCTGTGAGTTGGTGGTGACCTAACATAATCGTTTGTGGTGCATTCGCTGTAAAGCATTTTTGAAATCAGACACTGTGGCTGGATTAACGAGAATTTGATCTTTAAAAATGGTGTAAAATACTTGTATGCTTGAGGAATTTTAATTGAGATTGTTGTTCTGAATTTGGCGCCCTGCACTTTCACTGGCTGTTGGCGAGGTGGGACGCTACCGTCCTACATATCCCCGAGAGGTTAAGCACCAAAACATCACCCACTACATTTTTTTACGCTATTAAAATGCTCAGAATTGAAAATAGAATAGAAATGTGACCTCTCTCTCATCTCCAACTATCAGGACGCCTGAAAGAACAAGCTGAGTGGGTGGGGAGCTTATATTCATGAGCTTGCCCTTGAGGTCATTGCCATGTAACAAGGTAAACAATGGGGCACATGTCATTCCAAGCCTAAATAGTATGTCTCAAACCATTCTCTCAGCAAAATGCTCTCATGGTCAACAGAGTTGACCGTGGACTGTTGGATATCAGACAAACAGGAATTACACAATTGCATTTATATTGCTTTGTAACCAATTACAGAATAGTTCACTGATACATTTCACAAGAATTCACCTTTGAAGCTTAGACATAAGGGAATGTACATGAAAACAGCATACAATAAGTGTACTGGACAAATTATCGGTGCATCTGCATTATAAATGACAATATGTTCAGAATTGTACACATCGATCAGACATTTATTTGATCATTTACAACTCGCCAGCATAGCCAAAACATTAATCAACATAAACACTCATTAGAAATAAAGTTGAGAAATAATAGTGAGACATTTCACGTAAAAACATTTTTTAAATCTTAGAGCCATAAGCCTAATATAGGCACCTGGCTGCCCTACAGTGTGCAGCACACATTGATTTGTACAATTTGTAGCACTCATCTCCCATCCAATGAAAAAAATACTAAGTAACAAAATGTGATATTTCATTTTAAGTGAATTACAACCAACTACAGAGATTGATGGGGAAGCGAGTGGGAGAGGAGGACTCATGTACCTAGCTTCCATCATCCACTTGACTTCAGTCACCAAGACTGTAGCGGAAGGAAAATGCAGCTATGGCCTCCTTATCAGGCCTCTCACACTGAGCAGACAGGGGTCCTGGGATGGACAGCTCACACAGCTTCCCCACACATGGCGCTGGATCAAGGATGACTTCGTTGAAGAGGAGATTCAGGAGCCATCTATGTAGCTTGTAACGTTTTTGAAAAGGAATTAAGAATATATAAATATATGGACGAGGAAAGTCAGAGCGGCAAAGACTACATTACAGTAGATAGTATAGAATACAGTATATACACATATGAGATGAGTAATCCAAGACATGTAAACATTAAAGTGGCCAAGGATTTCAAGTCTGTAGGTAGGCAGCAGCCTCTATGTTAGTGATGGTTGTTTAACAGTCTGATGGCCTTGAGATAGAAGCGGCTTTTCACTCTCTCGGTCCCTGCTTCGATGCACCTGTACTAACCTCGCCTTCCAGATGATAGAGGGGTGAACAGGCCGTAGCTCAGGTGGTTGTACTTGATCTTTTTGGCCTTCATGTGACGTCGAGTGCTGTTGGTGTCCTGGAGGGCAGGTAGTTTGCCCTTGTTGATGCGTTGTGCAGACCGCACCACCCTCTGGTGAGCCTTGCAGTTGAGGGCGGTGCAGTTGCCCTACGAGGCTGTGATACAGCCCGACAGGATGCTCTCAATTGTGCATTTGTAAAAGTGTGTGAGGGTTTTCGGGGACAAGCCACATTTCTTCAGCCCCCTGAGCTTGAAGAGGCCTTCTTCACCACACTGAGTGGGTGTACCATCTCAGTTTGTCCGTGATGTGTATGCCGAGGAACTTAACTTTCCACCTTCTCCACTGCTGTCCTGTCAATGTGGATAGGGGGGTGCACATCTCCTTTGTTTTGCTGACGTTGCGTGAGAGGTTATTTACCTGACATCACACTCCCAGAGCACTCACCTCTTCCCTGTAGGCGGTCTCATCATTGTTGGTAATCAAGCCTAATACTGTTGTGTCATCTGCAAACTTTATGATTGAGATGGAGGCGTGCATAACCACGCAGTCATGGGTGAATAGGGAGTACAGGAGAGGGCTGAGCACGCACCCTTGAGGGGTCCTACCTTCACCACCTGGGGGGCTGCCCGTAAGGAAGTCCAGGACCCAATTGCACAGGGCAGGGTTCAGACCCAGTGCCTCAAGCTTAATGATGAGCTTGGAGGGTACTATGGTGTTGAATGCTAAGCTATAGTCAATGAACAGCATTCTTACATAGGTATTCCTCTTGTCCAGATGGGATAGCGCAGTGTACAGTGTGATGGTGATTGCATCGTCAGTGGACCTATTCGGGCAGCAAGCAAATTGGAGTGGGTCTAGGTTATCAGGTAGGGTGGAGGTGATATGATCCTTGACTAGTCTCAAAGACGTTCATGATGACAGTGCAATGGGGCAATAGTAATTTAGTTCAGTTACCTTTGCATTATTTGGTACAGGAACACTGGTGGCCATCTTGAAGAATGTGGGGACAGCAGACTGGGATAGGGAGAGATTGAATATGTCCATAAACACACCAGCCAGCTGGTCTGCGCATGCTCTGAGGACGTGGTTAGGGATGCCGTCTGTGCCGACAGCCTTGCGAGGGTTAACACGTTTAAATGTCTCACTCACGTCGGCCACGGAGGAGGACAGCCCACAGTCCTTGGTAGCTGGCCGGGTCAGTGGCACTGTGTGATCTTCAAAGCGGGCAAAAAAAATGTGTTTAGCTTGTCCGTGACATAGCTGTTGTTTTTTTGTAGTCTGTGATTGTCTACACATTCTGCTTGAGCTAGTTTGTAAACAAGGCCAAAGCATGGCATAGGCACAATGTAATGACGGTTAAGGTGGTACATATTCAAGACGCTACTATTGGTGTATATAATCCTCAGCTTTATGCGATGTTACATAAAGCATGAAGTAAATCCTTGGTAGTGCCTGCCTCCTGAATCCAAGTGTTTGACACGGGAGGGGACCAGTAACTTTATGATCAAACTTTATCAATGTCACATGTAATGACGGTTAAGGCGGTACATATTCAAGACGCTACTATTGGTGTATATAATCCTCAGCTTTATGCGATGTTACATAAAGCATGAAGTAAATCCTTGGTAGTGCCTGCCTCCTGAATCCAAGTGTTTGACACGGGAGGGGACCAGTAACTTTATGATCAAACTTTATCAATGTATCAGCTACAGTCATTTTCCATACTTGAGTCACCCTACTTTGAACTGGTTTCATTCCAAATGTCATCCAACTTGCTCAGGACCTTTAATCTGTAAGTGATGTGGACACTGGGGAACTTGAAGCTCCCAACCCGCTTCATTACAGCCCAAAAGATGTGGATTGGATGTACTCGCCCCTCTGTTACCTGTAGTCCACGATCATCTTATTTTCAATACTGACCGTGAGGGAGAGGTTGTTGTCCAGGCACCACACTGCTAGGTCTCTGACGACCTCAACGTCGATCAGTCCTACCACCGTTGTGTCGTCAGCAAGCTTGATGGTGGTGGAGTCGTGTGAGGCCACAATTCATGGTTGAACAGGGATTACAAGAGGGGACTACGCACACACCCTAAAGGGCCCGTATTGATGAGGAGCGTGGAAGATGTGTTATTCTCTCACCGCCTGGGGGTGGCCAGTCAGAATGTACAGGATCCAGTTAAGGGAGGCGTTCAGTCCCAGGGTCCTGAGCGGACTATGGTTTTGAATGCCGAGCTGTAGTCAATGAACAGCATTCTTACATAGGTATTCCTTTTGTCCAGGTGGGTGAGGGCAGTGTGGAGTGCAATAGAGAACATGTCATCTGTGGGTCTGTTGGGGTAGTATGTGGGGAATTCCGACCAGAGATAAACGTGAGTAAATGGAATGCAATTCCCTTTTATGCACTTTTTACTCTCTATGCATATTCTGACCTTGAACTTGACCATGACAAAAGCATGCTATTAATCCGCTATTTATTTGGGGTGGAGTTTGAACAAATGAAGGTGTTGCGGAGGTGTGTCTACAGATATTCCATATTCTGACCTTGACTTAGTTACCTAATAATTACACCCCTTTTACACGTGAGGAAACCATGAATAAGGTCTAGAGAAGATCTGTTTGATTAACAGAATTGTAAATAGAACACTAGACAACAATAGATCACACTTGTTTTAGATCTATTTTATCGTATAATTGCTGGAGACAAATGTGAAACCAGTCATAATGGCAGCAAACTGTAGCATATCAACTTTCCCCAAGTTTATGAAATGCTGTCTCATTATGCAGAATTGAAATGTGTACTTGCAGGGATGGGCACTCTCGAATGTCTTAATTATAGGCTACCCTGACTTTTCGGTTTCCTATTTCAATCATGTTAAATATTAGCCACTATCATTGTCGACCGTCAGTGGGCCTAATAAACTCATTCAAATGCCAATTTACTGTTAGTTCCCTTCAGGTGCTATAACCTACATTAACATTCAATTTACCTTCATTTGCTTCCTCTGTAAACGCCGTCACGGCCGTGTGGTTGGTGCTTAGGGTCAGTAGTAACAGTTGATAATATAAGACATGTATGCTAATTAAACGGATACGGAGCGGAGCACAGACCAAGACGTAACCGTTTGAAAGCGACGCATAACACGATAATTGGCTGTGTCGTCACACAATTCCATGATTAATGCAAGCAATAGATGAGGTTATAGCCTATTATAATTAGATTTACACTAATCTTACATTACAATGGGTTGAAGAACTGAATGTGGCAATTTTCTGAATGAAACCACTTTATTTTGTGCATAAAGGCTCTCCAACCTGTTCATGACTCATAAATACTTCCGAAAACTAAATAATCTATAAAATCTGAATATTTTTTGGATCAACCAATTGGTGCTGAAACAGACGAATATGCAGATATTTCGATAGATTTCTTTCTTATTTTCCCCCACGGAAGGCCTTTAGCTCATCTGGAAGGTCGCTGGGCAGCTCACTGCTGGGTTTCCCTTTGTAATCTGTGATAGTTTACAAGTCCTGACACATCTGTCGAGTGTTGTAATTGTCATTATTACAAATTTAAAAAATAAAAAATTGGCCGATTAATCGGTATCAGCTTTTTTGGTCCTCCAATAAATCGGCATCTAGTTGAAAAATCATAATCGGTCTACCTCTAGCCTACATTGCTGAAAAACAATAAACTGCTTCCTGTTTGCCTGTCAGACACGATGTCGGCCTACCTGTGCAGGACAACAAAGGACAGTTGACGTGCAATAAATAACACCTACCCCCCGCAGCTCAAGTCAATCTGAAAAACAAATATGGAGTCTCTCATCTGGGCTCCCGAGTGGCGCAGCGGTCTTAGGCACTGCATCTCAGTGCTAGAGGCGTCACTACAGACCCTGGTTTAATTCCAGCAGTGATTGGGAGTCCCATAGTCACATCCGGGTTCTAGTTTGACCGGGGTTAATCCTGATCAGAGAAGGAGCATAAACAACACATAGTGCCTTCATATGAGCTGCAACATCCTATTACCATAAGCGACTCGTTTCAGGAAACGTAGCGTATGTCGCGTGTCACTAATTCACAGGAGAGCCATTTGAACGCAAACATTTTATTTTTTAAATCAAAATGCATTTTTTGGCAGAAATGGCTTCTGGAACGTGTGAAGGTTTGTGTGCCTTAATACTAAACGTGCATCCCATCTGTAAATATGAATACAATTGTTAAATTAAGAACCTAGTTGGTTTAGCCAAAGGAAAAGTCTGCAACCTTCCCGCTAGCCATGATTGACTGAGATAATGAGTGGGCTGGACCTGCCGAGATGAGTTTGGATTGGTCTGCCATGTAGCTCGCTTCTGTCTATAAAATGAGCTGGTCAGTATGTGTAGGTAATAATTTTCAGCGTTGCTTTTATGAAAGATATCACATAGTAGAACTACATAAGTGTTGCTCTTCACTTTCTGGAGGACTGGGTTTTGAAATCAGTGGCACTAGAATATGATAGCTAAGGAGATGGAAAAAATTATAGTAAATATGCAGACAGTAGAAAAGAACACACCGAAGGCTGTTGCATAAAACACCAGTCTCCGTATTACATCTTCAAACTAAGGGCAACCATGTCATCCGTGACAGAGGGAGAAGCGTCAACCCATGTATTTGGGTAAGACAGTCTAGCTAGCTACATTTTCACATTACACATTTCTAATTTTGTCAGAAAGTTGTTTTAATTTCAAGATAAAGTGCACTGTTAGTAGCTAGCTAATGTTAGCTGGTTGGCTCACAAGCTATTGTTACGTGTATGATCGGTGTGTAGTTATATTACTCATATCTCAGAGTCACTTCCAGTGTTGTTATAGCCTAAAGTTAGCTAGCTAACATTGAACCTGTTTGGTTAGCTACCTGGAGGGTAGTAATGTTATAAATTGTGATTATGGTTAATTGTTTAGCTAGCTAGCTAGCTAGCTACATGTCTAAACAAAAGACTCAACTACTATGCAAGTAACCATATCAATAGAATTTCATTATGTCACTGCAACAACTGTCGATAGGCGGAGCTGGTAAATTCGCTCTGGCTATCCACTCTGATTTCAGAGCACTCTCGTCTGGGTGTGCCAGAGCGCAGAATAACTTTTCAAACACACAACACCCGTAGAATATGGCCGGTGTCAGGAAACGTTGGCAAAAAGCGTAATTAAAATTGTTGCCAGCTGCACAGTTGCAGTAACCAACACCCTGGATAAGATAAAAACAGCCTAACCAGCTCTGCTAGGGCAAATAAAATGGTTAGTGAACTGTTCTCTCATTTGTGTCTGGAAGTAGCTAGCCAATGTTAGCTTGGGTGCTTGACAGCTGTTAAGTGAGAATGCTCAGATCAATCCTACTCCTCGGCCAGAGCGTCCAGTAAGTGCCCTGAACGCTCCTAGAGTGAAACGCTCTGAATTTACAAAAAGACAATCTGACAAAGCTGAGTTTACGAATGACCAGAGCGCACTCTGGCACTCCAGATTAAATTTACAAACACACCCATAGCATAAACCAGCCTTCAGTCTTGAAATCTTTGTTTGTTCAGTACATGGCCTCACATGAATCCTTAAAGAGATGGGTGGGATTAGGCTTTAGAGGGTGTGAACCATGCTGAATGGGACCAAGAAGAGCTCTCCAGTAGGTGTATCAAAATATTCAAAGGCCATTTTCTCAAAAGTGAGGTTACAAGTTCATCAACTTTCAAAGCAGAATTCATTATCCATTGTTCCTCAACTGCAGTGTATGATATACCATTTTCTAGCTCCGAGTCTACTCTACTCAATATAAAAAAAAACTATTTCAAATTTTGCTACATAAGACCGAATCAAGCCTGTTGGTCACATTTTTACATGTGGGTAGGGTACTGGTTAGGGGTGACTGAAAAGTGCACAAACATGCTCAACATACATACATTGTAACCATCTTTGTCGCCTGTGGCATTAACCATATCTTATGTTGACTTTCTGTAATGCTTAGGTATTAAAGTATAATTAAGTAGACCATTTTACCAATGTTTTTCTGTTTTATTAAAAGAGCATCTACTTTGACAGATATAATTGGATTACAGACCATAGGTTTAAAGTAGCTACATCAGAGCCAAACAAATGAATGTATACAAGCCGATATGACAAATTGCAAACAAAATAATTATGTTACTGTCTGGAAAAATAAGCTGACCAGGCATACTCCAGACAACTAGTAACTTCTAAACTTTCACCACTTGTCTGTCTCAATTGAAAAGCCGTGAAACAATGTCAAACGTAATTGAAAGTACAAAAAAATAAATATATATAGTTCTTTACTACGTGGCTCACAATATAGGCTACAATCGATTGTTTTTCCAACAACGTAGTTCGCTAGTTAGTTTGCTGTTAAAATAACTTTATCCAGAGGTTCCCTATACCCGACTGAGGCTATCGTCTGCGAGATGGTCGTTAAGCTACCCGTAACGAACTAACGAGTTACGTTCTACTATTTGACTCGCATGCTGAATGTAAAATGGACACCCACACAGTGGCAAACCTGATTCAGTACAACCAGCATTTGGAATATCTTCATGTCGTACATGTAATGTCAAACACATTTTCCAATAACTTGTTCACATGACAAAACTCACTCAAACCTGAAATTCATTAATTAGACGGGCGCAAGCCAATGATTGGCGTGTAGCTATTAGCATGCTAGCAGCGCCTACCAGTTAGCTCGCGCGACAGTTGGCTGGCTTCTTCCGCTTCAACAAACAATATTATACATTGAGAAAGTATCTCACTGAGCGGATAAACACGAGGACTTACCTGTTTTGGACGGCAGTTGACTATCTTCTTTCTGCACTTGAGTGATAATAGAACTTTCCATCTAACAAATGCACAGCCCCTCAAAGTCCAATCCGTTACCCCAATTTGCAGGTACTTTCAACATTCAGCTAGCTGGTTAGCAATCACGTTTACCAACCCGTTGCGTTTGGTATCCGAAAATATTCCAATAAAAACAGCTTCTTGGTTTTTCTTGTATCAATTATAGCTTCCGCTATCTTTCCTAGTTCAAGCTAGGCAGTGTGCTTCATGCGTTCAACATGAAGTGTATTAGTGTAACGCTGCGGTCCCCTCTGATAGCTAGCTAACACTAGGAAAGACCTCGCTAATACTCCAACATGGAGAATCCAGGCGAAAAAAGCAAAACAACCGAGGAAATGGGGCAGGGTGCGGTTTCAAGTCCCCCTTAATACTGATAAACAACCTTGAGTGATCATAATCCACTATAAGAAAACTGAAAATATGTTGGTCAAATAATTCCTTATCTTGGTCCAAATGAACAATGTGTATATGTCTGATTAATAAATGATTGTTTTAGTATATTGGATGACGCTTTGTTTTTGCTCTTCTGAGGATTTTGGGGGCGCCTTGAAACCGCTCATCGTCGCGGATTGGATCACGTAGAAGTGGGAGTACCACAGGCATTCTTCTCAACTCGCTTCGGAGTTCGTTCTGAGCGCATTCCTGTGTTCACTAGTTGTCGCAGGGTATATGGCCAGGTTTGATGGTCCAGGCTAGAAGGGATCCATCTTTTGTCAAATTAACATCAGATTGGACTTTTCGTAGAATGTTACGCAGTAGGTTAGGATAATTAGGTTAAGGTTAGGAACAGGGGGGAGGGGGGCTTTTGAAGTTAATTTCCCTCCTAGCAATGACCATGTTTGGTTGCGTTCCCTGCTCAGATGTTGCATGCATCAACCAATGGTTGCGTGCTGTGTCATCGATTGACAGATTACTATAACATATCATTTGGTTAGCTGATACAGGCCTACCTATCCAGACGTTGTACAATCTGGCAGGCGTCAGTCAGCAACGCCTGGGCAGAGACATGCGCCCATTATCGATATAGCATATGGCTCACGGCCAATTTGTTTAATATCCGTAGACTGCTTATTTAGACGAGTTTGACATTTAATATACATTTAATAAATTGTATATTTCAATGCTGAATACTATTCTAAATGCTATTTATATATACATTAAGTAGTAGACCTATGTGGTTGAAGCCTATGCAAAGGCCTATTGCCAAAAATTATCTATCTGCGGCAATTGAGGACTAAATAAATGACTGCCATGTGAAATATTTGAACTGAAGAATATAAAGTCTGCATACTTTTATGTTTTGACCTTGTGGCAGCACTAATCGTTTGATTACAATCCACATTTTATAATTTCATCATAGGCTAAAATTAGCCTAGCTCAACCCGTTTAGAACGGCATTTATAGGACCGTTTTTATCACCTAGTTATTTGGTTTTTGATTGATATTCTATGTCAGGGTTTCCCCAAAAAACGCTTTCAATCGTATTCCCATGTATAAATAGAGAGGCTTATGTGATCGTATCCCAATGTAATCAAGTTTTGAAATTCTGTTTTTGTCTGTGAGGTTTTTTGTGGTTAATTTACATACATTTACATACATCTGCTCAAGAGAAAATTGGCCCATGGCCCATGTCATACAGAGTATGATTGTAAACTGCTTATAAACGGCTTATAAACATTATTAGGTACATACTTGTCTGATTAACCTACATATCCTCTTAATCATGCATGTAATAACACATCAAAGTCAATTCTAAGATTTTTCTCTCCATTATGCAGAGAGAGAGAGTTTGATTGTTGTTTGGAAATATAGAATATCTGCAACACCGTCTGCATAACAATGCAATACCAGGCAGAAATTTAATTAATCTACATTGATGGTATGTTTGCATAAGGGTTTGTTGAATTCGTTTTTAAGAGATGACGACATATAGAAATCGAAAGTTTTCAACACAGCTGGAAAATAAATGAATTTACTGAAAACAGAATATAACAGGTGAACATGCGTGAACATAAGTTCTAACAAACACCAAGCAAAGAACACAGGATGTGTTTTGATAAGAGCAAAGCTCATTAAAAACAGCAGTGTGACTAGGCTGCAGATTGGATAAATTATTTATATTAATTACATTGTGATATACATTTTTTTTTAAATATGCATTGCAGCCAATGATGAATAGGCTTATGGTTGACATCACAATGATATCTGTTTTCTATATGTTGATTCTAATGGTTTATCATGGCCTCTGAGGACTAATGTCATTGAGTAAACCTTCACCAGGCGGCAGGGTAGCCTAGTGGTTAGAGCGTTGGTCTAGTAACTGGAAGGTTGCAAGTTCAGATCCCCAAGCTGACAAGGTACAAATCTGTCGTTCTGCTCCTGAACAGGCAGTTAACCCACTGTTCGTTCCTAGGCCGTCATTGAAAATAAGAATTTGTTCTTAACTTGCCTAGTTAAATAAAGGTGAAATAAATAAATAATAATAAATAAAAAAACATGTAAAATTGAATTCGGAAGTTTACATACACTTAGGTTGGAGTCATTAAAACTCATTTTTCAACCACTCCACAAATTTCTTGATAACAAACTAGTTTTAGCATGACAAGTAATTTTTCTGTATCACAATTCCAGTGGGTCAGAAGTTTACATACACTAAATTTACTGTGCCTTTAAACAGCTCGGAAAATTCCAGAAAATTATATCATGGCTTTAGAAGCTTCTGATAGGCTAATTGACCTAATTTGAGTCAATTGGAGGTGTACCTGTGGATGCATTTCAAGGCCTACCTTCAAACTCAGTGCCTCTTTGCTTGACATCATGGGAAAATCAAAAGAAATCAGCCAAGACCTCCACAAGTCTGGTTCATCCTTAGGAGCAATTTCCAAACGCCTGAAGGTACCATGTTCATCTGTACAAACAATAGTACGCAAGTATAAACACCATGGGACCACGCAGCAGTCATACCGCTCAGGATGGAGACATGTTCTGTCTCCTAGAGATGAACGGACTTTGGTGCAAAAAGCGCTAAATCAATCCCAGAACAACAGCTAAGGACCTTGTGAAGATGCTGGAGGAAACAGGTCCAAAAGTATCTATATCCACAGTAAAACAAGTCATATATCGACATAACCTGAAAGGCCACTCAGCAAGGAAGAAGCCACTGCTCCAAAACTGCCATAAAAAAACCAGACGACGGTTTGCAACTGCACATGGGGACAAAGATCATACTTTTTGGAGAAATGTCCTCTGGTCTGATGAAACAAAAATAGAACTGTATGGCCATAATGACCATCGTTATGTTTGGAGGAAAAAGGGGGACGCTTGCAAGCCGAAGAACACCATCCCAACCGTGAACCGATTGGCAACATCATGTTGTGGGGTGCTTTGCTGCAAGAGGGACTGGTGCACTTCACAAAATATATGGCATCATGAGGCATGAGGAGAGTTATGTGGATATATTGACGCAACATCTCAAGACATCAGTCAGGAAGTTAAAGCTTGGTCGCAAATGGGTCTTCTAAATGGACAATGACTCCAAGCATACTTCCAAAGTTGTGGCAAAATGGCTTAAGGACAACAAACTCAAGGTATTGGAGTGGCCAACACAAAGACCTGACCTCAATCCTATAGACAATTTGTGGGCAGAACTGAAAGAGCGTGTGCGAGCATGACTTAGTTACATCAGCTCTGTCAGGAGGAATGGGCCAAAATTCACCCAACTTATTGTGGGAAGCTTGTGGAAGGCTATTCGAAATGTTTTACTCAAGTTAAACAATTTAAAGGCAATGCTACTAAACACTAATTGAGTGTATGTAAACTTCTGACCCAATGGGAATATGATTAAAGAAAGAAAAGCTTAAATAAATCATTCTGACATTTCACATTCTTAAAATAAAGTGGTGATCCTAACTGACCTAAGACAGTGAATTTTTACTAAGATTAAATAAATGTCAGGAAATGCGAAGAACTGAGTTTAAATGTATTTGGCTAAGGTGCATGTAAACTTCTGATTTCAACTGTAATATCTCACTCTCTGACAACATACTCCAACAACCTGTCCCAGATATGCCTGAGCAATACAGTGTGCGCTGCATTGTGCGAGGTCTGGCACTATATACAGTAAACCAATACATTGACCTATAGGGGAAAAGAGAGCACACATGTGCAGGCAGCAGAACAGTGAAGTAACAGGGAAATAGAAGGGTGTGATACTGGATACCTATTGGTTGAATGTGAGGAATTTATGGAAAACCTATACAGAGGTCACGTGATCCTCAGTGTCTGGCAGGAACGAGGGGGCTGAAGAGAGGGAGACAGGATAAGTAGAGAACACCAGAACTCACAAGGGTGGGGCAAGCAGACACACATAGCGACGTTAACTAAAACAGTGGTGTAATAGTCCCTTTTGATTAATACCCCTGGTTACAAATATATTTATATCTCAACTACATCGTAGACCACAAGCTGAACTCATGAAGTAAAGACACCTCCTGTACCATGTGATTTGCAGGAAGACTGCTCCCCCTCCTTGCCATCCTGCCCTGAGGTGGCCTCTGCTGTAGAGCCCTGGTTCCAGGAAAAGGGGCCTAGAATGCAAACTGTGATGCCTGGGCAGAGTGGAACAGGAGGATAGAGAGAAAGTGGGAATAAGAGAACTACAGAACGAGAGAGACAGCCCGGAGAGAGGCGTAGTAAAAAGAGGTGATAAAACAAGAGAAGCAAACAAAAATGCCCAAATCGAGAGATTAAGGGAGACAGAAGTTGTACAACTGAATGTATTCAACTGAAATGTGTATTTTGCATTTAACCCTCTGAATCAGAGAGGTGGGGGAGAGAAGGAAAGAAAATGCAAGAAAAACCCTCCCATTTTCCATAAAACCTAAAGCAATCTCACTGTCCAGCAGTGCAGACTGCTCACTTTGGGAAAATAAGGGATTTCACGGAGAACCCCTTTGTAGAGTAACACCAGTTGGCCTACCTGTAAAATGGAATAGATGTTCGAGGAAGAATAAAAAATAAAAATAAATGAATGTAGAAATGATGTGCAGAGACTTTCATTATTTATAAGGATGTCATCATAACAGACAGAATGGAATAACTTGGGAGTGCAATAAATGTAACTGCAACAACAGCAAATAAGCAATAAAATGTTTTTTAAAAACTGTGGCAAGTATTATAAATAACTGTCGATGCAAAGATCCTCTCTGGTTGACACAAGACACTTGTTTTACCTCGCGGGCACCCCCGTGTGTATTCCGACGGTAAGCATCGCCAGAGATTAGGGCCTCACTCCCTCCTATCCGAGATAACTACTTCAGCCCTCATCCAACACCCGTTCTGCCAGTCACATTATGTTAACGGTCTGTAGCTTGCGACTGGAACGAGCTACAAAAAACAGTCAAACTACAGTTTTATCTCAATTTCTTCATTCAAATACTCAATTATGGACACTCACGACAGCTGTGGCTGCTTCGCGTGATGTATTGTTCTCTCTACCTTCTTGCCTTTTGTGCTGTTGTCTGTGCTCAATGTGTGTGCCATGTTTTGTGCTGCTACCATGTTGTGCTGCTGCTATGTTGTGGTCATGTTGTGTTGCTGCCATGTGATGTTGTTGTCTTAGGTCTCTTTATGTAGCGTTGTGGTTTCTCTCTTATCGTGATATGTTTTGTCCTATATATATATATATATATATAGATAGATATTTTATCCCAGCACCCGTCCCAGCAGGAGGCCTTTTGCCCGTCATTGTAAATAAGAATTTGTTCATAAGTGACTTGCTTAGTAACATAAAAGTTACATACAAATAATAAAAAACAATTGAGTGCGATAGGCATACGGCTACTACACCTTGCTGACCCAGGCATAACTTGCTGACTGATCAATCAGCACCTCTTATTCATTTTAAATAAACAAATTAATAGCTTCCAAAAATCACTGTAACCTACCTACATATCAAATCGTATGTTGAAAAAAATATACAAATATTCGATAATGTTGTCCTTATGCACGTTATTACGGTGTATTACGGTACACTAACGTTACCGTAGCTTTTCTATCGCGGTAGGAATATTGCGTGATACGGAAACGAGGTCACGGGAAATGGACTTCACTATCTTTGCATGACTTCAGAGGTTGAAACAGAGAGCAAACGCAGCCAAAACATTGCTTCTTTATCGGGATCTTTCGACAGATCGAATGTAAGTAATTAACCAATAGTATAAAGCTCACTCGAATGGCCGTGTAATAATTTGTACTCTCACTGTAAATGCTGCTCCATCCTAGCTTTATAGATGATTAGGACTGTCTTTTGGGATTCTGTCCTTGTCTGGGATACTAGCTAGCTTGTAACGTTAGGTGACATTCTAAGGTCACGAGGACAAATAACTTGCAATAAAAAACATACATTGACACAAAGCAGTGACTGTAAATTATTGTCAAACGCCGTAGTTTAAAATGCCACACCAAGCCACCGGGCTGAAGCTCTAAACTCTGGGTTCATCCCTCGTCTACTGTACTGCAGTAAGTTGAATAGTAAACTCAAATGTATAAGTTCAAGGCATGTTCCTGCTTTGTGTCACATAGCTAAGTAGCGTTATGTGGCAAAGGGACATTTGTTATAAGCAATGCATCTGGAATATAAATGTATTATAATTAAATGAGTATCTTTGCAGTGCCTTCGGAAAGTATTCAGACCCCTTGACTTTCCACATTGTTACGTTAGCCTTATTCAAAACAATTATATAACAAAAAAATCCTCAAATCTACACATAACAACAAAGCGAAAACATGTTGCTATAAAATTTTGCAAATGTATTAAAAATAACCTCCCTTTTTACATGTATTCAGTCCCTTTGCTATGAGACTCGAAGTTGAGCTCAGATGCATCCTGTTTCCATTGATCATCTTTGAAACATTTCTACAACTTGGAGTCCACCTGTGGTAAATTCAATTGATTGGACATGATTTGGAATGGCACACACCTGTCTATATAAGGGCCCACAGTTGACAGTGCATGTCACAGCAAAAACCGAACCACGAGGTTGAACGAATTGTCGTAGAGCTCCGAGACAGGATTGTGAGGCACAGATCTGGGGAAGGGTACGAAAACATTTCTGCAGTATTGAAGGTCCCCAAGAACTCAGTGGCCTTCATCATTCTTAAATAGAAGAAGTTTGGAACCACCAAGAGTCTTCCTAGAGATGAGCAATCGGGGGAGAAGGGCCTTGGTCAAGCCCGATGGTCACTCTGACAGAGCTCTCTTTAGAGTTCCTCTGTTGATAAACCTTCCAGAAGGACAACCATCTCTACAGCAGTCCACCATAGTGGCCAGACGGAAGCCACTCTTCAGTAAAAGGCAAATGACAGCCCGCTTGGAGTTTGCCAAAAGGCAGCTAAAGACTCTCAGACCATTAGAAACAAGATTCTCTGGTCTGATAAAACCAAGATTGAACTCTTTGGCCTGAATGCCAAGCGTCACGTCTGGAGGAAGCCTGTCACCATCCCTACGGTGACGCATGGTGGTGGCAGCATCAAGCTGTGGGGATGTTTTTCAGCGGCAGGGACTGGGAGACTTGTCAGGATCGAGGGAAAGATGACCGGAGCAAAGTACAGAGAGATCCTTGATAAAAACCTGCTCTAGAGCGCTCAGGACCTGACAGGCACAAAGGTTCACCTTCCAACAGGACAACAACCCTAAGCACACAGCCAAGACAATGCAGGAGTGGCTTCGGGACAAGTCGCTGAATGTTCTTGAGTGGCCCAGCCAGAGCCAGGACTTCAAGCTGATCGAACATCTCTGGATAGACCTGAACATTTCTGTGCAGCGATGCTCCCCACCCAGCCTGACAGAGCTGGAGAAGATCTGCAGAGAAGAATGGGAGAAACTCCCCAAATACAGGTGTACCAAGCTTGTAGCATCATACCCAAGAAGAATCAAGACTGTAATCACTGCCAAAGGTGCTTCAACAAAGTACTGAGTGAAGGGTCTGAATACCTATGTAAATGTGATATTTCAGTTGTATTATTTGTAAAAAAAAACTGTTTTTGCTTTGTCATTGTGGGGTATTGTGTCTAGATGAAGGAAAACCAAATGTTTGTCAATTTTAGAATAAGGCTGTAACGTAACAAAACGTGGAGGGGTCTGAATACTTTCCGAAGACACTACATTATATTTTACCAACAGTAGTGTGTATGACAAGACTATAGTACCTACTGTAATTAGTGAGGGATAGAAGTTGGACTATGTGTTATTCAAGCCACTATTCCTTATGTCAGCCTCTCCTCCCAGCAGTCACCATGTCCTCCAACCAAGATATGCCAACATATGATGAGAATGAATCAAAATTTATGAGGAAAGCGAAGGAGTCTCCGTTTGTCCCAATAGGTAAGTGAAGAGCATGAATTATGTTGGTGGTTTCACCGCAGTGGAACTTTTCCATAGTGCATGTTTGATTGAATCCCAGTCAGTCATGGAATAAATTGTAATCCACTTTTCCAACCCTGGTTCTAAGGTTAGATATCATACAACCAGACCATCATTGCATTTCCCATGTGTTTTTTTACAGGCATGGCAGGATGCGCTGCAGTGGTCGCCTTTGGTCTGTGGAGGCTCAAGTCGCGGGGAGACACAAAGATGTCAGTCCACCTCATCCACATGCGTGTTGGAGCTCAAGGCTTTATAGTAGGCGCAATGACATTAGGTAAGTCCTAATCCAATATGTGCTGTATAACAGATACACAGGCCCAACAGCTAATATATCTTAATCAATTTACAGGTGCAACATGTATCACACGACTGTGTTGTGCCCTTATACACGTACCACTACCATAAAATGGAACATTAACATGACTGTAATGTTTGTCTATTTGTAGGGGTGATCTACTCTATGTACAAACAATACCTTGCCCCCACGGACCCAGGTAAAGACAGCAAGTGAGCCTACTAGCCAATCAGCAAGTGACATGACCAGAAAACACTCCATGCCTGCCATTTCTGCATTCTACCCTTAGAAATAGAAATCATAGAATGGATTATATCTGTCAAAATAACATTCCATTCATGGCAAGTCATTTATTTTGGTGAGGGTGTCATTTAAGCTAAGCAGCATTCTCTGGCAGTCACTTTGAAGAAGGTTAGTACATTTCAGAGGAAGTCGAGTGGCACATTCATTCTGTTTCAATCATTACCTCATTGCTAGACACCTGCTGTAAACCACCAGTAAAATGCCACCTTGAAGGCGACCAGCACACCCATAAACTCCTATAGCCGATCCACTCATTGACCATTGTCAGCCTCACCATGTAGTGTTATTGTTATTATATAATAAATAATATTGGTTATTTTCTAAACTCTACTTTGAAATATGGGTTAAGTTTTTATTTAATTAACAGGTACAGAAGTAGGTAAAAGGTTATTTTCAACCACCTATCCGCACACTACTAACTCTTCTAGGGGATAGATTGAAATGTACAGAATGGTTACCTGGAGGAAAATGGATGAGGGTCATGCTTTTTACATTTCAGTCAAGGGGAGGGTTTAGTATTTTTTTATTAACTCTAGTCCAGGGGAGGGTCGTGTAATTTGTAATTGATGAAATTTCAATAATTTTCAGTGTTCTTGAATTTGTTGCTTATTAGGCTATATATCAATGTGTGCCTGGATGCGCAATGTCAAGTGTGCTTATAGGCTATTTAGTGTGGTGACAATCATATGATCTATAGCCTATAGGCTACGAAGTGCATGCTCGGAGAAGCAAAGAGCAAAGTTACATTTCTAAGAAAGCTGCTGGGATGGTGTAAATACAATTAGGCTGCAATAGATATTCCAACCCTGAGTCCTGGCCTGCTCTTGCTGATCAAAAACTTTTTTGGTGTGCTGTGTAGGTCTACAGTGGCAATTTAGGAGGAGAGTCAAAGGCTTCTTCTGAAAATCATTTATGATTAGGCCTATTCCAAAAAAAATGCACACATACTAGCCTATGTTCTGTTCAGTTTGAGGAGAGCACAAAGATGAGGAACAAAGGTAAACTTTGATAGCGTGCTACAACTATAATTGATTTCAGTAAAAACAATGTTTCTTGCCCATTATGTATTTATCAGTTACTGTCCTCACAATAAGCCAGATACGAGTAACTTACATTGTGGTGCTGAAACTTGAAGCAACAGCTGCAGTACAATCAATCGGAAATGGACAGACAGCTCATGGTGCTGTAGGTAGGCAAATTCGAGTAAGTGTAATTCATTCATAGTCTTAATGTTAGACTTAACTAACAACAAGAGAGCTTTGTGTTGGAGCCTATTTACGAAAGAGGTAGGCGTACCTGTTTGACAGACAAAAATAGGCTATCCATAGATTTATTGGTTTAAGGCACTGCATCTCAGTGCTAGAGGCGTCACTACAGACCCTGGTTCGATTCCAGGCTGTCCCATAGGGCAGTGCAAAATTGGTCCAGCGTCGTCCGGGTTAGGCCGTTATTGTAAATAAGAATTTGTTCTTAACTGACTTAAATAAATATTTGTTTAAAAAACCCACCATGCACTCTTTAAATAACAGCCCTTCACTGTCACGGAGGTAAGCTAAGTTAAATCCAAGACTCAAATTGAGGGGTAATGAGAGGGTATGCCTACCTTTTATTTAAGAAAATGGCAAAAAGCATGATCTATAACAGCGCTTTGGTCCGTGATGCTTTATGCTGTAAAACACCTGGGAAAGACACGACTCCAATGCATATGGGAATATCATTGCCTTGTGTCTTTGACATTGAGGCTGAGCTACAACCTTCTATAGCCGAGAAGAAAAATAGACTTTGCTTGGGAAGTAATCTAATTCTGTTACTATCAATTGATTAAGCTATTCACTTTCTGTACAATAGATGTTTAAATCGGAAGGCCTGTTGTCCGGACCTCTCTATGGGGGTACCACAGGGTTTAATTCTCGGGCCGACTCTTATCTCTGTATATATCAATGATGTCGCTCTTGCTGCGGGTGATTCTTTGATCCACCTCTACGCAGACGACACCATTCTGTATACATCTGACCCTTCTTTGGACACTGTGTTAACAAATCTCCAAACGAGCTTCATTGCCATACAACACTCCTTCCGTGGCCTCCAACTGCCCTTAAACACTAGTAAAACTAAATGCATGCTCTTCAACCGATCGCTGCCCACACCAACCCGCCTAGCATCACTACTCTAGACGGTTCTGACTTAGAATATGTGGACAACTATAAATACCTAGATGTCTGAATAGACTGTAAACTCTCCTTCCAGACTCACGTTAAGCATCTCCAATCCAAAGTTAAATCTAGAATCGGCTTCCTATTTCACAACAGAGCCTCCTTCACTCATGCTGCCAAACATACCCTCGTAAAACTGACTATCCTGCCGATCTTTGACTTCGACGATGTCATTTACAAAATAGCCTCCAAACACTCTACTCTGCAAATTGGATGCAGTCTATCACAGTGCCATCCGTTTTGTCACCAAAGCCCCATATACTACACACCATTGCGACCTGTATGCTCTCGATGGCTGGTCCTCGCTACATATTCGTCGCAAAACACACTGGAACCAGGTCATCTATAAGTCTTTGCTAGGTAAAGCTCCGCCTTATCTCAGCTCACTGGTCATCATAGTAACACCCACCCGTAGCACACGCTCCAGCAGGTATATTTCACTGGTCATCCCCAAAGCCAACACCTCCTTTGGCCGCCTTTCCTTCCAGTTCTCTGCTGCCAATGACTGGAACGAATTGCAAAAATCACTGAAGTTGGAGACATATCTCCCTCACTAACATCAAGCATTGGCTGTCAGAGTAGCTCACCGATCGCTGCAGCTGTACATATCCCATCCAACCAACTACCTACCTCATCCCCATATGTTTTTTTTCTGCTCTTTTGCACAACAGTATTTATACTTGCACATCCTGATCTGCACATCTATCACTCCAGTGTTAATTGCTAAATTGTAATTACTTCGCCACGATGGCCTATTTATTGCCTTACCTCCTTACTTCATTTGCACACACTGTATACAGATGTTCTATTGTGTTATTGACTGTACGATTGTTTAGCCCATTTGTAACTGTGTTGTTTTTGTCGCACTGCTTTGCTTTGTCTTGGCCAGGTCGCAGTTGTAATTGAGAACTTGTTCTCAGCTGGCCTACCTGGTTAAATAAAGGTGAAATAAAATAAAAACCCAGACAGCTTTTAGGTAAACACTTATGACCAACTCTCGTTGAGTTAAGTCACAGAAGAAGAGTAGCCAGTAGTCAAAGCTTACATATTTCTGCATTGGTAGGCCTACTCTGTCTGGGGTGGAAAAGTAGACCTAACTTTTGAAAATACAATGCTCAGATTCCTATTGATTGTCGCAGATTTAATTGTTTGCCAACAAGACACACTGATTTAGCATTGTAGAAATAAGATAAGAATGGACAGAGAGAGGCCTGTAATTTGTCATTTGTGTGGTATTACATTTTTTTAGAATTGCATGACATCTTTAGAAAAGGGCCAGTTTTTCTCAGACCTGCAAAAACAATGATAGATCCATGCAATGCTTTTACTATAAAGACATTCATTCCACCCCTACTCTTGTCCATGGTGGTCTGCGAACACACAACTTTCTGGCCTGCAGCCTTCTGTGCTATCAACTCCTGTGTTGCCATGTAATGCTTACAGGATGAAGAACCGTTTCTAAAACTGCTTATCTAAGGCTCTAATCTGTCCAGGAAGTGAGGGAAAATGGTAGGAATGTTCTCTGCTATCCATTTTGATTTAATTATTATTTTGGTTTTAGGGGATGGTTACTTGTTTTTTCCCCCCCAAGCGTTGGGGGAGGGTTTAGATAAAATATATTTTGCTGAAGGGAGAGCCATCCAATTTCATTTCAGAGCGGCCCGATTTTCTCCATGTAACCCTTATTATAAAGAACGTTCACTCCCTAAAGAGAAGTATTGACAAACCTCATGAAGCTCAACGGGTCTCAAAGATGATATGTTCAGTGTCCGGACTGTTTAAAAAATATATATAATGCTGTTAATGAGTTTTGTACATAGTGAAATTAGTAAAAAGTATTTAATGATTTATCTTTGGAAAGTGACAAAAAAAACAAAGTTATTTTGTACAAATATTTTTTATTTTATTTGGCATGATGTCATTTTATTCATCAAAAATGTATGGTACCAGCGAAACTTAACAGCCACAAACTGTTGATACTTTAGTTTCCTTTAAAAAAGATATATATAAAAAATAAAGTCAAGATATCTATGCGATTGTTAAATTGACCAAATACAAATGCTGGCTTCACAGTACATAAAATTCCACATTAAAAATAAATGTCATATCTAAACATGTAAACCATACAAGTGAATGACTTCTGTATGGAGATTTCATAATTAAAACAATCCAGGGTAATGACTTCACTAAAGTGGTGTGATCATGCACACACAGAGACCTATTTATGATAGATCTACTCTCAAAATGTCAGTCTATAAATATATGTAAATTCTACAATGGTCATCAGGAGCTGTATTTAGCAGTGACACCTAACTTCATAGACCACGTCAAGAAGCAGAAAAAGCCTGCATCTTTCATTATATTGGGCTTGGGTATGAATTTAAACTTCAACTGAATTTCAATGGGTAGAGTTTTGTACTAACAAAAACACTGAATTCACAGAAAGAGGTCAGTACAATTGTTAGTATCACATTAACATTTTCCCTGAGAAATAATTTTAAGGAAATGGGATAATTTGGGCATGTGGGCTGCTTTTATGCCTTTCACTGTAAAGCCAAAGCTTTAGTTTTACTGGGGTGCTTTGGAGGGAATGACCAAAATAGCAGGACATTTGTAGAACATTTTAAATGACTACACCCAAAATCTTAAATATTTATCTATTAGCACCTTGAGTGTGATAAATTGTGTTTTATAAATAAAATGTAGAATTATTTTGAACACCCCTGCCCCAGTTTAAGCCGGGCAGTGGGCGCATACCTTCTTTTTTGAAATTAATAAATAAAAACGTGGCCAAGATATTCCAGTTATTTTTTACTTTAAAAAAAGTAACCTTTATTTAACTAGGCAAGTCAGTTAAGAACAAATTCTTATTTACAATTACGGACGACGCTGGGCCAATTGTGCGCCGCCCTATGGGACTCCCAATCACGGCCTGATGTGATGCAGCCTGGATTCGTACCAGGGACTGTAGTGACGCCCCTTGCACTGAGATGCAGTGCCTTAGACCGCTGCGCCACTCAGGAGCCCTGGGGAGTTATAATTGCAAGTGCCAGAGCAACTGGGTTAGGAAATTGTTCTTAAATGGCCAATCCGCACTTGAAACAATAACAAAGCAGACACCCCGCCTCTGTTTTGATAAAAAGCTGAGGGATGGGCCTGGAGAAATGTAACCACTTAAATTCATAGACTGCGCTATGGATGCAAGGACTGACCCTCCAAGATTTGATGTACTGTGTTCTGATGGGGTACGACTGAACTATGGTCATGAGGCATTTCTAAGTAATATTCTTCAAGAAACAATTGATATACAATGAGAATACAAAACATTAAGAACACCTGCTCTTTCCATGAAAGACTGAGCAGGTAAATCGAGGTGAAAGCTATGATATCTTATTGATGTCACTTGTTAAATCCACTTCAATTAGTGTAGGACTTTTAGCCTTGAGATAATTGAGACATGGATTTTGTATATGTGCCATTCAGATGGTGAATGTGCAAGACAAAAGATTCAAGTGCCTTTGAACGGGATATGGTAGTAGGTGCCAGGCGCACCATTTTCTGTCAAGAACTGCAGCGTTACTGGGTTTTTTACGCTCAACGGTTTCCCGTATGTATCAAGAATGGTCCACAAACCAAAGGACATCAAGCCAACTGTGGGAAGCATTGGAGTCACCATGTACCAGCATTCCTGTCCATGCCCCGACAAATTGAGTCTGTTCTGGGGGCAAAGGGGGTTGTGGGGAGGTCTTCCTAATATTTTGTGTACTCAGTGTATATCATTAATTTATACGCTCAAAAATGGATGTAACAACTGTGAATTGGCCCTTTAAGTGCTTGCTCTGATAAAGTCTTATGAAAATGAAGTTCTCTGTGTGTTCATAAATTTAAAAAATTCTACAACGTACATGCATATAAATTGGTGGCAATTGCCTTTTTTGTAACAAACTCACTACACACAGTGTATTTCCCATATAAAATGATCACAGCTTTTCAAAGTCATAAAAATGCTGTCCCGTGAAAAAGCCGGCTCATTTGCAGAATTTTTATAGTGCCACGTTGATCAAGCATGCTCGACATGATAAAAACCAACAACTCATTGGGGTAAACTTGATCATAGCCCTAACCTTCATATAATGCCAATCATAGTTAGGCTACCTGCCTAGTGGAATGTCAAGTGAGGGGTTCAAGGCTTCTTGTAAGGGTCAGATGATGAGGATGGGCACTTACGAAGGTCTGGCTGGCACTAAGGCACAGGAGGCGCACTGCATCCTCCATGTTAGGTCACCCCTGTGAATTCTCTCTAGCTACGGACTGTATCACTGTTAATAACCACTCCTCCAACGTGTTCTTCTTCTAATCTCTCCACCATTGTGTCGCTGTCCATGTCCTTCAGCAGGTAAATGTCATTGTGGCCAGTCAGCATCTGTTGAGAAGTGAAGAAGAGCGTGAGAGATGGTTAATCTCATGCAATGCGAGTTTGATTCTCTTATTACTGAATGTCATAAGCACTCGATTGGTAGGATCTCATTCATCAACTCATTAACCATTCCTGGGAAATGCTTAAGCAGTTGTATGTTGACTGTGCATAGGCTATGTACTGTAAGCAGCAAAGCCCTTTTCATCAAGTGATTGTGAGTGTTCAATGCAAATGTTGTAATCTATGGTGTCAAAAATGGACAAATGCAAAGAAATCTATCACTGACACCAACCAAATGTAGTGTCAAAAGTAGTGCTTACCAAGTTATTCTCATTGGGCTTTCTAGGGCCTGGTGATATTTATTCAACATAAAATGTGGTCAGCCCAGTGCAATGCATAGCTGCAGGAATATGGTTCATCGGGACTTTTATTATGAAGTGGTTGCTACAGACTAGCCCTGCTAGAGCTGCCCCGGTCAATTGTAAGTGCTGTTATTATGAAGTAGAAAAGTCTAGGAGCAACAACGGCTTAGCCGCAAATTGGTGGGCCACACAAGCGTATAGCACGTAAAAATAGTATGTTCTCAGTTGCAACACTTTATTGAGTTCCAAACCGCCTCTGGAAGGAATGTCAGCACAATAACTGTTAGTCGGGAGCTTGATGAAATGGGTTTCCATGGCCGAGCATCCGCACACAAGCCTAAAATCACCATGCGCAATGCCAAGTGTGGGCTGGAGTGGTGAAAGCTCGGCGCCATTGGACTCTGGTGCAGTGGAAACGTGTTCTCTGGAGTGATGAATCACACTTCACCATCTGTTAGTTTGATGGACAAATCTGGGTTTGGCAGATGCTGGGAGAATGCTACCTGCCCCAATGCATAGTGCCAATTGTAAAGTTTGGTGGAGTAGGAATAATGGTCTGGGGCTGTTTTTCATGGTTCAGGCCAAGCCCCTTAGTGCCAGTAAAGGAAAATCTTAACGCTATGGCATTCTAGACGATTCTGTGCTTCCAACTTTGTGGCAACGGTTTGGGGAAGGCCATGTCCTGTTTCAGCATGACAATGCTCCCGTGCACAATGTTAGGTCCATACAGAAATGCTTTGTCGAGATCGGTGTGGAAGAACTTGACTGGCCTGCACAGAGCCCTGACCTCAACCCCATCGAACATCTTTGGGATGAATTGAAACGCCGACTGTGAGCCAGGCCTAATCTCCCAACATCAGTGCCCACCTCACTAATGTTCGTGGCTGAATGGAAGAAAGTCCCGCAGCAATGTTCCAACATCTAGTGGGAAGCCTTCCCAGAAAAGTGGAGACTGTTATAGCAGCAATGGGGGGACCAACTCCATATTAATGCCCATGATTTTGCAATTAGATGTTTGATGAGCAGGTGTCCACATACTTTTGTTCATGTAGTGTACAATAATGTTCAAATACCAAATAGATAGATAGCAGCTTCCAAATACTGTAGACTTGGGCTTATTATCATGTCAGCAGGATATTAATTTCCATTGTGCAAGATTAACTTTTCACATCTTAACCTGGAATAGGACTGCAATAATTTGAGAGAAATCGAATTCAAACTTAGTTCTCTCATTGACAAACATGAGAACAAGTCACACTTGCTCTGCTTGAGCATGAAAGATAGGATATCAAAAACTAATCCTCTCAAAAGGGAAAGGGAGGCCTCTGAACAGGAACAAGTGTGTTTGTTGTCATTGGGGTTTACATAATGTCCGTTGTGCACAGCTGGTGAGTCATTTTCTGTTCAGGCTTCATTTTGTGTTCATTTTCCAATGATTCTACATGTTAAATCCAGGATATTTGCAGATTCAATTAAGTTGAATTTAAGACCTTATTAATGCTACTCGGAATACAAATTTTAAGGTCTGCGTGCTCCATACACCTGCTAATATTCCCCTCTAGAAATGAGCCCATGTTGGCAAAAAAAGTAGTATTTTTAGGGCTAGCTCTTTCACCAAAGGCTTTAGCCTACATGGCTCATATTATCAGGCAGGTGTGCCATTTTAGCCATGAGCATTTGTCCTGTAGCCTAAGGAATTTAGTAGCATAGTGGCTATGCTATAGATGGCTGAAGCATGGGGTTGCCCATCTGCATTTGTTTAGGCTACCCCAATGGGCTAATTATTAGCTAGATTTCAAACTAAATGTTCAGAATTTTGGCTTCGATACCAATACCAGCTTAATGCTCACTCAATAGAGTTGGGCTGAAATACAAATGCCTTAAAGTCAAATGTGCACTGGGTGTGCAGGCTTTTGATTCAGCACTGCTCAAACAACAGAGTCAGCTTAACAAGGTCCTGTTGAGCAGTGAATTTGTAGAATCTGGTGCTAGAGTTGGGCTGAAATAAATGTCTACTCACCCAGTAGCTCTCCTGGAGGTATTATGATATAACATTTGAACATTAGCCTACAACCAGAAAGTTTAATAAAATAATTCCCTCATTCATTAAATCAGTTATCATATAGCTATACTTCAAAGCAAGGTAGCTAAGCAGCAGGGCTCTAGACTGACTTTTTCCAGTGCCAAGTAAGACACGAAAGAAGTGAGCTATTTCATTTAACATGTTCAGGGAATGCATCATGGATATTTTGATGTGCAACATGTCAAAATAGGATCCAGAATAATCAGATATCTTTTGAGAGATGAATTTGCCTGCATGTTTTGTGCATATTGGCCTAGGCTATATGCTACATAATTTATCACCTGAGGAAATGGGAACTCGAAAAACATTAGCTAGATTGCTAACTCTAAATATTATATGGTTTCTAGCAGTACATTTGATGTTCTACAAAAACTTTCCATTGGTAGACCTATATAGGCTACTTGATGCCTATTCACCACAAATGGCGCTCTCCACTCCATTCCGCCGGCACATAATCTCAATTACATACTATGCTGGTAAAGTGGTGTTATTTCCTCTATATTGACAGTTGAGAAATAATTGGTATACTCATAAAAGCAGAGATGTTCCTCTTTTTTAACAGTAAGTTGTTTTAAAAACTGTCTTTCCTGCAATTAGCCTACATTTTGAAATGTTGCTTAACTGTCAGTACGCTTGCACCTATCAGAATGGATCTCTTCCTTTACTCCGTGTGCAAAAAGTGGAGCGGGAGTGAGAGCCAGCAACGAAACAAGGAAAGGGCAGATACTTTCATTGTGGGAAGCAGGTGAATGCACATTACTGTTGACCAAATAACGGTTTTAGAACCCAAAAATCTGCAGGCATGTTGTGTAGCCGAATCACCGATGTAAGCAAAATTGCTTTGTTAAGAGGGAAATGACAGTGTCAGCAATTTTCGGTTTAGCGTACCAACTCTAGTCTTGGTGTCTATCAAATTGTAAAGGCTACCTTGTTCTCTCCTTTGGCAACGGACCGACGCGCACTGGCACACGCAGAGGCACACATGTGGATAGCTCTCTAACATCTTGAAAGCGCGCCTTGAGTATTGTGACGTTCAAAAGTTTTTTGGGCCATGGTGGCAACAATTAAGTAGCTGCACAATATAACGGAAACACTAGTCACTTCCTTCACATTTTTTAAGACCTTTGAAAACAGATAAATGAATTTAAGACTACGAACCTCCGGACACCCTGTGAATTGCCACCGTTCTTTGACAACCAGCAGGTTGTGTGCACAGCTGACATTTGTGTTGGTCTATCTTTTAAACACTGTCTTGTTCAGTTTTAGGTGTCATACTCTGGCTGTTCCTCTATGAACACAGAAGGTCTGTTGTTGCTTACCCTGCTGGCCAGACAGGACACGTCCAGACAGGAGACCCCCAGGGCTATCAGACAATGCCACACCTGTGGACACACACAAAGAGGGTAGGAGGTCAGAAGAGGGTCATTGTACTCCCTATAATAGTTTACAATGAATCTTTCCAAACCCTGCATTCAGTATTCAGCATTGAAAAGTAATCACCTCATTCTGGTGTTAATATACAGTGTTGTGTGCTAATCTAGCCCGGTCCATGGTGTTATAATGACTGCTATAGTAACTCACCAGGTAGCCCACAAAGCATAGGTATGCTATACAAAGAAAGCCCGCCAGCACATAGAGAGCCACACTGCTTAGGCTGGTCACATAGACCACCACAAAGTGCATGTTGATGGCACAGACCACCAGGATGACCACCCCTCCGCCTATCTTCCACACCCTGAGGAGCACAGGCACAACTGAGATGGTAAGTTGGCACAATGATAAATTGTCACCGTCATCACATGTATGAAATCATTTCTCTATCAGTGCAAATACAGAAATTCTAACTGCATCCAAAATGGCACCCTTATTTCCTACAGGCCCTGTTCAAAAGTAGTATATTATGTAGGGAATAGTGCTGAGCGGGGGGGGGGGGTTCGGTTATTTTTTATTTTTTAGAATTTTACCCCTTTTTCTCCACCAATTTTCGTGGTATCCAATTGTTGTAGTAGCTACTATCTTGTCTCATTGCTACAACTCCCGTACGGGCTCGGGAGAGACGCATGACGGCTGAATGTCATGCGTCCTCCGATACACAACCCAACCAGCCGTACTGCTTCTTAACACAGCGCGCATCCAACCCGGAAGCCAGCCGCACCAATGTGTCAGAGGAAACACCGTGCACCTGGCAACCTTGGCTAGCGCGCACTGTGCCCGGCCCGCCACAGGAGTCGCTGGTGCGCGATGAGACAAGGAGATCCCTTACCGACCAATCCCTCCCTAACCCGGACGACGCTAGGCCAATCGTGCGTCGCCCCACGGACCTCCCGGTCGCGGCCAGTTACGACAGAGCCTGGGCGCGAACCCAGGGACTCTGATGGCACAGCTGGCGCTGCAGTACAGCACCCTTAACCACTGCGCCACCCGGGAGGCTGGGGTTCGGTTATTAAACAGCTACTTGACAGACGTCGGTTCAATTAGTTTCTCTAGAGAAATCAAGCAATTCACAAGATAAATTAAGTCAAGAACCATGTTGGACGCTGGGCTCATTGGAAGTTGTAGTTTTCATTAGGCAAATATTCAACCTAGCTTAACGCAGAAACTTGGTAATTAACTATAATGAATGACCATAATCCATTGCGCCTGTTCTTTGGATACACACAGACCATAGGAGACTGCATGAAAGAGGAATGACAACACAACGAAGAGAGGGACAGACAGTTTGAGGTAGCTCTACCTGATTGATAGTTTAGCTACTACTATCCTACCTAAATAGGATGACTTGTTCAATGGGAAGCACAGAAGAAACAGATGGTTGTCTGGCTGGCTGCTACTGCTTGAGCAGAGATGAGATGGAGTCTCGTATGGCTCAGTTGGTAGCATGGCGAATGCAACACAAGGGTTGTGGGATCGATTCCCACGGAGACCAGTACAAAAAAACGTAGCTTTCACTACTGTAAATCACTCTTGATAAGAGCATCTGCTAAAATAACTAAAATGTTCCACTACAAGTCCATGGTGTTTGCCTACAAAACAAAAAGAGGAACTGCCCCTTCCTACCGTCAGGCTATGCTCAAACCCTTCATCTCAACCCGAGCACTCCGTTCTACCATCTCTGGTCTCTTGGCCCTCCCACCGATAATGGGAGGGCAGCCCCCACTCTGCCCAATCTCTTCTCTGTCCTGGCACCCCAATGTTGGAACCAGCTTCCCCCTGGAACTAGGACAGCAGAGTCCCTGCTCATCTTCCAAAAGCACCTGAAACCATAACTCTTCAAATAATATCTTAAATAATCTCCTCCTCACCTCAACTACTATGCCTGCAATATGTGGTTGTCCCACCTAGCTATCTTAAGATTAATCCACTCACTAACTGTAAGTCGCTCTGGATAGGAGTGTCTGCTAAATGACAAAATGTAAATGTAAAATGAGATGATGATTTAAAAGGAATTAAATTATAAAGTCATCAAATAAAAACTAAGTAATATACACAACTGAAATATTGTATTAAAGTAAGTAATGTGAATACATTTTGGTTGAGAAGCAGTAATAGGCATTCACTACCATCATGGGGCTCTTATTGTTTTATTCTGTGTTGTTACAGAATTCAACCCACTGTCAGTGGCATGAAAAAGGCAGGTGATGGTTGAGGGAAGCTCTAAAATCATTTTAATGTCATTATTTCAAAATGCATTTAATGTTTAAAATAATACTGATTATTTTTTAATAACCGAACCAACCTCAAAAAGCACTAATCGCTCAGCACAAGTAGAAAAGTAGGTTATATTTGAGACGCATCCCTGTCATCACGTCTATGAATTAATTGGTCTATCGGTGAAAACACAGAACCAATCGAAGTCATATAATAATAATTTGGTGGGTGCTTATATTTTTCCTATTTTATGTATGTATGAATTATACGCATCTGTGAATCGGAAATGTGTTTTTTTTTTTTGCATATCACAACTCCCCTCAGAGTCAGGGTCAGCCATTATCAAAGGCAACCCTGGAGCAATTAAGGTTAGGTGCCTTGCTCAAGGGCATATCGACAGATTTTTCACCTTGTCGGCTCGGGGATTAGAACAAGCGGTTACTGGCCCAACGCTCTAACCCCTACCTGGCAGGAGACCTGCCGCCCATCTCTGGGGTAGAGGGTTATGATGACTCACAGTCCATTAGCGAAGTCATTCATGATGGATGTCAGACTGGTGAAGGTCAGGATGGGGATCAGAGCAAACGGCAGCTATAGAACAAGGAAAGGCAGAAAGAACAGTTAAAACTGACTGCATTCAGTCCCCTTCTATACCTTTGAATACAAGCATCAGCATAACACCCTAAAAGACTCCCAGCCAGCCCTGATTAGCTGCACTAAGAGGACAGCAGTACCCAGTCTCCATGGTGTTCCCTCTCTAACCTGCATGTCCCCAGACCCAGCCTCTACTCTCTCTGACCTGCCCCCTTGTCTCCTCTCTCTGACCTGCATGTCCCCAGCCCTCATGTCTCCTCTCTGTCAAGCCTGTCTCCTTTCTCTCTTTGTCCTCCATGTCCCCAGACCTCCCACTCGCTCCGACCTGCATGCTCTGCAGCACGTTGAGGAAGTCGTTCATGCCCGTCAGGTGCTGCACGTCCTGGAAGACGGCCACCAGCAGGGTGGGGAAGATGGCGATGGAGCGGGTGAGAAGAACCCGTGCAAAACGGGACCAACGCAGATTCAAGAAACCCTGAGGCAGGGGCAAAGAGAGAGAGAAAACTAACAGTCAACACACCCACACAAAACCCATTATCTTCCCCACACACACACACACACACAGTAATGGTTAACAATACAATTTGCACACTCTCTCAAACACACAGAAACACAGTCAATGAGTAAATCAGCACGTTCTCACCTCCATGACAAACTGGCCAGAGTAAGTGCCAGTCATGGTGGAGCTCTGTCCGGCAGCAAGGATCCCGATGGCCCAGATGTAGAGGGCTACAGGGCCAAAGAAACAACCCAGCACCACCCCCTGTACAGTCAGAGAGAGACAGACAGATACATACAGAAAGACAGTCCCCTTTATGGTTATGCATCTTATCAAGACGTAAATAAATGTTATTTCATGACAAATTTATTGACAGATCCTGTCATTTCCTATCACAGGAGGCCATGTAGACTGTTGTTAATCCATTAAAGACATACCCCCTTGTAGATGTCCACCTGTAGCCTGCTGTTGTCCAGGGGGAAGAGGTCTGTGTGTGGACTGTCTGATGCATTGCACATTGCATTCTGTGACACACAGAGAAGAGCAGCAGCACATCACAACCAAAGGACGTCACTGATTTAGAGGTGCCATACTGGCCATGCTATATTACTATTTATAAACTGGGTGGTTTGAGCCCTGAATGCTGATTGGCTTATAGCCGTGGTATATCAGACCGTATACCACAAGTATGACAAAAGTTATTTTTACTCTTCTAATTAGGTTGGTAACCAGTTTATAATAGTAATAAGGCACATCGGACTAAGGACTGTGTCCAGCCACTCCGTGTTGCGTCGTGCATAAGAACAATCCTTAACCGTGGTATATTGGCCATATACCACTCCGCCTCGGGCCTTGTTGCTTAAATAAAACATCTGTAAAGGAGTGTTACATTCTGAGACATAAGATGACATGCTGGGTCTGGTTAGTCATTGTACCCACCACTTCAATGTTGGTTTTCTCGTAGAAGGCCTCGGCAAACACTGCTACAACGAAGACGTTGATGAGGAAGGAGATGAAGAGAGCGATAGTCGACTCGATGAAGTAGTATTTGTTGGCCTCCTTCACCTCCTTCTTGTTCCCACGATCTATTGACCGAGACTAGACGATAAAATATCATTCATATTAATTAAAATATAAAATCACAATTGCTGTGACATTGGACTTTCAGGTTGTTTGCCCCAAAAACTGTTGCAATGATTCTGTTCCAATTATTCTCAAAATGTATTCACTAATATTATATATGTCATAGTGAAGGTTTATGATGGCTCTGGGGCGGCAGGTAGCCTAGAGGTTACAGAGGAGAGTCAGCAACCGGAGGCAGGAAGTAAGCTGGCAAACTGGAGGGTTGCTGGTATCAAATCCCAGTTTTCATGGGCACACAAATTCAAAATAATGTATGCGATTCCAAAATCAAATGCTTCCAACCAAAAGATTCACCTTACCTTGATACTTAAAACCTAAATCGATGCAGTCATTAACGTGGTTCTTCAATAATTATGCATTTGGTGTCCAGCTGATTAGTTAAGCCGTGATATTTTCACATCTGATCCAAGAAGGAATTTTCCAAATGACAATCAAGAGACAAACAGCTGTTGTGATGGCACATGTGATGCAACAACAGCCCAAGTGCTGGAAAAAAAAGAGTTTGTGAGAAATATCCAGAACAGGTATTCCCAAACGGGGGTACCCCAGTTGCCGTCAGGTGTACGCCAAATAAAAATGTGATTCACATTTTCAAAAAGTCCATTTAGATTTTCCAACGGGTTTATACATTTGGATGAGGTTTTATTTCCTCGCCTGAGTAGCCTCATTTCACTGCCAAAAATAGTGAAATGAGCGAAATAACAACACAACGTCAAATACAGGTAGCCAAGTCCAATAATTAACATCCAATCACATTAAACCGTTACTCTATCGCTAGGGAATTCCAAAAGTAGCTGCTGCTCATTCCGTTTGCTTGAAAACTGATAAATTGTAAAAATAAATAATTGAAAAGTAAGGTCCGCATCCATAGAGACACATACCAGCTCTACTGGTAGTACTGCTACGACCAGCAGTACTACACCTGCACCTGTCGACGACACAAGTTGTTCTGCTTTCACAAGCACATCCAATGCTAGCATCAGTAATTCTACATGTGTTGTTAGCACAGCTAGCATGGACACTGACAGTTGTGAATCTGATGCAGCCGAAGAGCTACTGTCCCCTTACCCGGGAAAGCCCCGAACAATAGACAAGGACGTTGGACCATCGAAGAGACGCAAATATGATGAGAACTACATTGATTTAGGGGTCACTTATATTGGGAGTAGTGCCTTTCCTATGCACAAAAGTACTATCTCACAACTCAATGAAACCTTCACTATTGCGCAGACATTTAGAAACAGAACATGCCAATTTCAAAAATAAGCCACAGAAGTTTTTTGAGCGAGAATTAAGATGACTTTCAAGTAGTAAGACATGTATAAAAGCAACAGATACCATTAATAAGAAGGGGCTAGAAGTGTCTTATATGATGATCTACCAAGTGGCTTGGACAGAAAAGCCCCATTCTATTGTGGAGGACTTAATTCCTCCTGCTGCGGCAGATATGGCTGGGACAATGCTGTGGGAAAAAAACTATACAGACAATGCCTTCATCAAACATTACTGTTTCCCAACACAGTGACATGGCAGGAGATGTTTTGAAACAATTACTGCTTAGCATACAAGCCAGTGAATTCTATGCGTTTAAGCTGGATTAGTCAACAGAAGTGGCGGGCCAGGCACAGCTCCTTGTATACAGTGCCTTGCGAAAGTATTCGGCCCCCTTGAACTTTGCGACCTTTTGCCACATTTCAGGCTTCAAACATAAAGATATAAAACTGTATTTTTTTGTGAAGAATCAACAACAAGTGGGACACAATCATGAAGTGGAACGACATTTATTGGATATTTCAAACTTTTTTAACAAATCAAAAACTGAAAAATTGGGCGTGCAAAATTATTCAGCCCCCTTAAGTTAATACTTTGTAGCGCCACCTTTTGCTGCGATTACAGCTGTAAGTCGCTTGGGGTATGTCTCTATCAGTTTTGCACATCGAGAGACTGACATTTTTTCCCATTCCTCCTTGCAAAACAGCTCGAGCTCCGTGAGGTTGGATGGAGAGCATTTGTGAACAGCAGTTTTCAGTTCTTTCCACAGATTCTCGATTGGATTCAGGTCTGGACTTTGACTTGGCCATTCTAACACCTGGATATGTTTATTTTTGAACCATTCCATTGTAGATTTTGCTTTATGTTTTGGATCATTGTCTTGTTGGAAGACAAATCTCTGTCCCAGTCTCAGGTCTTTTGCAGACTCCATCAGGTTTTCTTCCAGAATGGTCCTGTATTTGGCTCCATCCATCTTCCCATCAATTTTAACCATCTTCCCTGTCCCTGCTGAAGAAAAGCAGGCTCAAACCATGATGCTGCCACCACCATGTTTGACAGTGGGGATGGTGTGTTCAGCTGTGTTGCTTTTACGCCAAACATAACATTTTGCATTGTTGCCAAAAAGTTCAATTTTGGTTTCATCTGACCAGAGCACCTTCTTCCACATGTTTGGTGTCTCCCAGGTGGCTTGTGGCAAACTTTAAACGACACTTTTTATGGATATCTTTAAGAAATGGCTTTCTTCTTGCCACTCTTCCATAAAGGCCAGACTTGTGCAATATACGACTGATTGTTGTCCTATGGACAGAGTCTCCCACCTCAGCTGTAGATCTCTGCAGTTCATCCAGAGTGATCATGGGCCTCTTGGTTGCATCTCTGATCAGTCTTCTCCTTGTATGAGCTGAAAGTTTAGAGGGACGGCCAGGTCTTGGTAGATTTGCAGTGGTCTGATACTCCTTCCATTTCAATATTATCGCTTGCACAGTGCTCCTTGGGATGTTTAAAGCTTGGGAAATCTTTTTGTATCCAAATCCAGCTTTAAACTTCTTCACAACACTATCTCGGACCTGCCTGGTGTGTTCCTTGTTCTTCATGATGCTCTCTGCGCTTTTAACGGACCTCTGAGACTATCACAGTGCAGGTGCATTTATACGGAGACTTGATTACACACAGGTGGATTGTATTTATCATCATTAGTCATTTAGGTCAACATTGGATCATTCAGAGATCCTCACTGAACTTCTGGAGAGAGTTTGCTGCACTGAAAGTAAAAGGGGCTTAATAATTTTGCACGCCCAATTTTTCAGTTTTTGATTTGTTAAAAAAGTTTGAAATATCCAATAAATGTCGTTCCACTTCATGATTGTGTCCCACTTGTTCTTGATTCTTCACAAAAAAATACAGTTTTATATCTTTATGTTTGAAGCCTGAAATGTGGCAAAAGGTCGCAAAGTTTCGCAAGGCATTTAAAACCTTATTTGTTCATTGAAAATTGTGAATAACTCACTTCAGCATAATGAGAAGGGTGTGCTTTGAAAGGAGGCACATAACTCTGCAATGTTGGGTTGTATTGGAAAGAGTCTCAGTCTTAAATAATTTTACACACACAGCCTGTGCCTGTATTTAGTTTTCATTCTAGTGAGGGCTGAGAATCCACTCTCACATAGGTACGTGGTTGCAAAGGGCATCGGTGTCTTAACAGTGCGATTTGCCAAGGCAGGATACTCTGAGCGCAGCTCAATCCTGAAATCTGGCAGTGGCTTCTGATTAAATTACATTTTCACAGAACCGCTTGTTGCAATTTCGATGAGGCTTTCTTGTTCAGATATCGGTAAGTGGACAGGAGGCAGGGCATGAAAGGGATATGAAAGTTGTTTGTGTCGTCCGTTTCGGGAAGGTACCTGCGTAATTGCACACCCAGCTTACTCAGGTGCTTCGCTATATCACATTTGACATTGTCCATAAGCTTGTTCATTTTCACAACAAAAAAAATCTATGATGGGAAGACCTGTGTGTTCTTGTTAATGCAGACAGAGAAGAGCTCTAACTTCTTAATCTTAGGCTCAATTTTGTCCCGCACATTGAATATAGTTGCGGAGAGTCCATGTAATCCTATATTCAGATCATTCAGGTGAGAAAAAACATCACCCAGATAGGCCAGTCTTGTGAGAAACTCGTCATCATGCAAGTGATCAGACAAGTAAAAATTATGGTCAGTAAAGAAAACTTTAAGGCTGTCTCTCAATTAAAAAAAAACATGTCAATACTTTGCCCCTTGATAACCAGCGCACTTCTGTATGTTGTAAAAGCGTTACTGCTTGCTGCCCATATCATTGCATAGTGCAGAAAATACACGAGAATTCAGGGCCCTTGCTTTAACAAAGTTAACCATTTTCACTGTAGTGTCCAAAACGTATTTCAAGCTGTCAGGCATTCCTTTGGCAGCAAGAGCCTCTCGTGGATGCTGCAGTGTACCCAAGTGGCATCGGGAGCAACTGCTTGCACGCTCGTTACCACTCCACTATGTCTCCCTGTTATGGCTTTTGCGCCATCAGTACAGATACCAACACATCTTGAACAGCAAAGTCCATTTGATGTCACAAAGCTATCCAGTACTTTAAAAAGATCCCCTCCTGTTGTCCTGGTTTGCAGAAGAAGATGTCTTCCTTAACTGACCCCCCCATAAACGTAATGGACATACAGTGCCTTGCGAAAGGCCTTCATATCCCTTTCATGCCCTGCCTCCTGTCCATTTACCGATATCTGAACGAGAAAGCCTCATCGAAATTGCAACAAGCGGTTCTGTGAAAATGTAATTTAATCAGAAGCCACTGCCAGATTTCAGGATTGAGCTGCGCTCAGAGTATCCTGCCTTGGCAAATCATGCTGTTAAGACACTGATGCCCTTTGCAACCACGTACCTATGTGAGAGTGGATTCTCAGCCCTCACTAGAATGAAAACTAAATACAGGCACAGGCTGTGTGTGGAAAATTATTTAAGACTGAGACTCTTTCCAATACAACCCAACATTGCAGAGTTATGTGCCTCCTTTCAAAGCACACCCTTCTCATTATGCTGAAGTGAGTTATTCACAATTTTCAATTAACAAATAAGGTTTTAAATGTAAGATGGCTAAATAAATAGCAAAATAATTGAATATTATTATTTGTGCCCTGGTCCTATAAGAGCTCTTTGTCACTTCCCACGAGCCGGTTGTGACAAACTCACACTCATTCTTATGTTTAATTAATGTATCGTATAGTGTGTGTGTGTGTGGCAGGCTTACAATGATGGCAAAAAACAACATCGGAGTGTCCGCTGACCCTGGTGATAGAGGGGATACACAGCTCGAGGTTGAATGTTTGAACGGGTACGGGACTATAAAAAGTTTGGGAACCACTGGTCCAGCATATTTTGGAGTCTCATTCATTACGCAAGTGAAGACAGTTGTGCCTGGTTCTACGTTTGCTCGAAATATCCCTAGCAAATTGATATGGATCTGTTGTTGTCTGCTTGATTTACAGAAGCATCTTGTTAGATTTAACAGAGAACGCATCAAGGTAATGAGTTCATATGAGTCTGCTGTGTGCAATTGTGTAGTGATGGGTTTGGATTTCTGAGCTTTAACTTTTATTAATCATAAGATCCAATAGAGACATGAGGGGTGCAATAGCTGAGGGTTTACACCATGAGTTGTCCGTAGGAGGAAGGGTTGTGTTGGGTGGGAGGGGCTGAGTGCAGGGGAAACAGTCACACGTGGCAGTACTGATGGGAGAGAGCCGTGGATGAGGGGGTCGAGGTCAGGTCAGGTTAAGGGAAGAGGAACTGTTTATTTCCCATATCACCTCACCTACCTAGTAATAAAGCAATGTTTAGCGAGAAGGAGGAGACTCCACCCAAAGTGGGGTACATATACCACCACTATTGTAACCATGTCTTTGTCGATTCACCTGTTCGATCCTTTGGGAAGAATACATTTGGTTTAAGCTTTCATAGTGTCTGTCAAGTTCTTACACTGATAATTAGAACCTAACAGTAGGATAGACCAGGGGTTCCCAAACTTTATCACTCGAGCATTGGGCAACATCCTGCACCCCCGCTGAGCACGAGTCATGCCTATTTATATGGGTAAATGCACTGTTCATAACACAAACTCTTCACAACCCACTTGTTGGTGGAGATCATTTTTTAGGTTAAAGCTCATTTCATGCAATTCTACACATTTTGTCATGGGGTGCAAAAAAAATATCTGCAATTTTAAATCAAGTTCTTGCAATTCAATACATGTTGCCATGTCTAATGTGTCACTAAAAGTTACAAAAAAATTGCACCAATATCTATGGTCTAAAAAAACATCTCCAAGGTCTGCAATGACTGACATGATAAGAGGAACGGATTCCAATTTCAAAATTATACCTTGTGCATTCTACTACTACAACTTTCAAGAGTAAGTTTAAAGCCGGACTGAGTTCCTTTAACCTCTTAGATGTTGATTTCCACAGACAGAGTTCCTTTAACCCCGCGCACAGTTTGGGATCCACTGGGATGGAATATTGTGCAAAACCAAACCCTGTTCCTATGATTTATTCTGGATATAATGACAAAGTATACTGAACAAATATGTAAACATTCTTCCACTGCAAATCTACAATTCCAGTGTTTTACTTGCTATATTGTATTTACTTCGCCACCATGGCCTTTTTCTTGCCTTTACCTCCCTTATCTCACCTCACTTGCTCACATTGTATATAGACTAATTTTTCTACTGTATTATTGAGTGTATGTTTGTTTTACTCCATGTGTAACTCTGTGTTGTTGTATGTGTTGAACTGCTTTGCTTTATCTTGGCCAAGTAGCAATTGTAAATGAGGACTTGTTCTCAACTTGCCTACCTGGTTAAATAAAAGGTGAAATAAAAATAAATTGCAACAATTTCAAAAGGTTTTTATTGAGTTACATTTCATACGAGGAAATAAATCCATTAGGCCCTAATCTATGGATGTCACATGACTGGGAATAGAAATAAGCATCGGTTGGTCACGGATTACTTAAAAAAAGGTCCCCACAAATAGCCTCAGGATATCGTCACGTTATATCTGTGCATTCAAATTGCCATCAATAAAATGCAATTATGTTTGTTGTTTGTAGCTTATGCCTGCCCATACCATAAACCCACCACCACCTTGGGGCACTCTGTTCACAGTGTTGACATCAGTAAACTGCTCGCCCAAACGATGCCATACATGTGGTCTGCGGGTGTGCGGCCTGTTGGGCGTACCGACAAATTCTCTAAAATGATGTTGGAGGCAGCTTATGGTAGAGAAATTAACATTAAATGGACATTCCTGCAGTCAGCATGCCAATTACAAGCTCCCTCAAAACCTGAGACATCTGCACATTTTAGAATGGCCTTTTATTGTCCCCAGCACAAGGTGCACCTGTGCAATGATCATGCTGTTTAAATCAGATTCTTGATATGCCACATGGATGGATTACTTTTGGTAAAGTAGAAATGCATATGCATAATGTGCATATGGAACATTTCTGGGATCATTTATTTCAGTTCATGAAACATGGGACCAAAACTTTACATGTTGCATTTATATTTTTGTTCAGTGGGCTTATTCACAATATGTTCTGGTGATTAAATAACATGACAAATACATTTTGTTTTCCATGTTACACCTGTAATTTAAACAATACGAGGGGCTTAAAGACGACAACTTTAACTTGGAGCTCAGAAATTAAAATACTCGAATAGGCCAACCTTAAAAATTAGACATTGCCTCAATTTGTTGCTTGAAAAGTCCTTGTAATTATTGGAGACAATTTATAAGTCATAATTAACACCCTTATAATTATCTGTGATTTCATTTTTGATCAGTTAATGAGAGAGGTCGCCACTTTCGTTTGTTTCCCGCTACTTCAATTGAAGGGTGTTACTCTACTCTGTTGAGTTAAAACCATGTGTGGTTATTATGAGGACAACATCTAATGTTGGCTTCAACTTGGCTTTCCATACAAATCCTTCTGTTTAAAAAAGCAACCTGGTTTTTGGTCACTTTCTCATTATAAAAACAGCGACTGTGAAATTAAAAATGGTGAGATTAATGCTACCGCTTTTTATGTGTGCCTGCGTCTGCCATAGTCTACAGAAAATAAATGCATGCATCCAATCTATTTCGTCAGGCAATGTACACATTATTCTCACATTTAATCATTTGAATATCAATGCATTGGCAAGGCCTACAAAATGCATTATTCTTAAAGTGATAATGGCCTACTTTTTCTGACACTTTTAGCATTTTTGTTTGGGGGGGGGGGGGGGGGGGTTCTGTATTAGGCCATATATAACATTGAGGTCCTTGAACATTACAATTAAGTATTTTAAAAGGTCCATGAAAGTCCTTGAATTTGACTTATCAATGTCTGTATGAACCCTGCTTAAAGGATGTATAGTCTAGGCCTATGTTGTTATATAGCTGGAGTTATGGGCCAATTTGCATATATTCATTCCTCTAAGTACATATGTGGAACTGCATGAAAATCTTTTTTATTTACGTTTCAAAGCATTTCAAATGTTGATCCCAATGTCACACATTGGCCCCATTATTTATAGAAAGACCCTTATGTAAGCCTATGTATGTCTGTCTTTCGGAGGCGTTGGGTTAAAAGCGGAAGTCAAATTTCGGTTGGTCCTTGTTTGGTCTTAAGTCATAGTGAAGGTCTGATTCCTTGTACTATGTCCCAATTACTTATTTGACTAAACTGTACTGTCACAGTAAAGGCATTTAGCTCCCCTGTACGATGTCAGTGAAAGTCTTACACTATGGGCTGTTGCGCATTGCAGTCGGATGCCACAGTTGCCATACCAAGCGGTGATGCAGCCAGTCAAGATGCTCTCAATGGTTCAGCTGTATAACGGAGGGTCTGAGGGTTCATACTATGTCTAAGCAGGACTTTGACTCCCCTGCACCATGTCATAATGCAAGAGACCTACCTTGACGAGAGCTGAGTGCAGGTAGATGTTGTGGGGCATGATGACAGCTCCTACGATGCCCACAGCCTGCTCCATCTGGGCAGGACCACAGCCCTCACAGTGCGGCAGAAACATCCCCTTCAGCAGCTCCCCCTGGTCCGGACGTACCATCACATACTACAGGCACATACAAGAAAAGACAGTCAGATACACATACGCAGAAACAAAAACCTACCAAATTCTATCAAAGCTACGGTATATATTATCAAACCTGCTGCCAGGTCTACGGGAGAAGTTGGAAAGTGTTAATGATCAATACAGAGAAAAACTTGTTCTTACCTCATACCCAAAGCTTACAGCCATGATTGTGATGAGAAACCCAAAGAAGGCTTCAAGTTTTCTCAGGCCTAAAAAACAAAAGTTGAAAATCACATTGAAACACACCTAGGCAGAAATTGATACACACCAGTACCCAAGGACCATTAAATCACATACACATCTTGGTGTGCGTCAAATAAACACTCACCATATTTATCTAGAAAGAGGAACACAAAGGTGTCAATGATGGTGATGAGGACACCTCCCCAAAGTGGAATCCTGGTAGATGGCAAACAACAATGTTAGTTTGAGCCCAATAAATTGACCTCTAGAGCGGCCGTTTTATGCCTATGTCTACATCTCAAAAGTCACTGCATGTCTGCATCTCCACTTTTGACCAGAGGCACCCTATTCCCTATATTGTGCACTACTTTCGTGACAAAGGTTATACAGTGCATTCATTATACAGTGTATTCAGACCCTTTGACTTTTTCCACGTTTTTTGTTATGTTACAGCCTTATTCTAAAATGGGTTAAAACGTCGTCGTCGTCGTCCCCCCCATCAATCTACACACAATACCCCATAATGACAAAGCAAAAACAGTTTTTTAGAATTTTTTACAAATGCATTAAAAATCTAAAACTGAAATATAACATTGACTTAAGTATTAAGACCCTTTACTCAGAACTTTGTTGAAGAATCTTTGGCAGCGATTACAGCCTCGAGTCTTCTTGGGTATGATGCTACAAGCCTGGAACATTTGGGGAGTTTCTCCCATTCGTCTCTGCAGATCCTCTCAAGCTCTGTCAGGTTTGATGGTGAGCATAGCTGCACAGCTATTTTCAGGTCTCTCTAGAGATGTTCGATCGGGTTCAAGTCCGGGCTCTGGTTGGGCCACTCAAGAACATTCAGAGACTTCTTCTGAAGCAACTCCTGCATTGTCTTGGCTGTGTGCTTAGGGTTGTTGACCTGTTGGAAGATGAACCTTCACCCCAGTTGGAGGTGCTGAGCGCTTTGGAGAAGGTTTTTTATCAAAGATCTCTCTGTACTTTACTCCGTTCACCTTTCCCTCGATCCTGACTGGTCCTCCAGACGTGATGCTTGGTATTCAGGCTAAAGAGTTCAATATTGGTTTCATCAATATTGTTAATCATGGTCAGAGTCCTTTAGGTCTCTTTTGGCAAACTCCATGCGGGGTGTCATGTGCCTCATACTGAGGAGTGAATTCCGTCTGACCATTCTACCATAAAGGTCTGACTGGTGGTGCTGCAGAGATGGTCGTCCTTCTGGAAGGTTCACCCATCTCCACAGAGGAACTCTGGAGCTCTGTCAGAGTGACCATCGGGTTCTTGGTCACCTCCCTGACCACCCCATTATTGCTCAGTTTGGCCGGGCGGTCAGCTCTAGGAAGAGTCTTGTGGTGGTTCCAAACTTCTTCCATGTAAGAATGATGTTGGCCACTGTGTTCTTGGGTACCTTCAATGCTGCAGACATTTTTTGGTACCCTTCCCAAGATCTGTGCCTCGACACAATCCTGTCTTATATAGACAGATGTCTGCCTTTCCAAATCATGTTCAATCAATTGAATTTACCACAGGTGGACTGCAATCAAATTGTATAAACATTTCAAGGATGATCAATGGAAACAGGATGCACCCAAGCTCAATTTTGAGGTATTTCTGTTTCTTATAAATGTGCAAAAATATCTAAAAACCTGTTTTGGCTTTGACATTATGGGGTATTGTGTGTAGATTGATGATTTTATTAATCCATTTCAGAATAAGGCTGTAACATAACAAATTGTGGTCAAGGGGTCTGAATACTTTCCGAATGCACTGACAAAGGGAAACCCAGACGTGAGCTGTCCAGTGACATGAGCCTACCAGACAAGTTAAATACCAACTATGCGCACTTCGAAGCTAGCAACACTCAACTATGCATGCACCCTCTGTTACGGACGACTGTGTGTTCACGCTCTCCATAGCCGATGTGAATAAGACCTTTAAACAGGTTAACATTCTCAAGGCCACAGGGCCAGAAGCATCACCAGGACGCGTACTCAGAGCATGCACTGACCAGCTGGTGTCTTCACTGACATTTTCAACATCTCCCTGACCCAGTCTGTAATACCTACATGTTTCAAGCAGACCACCATAGTCCCTGTGCCCAAGAATACCAAGGTAACCTGTCTAAATGTGAGTGCTACAGGGCAATAGCCATCTGTAGTCATGAAATGCTTTGAAAGGCTGGTCATAACTCACATCAACATCATCATCCCAGACACCCTGGACCCACTCCAATTTCGCATACCACTCCAACAGATAACACAATCTCTATTGCACTCCACACTGCCTTTTCACACCTGGATAAAAGGAATACCTATGTGAGAATGCTGTTCATTGACTCAGTATTCAACACCATTGTGCCCTTCAAGCTCATCACTAAGCTAAGGACCCTGGGATTAAACACCTCCCTCTGCAACTGGATCCTGGACTTCTTGATGGGCCGCCCCCAGGTGGTGAGGGTAGGCAACAACATATCTGCCACGCTGACCGTCAACACAGTGGCCCCTTAGGGGTGAGTGCTTAGTCCCCTCCTGTACTCCCTGTTCACCGATGACTGCATGGCGCACAACTCAAACACAATCATTAAGTTTGCCGATGACAACGGTGGTAGGCCTGATCACCGACAACGAGACAGCCTCAGGGAGGTCGTCAGAGACCGGGCAGTGTGGTGCCAGAACAAAAACCTCTCCCTCAATGTCAGCAAGACAGAGGCGCTGATTGTGGACTACAGGAAACGGAGGGCCAAGCACACCCCCATCCACTGGGCTGTTGTGAGCAGGTCGAGAGCTTCAAGTTTCTTGGTGTCCACATCACTAAGGAACTATCATGGCCCACAAACATCAACACAATAGTGAAGAGGGCATAACAACACTTCTTCCCCCTCAGGAGGCTGAAAGGATTTGGCATGGGCCCTGAAATCCTCAAAAGGTTCTACAGCTGCACCATTGAGAGTATCTTGACTGGCTGCATCACGGCTTGGTATGGCAACTGTTTGGCATCTGACCGCAAGACGCTACAGAGGGTAGTGCGTACGGCCCAGTATATCACTGGGGCCGAGCTCCCTGCCATCCAGGACCTCTAGACCAAGCAGTGTCAGAGGAAGGCCCTAAAAATGGTCTAATACTCCTACCACCCAAGTCAGACTGTTCTCTCTGCTACTGCATGGCAAGTTGTACCGATGCACCAGGTCTGGAACCAACAGGACCCTGAACAGCTTCTACACCCCAAGCTAGAAGACTGCTAAATAGTTCAAAAGTTAACTAATAGCTACCCAGAATATAGGCATTGACCCTTTTTGCACTAATCTCTTTTGACTCATCACATACGCTGCTGTTACTGTTTATTATCTATCCCGTTGACTAGTCACTTTATCCCTACCTATACATATCTACCTCAATTACCTCGTACCCCTGCATATCGACCCAGTACTGGTACCTTGTGTATATAGCAAACTCCTTGTGTTATTATTTTTTCTATTTCTTCTACTATTTATATATGTTTGTCTCTACATTGTTGGGAAGGTCCCGTAAGTTAGCATTTCCCTGTTCGTCCACACGTATTTACGAAGCATGTGACAAATAAAATTTGATTCTTAGTGTAGTAAATTGTAGTCTAGTTGGGCACTGGCTGGTGGTACTGTAGCTACCTGCCAACAGAGAGGAGGTTGAAGGCAATGGCACAGCCAATGACCTCCTGCATGTCTGAGCCAATGATGGCCAGCTCCACCATCAGCCACAGGATAATACGGGGAACCTGGGAGTGAGGAGGGGATGGAGGTGTGAATAACAAGACTGGATATAACACGCACAGCAACCACATTAAATGACATTAAACAAAACCAAACCCTTTTATATGGTGTTATCCCAGAGTGTGTATGAAGAACATGAGTGTGTGTGTAAGGCGAGGGAGGGATACTCACAGTAGGGTACTGGCGGTTGCAGACCTCTGCTAGATGCATCCCTGTGACAACCCCCAGGCGTGCAGCCAACCTCTGCAAGAGGAGGCCGATGATGGTGGCCCCTAACAATACCCATAGGAGCTGAAAGAGGGAGAACGGTACAATGGTAATGAAGCATGGGATTAAATGAGTCAATGAAGAGATAACTAAGAGAAAAAATACCAGAGGGAACAGGGTATGCTGATTATAGAATTGAATGGAATAAAGTACAACTTCAATGTCAAACGGAGATAGAACTTTGCAGATTAAATCATTTTTTGCCATAGTTTTTGAGCATAGTACCCCTGCCGCTAGAGAGTGAAGGTCACCCGTGGCTGATGTTGTGTCTGTGTTCACCTTAAAGCCAGCTTTAGCTCCAGACTGTAGATCAGACTCGATGTTCCCTGGGTCCAGATAGGCGATGCTCATCAAGAAACCAGGTCCCGTAAAGGCCCAGAGTTTACGCAAACTGAACATCTGAACGAGAGAATCACAAATAGCACAATTAACGCCTGAAAATAAATCTTAGCATGAAGTATTATCTGTCATTGAAGTTAGGATGATTCATAATTTCTAAACTATTCTATAGTCAAAGCAATTTTGTGTATATCACTTTATACAGGTCATAAACTTAATGTAATAGGCTCTGAGGACCTGTGATATCACGGACTGAGGTAATAATAATCTCTATGATGTCAGACAGAGGTAACAATAATCGCTGTGATGTCAGACAGGTAATAATCCCTGTGATGTCATAGGCTCTATGACTCAATAATCATTGTGATGTCATACCTGGTGAGGTTATAATAACTCTTGTGATTCCACAGGCTCGATGACTCAATAACTTTGAGGTCAGAGTCCATATGCGGTCATGAAAGCCCTTTGATGCCATGGGCATCTGATGCCGCGTTCAAAACATCTCAAACTTTCGACTTGGAAATAGAGCTCACCTTTATATTTCCAAGTCAAATGTTTGAGTTTCCTACTTGGAAAGTATCAGAATCAACCAATAGAAAGCTCTACGCAAAAAAAGATATGCACACTTTTAACTGAGGTTCTGAATTGTCTTGAAAGAACCATAGTTTTCCTTGTGATGTCATAGAACCTGGGGGTCATAGGCTCTGTGTTAATAATCCCTGTGAGGTCATAAGCCATGTAATGGCCTCAGTACCTGGGTGACATCCTCTGGGATTGGCACCTTCTCCTCAAAGTATGTAGAGAAGGGCTCGTCGTCTGGGGCCCCAGACACTGTTGAGGATGGCGGAGAGATGGAGCTGTGCTGGTCCTGGGTGGTCTGGATAATCCCATTCTCCTGTGGAGGCTCCTCTGAAGAAAGGAGAGGAAGAGGCAAAAAGGTCCCTCAACAATTTCAACAAAAGCAGCATGTTGCCTATACTTCATTCTGTTGACATGAAAACAACAATTGTGAGCATATGACCCTAAACAATATGAAGAGATTCTATTCTACCCCCACTATTCCCATGACAAGCCATCTGTTCTATACAGCACCAGATGAAAGCAGACCTTCATTGGCAACCTTGCCACAGTCAACAGATTGAAAGCTCTACTTTCATTCTCCACAATCACTTCTGTCATTAACGTCATAAATGCCTAGAAGGCAGCATTTGCCATTTTCAACAAGAAAGTGCCACATATAGCCCGGTACATCAAAGTCATGTGTAAAGAGTGCGTCAATCAATACTCTGAAATCAGCTGAGTCCACAGGAAGGACCCACAAACCTGTTTTGACACAATTTTAAACACTTCAGGTTAAAAAGTAAAAGTAGATGAAATGTCAACTATAGGTTAACGCAAGGCGACTAAGGACACCTTTTTCTCTTAAGACATTTTTGTCTACATAAATAGGCTATATCTAGGCCTAATTATACATCTAGAAAGTAAACAAAGAATAGTACTTCAATGCTATATATGCAGTTCCTTAAAAGTTAAAATATTAACAGACTGATCAAACGACTGTTCACGACACGTGATATGAATAAATATTCATTGGTAGGCCTGATCACCGACGAAGTTGAGACAGCCTATAGGGAGATCAAAGACCTGGCAGTGTGATGTGTGCCAAACCCTAACCCAGACGGCGCTGGGCAAATTGTGCGCTACCCTATGGGACTCCCAATCACAGCCGGTTGTGATACAGCCTGGAATCAAACCAGGGTCGGTAGTGATGCCTCTAGCACTGAGATGCAGTGCCTTAGACCGCTGCGCTACTCAGGAGCCCATTTAATTCGAAGTCATAGCCCATATGCGCAATTTATAGACTATAATGATTTAATACAACAAAATGTTGCTTAAATGCTGAGTGCTTAATGTTACCCCCAGCTTAGTGTGCCGCACCAACAACTGATTCACAATTAATTTATTGTAGGCTATAGCCTTGAAATAACTGAAATAGGCTAATATTATAGTCTAAATAATTCATTTTTTAGGCTACCTGTCTGGCTACTGACCTAGTGTTTATGTGCTGTTTAATATGACATGAAGCCTATTTGAAATTATGAGCTCCTCTTAGTCACCTTTCCATGTTGCTTAATAAAATACTCATCATTCAAATCATATGGTTTGGTTTCAATACTTCAAAACCAAATGGCAGGTCTAGGTAGTCAAAAATAGATGGGTGCAACCTCTTAACTCCGCTCACATGCCAGGACAACAACCAGCAAGACAAAAGAGCTGATTGTGGACTACAGGAAACAGAGGGCTGAGCACGCCCATAGTGCTTCAAGTTCCTCGGTGTCCACATCACTAACGAACTACATGGTCTAAACACACCAACACAGTCGTGAATAGGGCACGTCAATGCCTCTTTCCCCTCAGGTGGCTTAAAAGACTTGGCATGGGTCGTCAGATCCTCAAAGTTTTATAGCTGTACCACTGACAGCATCTTGACTGGCTGCATCACGGCTTGGTATGGCAACTGCCTGGCATCCGAGTGCAAGATGCTACAGGTGGTAGTGCATACGGCCCAGTACATCGCTGGGGCCGAGCTCCCTGCCATCCAGGACCTCTAGACCAGGCGGTGTAAGAGGAAGGCCCTAAAAATGGTCTAATACTTCTGCCACTCAGACTGTTCTCTCTGCTACCGCATGGCAAGTTGTACCGATGCACCAGGTCTGGAACCAACAGGACCCTTTACAGCTTCTACCCACAAGCCATAAGACTGCTAAATAGTTAATAGCTTTTATTCCTAGTTTACTCCTTTTACTGAGTAGTTGCTGCCGTCTGGCCACTCTACCATAAAGGCCTGATTGGTGGAGTGCTGTAGAGATGGTTGTACTTCTGGAATGTTTTCCCATCTCCACAGAGGAACTCCGGAGCTCTGTCAGAGTGACCATCGGGTTCTTGGTCACCTCCCTGACCAAGGCCCTTCTCACCTGACTGCTCAGTTTGGCCAGGTGGCCAACTCTAGGAAGAGTCTTGGTGGTTCCAAATGTCTTCCATTGAAGAATGATGGAGGCCACTGTGTTCTTGGGGACCTTCAAAGCGGCATACATTTGTTGATACCCTTCCCCAGACACGATCCTGTCTCGGAGCTCTAAGGACAATTCCTTCAACTTCATGGCTTAGTTTTTGCTCTAACATGCACTGTCAACCGTGGGACCTTATATAGACAGGTGTGTGCCTTTCCAAATAATGTCCAATCAACTCAATTTACCACACACAAGTGTACTCCAAAGGTGTGATTACTACCTCTGAGGGTTTAGAGCTTGAGGTAGTTTAGAGCTTGACGGTACACTTTCCTTCTCTCAGCACATATCAAAGCTGCAGGCTAAGGTTAAAGCTAGACTTGATTTCCTCTATCGTAATCGCTACTCTTTCACCCCAGCTGCCAAACACACCCCAATTCAGATGCCCATCCAACCCATGCTAGATTATGGAGACGTCATTTATAGATCGGCAGGTAAGGGTGCTCTCTAGCAGCTAAATGTTCTTTATCATTCGGCCATCAGATTTGCCACCAATGCTCCTTATAGGACACATCACTGCGCTCTATACTCTTCTATAAACTGGTCATCTCTGTATACCCGTCACAAGACCCACTGGTTGTTGCTTATTTATAAAACCTTCTTAGGCCTCGCTCCTCCCTATCTGAGGTATCTACTGCAGCCCTCATCCGCCACATGTTCTGTCTGTTCTGCCAGTCACATTCTGTTAAAGGTCCCCAAAGCACACACATCCCTGGATCGCTCGTCTTTTCAGTTCGCTGCAGCTAGTGACTGGAACGAGCTGCAACAAATGCTCAAACTGGACAGTTTTGACTCAATCATGGACACTCTTACTGACAGTTGTGGCTGCTTTGGGTGATGTATTGTCTCCTCTACCCTCTTGCCCTTTGTGCTGTTGTCAGTGCCCAACAATGTTTGTGCTGCTACCATGTTGTGCTGCTGCCATGTTGTGTTGCTGCCATGTTGTGTTGCTACCATGCTGTGTTAGCATGGCAGCAACACATGGCATGTCGTCTTAGGTCTCTCTTTGTGTAGTGTTGTGTTGTCTCTTGTCGTGATGTGTGTTTTGTCCTATATTTTTATTTAATTTATTTTTAATCCCAGCCCCCATTCCCGCAGGAGGCCTTTTGCCTTTTGGTAGGCCGTCATTGTAAATAAGAACTTGTTCTTAACGGACTTGCCTAGTTAAATTAAAAAGTTAAATAAAAATAAAATACTCCAATCAAGTTGTAGAAACATCTCAAGGATGATCAATGGAAACATGATGGACCTGAACTCAATTTCGAGTCTTTGCTATATGCAAAGGGTCTGAATACTTCCAAAGGCACTATATATAGCAAAGTTATCGTTACTAATTGTGTATTTATTATTACTTGTCTTACTTTACTATTATTTATCTTCTCTTCCTCTCTGCATTGTTGAGACGGGCTCGTAAGTACGCAATTCCCTGCTAGTCAACAACTGTTGTTACGACGCATCTGACAAATAAAATTTGATTTGATTTGAAAAGCGGTCTCACGTTAATTTAGCATTAATTAACATAAACCTATTTAGCATCTCCTGGCTTTCACGCACAGCATACAAGCCACTGATGCAGACCTTTGGAAAAACTACAATTAAAACAAATCGAATAAATCCATGTAATATAGCCTACACCATAACAATAAATCCATTATTTATTTTAGACAGGTCTAAAGAAACATGATATGAAGAAAATGTTGTCTATTTCAGAAGAACATAATAGCATACTCTGAGTTGTCCTTATGTTAGGTCCTGATCTGGCTATGCCATAAGGCTGTGGGCTACACAAAATCATTTAGCAGACAAGATTTCTTAGAATTCTGTGGCAGTATTTTATAGTATTCTGAATACAAATATAAATATATTTCCTCCAAACGATTTGAGGGAAGTCGCACATGCAGCTATTCTGCATTGAGCGGTTAACAAAGAAACAGGTAGTCTTATATGCTTAGAGTTATTTATGTACATTTATTTGTGCTACATATGTTGGGCTATATGTTTTGATTTTTAACACATTCTAAGGCTACACATGATGCGATGAATGATGATTTGAAAAAAGTTGCATGAAAGGCATGGGCTTTGCTTAGTTTTTTTTGTGCAGGCTGTACACAGTTCATCAGTCTCTCATTCACAATTTGACAAGCACTTGATAATGCCTCAAATTTCCCGGCTGCATCCCCTTTGTGTGGCTGTAATTTCTACCCAAAAAATCCATGCCTTTTGCAGCCAGTGGCCATTGCGCCCTTAGGCTGAATATAATAATTATAATTTCATTCTCCCGGATGCATTCCGAAGCACCTCTCATTGTCTGGTGATCGGGTCTTTCTCACAGGCTACAAGTGAAGACAGACACATCGGGGACCCAACTGCGCGCATCCTTATCCAAATCTGAGACGCATATTAAAGATATTGGAAAAACTGTCCTTTACTTTTCGTCAGCCAACAAGATGAGTAGGTTTAACAAACAGCAAAAGCAGTAGCCTATGTCAATCTACTATCCCCCATAGTACAAAAGTTTACATATTCTATTCGGTGCTATAAATAAATATCCAAACATAGTCTGGGACAGTTGTGGGATGCGATGGATCCCAAATTAATACAATGACTAGCATTTTTTTAAAAAAACAGTTTTAAGCAATGAGGTTTACGCAACAGATGAGAACGTTTAACTTAAAATGTTGAGAAACTATTTGACTATTTCTTCACATTATTAGCGCAGAAATGCGTACACGGATATGCGCATTTGTTCCATTAGCAGAAAAACACCATTCTCAAAAGTGACCATAAATTTGGCCACTTTAGTTGTGATACAAACCTTATAGGCCATTGGGCTAGGCTACATGAGGTGTGCGACAATGATTTTAAAAAGTTGCAAATGCATGGCTGTTTCTTGCCTTAAGCTGGGCATCACTCACAATTGATCATATATAATTCACAAGTTTTCAGCTAATATTGCCACCAATTAGACTATTTTTGATTTATCTTGTCTTGACATATACTAAATAATATGTGAAATTTGTTTTGATTTAGAATAGACGATTATCATGCACCGGGTCTCGAAAACAGGGGCAGAAAAAAAAGTAATCTACTGTATGCATTTAAATAGCGAATGGAGGACACTCTTCCCGCGGTTCATTTTCATGCCAGCCAGGTAGGCTATACTCCTGTTGTAAAGAGAAGCAATGTGCTTAATATTAGGAAATTTGAGAAATAAATATAGTAGGCCTAGCTTATAGAAAGCTGATGGGATCTTCTTTTTAATAGAGGCAATCTCACTGTTTTCTCACGCAATTGCATAGCCTATTGAAATGTTGCGCAACATGAGCTCATGGGCTCTCATGAAGTGTTTGATTCGATTTTCGAATACATTTGCATCGATGTCAGAGTGTTTAGAGGGACAATAGAGTGCTGAGTACCAGGCAGTTAGCATGTTTGGTAGGCTACTAATGACCATCAGCAGCATCAGAGCTTGGAGAAGACTAATTACCATGACTAAACGGTCAAGTGGAATTTGACTGCAGTCATGACTCGTGACCGCCGGTGTGGCGGTATTATAGACACGCCAAACATAACGTTTTGCATTGTTGCCAAAAAGTTCAATTTTGGTTTAATCTGACCAGAGCACCTTCTTCCACATGTTTGGTGTGTCTCCCAGGTGGCTTGTGGCAAACTTTAAACAACACTTTTTATGGATATCTTTAAGAAATGGCTTTCTTCTTGCCACTCTTCCATAAAGGCCAGATTTGTGCAATATACGACTGATTGTTGTCCTATGGACAGAGTCTCCCACCTCAGCTGTAGATCTCTGCAGTTCATCCAGAGTGATCATGGGCCTCTTGGCTGCATCTCTGATCAGTCTTCTCCTTGTATGAGCTGAAGGTTTAGAGGGACGGCCAAGTCTTGGTAGATTTGCAGTGGTCTGATACTCCTTCTATTTCAATATTATCGCTTGCACAGTGCTCCTTGGGATGTTTAAAGGTTGGGAAATATTTTTGTATCCAAATCCGGCTTTAAACTTCTTCACAACAGTATCTCGGACCTGCCTGGTGTGTTCCTTGTTCTTCATGATGCTCTCTGCGCTTTTAACGGACCTCTGAGACTATCACAGTACAGGTGCATTTATACGGAGACTTGATTACACACAGGTGGATTGTATTTATCATCATTAGTCATTTAGGTCAACATTGGATCATTCAGAGATCCTCACTGAACTTCTGGAGAGAGTTTGCTGCACTGAAAGTAAAGGGGCTGAATAATTTTGCACGCCCAATTTTTCAGTTTTTGATTTATTTTGAAATACCCAATAAATGTCGTTCCACTTCATGATTGTGTCCCACTTGTTGTTGATTCTTCACAAAAAAATACAGTTTTATATCTTTATGTTTGAAGCCTGAAATGTGGCAAAAGGTCGCAAAGTTCAAGGGGGCCGAATACTTTCGCAAGGCACTGTATATGCGTATTCTAGCATCTTGCCCTAGCATCTTGCCCTGACAAAATATCCCGTTTATTTTGGGAACGTTATTTTTCCAAAAATGAAAATACTGCCCCCTAGTCACAAGAGGTGCTTGCCATAACAAATGGGGTTGAATACTTGACTCAAGACATTTTAGCTTTTCCACTTTGACATTATGGGGTAATGTATGTTGGCCAATCAAAATAGAATAATTTTTAAATTCAGGCTGTAACAAAAAAATGTGGAAAAAGTCAAGTGGTGTGAATACTTTCTGAAGGCACTGTAAGTGAATCTATTGTGTGCACTTTAGAAGAGAGTTACCACTCCCACTACCAAGCTTCTCGTTGTAGTGCAGGACGTTTTTGCAAAAGCATTTCTATATTCTAGAACAATGTGTGAATCTCACATTGTCTTGTAAAAAAGGTCTTGGACCGAAATGTTAACAATAAATGAGTTTTAGTAAAGCAATTCTACAATTCTATGTATTGTGTAGGCAGGCATAGGGCCTATAGTGCACCATCTGTGCTGAGCTGACCACAGTAAGGCGTAGGAGTGAGTGTGTCGTGCTTCTGTTATCATAAGTTACCTTCCTGGTCTGCTTCCCGCGCTGTCTTCATTAGGGTGGGGTGGGGTTAAAGGGGGGCCCGAGGGGAGGGGGAGCTCTGTAAACGCAGGGACTGGAGATCTGTCTGGAAACAGACAACTGAAATTAAAACAAAAATATTAAGAAAAATATAATTTCAAACACTGCACATGACCACTTCCCTCATATTAGCCTAATAGTGAGAACATAACAAAAGCCTTGAATTGACCTCAATATGGTCACCATGGTTAGAATACATCTTATTCAGTACTTCCCTCAATGTGAAGTCAACAAAAAACCCCTGACCTCATTTACACAGTACAGCTTTACAAATGCCCATACAAGAGATATCAGAAGACCCTTGGGTCGTCGTTCCACCTCAAAAAGCATGAGAGGTTTTTGACAACCACCATCTTAGATCGACACGATTAGCACTCATGAAAGATTTTGCAGAAATAGAATTTGAACCCTGAGAAATTAAGCTAATTCATTGAAACCAAATTGCCCATTTCAAATTTAGAGGATTCAGATAATATTAAATAAATATATCCGATTTGGACCAAACTTCTTCCTACCAGTGAGTAAGACATGAGGGGGAAAAACAAAACAAAACAAAAGCCACTCAGACCCCTCATGCCAATCACAAACTAAAAACCTGTAGGATTATACAGTATCAGTTCTTGACTTTTGACAAGTAGTAAGAAGCTGTGGCTTGGAGTATTGCTTCTACATACAGTACCATGTAATGTATTCCCTGTGAATCAGGTGATTTTTTACTTTATTTTTCACATGTTCAGAGAAATTAGGTCATCGACGTTTGCATTATTTACCATAAAGTAGTGGGAAAGTACCAAATTCAGACCACTAGTTGCCGCTGTTCCTGCTATACCACCAAACTCTTAAATCCATTTTGCTGGTTTCTTGTGTTTAAATAGATAACATTTTCATTGCAACTTTGGGTAGAAAACCAATAGATTGTGTGGTCATCCTCACAAATCAAGCCAGTCCTCCAGGAAAGCAATTCACTTTGTCCTAATCGCAACCTAACGCTTCAGCCCAACTCTCCTTGAATAGTCCCCACAAGTGCTGGGTGATTGTGACAAAACTGGCACTTGACTAAGGTTGCACATTTTGTGGACTATTCACAGGTGGAAACTTTCCGTGGGATTTTTTTTTTTTTTACCACTCCACAAATTTCTTGTTTAACAAACTATAGTTTTGGCAAGTTGGTTAGGACATCTACTTTGTGCACGACAGAAGTAATTTTTCCCCAAAAAATTTACAGACAGATTATTTCACTCACTTATAATTCTCTGTATCACAATTCCAGTGGGTCAGAAGTTTACATACACATATTTGACTGTGCCTTTAAACAGCTTGGAAAATTCCAGAAAATTATGTCATGGCTTTAGAAGCTTCTGATAGGCTAATTGACATCATTTGAGTCAATTGGAGGTGTACGTATGGATGTATTTGAAGGCCTACCCTACCAAACTCAGTGCCTCTTTGCTTGACATTATGGGAAAAATCAAAAGAAATCAGCCAAGACCTCAAAACATGTTAGACCTCCACAAGTCTGGTTCATCCATGGGAGCAATTTCCAAATGCCTGAAGGTACCACCTTCATCTGTATAAACAACAGTACGCAAGTATAAACACCATGGGACCACGCAGCCGTCATACCGCTCAGGAAGGAGACGCATTCTGTCTCCTAGAGATGAACAGACTTTGGTGCGAAAAGTGCAAATCAATCCCAGGATAACAGCAAAATACCTTGTGAAGATGCTGGAGGCAACGGGTACAAAAGTATCTATATCCACAGTAAAACAAGTCCTATATCAACATAACCCGCAAGGCCGCTCAGCAAGGAAGAAGCCACTGCTCCAAAACTGCCATAAAAAAGCCAGACTACGGTTTGCAAATGCACATGGGACAAAGATTGTACTTTTTGGAGAAATGTCCTCTGGTCTGATGAAGCCATAATGACCCTGTTTGGAGGAAAAAGGGGGAGGCTTGCAAGCCGAAGAACACCATCTCAACCGTGAAGCACGGGGGTGAGAGTTTCATGTTGTGGAGGTACTTTGCTGCAGGAGGGACTGGTACACTTCACAAAATAGATGGCATCATGAGGAAGGACAATTGTGGATACAGTGCCTTGCGAAAGTATTCGGCCCCCTTGAACTTTGCGACCTTTTGCCACATTTCAGGCTTCAAACATAAATATATAAAACCGTATTTTTTTGAGAAGAATCAACAACAAGTGGGACACAATCATGAAGTGGAACGACATTTATTGGATATTTCAAACTTTTTTAACAAATCAAAAACTGAAAAATTGGGCGTGCAAAATTATTCAGCCCCTTTACTTTCAGTGCAGCAAACTCTCTCCAGAAGTTCAGTGAGGATCTCTGAATGATCCAATGTTGACTTAAATGACTGATGATAAATACAATCCACCTGTGTGTAATCAAGTCTCCGTATAAATGCACCTGCACTGTGATAGTCTCAGAGGTCCGTTAAAAGCGCAGAGAGCATCATGAAGAACAAGGAACACACCAGGCAGGTCCGAGATACTGTTGTGAAGAAGTTTAAAGCCGGATTTGGATACAAAAAGATTTCCCAAGCTTTAAACAAGGAAGCACTGTGCAAGCGATAATATTGAAATGGAAGGAGTATCAGACCACTGCAAATCTACCAAGACCTGGCCGTCCCTCTAAACTTTCAGCTCATACAAGGAGAAGACTGATCAGAGATGCAGCCAAGAGGCCCATGATCACTCTGGATGAACTGCAGAGATCTACAGCTGAGGTGGGAGACTCTGTCCATAGGACAACAATCAGTCGTATATTGCACAAATCTGGCCTTTATGGAAGAGTGGCAAGAAGAAAGCCATTTCTTAAAGATATCCATAAAAAGTGTTGTTTAAAGTTTGCCACAAGCCACCTGGGAGACACACCAAACATGTGGAAGAAGGTGCTCTGGTCAGATGAAACCAAAATTGAACTTTTTGGCAACAATGCAAAACGTTATGTTTGGCGTAAAAGCAACACAGCTCATCACCCTGAACACACCATCCCCACTGTCAAACATGGTGGTGGCAGCATCATGGTTTGGGCCTGCTTTTCTTCAGCAGGGACAGGGAAGATGGTTAAAATTGATGGGAAGATGGATGGAGCCAAATACAGGACCATTCTGGAAGAAAACCTGATGGAGTCTGCAAAAGACCTGAGACTGGGACAGAGATTTGTCTTCCAACAAGACAATGATCCAAAACATAAAGCAAAATCTACAATGGAATGGTTCAAAAATAAACATATCCAGGTGTTTGAATGGCCAAGTCAAAGTCCAGACCTGAATCCAATCGAGAATCTGTGGAAAGAACTGAAAACTGCTGTTCACAAATGCTCTCCATCCAACCTCACTGAGCTCGAGCTGTTTTGCAAGGAGTGAGCAAAACTGATAGAGACATACCTACAGCTGTAATCGCAGCAAAAGGTGGCGCTACAAAGTATTAACTTAAGGGGGCTGAATAATTTTGCACGCCCAATTTTTCAGTTTTTGATTTGTTAAAAAAGTTTGAAATATCCAATAAATGTCGTTCCACTTCATGATTGTGTCCCACTTGTTGTTGATTCTTCACAAAAAAATACAGTTTTATATCTTTATGTTTGAAGCATGAAATGTGGCAAAAGGTCACAAAGTTCAAGGGGGCCAAATACTTTCGCAAGGCACTGTATATTGAAGCAACATCTCAAGACATCAGTTAAAGTTAAAGCTTGGTCGCAAATGGGTCTTCCAAATGAACAATGACCCCAAGCATACTTCCAACGTTGTGGCAAAATAGCTTAAGGACAACAAAGTCAAGGTATTGGAGTGGCCATCACAAAGCCCTGACCTCAACCCTATTGAAGTGTGGGCAAAACTGAAAAAGTGTAAGCAATCAAGGAGGCCTACAAACCTGACTCAGTTACACCCACTCTGTCAGGAGCCCAAATTATTGTGGGAAGCATGTGGAAGGCTACCCGAAACGTTTGGCTGAAGTTAAACAATTTAAAGGCAATTTAAATGCTACCAAATACTAATTGAGTGTATGTAAACTTCTGACTCACTGGAAATGTTATGAAAGAAATAAAAGCTGAAATAAATCATGTTCTCTACTATTATTCTCTACTAGGAATGGTGAAAAACTGAGTTTAAATGTATTTGGCTAAGGTGTTTGTCAACTTCCGACTTCTGCAAATTAATATTAATAGCATTTAAATGTAGATTTTCTTTGCATTGGATATATTTACCCTATCATATGGAGACAGAAACAGAAACATTTTACCTTATCAGAAAAATCAATACACAGAAGTATATTTTTTTTAACCTGCCAATTTAGTTAAGAAATTCATGTTAGCAGGCAATATTAACTAGGGAAATTGTGTCACTTCTGTATGCAACAGTTTGGGGGCGCCTGGCTCATTGCAAACTAATTTGCCAGAATTTTACATAATTATGACATAACATTGAAGGTTGTGCAATGTAACAGCAATATTTAGACTTAGGGATGCCACCCGTTCGATAAAATACGGAACGGTTCTGTATTTTACCTAAAGAATCAACGTTTTGTTTTTGAATAGTTTCCGGATTTTACCATATTAATGACCAAAGGCTCGTATTTCTGTGTTTATTATATTATAATTAAGTCTATGATTTGATATTTGAGAGAGCAGTCTGACTGAGTGGTGGCAGGCAGCAGCAGGCTAGTAAGCATTCATTCAAACTTTATTGCGTTTGCCAGCTGCTCTTAGCAACTCTTGAATCACAGTGCTGTTTATGACTTCAAGCCTATCAACTCCTTAGATTAGGCTGGCAATACTAAAGTGTCTATTAGAACATCCAATAGTCAAAGGTATATGAAATACAAATGGTATATAGAGTGAAATAGTCTACGCGTCATAATTCCTATAATATATACAACCTAAAACTTCTTAAATGAGATCATTGAAGAACTGGGAATATTTTACCACCAGCTTTGAAATGTTCTCATGTTCTGAGCAAGGAACTTAAACATTATATTTTTTACATGGCACATTTGCACTTTTACTTTCTTCTCCAACACTGTGTTTTTGCATTATTTAAACCAAATTGAGCATGTTTCATCATTTATTTGAGACTAAATTGATTTTATTTATGTATTATATTAAGTTTAAAAAGTTCTCATTGTTCAAAGATTTCAATATTGGTTTCCTCAGAACAGAGAATCTTGTTTCTCAAGATCTGAGAGTCCTTCAGGTGCCTATTGGCAAACCGGGCTGTAGTGTACCTTTTACTGATGAGTGGCTTCCATCTGGCCACTCTACCATAAAGGCCTGATTGGTGGAATGCTGCAGAGATTGTTGTCCTTCTGGAAGGTGTGTGTGTCTTTCCAAATCATGTTCAATCAATAGAATTTAACACAGGTGGACTCCAAGTTGTAGAAACATCAAGGATGATCAATGGAAACAGGATGCATTGGAGCTCAATTTATAGTCTCATAGCAAAGGGTCCGAATACATATGTAAAAAAGGTGTCTGTTTATTTTTATGAATTAGTTTTCACTTTATCATGGTGTATTGTGTTTAGATTGATGAGGAAAAAATTATGTATAATAATGTTACAAAACTTGGAAAAGGGGATGGGGTCTGAATACACTATGTTTGACCAGTAGTATGAAGCTGCGGCTTGTAGTATTGCTTCTCCATTCTATGTAATGTGTTCCCTGTTCAGAGAGAATAATTGAAGTCACTTATATTGTTTACCATGAAGTAGTGCGGAAACCCCAGGTTTTGTTCACAATGCAGCTGTTACCGCAATACCGCCAGTCTTTTATATATTTTGCAGGTCTCGTGTTAATTAAATAGATCACAACATATTCTTTGCAACTTTGTGTAGAAAACCAATAGATTTGCCTCATGATGAAAAACAATTGTGTGGTCATCCTCACAATTCAAGCCAGTCCTCCATGAAAGAAAATCAGTTTGTTGGTCTTTTATGCTTAATCTGTGTCTAGGAAACCACCCCTTTGTGTGTAGTTCTCTCTTCAAGAAAGGTCTGGATTAGTTATTGTTAGACCATTCCTGTTGAACAAGCAAACCATTAGGCTTTAGTTCTAATGGTTTCAATGGTATGGTCTGTAATGATCATCAATGGTAAAAGTTCCAAACACACTGTGTATTGATTTGCAATTTTAATGGTTTTGGGTTGCGTTGGGTTTAATGGTAAATGTCACTAATCACAATAGATAGAGCTGTTTCCTGATCATTTCATTTTCTTTTATTTTTAAATGAGACTTCCATGCAATTATTTATTTTATTAAGGTTATTACAACATTGTAGTCCCAACATTGTAGTCCCTTGCCCATTTCTTAATCAATATTTTGGGCTTATAGGAAAAGTCTTCATATGAGAATTGCATAGGGATAGCCCCCTAAGAGAGCAGGGTGATTCTCATGAATTCAGTTGTAAAGAGCGACTGCCCCTAAAAAGAAACTAATCCCTTTGAAAACGGTCTATGTGGGATTGACGAGTCAAACATTTATTCTGGTGTCAAAATTGACTACAAAGTGTAAATAGGATCATTTTTATCAAAGCCAGTCTAGTCTAAAACTGAGTTTGGAACCTCAGTGTGTCACACTGACAGGAGTGCTCAAAAGAAAAGACAACAAATAAGGTTGGGCTTGGATTATAATTGTCAACGAATCATGCTTTGTTTTGCCTGAATGCCAAGCGTCATGTCTGAAGGAAACCTGGCACCATCCCTATGGTGAAGCATGGTGGTGGCAGCATCATGCTGTGGGGATATTTTTCAGCGACGTGGACTGGGAGACTAGTCAGGATCGAGGGAAAGCTGAACGGAGCAAAGTACCAAGAGATTCTTGATGAAAACCTGCTCCAGAGCACTCAGCACCTCAGACTGGGGCAAAGGTTCACCTTCCAACAGGACACCCAGCAAAGACAATCCAGGAGTGACTTCAGGACAAGTCTCAATGTCCTTAAGTGGCCGAGCCCAGAGCCCGGACTTGAACCCAATCGAACATCTCGGGAGAGACCTGAAAATAGTTGTGCAGCGACGCTCTCCATCCAACCTGACAGAGCTTGAGAGGCTCTGCAGAGAAGAACGGCAGAAACTCCCCAAATACAAGTGTGCCAAGCTTGTAGTGTCATACCCAAGAAGACTCGAGGCTGTAATCGCTGTCAAAGGTGTTTCAAAAAAGTACTGAATATAGGACCGAATACTTATGCAAATGTGATAAATGTTATTATTTATTTGCCAACATTTGTTGTTTTTTTTTTTATAACTTTTTGCTTTGTCATTATGGGGTATTGTATATTGAGATATAATAAAAAACAAACAATTGAATCCATTTTAGAATAAGGCTGTAATACTTTTCAACTATTAACTTGGTCAGGCCCTAAATTAGTGCTAGCAAACTTACAACATTGTTTCCCATGCCAGTGAGCTCCAGACAGACACAACTGTAGGCTATTTGCGCAAGGAAAATGGGTAATCAGGTAGGCCTATTTTATGACATTTCCACCGGATCAGAGTATCACATTTGTTTCCCCTTTCATGGTGAGTGGTTATTGCAAGGGATAGAGCTGGAAACAGTTGAGGAACTATTGTCATTCTCAATGGATGTAAAAATAGACATAATTTACTTGCTGTTTGAGGCGAAGAAAAACTTACTTTGAGAAGCTCCAAAGTGATGCTGAGTTAAGACAATCAGAAATAGTATCAGATCCCCAAATGGGCAAATTTTGGGGCCTAAATTTGCATGCAGGCCAGGCAGCCTAGGTCTCCTTCTCCTTCTCCGCATAATCAAGTGAGTGTCCTTAATCAAAATTGACAGGAGTGCTCAAAACAAAAGACAACAAATAAATTGACAAAAAAAAAGGGGCTTCAGGATCGTCACGGTATTTTTGGGCATTCATATAGCCACCGATAAAATACAATTGTGTTCGTTGTCCTTAGCTTATGCCTGCCCATACCATAACGTTGACATCATTAAACCACTTGTGCGCACACAACACGCCAGACACGTGGTCTGTGGTTGTGAGGCTGGTTGGACGTAGTGCCAAATTCCCTAAAAACGACATTGGAGGCAGCTTAAGGTAGAGAAATGAACATTCAATTATCTGGCAACAGCTCCATGTGGACATTCCTGCAGTCAGCATACCAATTGTACGCTCCCTCAAAACTTGAGACATCTGTGGCATTGTGACGCCTGACAAACTGCACGTTTTAGCGTGGCCTTTTATTGTCCCCAGCACAAGGTAATGATTATGCTTTTTAATTAGCTTCTTGATAATCCATCCAACTGACAGGTGTGGCATATCTTGGCAAAGTAGAAATGTTCACTAATAGGGATTTAAACAAATCAGAACATTTGAGAGAAATAAGCTTTTTATTTTATCTCAGCTCATAAAACATGGGACCAACACTATACATGTTGCATTTATATTTTCATTCAGTGTATGCTGAATGTATCAACAAAAATAACCAAACAAAACTGTCATGTATTGTCATATTATGTCTTGTTCCTGTTCTTTCTCTTCACTCCGTCTCCCTCTGCTGGTCGTATTAGGTTACCTTCTCTTCCCCTCCTTCCCCCAGCTGCTCCTCATCTTCTCTAACTACCTCGTTCACCCTTTTCCCACCTGTTCCCTTTTTTCCCTCTGATTAGGTCTCTATTTCTCTCTCTGTTCCTGCTTCTGTCTTTGTCAGATTCTCGTTTGAGTTTCTCATGCCAGAACCAAACTATCGTCTCGTTTGCTTCAACCTTGTCCTGTCCTGTCGGAATCTGCCTGTTCATCTGAGGCTACGTGTGATCAGGTACCTCTGTCCTCTACAACCCAGCTATTCTCCTCTGCTGCTAGAAGGGGACTCTAACCCAGCTATTCTCCTCTGCTGCTAGAAGGGGAACTCTTCTGTGATTTTCAGAAGGACTTTATGTTTAATTTGTGTTTTGACATTAAAGGACTATGTTTTTGTTAAACCGCTTTTGGGTCCTCACTCACGTGCATAACAGAAGAATCTGACCAAGAATGGACCCAGCGACTTCGGATCCTCTCCACTCAGCCGTCGAGATCCAGGGAGCGATGCTAGGCAGACACGAGCAGGAATTGTCTGCTGCTCAACATGCCGTTGAGACCCTGGCCGCCCAAGTCTCCAACCTCACAGAACAGATTCACCATCTCCGCCTCGATCCACCGGCCACTTCCAGAGCTTTCGAATCTCCGGAGCCCAGAATCAATAACCCGCCGTGTTACTCTGGGGAGCCCACTGAATGCCGCTCGTTCCTCACCCAGTGTGATAGTGTTTTCTCTCCAGCCCAACACTTACTCCAGGAGCACAGCTCGTATCGCCTACGTCATATCTCTCCTTACTGGACGGGCTCGTGAGTGAGGCACGGCAATCTGGGAGGCGAGGGCTGAGTGTACTAACCAGTATCAGGACTTTAAGGAGGAGATGATACGGGTTTTTGATCGTTCTGTTTTTGGGGAGGAGGCTTCCAGGGTCCTGTCTTCCCTATGTCAAGGTAATCGATCCATAACAGATTACTCTATTGAGTTTCGCACTCTTGCTGCCTCCAGTGACTGGAACGAGCCGGCTTTGCTCGCTCGTTTTCTGGAGGGTCTCCGCGCGGAGGTAAAGGATGAGATTCTCTCCCGGGAGGTTCCTTCCAGCGTGGATTCCTTGATTGAACTCGCTATTCGCATAGAGCGACGGGTTGATCTTCGTCACCGAGCTCGTGGAAAGGAGCTCGCGTTCTCCGTTGCCCCCCTCTCCGCATCACTACCATCTTCCTCCGCCGGCTCGGGTGCTGAGCCTATGCAGCTGGGGGGTATCCACATCTCAACTAAGGAGAGGGAACGGAGAATCACCAACCGCCTCTCTCTATTGCGGTTCCGCTGGTCATTTTGTCACTTCATGTCCAGTAAAAGCCAGAGCTCATCAGTAAGCGGAGGGCTACTGGTGAGCGCTACTACTCTGGTCTCTCCTTCAAGATCCTGCACTACCTTGTCGGTCCATCTACGCTGGACCGGTTCGTCAGCTTCCTGCAGTGCCTTGATAGACTCTGGGGCGGAGGGCTGTTTTATGGACGAGACCTGGGCTCGGGAACATGACATTCCTCTCAGACAGTTAAGGAAGGCCACGGCCTTGTTCGCTTTGGATGGTAGTTCTCTCCCCAGGATTCAGCGTGAGACGCTACCTTTAACCCTCACTGTCTCTGGTAATCATAGCGAAACCCTTTTTTAATTTTTCGTTCACCTTTTACACCTGTTGTTTTGGGCCATCCCTGGCTAGTTTGTCATAATCCTTCTATTAATTGGTCTAGTAATTCTATCCTCTCCTGGAACGTCTCTTGTCATGTGAAATGTTTAATGTCTGCTATCCCTCCTGTTTCCTCTGTCTCTTCTTCACAGGAGGAGCCTGGTGATTTGACAGGGGTGCCGGAGGAATATCACGATCTGCGCACGGTGTTCAGTCGGTCCAGGGCCACCTCTCTTCCTCCACACCGGTCGTATGATTGTAGTATTGATCTCCTTCCGGGAACCACTCCCCCCCGGGGTAGACTATACTCTCTGTCGGCTCCCGAACGTAAGGCTCTCGAGGATTATTTGTCTGTAGCTCTTGACGCCGGTACCATAGTCCCCTCCTCCTCTCCCGCCGGAGCGGGTTTTTTTTTTTGTTAAGAAGAAGGACGGGTCCCTGCGCCCCTGCATAGATTATCGAGGGCTGAATGACATAACAGTGAAGAATCGTTATCCGCTTCCTCTTATGTCTTCAGCCTTCGAGATCCTGCAGGGAGCCAGGTTTTTCACTAAGTTGGATCTTCGTAACGCTTACCATCTCGTGCGCATCAGGGAGGGGGACGAGTGGAAGACGGCGTTTAACACTCCGTTAGGGCACTTTGAGTACCGGGTTCTTCCTTTCGGCCTCGCTAACGCTCCAGCTGTCTTTCAGGCATTAGTCAATGACGTCCTGAGAGACATGCTGAACATCTTTGTTTTCGTTTACCTTGACGATATCCTGATTTTTTTCACCGTCACTCCAGATTCATGTTCAGCACGTTCGACGTGTCCTCCAGCGCCTTTTAGAGAATTGTCTTTTTGTGAAGGCTGAGAAGTGCACTTTTCATGCCTCCTCCGTCACATTTCTCGGTTCTGTTATTTCCGCTGAAGGCATTAAGATGGATCCCGCTAAGGTCCAAGCTGTCATTGATTGGCCCGTCCCTAAGTCACTCGTCGAGCTGCAGCGCTTTCTCGGCTTCGCGAATTTCTATCGTCGTTTCATCCGTAATTTCGGTCAGGTGGCAGCTCCTCTCACAGCCCTTACTTCTGTCAAGACGTGCTTTAAGTGGTCTGTTTCCGCCCAGGGGGCTTTTGATCTCCTCAAGAATCGTTTTACATCCGCACCTATCCTTGTTACACCTGACGTCTCTAGACAGTTCGTTGTCGAGGTTGACGCGTCAGAGGTGGGCGTGGGAGCCATTCTTTCTCAGCGCTCCCTCTCTGACGACAAGGTCCACCCTTGCGCGTATTTTTCTCATCGCCTGTCGCCGTCGGAACGTAACTATGATGTGGGAAACCGCGAACTGCTCGCCATCCGCTTAGCCCTAGGCGAATGGCGACAGTGGTTGGAGGGGGCGACCGTTCCTTTTGTCGTTTGGACTGACCATAGGAACCTTGAGTACATCCGTTCTGCCAAACGACTTAATGCGCGTCAGGCTCGTTGGGCGCTGTTTTTCGCTCGTTTCGAGTTCGTGATTTCTTATCGTCCGGGCTCTAAGAACACCAAGCCTGATGCTTTATCTCGTCTCTTCAGTTCTTCAGTAGCCTCCACTGACCCCGAGGGGATTCTCCCTGAGGGGCGTGTTGTCGGGTTGACTGTCTGGGGAATTGAGAGGCAGGTAAAGCAAGCGCTCACTCACACTCCATCGCCGCGCGCTTGTCCTAGGAACCTTCTTTTCGTTCCCGTTCCTACTCGTCTGGACGTTCTTCAGTGGGCTCACTCTGCCAAGTTAGCCGGCCACCCCGGCGTTCGGGGTACGCTTGCTTCCATTCGCCAGCGTTTTTGGTGGCCCACCCGGGAGCATGACACGCGTCGTTTTGTGGCTGCTTGTTCGGTCTGCAAGCAGACTAAGTCCGGTAACTCCCCTCCTGCCGGCCGTCTCAGACCGCTTCCCATTCCCTCTCGACCGTGGTCTCACATCGCCTTAGATTTTATCACCGGACTGCCTTCGTCAGCGGGGAAGACTGTTATTCTTACGGTTGTCGATAGGTTCTCTAAGGCGGCTCATTTTATTCCCCTCGCTAAGCTCCCTTCTGCTAAAGAAACGGCACAAATCATCATCGAGAATGTTTTCAGAATTCATGGCCTTCCGTCAGACGTCGTTTCGGACAGGGGTCCGCAATTCACGTCTCAATGTTGGAGGGAGTTTTGCCGTTTGATTGGGGCTTCCGTCAGTCTCTCTTCCGGCTTTCACCCCCAGTCTAACGGTCAAGCAGAACGGGCCAATCAGACTATTGGTCGCATCTTACGCAGTCTTTCTTTTCGTAACCCTGCGTCTTGGTCAGAACAGCTCCCCTGGGCAGAATACGCCCACAACTCGCTTCCTTCGTCTGCGACCGGGCTATCTCCTTTTCAGAGTAGCCTCGGGTACCAGCCTCCGCTGTTCTCGTCTCAGTTCGCCGAGTCCAGCGTCCCCTCCGCTCAGGCTTTTGTCCAACGTTGCGAGCGCACCTGGAAGAGGGTCAGGTCTGCACTTTGCCGTTATAGGGTGCAGACTGTGAGAGCCGCTAATAAGCGTAGAACTAAGAGTCCTAGATATTGTCGCGGTCAGAGAGTTTGGCTCTCCACTCAGAACCTTCCCCTTAAGACAGCTTCTCGCAAGTTGACCCCGCGGTTCATTGGTCCGTTCCGTATTTCTCAGATCATTAATCCTGTCGCAGTGCGACGACTTCTTCCGCGATATCTTCATCGCGTCCACCCGGTCTTCCATGTCTCCTGTGTTAAGCCCGTTCTTCGCGCCCCCGCTCGTCTTCCACCCCCCCCATCCTTGTCGAGGGTGCACCTATCTACAGGGTCCGTAAGATATTGGACATGCGTCCTCGGGGCCGTGGTCCTCAGTACCTAGTGGATTGGGAGGGGTACGGTCCTGAGGAAAGGAGTTGGGTTCCCTCTCGGGACGTGCTGGACCGTTCGCTGATCGATGATTTCCTCCGTTGCCACCAGGTTTCCTCCTCGAGTGCGCCAGGAGGCGCTCGGTGAGTGGGGGGGTACTGTCATGTATTGTCATATTATGTCTTGTTCCTGTTCTTTCTCTTCACTCCGTCTCCCTCTGCTGGTCGTATTAGGTTACCTTCTCTTCCCCTCCTTCCCCCAGCTGCTCCTCATCTTCTCTAACTACCTCGTTCACCCTTTTCCCACCTGTTCCCTTTTTTCCCTCTGATTAGGTCTCTATTTCTCTCTCTGTTCCTGCTTCTGTCTTTGTCAGATTCTCGTTTGAGTTTCTCATGCCAGAACCAAACTATCGTCTCGTTTGCTTCAACCTTGTCCTGTCCTGTCGGAATCTGCCTGTTCATCTGAGGCTACGTGTGATCAGGTACCTCTGTCCTCTACAACCCAGCTATTCTCCTCTGCTGCTAGAAGGGGACTCTAACCCAGCTATTCTCCTCTGCTGCTAGAAGGGGAACTCTTCTGTGCTTTTCAGAAGGACTTTATGTTTCATTTGTGTTTTGACATTAAAGGACTCTGTTTTTGTTAAACCGCTTTTGGGTCCTCACTCACGTGCATAACAAAAACATTCTAGATGACAAATTATGTTAATTTAACGGTAAATGTAGGTTACTACTGGTGATACTGGTGTGCCATCCCTGCGGCCTCCATAATGGATTAGTCCACTTAGACAGGTGACTTGTGTGCCATATATAAAAATAATTTATTTGCCACTGCTCGACTAAAAAAAAAATCTTGCTTGACCAACAGCCTATCGTCCAAACAATCGACTAAATGTGGTCAGCCCTAATGGGTAGGAATAAGTTTGGTCCCAAATCAGATGTTAGGTAATAGAATTATTTAATATTATCTGAATCCTATAAATAAAAAATGGCCAATGTGTGCAATTCTTAATTTCTTTGAGATCAAATTAAATTTCAACAAAATAATGTTTCAAGAATGCCTATTTTACTTGGTTCTAACTACAGAAACAACTTCAGAACAATCTGAGATGGTGGGTGTCATGGCATGCTGAAATGACATGGAACGACTCCCTATCCATTGTCAACCTTGGACTTACACCCCAATCAATGTAAATCAAATTAAATTGTATAGCACCTGTGTATAGGACTACTCAGTCAAAATTGTCAAATTACCAGTCCCGGTCATTCATTCTTCCCAAGAACAGACGCATGAGACTGAGAAGAATGGAACAGAGTGGGAGCAGTTCTGCTCTCCCCCTAACCTCAGGCCTCTCTCGCCCCCCTCCTCTCTCTCTACCAGACCTAATCTGCAAAAAACAGCTCACTCCATATCTGTCACCTCCCTAACGGAACAAGGACCTTGCACACACACAATCTCTTTTAAAGGTACAACAGCCTAAATTAGGACTGAAGCACAAATCTTTAGGCTACATTCCTCACAAGACAAGGAACAGTTTGACCTAGAAATGCCTCAGAGGGCTGAATGAACAGCGTAGCAACTTTAGAACATCTTATAAAGTTGTTTAAAATGTTATACTAGGCTATAGGCCTTGCCAAAAGATATCGACCATACCGTTATGATAGTTTACACTGAGGTCAGAACGCAATCATGGTTACATTAAGACACTGTGGTGCTGGTGCGAGATATGGGTAAGAAAACATACCTCAATGCAAGGATGGGATATGCCACTGTACCTATATCTACACTACTCCATTGAGAAGATTAAAATGATGAACTAGCAGTATTTCAAACAGTGAAGTTATGTAAGGTATATGTTTGAACCTGCAACCTACACTGCATACATGAGACTAGCCCTTGATCATGACTCTCAGTTCCATTACAGTACACATAAGAGTCATTGGACAAAGGAGTATTTTGTACGGTGGAGTTTTGTAAATAGCGTCGACACTGTCTGAACATTAACACGCATCGCTTACATTACGTTTTTGGAAGCATAAGGCCCTCATCTTTCATATCAGAGTGATATTTAAAAAAAATACATTAAATTGAGACACACCGTTATAGGGTTAGAGTTAGTATTCCCACATGGGCATATATCCATGTTACAGCATGTGTTTACAGAAAACAGACTGTAGACAGATAATTAGCGCAGGTAACAGAAGAAAAATACTGTTGGCTGCAGCTGTGATAAAGCCGGTTAAAACAGTGTACAGTAAGTGTGTTTTGTATTTGTGAAATTGTGATATGAAAGTAAAAGGCTTTATATTTCAAGAACTGTATCGCAATGAATAACCGATTCACGTTTAGATGCAGTATTGGCTGCCAGAGCCAGTCTACTTCTGAAAATGACTTAAGGTCTTTGGACCTTAAACTGGAACTGACAACGATTTAGCAATATTAAATCTTATTCAAATATGTTCATATACACCCCCAGGAAGAATATGACACTTTTTTTTGCACCATTTCTGACAAGCGAGCACTTAGATATGGTCATATTCATCTTTTCATAAATTCATAGAATTAGTCAATAAAACCTAATAAAAACATATTTTTCAAGGACAGAAGTCTACACAGACCGGTGACCCATAGCCAATCAAAGCTGCAATAGGCTTATAGGCTAATAAGGCATTTGTCACACGGGCCTGCCACCATTCCCTTTGAATTGGACTGTGTTCACAGGCAGTAGCGCGACTTCTGATCATTGGAATGCATTCGCCAAAAGCCACAAAATACACCCGAATGAATTTCTGCAAATACAGTGCATTTGGAAAGTATTCAGACCCCTTGACTTTTTACACATTTTGCAAATGTGTATAATATGTACACTCAGACAAGAGTGCTCTGAAATCAGAGTATGAACGCACGCAATATGCATGTCATGGAATAGAGTTAAATACAATCATTTTTTAAAAATTCTTATGAAGTTAGTTTTTAAGCATAAACTGGGAATTCGATTTTTTTTTTTTTACTGATATTATGATTGTGTTTCATATCTGCAAAGTAGTTCAAAGGCTGTCGGTTCCACTTTAAGGAGTAACGGTAACATTGGGCTCCTTAAGAGCACTACTTGGACTACTTGGACACTAGACTATATTTATTTCCTGTAAACTGTTTGATCACATGGGCTCACTTTGACAGTGAGACCCAGTCAAAAACAACTAACGTTAAATAGCAAGCAAGTGGATTAGGAAGGGAGCCAGAAAGTCTAGACATTTCTATGGTTGGCAGCTACTTAAAATGACCAAAAAGTAGACATCAAATGAGTAACGTTACCATAAAGCAGTGAAGAAAGATGTTATCGTGACTTTCGTTTTTTTTTATTAACAGTTAACGTTAACTAGCTAGCCAGCTAACTTTGACCTATCTGGCAAGCAATTAGCCGGTTAAATAGCTGCACAGTTCACAAGTAAAACAACCACTGGAATACATTTTTAAAAAATGTGCCGTCTTACCTGGATATAGCGTGTAAAAAGTATGGTCGTGTAAATGTCATTACATTAAATAACACATAGCTAACGTTAGATAGATGTCGACACAAGCAAGTGCAGTGACACCACTGAGCCAGTAACACAACATCTTCTTTGGTGGGGTTTATCAGTAGTTGGCATCCAACGTTATGGTACATTACTGCCACCTACTGTACTGGAGTGCGGGCCAGAGAAAGTGAGAAACTAAATCCTATCTGCCAGGCCCGTTGCTCTTAAAAAATATCAAATATATAATAACATTCTACTCAATATACTAATTAAACTAATTTCCTGTATCCCCTTTTCCCTCGTACTAGATCTCAGTGTCTCTTTCCCTCTGAAACTGCTCACACTGTATCTGTTTAATGGCAAGAATAACACTTTCCTGTTGGATGCTTTTCTATCACATTTCAGATCTTATTCAACTGGCTGGGTCTCAAGTTTAATTTTGCAAAAAATCGTCTCCTCTCTTCTGTCCCTTACTGCCGTTCTACCCTCCCCAACCTTCCTCTGTACTTGAAATAAATGCCTTAATATATCTATTCCACTGCTCCTGCCATCTCTGCACCATCTCCATATCAGGCTTGTTGCCTTTGCCTTGCTCATTTGGTATTTTATTAGGATCCCCATTAGCTGTTGCAAATGCAGCAGCTACTCTTCCTGGGGTCCACACAAACATGAAACATAATACAGAATGACATAATACAGAACTACATTAGACAAGAACAGCTCAAGGACAGAACTACATACATTTTTAAAAAGGCACACGTACCCTACATATCAATGCATACACACAAACTATCTAGGTCAAAAAGGGGAGAGGCGTTGTGCGTTGGGCGTTGTTGCTTTATTTATTTCTTGAAACCAGGTTTGCTGTTTATTTGAGCAATATGAGATGGAAGGATGTTCCATGCAATAAGGGCTCTATATAATACTGTACGTTTTCTTGAATTTGTTCTGGATTTGGGGACTATGAAAAGACCACTGGTGGCATGTCTGGTGGGATAAGTTTGTGTGTCAGAGCTGTGTGTAAGTTGACTATGCAAACATTTTGGAATTTTCAACACATTAATGTTTCTTATAAAAATAAGAAGTGATGCAGTCAGTCTCTCCTCAACTCCTAGCCAAGAGAGACTGGCATGCATAGTATTAATATTAGCCCCTGATTACAAATAAGAGCAAAATGTGCCGCTCTGTTCTGGGCCAACTGCAACTTAACTAGGTCTTTCCTTGTAGCACTGGACAACACGACTGGACAATAATCAAGATTAGGCAAAACTAGAGCCTGCAGAACTTGCTTTTTGGAGTGTGGTGTCAAAAAAGCAGAGCATCTCTTTATTACGGCTAGACCTCTCCCCATCTTTGCAACCATTGAATCTATATGTTTTGACCATGACAGTTTACAATCTAAGGTAACGCCAAGTAATTTACTCTCCTCAACTTGTTCAACAGTCACACCATTCATTACCATATTCAACTGAGGTCTAGCAGTTAAGGAATGATTTGTACCAAATACAATGATCTTAGTTTTAGAGATGTTCACGACCAGTTTATTACTGGCCATCCATTCCAAAACAGACTGCACCTCTTTGTTAAGGGTTTCAGTGACTTCATTAGCTGTGATTGCTGATGCGAATATGGTTGAATCATCAGCATACATGGACACACATGCTTTGTTTAATGCCAGTGGCAGGCCATTGGTGAAAATAGAAAAGAGTAGAGAGTCTAGAGAGCTGCCCTGCGGTACACCTCACTTTCCATGGTTGACATCAGAGATGCTTCCATTATAGAAAACCCTTTGAGTTCTATTGAGTTCTAGCTTGAAAAGGTTGAAGCTTGAAGAGGTTGAAAAGCCATAGCACTTAAGTTTTTTCAACAACAGGTTATGTTCAATAATATCAAAGTCTGCACTAAAATCTAACAGTACAACTCCCACAATCTTCTTATTATCAATTTCTTTCAACCAATCATCAGTCATTTGTGTCAGTGCAGTACATGTTGAGTGCCATTCTCTATAAGCATGCTGAAAGTCTGTTAATTTGTTTATGAAGAAATAGCATTGTATTTGGTCAAACACAATTTTTTCCAACCGTTTGCTAAGAGCTTGCAGCAAGCTTATAGGTCTGCTGTTAAAAACAGTAAAGGCGGCTTTACCACTCTGGGTAGCGAAATTACTTTGGCTTCCCTCCAGGCCTGAGCACAAATACTTTCCTCTAGGCTCAGATTAAAAATATGACAGATAGGAGTGGCTATAGGATGGTAGCCACTATAGAGTGGCTACCATCCTCAGAAGCTTTCCATCTAAGTTGTCAATGCCAGGAGGTTTGTCATTATTGATCGTTAACAATCATTTTCCCACCGCTCCCACACTAACTTTACAAAATTCAAACTTGCTGTCACACCCTGACCATCGTTTGCTTTGTATGTTTCTATGTTTTGGTTGGTCAGGGTGTGAGCTGGGTGGGCATTCTATGTTACATGTCTAGTTTGTCTATTTCTATGTTTCGGCCTAGTATGGTTCTCAATCAGAGGCAGGTGTCATTAGTTGGCTCTGATTGAGAATCATACTTAGGTAGCCTGGGTTGCACTGTTTGTTTGTGGGTGATTGTCTATGTTAGTGGCTTGTGTCAGCACAGGTCTAATTTGTAGCTTCACGGTCGTCATTTGTTTATTGTTTTGTATGCAGTGTCAGTACTTTCTTTATTAAAGATTTACCATGGACACTTACCACGCCGCATTTTGGTCCGACTCTCCTTCACACCTAGAAAACCGTGACAGAATCACCCACCACAACAGGACCAAGCGGCGTGGTAACGGGCAACAGCAACAGCGGCGCAAAGAGGAATGGACATGGGACGATGTATTGGACGGCAAGGGTTGCTACACCTGGGAGGAGATCCTGGCGGGAAAGGATCGCCTTCCATGGGAACAGGTGGAGGCAGCTAGGAGAGCAGAGGCAGCCGGAGAGAGGAGCCGGCGATATGAGGGAACACGGCTGGCAAGGAAGCCCGAGAGGCAGCCCCAAAAAATTATTGGAGGGGGCACACAGGAGGTGTGGCGAAGCCAGGTAGGAGACCTGCGCCAACTTCCTGTGCTTACCGGGGGGCTGGAGAGACCGGGCAGGCACCGTGTTATGCTGTGAAGCGCACGGTGTCCCCAGTGCGGGTGCACAGCCCGGTGCGGTACATTCCAGCTCCGCGTATCAGCCGGGCTAGAGTGGGCATCGAGCCAAGTGCCATGAAGCCGGCTCTACGCATCTGGTCTCCAGTGCGTCTCCTGGGGCCGACTTACATGGCACCAGCCTTGCGTACGGTGTCCCCGGTTCGCCTGCATAGCCCAGTGCGGGCTATTCCACCTCGCCGCACTGGCAGGGCGACCGGGACCATTCAACCGGGTAAGGTTGGGCAGGCTCGGTGCTCAAGAGCTCCAGTGTGCCTGCACGGACCGGTCTATCCGCCACCACCTCCACGCACCAGCCCTCCGGTGGCAGCCCCCCGCACCAGGCTGTCTCTCCGGCGCATCCTTACAGGTGCTCCCGCCTGCCCAGCGCCGCCTGAGCCACCCGTCTGCCCAGCGCCGCGAGTGCCACCCGTCTGCCCAGCGCCGCCAGTGCCACCCGTCTGCCCAGTGCCACCCGTCTGCCCAGCGCCGCCTGAGCCGCCCGTCTGCCCAGCGCCGCCTGAGCCGCCCGTCTGCCCAGCGCCGCCAGTGCCGCCCGTCTGCCCAGCGCCGTCAGTGCCGCCCGTCTGCCAGGAGCCGCCAGGAGCCGCCAGGAGCCGCCAGTGCCGCCCGTCAGCCAGGGGCCGCCAGTCAGCCAGGGGCCGCCAGTGCCGCAGTCAGCCAGGGGCCGCCAGTGTCGCCCCTCAGCCCAGAGGCGCCAGAGCCCCTCAGCCCAGAGGCGCCAGAGCCCCTCAGCCCAGAGGCGCCAGAGCCCCTGCCCCGCTGCCCCGAGCTGCCGCCCCGCTGTCCCGAGCAGCCGCCCCTCTGTCCCGAGCAGCCGCCCCTCTGTCCAGAGCTTCCGCCCCTCTGTCCAGAGCTTCCGCCCCTCTGTCCAGAGGGTCGTCATTTGTTTATTGTTTTGTATGCAGTGTCAGTACTTTCTTTATTAAAGATTTACCATGGACACTTACCACGCCGCATTTTGGTCCGACTCTCCTTCACACCTAGAAAACCGTGACACTTGCACTGCTATTCTTTCTTTGTTTGTTTATACATTAATATAATTGCTCAATGTTTGTCATGGGCATTTCCTGCCTAAATTTGCCCACTTTGCCAATGAAATAATCATTAAAACAATTGCCAACATCAAATGGTTTTGTGATGAATTTGTCTTTCTGCCCATAATTTCATTTAAAGTACTCAAGTTTTTTCCCATTCTTTATACCATTAATCTTGGCTTCATAATATGTTTATTCTTCTTTTTGTTGAGTTTAGTCACATTTCTCAATGTGCAGTAAGTAAGCCAGTCAGATGTACAGCCTGACTTATTAGCCACTAATTTTATCCCATCTCTTTCAACCATACAGTTTTTCAATTCCTCATCAATCCATGGAGACTTAACAGTTCTAACAGTCAGTTTCTTAACAGGTAACAAATTCATAATTATCAATAATTGGAAGAAGCAATTTCATAAATTCATCAAGTGCAGCGTCTGGATGCTCCTCATTAATCACATCAGACCAACAAATATTTTTAACATCATCCACAACAAAATCTTTTCTATGATCTCTTATACACTATTTTAGGCCCTGCTGTTGGAACTTTGGCTTTCCTGGATATCGCCCCTATATTGTGATCACTGCATCCAATGGGTACGGACATAGCTTTAGAACAAAGTTCTACAGCATTAGTAAAAATGTGATCGATACATGTGGATGATCTTGTTCCTGTAGTGTTTGTAAACACCCTGATAGGTTGATGAATAACCTGAAACAGATTACAGGCACTGGTTACAGTAAGAAGCTTCCTCTTGAGCGGACAACTTGATGAAAACTAGTCAATATTCTTTGTCCAAGAAAGTAGACCTCTCTGTTTACATCACATACACTATCAAGCATTTCACACATATTATTTAGATACTGACTGTTAGCACTTGGTGGCCTATAGCAACACCCCAAAAGAAAAGGCTTTAGATGTGCCAAGTGAACCTGCATCCACAACACTTGACATAAGATCTTCTCTAAGCATTACAGGGATATGGCTCTGAATATATACAGCAACTCCTCCCCCATAAGCATTTATGTCTCTCCTATAAATGTTATATCCTTGTATTGCTAGTGATGTATCACCAAATGAATTATCTAAGTGAGTCTCAGAAATGGCTAATATATGAATGTTATCTGATGTTAGCAAGTTATTGATTTCATGAACCTTATTTCTAAGGCTACATGTATTAATATGGGATATTTTCAGCCCTTTCCTGGGTAGCTTATCAGAGATAGACATAAAATTGAAAAGAGCAGACAAAGCAAGATAAATAAAAAAAATCATTCATCTTCCAGGCTTCTGGCAGGGAGGGTGGACAATGAGCCTATCGTAGAGGATGTACGCAATGTCCCCACGCGTTCTGGCAGCTTTCATAGCTGGGATCAGTTCTTTCCTCTTCTGGCGTACAGCTTCAGGATAGTCCTCGTTGAGGAAGATATACGTTCCTCTCAAGTTCTTGGCTCTTTCCGGAACAGCTACCTTGCCCTTGAACCTCAGGAACTTGACCACTATCGCCCTGGGACTATCACCTGTGCCAATGGTGGGTTTTCCAATCCTGTGGGCATGCTCCACCTCAATCTTCCTGTGGTCCATCTTCAATTTTTCAGAGATCATTTCCCTCACTTTGTCCTCAGACTCCATCCAGGTCTCATGTGGAGATTCTGCAACCATGTTGTTTTGCTTTGATTGTCCCTTGAGAATCTGATTTATCTGTCATTGTTATCATGGATTCACAGAAAGAACTGATGTCCTCTCTCAATGACTTACAGATTGCTGTCATCTTGCCATTCTCCTGTTTCAACTCATCGAGCTGACCCTGGGAGAACTGCAAACTGTTCTTCAGGTCCTGGACCTCTCTGGTCAGGTCGTCCATTCTTTTATTAGTAGAATCCACAAGTATTTGGACAAAACACTTGAAACTATATTCTTGTTGTTGTAACAACTGCTTATAGGTCTCTTTTTGTTCGTTTAAAAGATCCTTTACATGTGATAGAGAGACACCACTGGCACTGTCCTCAACGGTACTCCAGCCGTCTTTGATCTTTGTCATGATAGCTAGCAACATATGTTAGGCTGTTACTCCGCGCAGTTCCAGACAGGGCATGTCACGGGGCAAATTGAAAACAACAAACAGCAGGGATCTAGACAGCCACAAACCCAGGACAATCCGCGGTCCCAGCCACAATGACTAACCGCGTCGTGGGCTGTGTTCAAGAACACCTCACTAGCTTGATGTCCAGCTAACTAGCAGCTAGGTTAGCTGCGATGCCAAATAGCTCCTGAGACCCGTCCTTGGTCGGCAGGATCACTGGAAAGATACAAGCAGTCCCAGCAACTGGTGCCAACTGTGTTGCGGGATCCAACATAAGAAGCTAGTTAGCTACCAAGAACTTTCCAATATACTTTTAAACAACACATTTTCCAAACAAACAAAACCGAGGTCTTCCTCGTTCCACGTACAACATCAACATACCTACTACTAAGTACTTGGATCTTTTGAACCATCTGTGTAAGTGGCCACAAAATCCAGGTACACAGTATCCAGACGTCTCTTTAATAAAAATAAATATATATATATTTTTATTCCTTTTTATCCCCAATTTCGTGGTATCCAATTGGTAGTTACAGTCTAGTTTCATCGTTGAAACTGCCATACGGACTCAGGAGAGGCGAAGGTCGAGAGCCATGTAACCAAGCCATAGTGCTTCTTGACACAGTGCCCGTTTACCCGGAAGCCAGCCACACCAATGTGTCGGAGGGAATACCGTACAGCTGGTGACCGTGTCAGCATGCATGCCCCCGGCCCGCCACAGGAGTCACTAGAGTACAATGGGACAAGGACATCCCTGCCAGCCAAAGCCTCCCCTAACCTGGACGATGCTGGGCCAATTGTACACCTCTCCATGGGTCTCCCGGTCGCAGCCAGCAAAGCAAGCCACAGGTCTTGTCCCAAGGCATGTGTCACAAAGCATCTGCTCCCTCTGGGCTTAAGAAACACAGAAAATCATTACAAGACCACTTCGAGCTACCTTCACTGACTTAACAGTATCCAACTTATTTTCTACCCAGCCTGATACTACGTATGAGTCAGCCAAAAGGCAGGGATCTACTTTCTCCAAAAATCTCACTCCCACTGGGCCAGATTCATCCTTTACATGACCATCAGGGCAAGGCTCAGACTAAGAGGTCTTTACCACACCTGCAACCGCAGGTAATTCATCCTCACTCTCGTCAGGTTCAATTTCTGAGCTATCAGATACAGCAGAGTGCGGTTTGTACTTGGCGCCATTCTTTCTCGACACATATCTTCCCTTTGCACTCGGCTCTTCTCTTGTCTTCCTCGCTGTCCATAACCACATCTATCTGTTTACCACACTCTTGCCGCATCTTCATCCACAGTATTGCTTGCAGAACACGCACTGATGGCCTTTCTCTAATACCCACCTTCTTCTTCTTCTTAGGTGCATGCCGCCACCTACTGTATTGGCTATGTATCAGCCTACTATACTGTAGTATGAATTCATTACGCTTGTGAAAAAATTGCCCAACCATTTAAACCTGCACCCATTAAAACCTCCCCACTATTCCACTACATTGGCCCCATCTGATCCTACTCAAGGCCAGCAGCCTGGGAAGATGGGACACTATCGTTCAAAACATCTTGTAACTCTTCTGCAGTAAAATCTCATACACCTAAGTACTTCTCTGCAGCTGCCACCACATCTATCCTCTGTGATTTAAGTTCCATTCCTACGGTACAATTGACAACCATAGCCATGAGTGCCAAAAAAACAACCTTACTTAACAACCTTACTGCACATGTTATTCCTATCACTCTCTACTACTCTCTTCGCTGCCTCAGCATACAATACTTTCTGCACTACTCTGATCCTGGCAACCTCAACCTGCCTTTCTCTCACCTGACACATCTCATCCTCAGCACCATGTGTACCCCTGTAGTTTACACATAACTTTTTCCACCGATACAACACATTCCTTTGTCTCATGTCTTCCTGCTATCTTCTCACATCTAGTAATCACCCTCCTATACACTGCTGCCACTCGACCATAAGCCTGACACCTAAAACACCATAATGGATTTGGGAGAAAAGCATTCATGAGATAACTGACACATCCTAATTTGACTTTATCTGCTAAAGACGGCATCAAAACTCAGTAGTACAGACAATGTCTTCTCTGTTTCACCACGCTCTCCACTGGGTCTGCGTCTCACCAAACGGTGGGCGTCACAGACACCGTGAATCTTCGACAATTTTAAAAATACCCACACCAAATACAAAAATAAACATACGAACAACGACTTACAGACGCACTCAAACCACGACTAATCTCCTCTGCCCAGACCCGCATGCTCACACCCCCATCCTTAGTGCCTGCATTATTGTTTGCCACATGGCCTTAAATTGTACCAATTTGTTTTTCTCGGTCACCCACCCTATTTCAATATTGTAGTATTTGTGTAGTGGAGAATATCACCAGGTAGGAGACAGGAGTAAAGTTTAATGTGGTTTAGTAAAAATATCTCGTGCTCTACAGCCCAATAATGCGCATGTGCACTTTCTATTAGGTGTCGTAATGTAACACTACCGTAATACATTACTGCTTAGTAACAGCATAGCTACTAATATAGACAGATATAAATCACCAATACTACACTCCTCCCCAATAGCTTTTAACTCCCAGAGGACAAGATAAATACCTTTGTGAAATATTAAGGCAATATCTTAACAACGCATTCTTAAAAATGTCTCAACTACTGGGTTGAAGCAGACTTTTCAGAGCCCAGCACAAATCTGGGGGCTTTATCTGCCCACGAACATGGAACTTGTGTCCTAATAACTAACCCAGGTAATGTCCTTTTTCTTTCCTTTTATCTAGGACATATTCAAGTTTTTATGTTTTGTTTTCCCTCTTCGTTATCTCCTGAAACAGCTCAACTCAAAGGTCAAGCTTTTGAATAGGATATCTCTGCTCCTCCTGGGCTTCTTGTGGTGGGCCAGGTTCGGTTGGAAGGTCAGGCTCTGTCTGTCCCGTATGTCCACAGTCAGGAGAATAGTCCTGGGAGTCATTATTGTTCTTGTTCTCTCAGCATGCCTCTTCTGGGGCGCTGGACCGCAACAGATGATCCACATGAACGTTGACATGGCGATGACCAACTTGGACTTGGTAAGGCGGCAGGGTAGCCTTGTGGTTAGAGCTTTCGACTAGTAACCGGAAGGTTGCAAGTTCAAACCCCTGAGCTGACAAGGTACAAATCTGTCGTTCTGCCCTTGAACAGGCAGTTAACCCACTGTTCCTAGGCCGTCATTGAAAATAAGAATTTGTTCTTAACTGACTTGCCTGGATAAATAAAGGTAAAAAAAAATAAAAAATAAAAGTCCAAAGGTCCTCTGTGTCGCAAGATCACACCTGAGTTCCACAGGCACTTGGGGTGTCTGAAATCACATACCATCACCCTCTCTCCCTCTTTGAATTCTCTGACAGTCTTTGAGTGGTGCTTTGCCACATTGTTTGACAAGTCTGGTTTCAACAATGTCAGGCGGGTACGTGGTTGGCGCTTCAGAAACAGCAAGTGTACGTTCTGTTATTGTGTGTGGTGTGTTACGGTAAGTAAACAGGAAGCGGGGAAGCCTTTGGAAGGTGGGAACAGACTGAACCTCGAGTCTAGTCCAGGCCTTCTTCAAGGTTTGCATGGCTCAGTCCGCTAGAGAAAACTTCCATCTAGACATAGACATCGACGACAACAAGGAAATGTCAATCTCAGCGTAATCCACATGGATGCGTCCCCATGGTGTTGCAGCCCACGACCATGGATGAAGAGGTGCAGTAGCAGGCTTGTTGTGAACAGCTTCACTGGGTGAGCAGTGGCCTGCATGCTGCTAAATGTCCTGATCCAGTCCAGGCCACCACAGATAACTGCGGGCGAGTGCTTTCATTCGACTGATCGCTGGATGTCCCTCATGCTGGTCAGATAGCATACTCTTATTGAATTTGTGAAGCACCACAACCCTTGATCCACACAGAACACATCCTTGATCAGTAGACAACTGGTCTTTCTTGTTGATGAATGGACAAAGGTTATCATCGTTTATGAAGGTTGGCCAGCCGGCCAATGTTAAGTCCAAGACTTTGAAAACACTGTGTCTCTCCTTGTTTCCTCTGCTACGTCTGAAGTAGATATGGGCAGTTCGCCAATGAGAGAGATCTGGAAGACTGCTCTATCATCTTCACTGTTGGTGTCACTTTTGCATGGTAGTCTTGATAGTCCATCGGCATTTGCCTGATCACTGGATTGTCTGTACTCGATCTCGTAGTTGTAGGCTAACAATATCAGAGCATTCAAAGTGCAGCCACGGTTGGTATGGCTGATTTTGGTCCAAGGATGGCCAACAGAGGCTTGTGATCTGTCAGCAGTTGGAACTTCTTCACTCCGAATATTATGCTCAGGGCTTCCTTCTCAATATGAGCAGTCCATGATGCAATCGCGATGGGGTGTTTTTCACCTGATGGTAGAACATGTGAAACGAAGGCTCCTACTCCATATGGAGATGCATCACACCTGAGTCTCAGCTTCATCTCTGTGTCATAGTGGGCAAGCCACTTGCTCTTCAGCAGACACTGTTTGCAACCTCAGCTGAGACATTTGTTGGTGCTGGTGCGTTGACAATTGCTTCCAACTTGCTGTTGGTTGGGTGCAGGCCTTGTGCTTACAGTGCCCCTTGGCATTATTCCTATTTTGTTGCCTTACAACCTGTAATTAAAATGGATTTTTGGGGGTTTTGTATCATTTGATTTACACAACATGCCTACCACTTTTAAGATATAAAATATTTTTTATTGAAAAACAAACAAGAAACAAGACAAAAAACAGAAAGCTTGCGCGTGCATAACTATTCACCCCCCCCCCCCCCCCCCCCCCAAGGTCTATACATTGTAGAGCCACCTTTTGCAGCAATTACAGCTGTAAGTCTCTTGGGATATGTATCTATAAGCTTGGCACATGTAGCCACTGGGATTTTGCCCATTCTTCAAGGCAAAACTGCTCCAGCTCCTTCAAGTTGGATGGGTTCCGCTGGTGTACAGCAATCTTTAAGTCATACCATAGATTCTCAATTGGATTGAGGTCTGGGCTTTGACTACGCCAATGCAAGACATTTAAATGTTTCCCCTTAAACCGCTCAAGTGTTTCTTTAACAGTATGCTTAGGGTCATTGTCCTGCTGGAAAGTGAACCTCCGTCCCAGGCTCAAATCTCTGGAAGACTGAAACAGGTTTCCTTCAAGAATTTCTCTGTATTTAGTGCCATCCATCATTCCCTAAATTCTGACTAGTTTCCCAGTACCTGCCGATGCAAAACGTCCCCACAGCACGATGCTGCCACCACCATGCTTCACTGTGGGGATGATGTTCTCAGGGTGATGAGAGGTGTTGGGTTTGCGCCAGACATAGTGTTTTCCTTGATGGCCAAAAAGCTAAATTTGCTTGGTGGTGCCCGTTGCTTAGTGGTGTTGCAGACTCTGGGGCCTTTCAGAACAGGTGTATATATGCTGATATCATGTGACAGATCATGTGACACTTAGATTGCGCACAGGTGGACTTTATTTAATTAACTATGTGACTTCTGAAGGTAATTGTTTGCACCAGATCTTATTTAGGGGCTTCATATCAAAGGGGTGAACACATATGCACACACCACTTTTACGTTTTTTATTTTTTAGAATTTTTTCAAACATGTTATTGTTTTCATTTCACTTCACCAATTTGGACTATTTTGTGTATGTCCATTACATGAAATCCAAATAAAAATACACTTAAATTGCAGGTTGTAATGCAACAAAATAGGAAAAACGCCAAGGGGGATGAATACTTTTGCAAGGCACTGTAAATCTTGTATCTGTGATACTCCACTGAGTCCCGGGGGAACTCACACTTGCTGTGTTTCAATCTCACTCCGTATTTCTCCAGTCTTGACATCTGTCATGGAAATTCAGTACTGAGAGAGACTTGGTCATTTCTTCAAACAATCATCTTTATTTAATATTGATTAATTATTGCGATAATGAAACCATCAGTCCAACAGTCTTGTTCTGACTGTTAGGCTGAGAGCCTAATTGGAAATGAAAAAACTGATATTATGTAGGACCTAAAAATGCTGAGTCACAATGGTGACTCGGGGAGCGTCATCAAGAAATTGGGAAACTCACATGTTTTTTCAAAGCAATGATGAGGTCAGCCACGGTTTCCCTTGACTCTGGTAACATTGGTAGAATCTGACGCATTCTGCAATGAGAATTGGCTTAGGCTTGAAATACCTTGAGAGAGTTTCAGTCAGATCTGCATAGGTCAACTCCACTGCTTTTATTGGTTCAATGAGACCTTTCAGCAATCCATACGGATTTGAGAGCACTGAGAAATATGTCTGATTTCTTTTCATTTTTGACTTCATTTGCAGCCAGCCAACACTCTAAATGCTCTAAATAGGAATCAAAATCCTATTTTGTAGCCTCAAACTTAGGTACTCGACCAGTGGTTTTCACCATTTTCACAGTTAATTGTTCCGTTTCCACATTCCTCGTTTTCCTTCATTTTCAGAATTTTCATCTAATTCTTCACTTTCTCCATTTCATACATTTCTGCAAAAGATCACCAATACTACAAATATGTAAATACATTTACATTATACATTTGAGTCATTTAGCAGATGCTCTTACAGATGCTCTGTGTTAGATCACGAAAGTGAGGAGGTGGTGCAAGGGGAGGTGCTGTGGGATTATTTAAGATACTTCAGTGGGACAGCACCAAATCAAATCAAATTAAATCTAATTTATTTATATAGCCCTTCGTACATCAGCTGATATCTCAAAGTGCTGTACAGAAACCCAGCCTAAAACCCCAAACAGCAAGCAATGCAGGTGTAGAAGCACGGTGGCTAGGAAAAACTCCCTAGAAAGGCCAAAACCTAGGAAGAAACCTAGAGAGGAACCAGGCTATGTGGGGTGGCCAGTCCTCTTCTGGCTGTACCGGGTGGAGATTATAACAGAACATGGCCAAGATGGGGTGGAATTGACACCATTGGGGTGTCAGGACAGAGAAGAGCTTGGACTGGACTGAGCGGGAGCTGCCCTCCTGTAGGGGTGGGAGGCCCAAGAGACCAGGTGTGGCAGAACGGAGTGCTCGGGTTGGGGTGTAGGGTTTGAGCATAGCCTGAAGGTAGGGAGGGGCAGTTCCTCTTGCTGCTTCGTAGGCAAGAACCATGGTCTTGTAGTCGATGCGAGCCAGTGGAGTGTGCGGAGGAGCGGGTGACATGGGAAAACTTGGGAAGGATGAACACCAGGCGGGCTGCAGCGTTCTGGATAAATTGCAGGTGTTTTATGGCACAAGCGGAGAGCCCAGCCAAAGGTGAGTTGCAGTAGTCCAGACGGGAGATGACAATTAGGACCTGCGCCACTTACTGTGTGAGGTATCGTCGTACTCTACGGATGTTGTAGAGCATGAACCAACAGGATCGAGTCACTGCTTTGATGTTTGCAGAGAACGACAGGGTGTTGTCCTGGGTCTTTGCACTCTGGGAGGGGGACACTGTGGAGTTGTCAACCGTGATGGCGAGGTCTTGGAGCGGGCAGGCTCTCCCTGGGAGGAAGAGCAGCTCCGTCTTGTCAAGGTTAAGCTTGAGGTAGTGGGCCGACATCCAAGCTGAGATATCTGCCAGGCACACAGAGATGCGTGTTGCCACCTGGGTGTCAGAATGGGAAAGGAGAAAAGTAGTTGAGTATCATCCGCAATGATAGCAGAGACCATGTAAGGATATGATGGAGCCGAGTGACTTGGTGTATAAAGAGAAGTGGAGACCGAGCCCTGGGGGACACCAGTAGTGAGAGTACCTGGTGCAGACATAGGTCCTCTCCAAGCTGACATATGGAATTGAATTGATTTTGACCTTTACTGCTATAGCCAATATTGAATAGCATTGACTAACACATTCATAAACGGCAGGAAAAGTCCAAATAAATCACAAGTAAAAGGGTTTTGAAATGTCTGTCCTATATCTAGGATATACAAGAAAGCTCAGGAAATGTTTTTGTTTTTGGGACACATTTAACCCCTTTTTTGGGGGGCACAAAACTTCCTCCATACTACTATTAATTTGTATGGGTTACCTTTATATGAGTCCCATGACACTAGTGAGGGTCATAGAGCAAAACGGGGAACAGGGGAGAGTCTCCCCTTTCTACATATTAGTTATAGTCCAAATGGTTCAGACGCTACAGACAAAAGTTGGCACATCAGCATGACCAAATTTAGCATTACCTACTGTATATCTTCCCTATCATATGAACATCCTTTTCTGACTCAAATAAGATTCCTTCAAAGTTGCTCTGATGTCCAAAATATTTCAAATCTACATTTTGTGAAATGTAACTTTTAAGTTGCATCATGTATTTGAAAATATCCACATTGGTCAGTCCGAAATGGCTTTTTAATTATTTTATGGAAATACATTTATTTCCTGTTACCAAGTCATTTACGGTTTCTATGCGTTTAGTTTTCCATGTGGACTTTATCAGTGAATTCTGAAAAGCAATCCAAGGATTATTCCATAGGGTTGTGTTTTTAGGGAGTGATATTGGTTCTTTTAGAATACGTTTCATTTTCTTCCATAATTGTTATAGTGTTCTTAACTACACTACATTGCCAAAAGTACGTTGAACATCTCATTCCAAAATCATGGGCATTAATATGGAGTTGGTCCCCCCTTTGCTGCTATAACAGCCTCCACTCTTCTGGGAAGGCTTTCCACCAGATGTTAGAACATTTCTGTGGGGACTTGCTTCCATTCAGCCACAAGAGCGTTAGTGAGGTCAGACACTGATGTTGGGCAATTAGGCCTGGATCGCAGTCGGCATTCCAAATCATCCAAAAAGTGTTCGACGGGGTTGAGGTCAGGGCTCTGTGCAGGCCAGTCAAATTCTTCCACACCAATCTCGACAAATAATTTCTGTATGGACCTCGCTTTGTGCATGGGGGCATTGCCATGCTGAAATAGGAAAGGACCTTCCCCCAACTTTATCCACAAAGTTGGAAGCACAGAATCGTCTAGAATGTTATTGTATGCTGTAGCGTTAAGATTTCCCTTCACTCGAACTAAGGGGCCTAGCCCGAACCATGAAAAACAGCCCCAGACCATTATTCCCCCTCCACCAAACTTTACAGTTGGCACTATGCATTCCGGCAGGTAGCATTCTCCCAGCATCCGCCAAACCCAGATTCGTCCATCGGACTACCAGATGGTGAAGCGTGATTCATCCCTCCAGAGAACGCGTTTCCACCGCTCCAGAGTCCAATGGCGGCTAGCTTGACACCATTCCTGCTTGGCATTGCACATGGTGATCTTAGGCTTTTGTGCGGCTACTCTGCCATGGAAACCCATTTCATGAAGATCCCGACCTAACAGTTATTGTGCTGACATTGCTTCCAGAGGCAGTTTGGAACTCTGTAGTGAGTTTTGCAACCAAGGACAGACGATTTTTACCCGCTACAGACTACAGCACTCTCTGGTCCTGTTCTGTGAGTTTGTGTGACCTACTACTTTGTGGTTTCGCGGCTGGTCCTAGACGTTTCCACTTCACAATAATAGCCTTACAGTTGACAGCGGCAGCTCTAGCAGGGCAGAAATTTGATGAACTGACTTGTTGGAAACATGGCATCCTATGATGCTGCCACATTGAAAGTCAAGTAGCTCTTCAGTACGGCCATTTTACTGGCAAGGTTTTGTCTATGGAGATTGCATGGCTGTGTGCACCGTTTGATACACCTGTCAGTGACTGTTGTGGCTGAAATAGCTAAATTCATTGAGTCATGTCCACATACAGTGGGGCAAAAAAGTATTTAGTCAGCCAATTGTAAGTTCTCCCACTTAAAAAGATGAGAGAGGCCTGTAATTTTCATCATAGGTACACTTCAACTATGATACACAAAATTAGAAAACAAATCCAGAAAATCACATTGTAGGATTTTTAATGAATTTATTTGCAAATTATGGTGGAAAATAAGTATTTGGTCAATAACAAACAAGCAAGATTTCTGGCTCTCACAGACCTGTAACTTTTTCTTTAAGAGGCTCCTCTGTCCTCCACATGTTACCTGTATTAATGGCACCTATTTGAACTTTTTATCAGTATAAAAGACACTTGTCCACAACCTCAAACAGTCACATTCCAAACTCCACTATGGCCAAGACCAAAGAGCTGTCAAAGGACACCAGAAACAAAATTGTAGACCTGCACCAGGCTGGGAAGACTGAATCTGCAATAGGTAAGCAGCTTGGTTTGAAGAAATCAACTGTGGGAGCAAATATTAGGAAATGGAAGACATACAAGACCACTGATAAGCTCCTTTGATCTGGGGCTCCACGCAAGATCTCACCCCGTGGGGTCAAAATGATCACAAGAACGGTGAGCAAAAATCCCAGAACCACACGGGGGGACCTAGTGAATGACCTGCAGAGAGCTGGGACCAAAGAAACAAAGCCTACCATCAGTAACACACTACGTCGCCAGGGACTCAAATCCTGCAGTGCTAGACGTGTCCCCCTGCTTAAGCCAGTACATGTCCAGGCGCGTCTGAAGTTTGCTTGAGAGTATTTGGATGATCCAGAAGAAGATTGGGAGAATGTCATATGGTCAGATGAAACCAAAATAGAATGTTTTGGTAAAAACTCAACTCGTCGTGTTTGGAGGACAAAGAATGCTGAGTTGCATCCAAAGAACACCATACCTACTGTGAAGCATGGGGGTGGAAACATCATGCTTTGGGGCTGTTTTTCTGCAAAGGGACCAGGACGACTGATCCGTGCAAAGGAAAGAATGAATGGGGCCATGTATCGTGAGATTTTGAGTGAAAACCTCCTTCCATCAGCAAGGGCATTGAAGATGAAACGTGGCTGGGTCTTTCAGCATGACAAAGATCCCAAACACACCGCCCGGGCAACGAAGCAGTGGCTTTGTAAGAAGCATTTCAAGGTCCTGGAGTGGCCTATCCAGTCTCCAGATCTCAACCCCATAGAAAATCTTTGGAGGGAGTTGAAAGTCCGTGTTGCCCAGCAACAGCCCCAAAACATCACTGCTCTAGAGGAGATCTGCATGGAGGAATGGGTCAAAATACCAGCAACAGTGTGTGAAAACCTTGTGAAGACTTACAGAAAACGTTTGACCTCTGTCATTGCCAACAAAGGGTATATAACAAAGTATTGAGATAAACTTTTGTTATTGACCAAATACTTATTTTCCACCATAATTTGCAAATAAATTCATAAATGTGATTTTCTGGATTTTTTTTTCTCATTTTGTCTGTCATAGTTGAAGTGTACCTATGATGAAAATTACAGGCCTCTCTCATCTTTTTAAGTGGGAGAACATGCACAATTGGTGGCTGACTAAATACTTTTTTGCCCCACTGTACGTTTGGCCATGTAGTGTATGACGTTGTTAAATGTACCTTGCTTTATCCTTTGAAAATAAAAATATTCTGGGGATGAGCATGTGCGTCTTCAATAGTTACCCATTGTTCCTATTTAGTGAATTTAACTATAAGTAGCAAGTAAAAGCCTTTGGTAGCGAGTTGAAACAATTCCAAGTCTAGATTGTAAAAAATACCCTCAGTCTTGGGAAGATGTAAAACTTTCGTTTTTATTCTATGCATTGTATTTGCCAATATAAAGTCTGTTGTTATCGAGTAAACTTTTTTAAAGAATGTCCTTGATGGGGTAATTTGTGTTATAGAAAATAAATACAAAAACTGTGGGAGCCATGCCATTCTGAAGAGGTATACTCTACCTGTAAGATTCATGGGAAGATTGTTCCATTTAATTAGATCGGCTTTCATATTGTTGAGTAATGGAATAAAGTTATCTTTATATATTTGCTGTTTGTTGTCACTTATTAAGTATCCTAAGTATGTAATATTTTGTGTGGTCCACTTAAAGGATTGCTGTAGATCGTGAGTTATTCTTTTTCTTATTTCCATGATTTCATTTTTTCACGTACATTTTATATCCTGAGATTTTAGAGTATTATGAAAATATTATGAAAATATTATCAGTATTAGTCAGGTATATTAGCAGATTTATATACTATGTTTATTTAATGTATTATTTTAGCTGGGCAGTTGAAAGCTTCCAAAGTTTTGAGTAGAAAAGGCCATTCAAGACGGTTGAACGCCTTTTCGGCATTAATAGCCATTATTGATGAATCTACATCTTGTTTTTTTTCATATTGTATCAAACTGAAAGATTTTCTTCTATTTGTTTTTAAGTGTATATTTTGTATAAACCTATTTGATTGATATGTATAAAGTCTGGTAAGACTTTTGCCGTTCTATTGCTTATTATTTTATTGTCACAATTTATTAAACCTATGGGTTTATAATAAGCAGGGAACTCTGCAGATTTTCCTGGTTTTAATATAACTGAAATAACTGTTTGGTAAATGGAAGTAGGAAGTACTGAATTGAGTGATATATGTGTTGTCATTTGTGTGCATTTTTGTCCCATAAATGTTGAAAATAATTAAATGGGAAAGCCATCCGTACTTTTCGCCGTGTGACTGTTTTATTAACAGTATCTAATATTTATTTCTGGGTGCTCTGTTTTTAGTCATTCTTATTTGTCTGCTGATCATTTCTTCGTTGTTGTTGAGTCTAAGAAGGCTATAGGATCCATCCAAATGTTGTTGAATTCTGATTTATATAAATTTTCATCGATTCAGTTGAACTTTCTCAATACTTAACGCCACTTTCAACAAGTCACAGTTCTTGTCCCCAGTCGTTTGGTGCGGAGAAACGCAACAAAAATGGACACGATTCCAATTTTAGTCACTTTCAACGACCCAACATTCCCCAACCTGACACCACATATGGATCTTCCAGAAGGCAAGGATCCATTCTCTCCAAAAATCTCACTCCAACTGGGCCAATGTTCATTATAGGACACATCACTGCACTCTATAATTCATTAGTCCCTAATCTATGGATTTCACATGACTGGGCAGGGGTGCAGCCATGTGTGGACCTGTGCCACATGGTCTCCGGTTGTGAGGCCGGTTGGACGTACTGTCAAATTCTCTAAAACGACGTTGGAGGTGGCTTATGGTAGAGAACTTAACATTACATTTTTGGCCAACAGTTCTGGTGGACATTCCTGCAGTCAGCATGCCAATTGCACGCTCTCTCAAAGACAGCTGTGGCATTGTGCTATGAGACAAAACTGCACATTTTAGAGTGGCCTTTTATTGTCCCCAGCACAGGGTGCACCTGTGTAATGATCATGCTGTTTAATCAGCTTCTTGATACACCTGCAGGTGGATGGATTATCTTGGCAAAGGAATTTGAGAGAAATACGTTTTTTGTGTGTATGGAAAGAATTCTGGCATCTTTTATTTCAGCTCATGAAACATGGGACCAAGACTTTACATGTTGCGTTTATATTCTTCTTCAGTGTATATAAAAGCTACCTTACACATCCAGTTTCTCATTTTGTAACTCAGCCACCAAAATCACCATAATGCTGTTGTTGGGTTCCGAGAATATGAAAATATACTTATTAATGTCACTGATGGAGTGCTAAGGTTTAGAGGGTCTACACCAAAGGTTAAGGGTTATAGGTGGAAGGTATATAGTCTGAGCAACTAAGCTTGGAATGTGTTGAGTGCAGGGAAGCGATTACATGTGGCAGGCATTGCAAAAGAGGAGACGGGTGGAGATCTTAGAAACGAACAATGTCGCTGAGGGAGAGAGGGTAAAGTATAACGTTTACATTATGTCAGGATGTGTCATTGTTAGCCACCAGGGATCCTCTGGGAGGAGGAGAGACACAGTCTGGTATCAATAACGATGTCAGCCTTGAGTTGTGGAGGAGGGAGCACTTTGGGGTAGAGGTCAGGTCAGATGAAGTGAGGAAGAACAGATATATCACTAAGGTTCTGTCTAGCAACAGAGATGCATTGACTGTTCAGTTGTGGAGGAGGAGACTCAGTCTAGGAGAAAGGGTTAAATATCAGTGCTTGTGTGAAATGTTTTTTTGTCTGAGTTACAGCTGTATCGAGCCTTTGGGGAGAATTAAACTTGAGCTTCCCTGGTGTCTGTGAGTTATTTACTCAAAATTAGAACCTAACATTGTTTTACATTTTGTTTTATTTGTGCTGGTCTAATTCCTAAAATGGAAAAGCATAAGAATCTGTGTGCTCTCGGAAAGTAATAATAGTTCATATGGTGCTCTTCGATGTCCCAGGTCTGTGGCATTGATGAATGTTTACTTAAATTCAGAAGTTTGTATGTTATGAATAAAAGGCATGTGTACGCATTGTTTACTATTTTGATTTCTTTAAAACAATGTAATTGGTAAAGTTCAGGTGTTTGATGTGATTGACGGGTGACTAGGTGCATTCTTGTCAAATAAATATGCTTATTCATTCATGATTATGGATATATTCTGTAAAGAGTTCATCTGGATTTGAATCTGCAACAGAACATGTCAAGTTAGTTCTGAATTGTTTTAATACAGCAGTGCATTCTGACACCATGAATTGAAATAGATTTGACCTCGTCCATATACTGTAGATGGTAGAAATGATAAGGGCTTAAATAAAGACCTCCACTGGCTGAAGGAGAAGAGGATCTGGTAATATAAGGGTATGTTGCTAATAACATCTAGGTAGCTAACTATATAGCTTTTTTGCAACAAACCAAAAAAGTTGGCAAGTATTCATGGCACATAAATATCTAACTGCTACTAAGATAGTATTCTGTACAAGACAGAAGAACAAATATTAGATAAATAAAACATGGAACAGTAAATGAAAATGTTCAATTTATCTTTCGTTTTCACGTGATGCACAAATTGTATAGAAATGCATTTGTAAAGTTTATAAATAAGGTTTGTAAGAAAATATCGGCATCATGTAGGACTAATTCAAAGAAGGTTTGCATAGGATAGTTATCAAACCTCAATAGTTGTAAAGTAAATGGTAGCATACATTTAATTCTATGATAATAATTCCAGTGTGTTTTACTCATTTCTACAAAATGGAAATGTAATCTCTGTCATATATGAATGAATTGTTCATTAAATATTTAAGACACCTTGCTTAAAGTAGGCCTAATGAGTTGTTTATTGTTGTGTCATGTAAATCATGAAGAGGACATGCCAATACTTAAAAAGGCGACCAAAACCATAAACAAATTGTGGATGTTGAAAAAACATGTTTTACACAGACTAAAGTATAGTTCATTTATTACATAATTTTAAATTATAACAGCACAATTATTGAAGCAAAATTATGTCAGAGTATGTCAAAATGCACAATTCAAAACGCACATCTCTAAACCAATAATCCCACAGCATGAATATTAATGAAAAACACAGCAAACAGATTGGACCCATTGAGAGATGCTTTGGCAATAATTACACCCTGCCATACAACAAATCTCGGCGGTCTTGCAAAATGCCCTTTAATAAATTAAATACCCTTGTTCTACTATTTAAAATTCTGCATGTCTAGAAAAAGTCAGATCCCACCCACATAGACGTGTCCTCAATGTCAATATACGGTTCTGAAAGAATTTAAAATGTAAATTAGCTCATTTTCAATTGTATGCAAGTTCAAGTTCATGCTCTGATAGCATGATATACCACTTGCAGCGCTACTTATTGACTTGACTGACAGGGAATATCCTCCTGAGAGGACTCCTCCATTAAGGATGAGTCACAGGATTTATCATCCATCATTTCTGATGTCACATTGCTGCTACACATTTCCTCAACCCTTTCCACCACCTCAGTGCATTGACTACTGTAAACTCCTTCACCATTGTTATGGTGTTGCCCATTATCACTCTCCTCTAGCCCCTCTACTGTCACGCATCCACACTGACCCTCATCACCCATAGCCCCACCAGAGAACCTTTCAGATGTGGTTGCATTGACCAAACCTCTGCTCTCCTCCCCCTCAGAGCTCCGGACTTCCCCTGCTTTCTGACAGTTTACCATATCCCTGTCCTCAATTTGTTGTGTTGTCGCCTGTATCTCAGACAGATAGCCTTCCTTTTGACAAAGCTCAGCTGGGTCCCTCACCTCCCCATCTCTCTCATCTTCTTGCTCCTCCTCCACTACAACATAGCTTTCTGGCCTCACAGTGCAGCTCCATTCCTCTCCCTCAGTAACACGGTGCTCAGCTTCACAATCTGTCTCCTCATCAGTCTCAGTCTCTGTCTCAGAGTCAGAGTCAGACAATCCCTCGGCCCCCATGATGACCGTTTCTCCTGAGCCGTGGCTGTCTGTGCTGCTGCAGGAGAGCGTGTCATCTTCAGCCGGCCTGCTGGGCTCCTTCTCACTGCATTTTTCATCCGTTACCAAAATGTGTTCCTCTTTGTGATCCCTTTGCACCTCTAAGTCATTTGCTACTTCAAGGGAACTTCCCCCAGAGCTGAACATGATCCCCTGTCTCAGGTTATCACTACTCTGGAACAACATATTCCCCATGCCCACATCAAACTCTTCATTTAGTGGAGCACCATCCTCACCCGCACTCTCTGGATCCCACAGCTCACCTCCCTCCTCCTCCTCATTCTCTGAATCAGGTGCTGTGTGCTTCCGGATGCATTTCACTGCATCCCAGAGGGACTTGGGGTATTCAGGCCCCTCTCTATGTGTGGTGGGTGTGGAAGATGAGGACAGGACAGGGGTAAAGGACTTGGCCAGTATCTCTGGACTCTGGGGTCTAGAGGAGGGGCCTGGAGGGGGAGGAGATCTGTAGGGGGAGAGTGGGACTGAGGGAGAGGGAGATCTGGAGGGGGAGAGTGGGACTGAAAGAGAGGGAGGGGGAGATCTAAAGTCGGAGAGTGGGACTGAGGGAGAGGGAGGGGGAGATCTAGAGGGGGAGAGGGGGACTGAGAGAGCGGGAGGGGGAGATCTAAAGTGGGAGCGTGGGACTGAGGGAGAGGGAGGGGGAGATCTAAAGTGGGAGAGTGGGACTGAGAGAGAGGGAGGGGGAGATCTAGAGGGAGAGAGGGGGACTGAGAGAGAGGATGGGGGAGATCGAGAGGGGGAGAGTGGGACTGAGAGAGAGGGAGATCTAGAGGGGGAGAGGGGGATTGAGAGAGAGGGAGATCTAGAGGGGGAGAGTGGGACCGAGGGAGAGGGATCAGGGTGAAGGGGTAAGCTTATGTCTGATTTAGAGAGTGGCACTTCCTCAGGAAGACAGAGGGGACCTGTGTTAGATTCAGGAGGAGCAGATTGAGAAGTAAACTGGGAGGGTATAGTCAAGAAGTGATGCGAGGGAGATGAGGATCTTGAATTAGAGGGGGAAGTCATATTTAAAGGTGAGTGTGGGGGAGAATCAGGGTAACTTCGCTGTGGGTTGAGGCACTGAGAGATGGGTGGGGAAAAACCAGCATCACCAATTTCACCTGCCTCCGGGCTGACCGGAACGCAGTGTTTGAATGGGGGCACATTTGTGGTATCTGTCTTCTGCGAATACATTACCTGTATGTCAGGCAGACCATCACTGGAATACTGCACTGAGAAATCACATGTCTGTTCTCTCACCTCCATCTTGGGCTCCACAATTATGTCTGGTGAAGACTGGGCATCTAAAGTGACACCAGCCTCTGCAACTGAAATGTCATCTTTAGCTTGAACAATCTCAGGCGATCTTTCTGACACTGACTCCTCCAGAGTAATCATGGGAAGGCCCTCAAGGGAGTCATTGTTGTCATTGTTTGGCTGTGGCGACTCATCCTCCTCTGTTTGATCCAGAACACTACAGCTCAGAAGAGGGATTCCCAAAATCCTTTCAGCACGCTCCTCCAATGTCTTACTGTCAGTAATTGAAGTTGAGGGCGAGAGCGATTCAGGGAGTTGGCTTGTGTCCTCTCTCTGCTGAGGTAAGTATGTTTCAGTGAAAGGTGTGTCAGAGTAAGTATGTTGATCTTTATCCACCTGCTCTTCTACATCTAGCTTTTTAAAATTAATCACAGGCTCTTCACTATCTAACAGGGGGCAGACCTGGGCTGATATATCAGTGCTCTGTTCAGGTGAAGTATCTTCCTTGACTTGGTTATGTATTGGGTTAAGGTCGATAGGGGAGCTTGGGTCTAGACCAGGCTCAGCTGGGTCACTAGGAGATGGTGAGCGCAAATACTGGACATGTTCTTTTTTAGGGGGGAAAATGAACTCCACTCTGACTACAACACAAGTTGCGTCGATGACGAGAAGACCACTGCTTCCGTCAGACTCTGTGTCTCTCTTGAACTCCAATCGCCTCACTTCAACATCAAGGGGATGATTGCCATCATCAGGGCTATTTACTGTATGATCATCATTCAGATCCTTACCTGGTTCGCCCTCCTTCCAAGTACCCTTCAAATAGCAAGGTGAGGGATTGTCACTCTTGACTCCGCCCATGTAACTGGGCTCCCTCCATAAGGGATACTTGACTGACACAGGAGCCAATGTCTGCATCTCTTTTCTCCTGGATACAGGGGATGAAGCACTAACCTGGGTGCCTTCTGGCAAAGCAACTTCAATGTCCGTCGTACTGGGTAGGTTTTGACGGTCTCTTTCTTCTCCTTGAAGTCTTGGTCGGCTCTGAATGGCCCTGAGAAGCTCCTCCCTGTGGGCTGCTACCTGCTCACTTCCCATCCATTCTAGTACCCCCTTCAGTTTAGGTTTGAAATTGCTGTCTCTTTTGTAGGCAGGGGTCTGGGCTGGAGCACTGGACTCATGCTGGAGTGATGGCACAGCTGAATCAACTTCATCTGCAAGCTTATGCGATTCATTAATGTCACCACACTCCTCTAGGCCTCTAGATACCCCGTCTACCTCACTGTTTGACACAGTTGTCCGAGGTGAGGTGGTGAAGAGAGGCAGGGAAAGGGTTTTTAGTGGTTCTTCAGGAGAACTTGACAACCCTGCCACTCCACCCATGCGAGACACCAAGCAAAATATGGTCTCCCCTCCTCTGCTTTTCTTTAGGCTGACTTTCCTTTCCATGGTGGCACTGAGGTTGGCCATCTCACAGATGTTGGACGTCTGAGGCAGTTGTGGGGACTGCAGCAGAGGTGAGAGGCTATCAGATCGGCTGTTCTGTGGATGGGCAGAAGAACCTGTCCATTGACCAACTACAGCATGTCCTTGCTGCCTATGCCCCCCAGGATCAGACCAGGTCCTCTGCTTCCAATCCTCTTTTGTAAACCTATCTCCCCCTCCCCTCTCGCTATGAAAGTCTAGTACAGAGTTGTCTTGCTTCCTTGGAGAAGGCAGTGTGCAGTATATGTGTCTGCTAGCTCCCTGATTCCCCCCTGCGTACACAGAAGGCACTGCTTTTTTAGTGGTATATTTATCAGCATGTTGCATTACTGGTGAAATGTTATGTGGGGCGTTATAAGGCGGAGGTGGAATGTAGCCTGGAGGTTGACTAAACACCCTCTTCTGGTAGCTTGTCTCATTCTCCTTGGTGTCTGATGGGTATGTTGTATCAGGAATGACAGGCTGAGACAAGTAGTGGGACATAGTTTTCTGTGTGTCCCTTCTCTCCCACTGTACCCATTCTCTCGGCGGAAGAAGTCCCCCCAGATGTATCGCACTTGCTCTGTGTTCTGTTCCACCTCTGTTGCCCCATGAATCTTTCTCCAGCACTCTCTCACTCTCCTGCGGCCCCTGGGCTCCCCATAGCCCTGCCTCCAGGCGTCTCTTCCTGGGGAGCGAGTGGCTGTAGCGTGCCGCCCAGGCCTCCAGCTCCCGATAGCTAGTGTTGCTCAAACTCCTCTTGGCTGGCTCCCTCCTGTAGTGGACAGGACTACAGGGCTCCCACCTCCTCTGCAACACCTCTCTCTGCATCCTCCTCTCACACTCCCTTTCCCTCTCCCTAGCTGCTGCTCTTTGAGCCTCTCCCACCAGCCATTCTCTCTCTCTTTTCTCTTGAGCCTGATAGTCCCTCAAACCGTGAAGCTGTCGAGGCTGGTTGTCTAGAGCAAAGGGGAAATGAGGGGCAGAGGGTGACAGGTCTTGATCAGTCCCGTTGGTATAGTCCTGTAGGACCCCTCCGGTCCTAGAACCTGGTACTGTCCAACAGCTGGGCTCCCTGGCCCGGTCTTGCCGCTCACAAAGGTACGGTTGAAAATCTGCTGCCTGATGCTTGTCCTGATATCTGTGGATATAGAAAATAAAACATGGAGATTACCCCCATAACAAGCATTGCAGGACACAGTGTAGTAACATGTTACAAGGACATCTAATAACCCATATAAACAATAAATAACATAGTGCATAATATAGTCAATTCTGGTTAATCCATCTTTACTTGTAAATCAAATGTATTTTTGTATGAATACAAACAACCTTATTTACATGATCTTTATGTCATACTATTGCAAGCAGGTTTCTTTTGTTTAGGATTATGAACATTCTGCCCTGCATCTGTTCGCAAACAAAGAGACATTAAAACAATCTAAACAGACTATAGCTATTTGTTAAGGTTTCTCACAGAGACAAACACACTATCACCTTGAAACAGCTTAAAGTGAACTGAACTCACGCATGTGCAACGTTTCGTCCAGGAACAGTCCCAAATTTGGCATACAGGGGCGTTTGCCCCTGACTCCCAGACCAGAACTCCATCACACTAGGTTTGAAACCATGGACTGACTTCTGACTTCTGAAATTATCGTAGAAGGAAAAAATGTTATTATTTTATCCCTAATGTATGCCTTTTTGACTACAGAATAGCTCTTAGAATTTTGAAAAATATGTTTTCTCTGTTTCATCAAATGAGATGCAGTTTCACTATTGAAAACTACACTTTTATAGTCCAGACTTGCATACAAATGTCAACAAGTGTGGGTTTGTATAAATATGAACTAAAAATATAGTTATAGCACATAATAATCCAACGACTGTCACATCACACATACCGCTGGTCAGCGCGTCTGGATGAAGGTCCTTGCTGTTAGGGTATGGTCTGATGCTGTCCACGCCAACTGGGCAGCTTGTTTAAAAAGAGAATGATATTGAGCCCCCCCTCCTCATGCCACACACCCTCACTCCCCTGTCAGCGCCAGAGAGGCCTTCCTCCTCTTGTGCACATCCAACTTTCCCAGTTAAAACATCACAACGGAATTCTTTAATTAAAGTATTTTAAAAGGCAGTCTCCTGGTCAAAACAAACATCCCCCACTCAGTCACCTTCTGTAGACTGACAGCTAGAAGGATGAGAGAAGTGGGAAAATGGACTGTGTCTGTACATACCAATGTGGCATAGTAGTTCAAAAAACAACGGTTGCTCCCAAACGCTTACTTCAGCGTTTTTTGGCTGAAGTCAATTGTTTGGGGGTGACAAAGGCTGTCCACCATGAATTTATTGGGACTGACTAACTGAAAGCATGGGGGTCCGATTGAGGATTAGGGACTGCAGGGGTGGAAGATTTGAGGATGACACTATACAAGATGATATCTTTCCAATGATGTCCTCCTTTCGGAACTAGAAGCACAAGCATTTCGCTACACTCGCATTTACATCTGCTAACCATGTGTATGTGACCAATAAGATTTTATTTGAAATAACTTTATTGTCATGTTAGCTTGTACAATGCTGAAATGACACTGATGGTTGACATGCTTCACTTTGTTGATGTGCTTAAAGTAATGCATATAAAATATGAATTTATCTTACAGGTGTAACGGATGTGAAACGGCTAGCTTAGTTAGCAGTGTGCGCTAAATAGCGTTTCAATCGGTGACGTCACTTGCTCTGAGACCTTGAAGTAGTAGTTCCCCTTGCTCTGCAAGGGCCGCGGCTTCTGTGGAGCGATGGGTAACGATGTTTTGTGGGTGTCAGTTGTTGATGTGTGCAGAGGGTCCCTGGTTCGTGCAAGGGGACGGTCTAAAGTTATACAGGCACAATAAGCATTTTAAAGTAATGCATATAACATTGTATTTTATGTTGTACCATAAGTTACTTCTCGTCCAACCTGCATTGGGCATGATCGTTACAATTAAGGTCTATATCAATGTTGATCAAAGGATTATTACACACTCAGTGAATGACAGTTTCTAGTGTGGGGACTCTGTGGATCGCTGGTGGAGAGCAGACTCTGAATATAGATAGGGATCTATTGTTTTTGTCGGGAGTGCTATAGCAAAGAGAGAGATGGAGGGGGGAAGACCGCCGGTCTCTCTTTCTTTGAAACTCTCCAGCGGAACAAACAGGCTTTTCTTTTCTGAACAGAAACTCTACACATCAGCAGAGAGCAGAAGAGAGGGGATGAAGTATGTACAGGCAGAGGGAGGGGGAGTGGGGGCAGAATCTGTCGATGTTGACAAAAACGTTCTGCAAGTGGATGGTCATGGTATAAACAATATTTTAACCAGTAATCAACAACCCCTTCAACCTCTACAATAGAGCACTTCATCAAACTGGATCAAACACAACTTCACATGATTTGACTGTAGTAACCTGGCAAAAGACAGGAAAAGTATCTGTGCACTGCTTTTACTGCTCACAAAGTATTATTTTATCTCTGTTTCTTACTTCAACATGAACACATATTGGTGTATATTTGTGTAAAATAACAGTTGGGAATACTCTAAATTGAGTGAGGAGCCGTTGCTCTTTAATGTCTATTCAAAAGTCTCTCCTTTGGTATCCAGCGCATACAAAAAGTTGTTGTATGTGTGCATGTTCTTCCTTTTCTATCTGACCATAGTAATGTATCAGGGTATACGTGTTCGTTCTGGCAGTAAAATACTAGTAACAGTCATGTACTTGTCTCAGAGAGGATGTCTAGAAGACTCCCTCTTGACCAGAGGATTCCCTGTTGTGTTATTCCCCTCCAGGTCTCAACCTATTCAACTGTTCATCACAGTCTCCCAACCCTATCCAGTCTCATTGTGGTCACTACTTCCCTCTCTGAGTAGCGCGGTAGATGTTGATGTTCTGTGTGGGTTAGCGGTGCAAAAGCTCTACATGGAACCTTCTACGGAGGCAGAGTGTCTCAGTAGAAGCTAGGTGTCCCGTGATCTCCTCGCATCTTGGATGAGAGTCCTGTCCTTGCTCAGGTGAGCCAGTGTGTCCGTAAGTCTCAGACAGGTACACAATATCTGCACCCAGCACCAGGGTCCCAGTTTGAAGGGAAGCTGTCCTGGTCCTGGACCCAGGAGAGGGAGAGGACGGAGGGGGCATAAGAAGGCCAGCCGGAAGATGGCATGTTTGCTGAGACATTGCTTTGCAGTTAAGGGGCAGCAAGGGGGAGGTTTGTCAAGGTCACATCCGCTCCTGTAAGAGTGGGAAATATGAGGTAAATAACCCATAAATTAATGTGATTTATACCTATTTTTAGTGTTTCAAAGTCTCAGAAAAGCGCATTTGTAGGCTAATGTTTGTGACATGATGGAACAGTGTCATAGGAAGGGTTATTAAAAATATATTAACGGACATTAAAATGTTTTACAATTATGATTCAGGCGAATTAAATAACAGTGGCTGCTACTGAACATCATTACCGACCTCTACTGGACGGACAAAGGATGAACCAACATAGTACCCAATCGTGCTGCCAAAATGCCAACAATTACCAGTCTCTGCGCTTTCCCTTCAGGTTGAGTGTGTTTTCCTCAAAATAGCGGCATAGATGAAGCGCCTATGTAACAAACAGTACGGTAAATACAACAATGCATCGCCATCTACAGAGAACATTAATCTCTCTTCCTCTCCATTTACTGCCATTGTAAATACAAATTGTTAGACTGATTATGTAGTTTATCCTCAGCCATTCGCTACGCATTCATGGAAGCACGCGAGCTACACCTTCCAATGGGAAGGTTGCTGATTGGGTAGCGCCAATACTGACGTGCGTGAAATAGATTTTCTCTTTAAAAACTAATATATTCCTCAGTTATATATGGCAATGATTGTATTACCATATAATACTATGTATTCCAGAACTACATATAATGCATCCTTTATTATTATATTCATTATTTGAACTCTCCTTCCAAAATATCTGTGGACTGGAACGCTATGTCGGATTGACCCGGAAAAAAAACAAAAATGTATGTTCTCGTTTTCATGTATTTATTTTATCAATATAACTGTTCATTATATGAAAATATAACAAAATATGAATATCAATGATGATTAGGTAGTTTTATTGAGGTTTAAAAAAACAATTATCTTTATAGAGGTCTTCAATTAAAAGGAGGACTTTTATTATAAAAGTGTTGATTCGATCTTGCCAAAGACAGTACAGTATGAAGATAGATTTATCCAATAGACACCCCCGATCACACTTGTAGGCGATGTCATGGCGACGTTTGCTAGCTAAGCTCATACGCAGAAACACGTCATCGGGTCTAACGGCCGTCTCGAGCCAAACTGCGCATGTGCAAGCGGTCAAAATGAAAGACAGTCTTTCGGTATAAATGAGTTTTTGACTAAAATAAAAACGTGTCAGTTTGTCACTTTCCCAAAGTTTGAGTAATAACATGTTCAACTACTTAACACATTGTCTCCAATATAGGTTGTGCTTTTAGATTTCGAGAAAATTAACAACAAAGGAATAATTTTTCACTTCTCTCATTGGCTTCTCAAACCTCAAACCCCGCCCTGGTCTGCTTGGCCTGTTTCGCAAGCATTCCCGGAAGACTTCCGATGTTGCGCCTCTGGGTTTACTGTGTATTTACGGGTGCGTTCGTAAATTCAATCTGGAGTACCAGAGTGCCCATGGGCCCTCGTATATTCCGAGCGTTGTCCGTTCATAAACGCTGAGCGTTTCGCTCTCGGAGTGTTCAGAGCGCACATTGGACGCTCTGGCCGAGGAGTAGGGTTGATCCGAGCGTTCTGGCCGAGGAGTAGGGTTGATCCGAGCGTTCTGGCCACTTAACGGCATACAAATTAACGTTAGCTAGCTTCTTCCAGACACAAATGAGCGAACACCTCACTCTGACCATTTACCCGCCCTAGCAGAGCTGGTTAGGTTGTTTTCATGTTATCCAGAGCGTTGGTGACTGTGCTGCTTGCAACAATTTAATTACGTTTTTTTGACGACATTTAGTGACAGCGGCCCTATTCAACATTGGTAAATTCGTCAGTTATTCTGCGCTCTAGCACACTCGGACGAGAGAGCCTGAGTGAATGTACGAACGCACCCGTTCCACGTAGCTAGAGAAGGCCGTTTTTTTTACCACCGACCCGTTCTATCATTTCCACTTTTCATTGAAAACAAACCATATCCGTCGTATTTTATGGTTTTATTTATGCATTTCGTGAAAGCTACAGATAACAAAGTATATGTTATTGTGAAGATAGAAAACGGAAGAACCCCTCGATTAGCCGGTCGGCGAGTGTGCCTGCTGTTTTGCTGGCTAGCTCACGTTAGCTAACTTTCCTTGTATTGTAACTTACTAGTAAGTTAACGTTAGCTAGCTAGGTTCTAGTCGTTGTTATTTGTTAGCTGTACATCCTTCGTGTGTAAATTAATCATGGCGACTAGGCGCCTGACCGATGCCTTCTTATTAATGCGGAACAATGCCATCCAAAATCGGCAGATATTGGCTGAGCAAGTGAGTACATACGACCCCCGTCGTACTCTGAGTACACGTAGCAATGCTGCGGTGAGTTTAACGTTAATCGTCTGAATTTGACATTTGATTTGTGTGTGTTATGATAGTTAACACATATGTTAGCCGTAACTTGATTAAATGTCTTCCTTAGTCACTCGCTAGTTAGCTATCTACCCAACATTAACCTGATGTTGGCTGCGTATAGCTGTCAAGTTAGATGCGTACATTTGCATTGAGTCATGTTAGAGGTATGCATTTGGAGTAGTGATGCCCTCAACTTGCATTTCCTGTCTTGCCAAAATATTTGACCAGCTCAGTTTGCTACCAATTATCAAAGAGCGTGCATTTTCCTTTGCCATGATAGTCAATTGAAGGAATGCATTTGTCAGAGTAAGCAACTAAGTAAAATATAAAGGTAGAACATGAAATGCATTTTTAGGGGCAATGTTCAATACTTAATAAGTCACAACAACAGTGCATGCTGGAATGACTTGGCTGGTCTTTTGTTATACAGATGGTCAAATGTAACAATCTACATGTTACATTTCATGAGGTGTTTGTTGATAGTGTGTGGGTTCTGTATTTGCCCTTTTGCCTTAGTGAATTGGATGCCTCAACCTCTCGATTAGGCTAGATGGTGCTGTTGTTTCAGTTATAGATTTAGTTGATCCTGTGCTTGGTAAACTGTTCTTTTAAAACATATTTAATGCTCTTTAGATCAATATGGTTGTTACTAAGATATTCGTATGCTAGAATTTTTAGAATACCTAGTTTGCACTGTTGGTCATTGTTTAATTTCATACATTCTGCACTGAAATAAAGTACCAGTCAAAAGTGTGGATACCTACTCATTCAAGGGTTTTCTTTATATGTACTAGTTTCTACATTGTAGAATAATATTGAAGACATCAAAACTATTAAATAACACATGTAGTAACCAAAAGAGTGTTAAACAAATCACCTGGAATGCATTTCGATTAACAAGTGTGCTTTGTTAAGTTGATTTGTGGAATTTCTTTCTATCCTTAATGCGTTTGAGCCAGTCAGTTGTGTTGTGACAAAGTAGGGGTGGTATACAGAAGATAGCCCTATTTGGTAAAAGACCAAGTCCATAGTATGGCAAGAACAGCTCAAATAAGCAAAGAGAAACGACAGTCCATCATTAGTTTAAGACATGAAGGTCAGTCAATCCGGAAAATGGCAAGAACTTTGTCAAGAACATTTCTTCAAGTGCAGTCACAAAAACCATCAAGTGCTATGATGAAACTGGCTCTCATGAAGACCACCACAGGAAAGGAAGACCCAGCGTTACCTCTGCTGCAGAGGATACGTTTAGAGTTACCAGTCTCAGAAATTGCAGCCCAAATAAATGCTTCACAGAGTTCAAGTAACAGACACATCTCAACATCAACTGTTCAGGGGAGACTGTGAATCAGGCCTTCATGGTCGAATTGCTGCAAAGAAACCACTACTAAAGGACACCAGTAAGGAGAGACTTGCTTGGGACAAGAAACACAAGCAATGGACATTATACCTGTGAAAATCTGTCCTTCGGTCTGATGAGTCCAAATTTGAGATTTTTGGATTCCAACCTCCGTGTCTTTGTGAGACGCAGAATAGGTGAACGGATGATATCCGCATGTGTAGTTCCCACCGTGAAGCATGGAGGAGGAGGTGGGATGGTGTAGGGTTGCTTTGCTGGTTACACTGTCTGTGATTTATTTAGAATTCAAGGCACACTTAACCAGCATGGCTACCACAGCATTCTGCTGCGATACGCCATCCCATCTGGTTTGCGCTTAGCGCTTATCATTTGTTTTTCAACAGGACAATGACCCAACACACCTCCAGGCTGTGTAAGGGATATTTAACCAAGGAGAGTGATGGAGTGTTGCATCAGATGATCTGGCCTCCACAATCACCTGACCTCAACCCAATTGAGATGGTTTGGGATGAGTTGGACCGCAGAGTGAAGGAAAAGCAGCCAACAAGTGCTCAGCACATGTGGGAACTCCCTTCAAGACTGTTGGAAAAGCATTCCAGGTGAAGCTGGTTGAGAGAATGCCAAGAGTGCAAAGGGTGGCTACTTTGAAGAATCTCAAATATAAAATATATTTAGTTTTGTTTAACACTTTTTTTTGGTTACTACATAATTCCATATGTGTTATTTAATAGTTTTGATGTCTATTATTCTACAATGTAAAAATAAAGACAAACCCTTGGACACACCTACTCATTCAAACTTTTGACTGGTACTGTATATATTTTATTTTTCATTATTGACCAGGATGCCGGGTCTTTTACAAATACTTTCTATGTAAGTCTATAATATCTTGTAGCCTAATTTCCTTTGTATAGTTTCAAAACTCTATATTGTTTGTGGTTTTCCCTTTCTGTCGCTCATTCATTCACCCTCCTTCTGGGCTTGTAGGTGTTTTGACTCTGGGACGGTTATTGTGTGAAGCAGCTTCATAGTAGATCTCAATCCAGACTTTGAAAAATTCACCTGATTGTGGATAGTAGCTTGGATAGGTTATTTTTGGCACTGATAGCACCAACTATCAAATGTTTGTTTGGATCAAAGAGCAAATCCGGTTGTTACAAGCCTTTGAGTTTATCTGATGGATATCTCTGAGGTGCTTGTTTTTGTCACTGTGTCTCTTGTATGGCGTACTGCAATCTGCATGCTCATGCTGAGTGATCTGCATATCAAAATCCTCTTTATAATACTAATTGTTGTCCTGCATCTTTCCTTTCTCTGGCCCTATATGAAATGGTTCTGTGGTTAGGCTAATCATTTGGGGATCGGGGACATAGGCTAGCCCTATATCTTTGCCTTCACACACACTCATGTCACACTTCACTGACCCAATGTATGTAGGCCTAGCTCCTGAAGATGAGCGTCTTTACCTCAATAGGTTGCTACTAATCAAATTGTATTTGTCACATTTGTTTTATTTAACCTTAATGTAACTAGGCAAGTCAGTTAAGAATAAATGCTTATTTTAGAACGACGGACTACCCCGGCCAAACCCTCCCCTAACCCAGACGACGCTGGGCCAATTGTGCACCGCCCTATGGGACTCCTGATCATGGCCCGGGATCGAACCAGGGTCTGTAGTGACGCCTCTAGCACTGAGATGCAGTGCCTTCGACCGCTACGCCACTCTGGAGCCTACATGCGCCGAATACAACAGGTGTAGGTAGACCTTACCGTGAAATGCTTACTGACAAGCCCTTAACCAACCATGCAGTTCAAGAAAGAGTTAAGAAAATATTTACTAAATAAACAAAAGTAAAAAATAAACTAAAATTAAAAGTAACACAATAAATAACAATAACGAGGATATATACAGGAGGTACCAGTACTGAGTCGATGTGCGCGGGTACAGGTTAGTCGGTAATTTGTTCATGTATGTAAGGGTAAAGTGACTATGCATAGTTAATAAACAGCGAGTAGCAGCAGTGTAAAAACAAAAGGGGGGGGGGGGATGTCCATTTGATGAGTTGTTCGACAGTCTTATGGCTTGGGGGTAGAAGCTGTTAAGGAGCCTTTTGGACCTAGACTTGGCACTCCGGTACCGCTTTCTTTGCGGTTGCAGAGAGAACATTCTATGACTTGGGTGACTGGAGTCTTTGACATTTCTTTTAGGCCTTCCTCTGACGTCGCCTAGTATATAGGTCCTGGATGGCAGGAAGCTTGGCAGGAAGCTTGGCTCCAGTGATGTACTGGGCTGTACGCACTACCCTCCATTGTGACTTACTATTATGGTCGCCATTTTGGAATTGATCTCAGGGAGTTCAATGTCCAATGCAGCTATTTTTATCTCAAATAATTTATGGGTAACAATTAAGTACCTTACAGTGATTGTTTTCAATTTAAATTGTAAAAAAAGAAACTCAAAGAACCATTTCTCAAGCAATAATTTTTCTAGAACTGTCTGGGAGTGGTCTGAGTGGGGAGGGGGAAAACTACAAACTAGCTGTTATTGGCATCTACTTACCTAGATTAACTCGTGGATACCATTTGTATGTCTCTGCGTGCAGTTTGAAGGAAGTTGCTAACTAAAGTTAGCGCAATGACTAGAAGTCTATGATAACTGCTAGCATGCTACAGTAGTAGATACCATAGACATCCAGTCATTGCTCTAATGCTAGTTAGCATTGGTTTGCGAAACTACCTCTAACTTCCTTCATACTGGATGCAGAGACATGGTATCTATGATTTCATCATAGACTCATGACTCAGGAGAAGTAGATAAATGGCTTCATTGCCAAAATCCTGAAGTATCCCTGTAACTAATTCAGTGGCTGTGGATCCAACTGCAAGTGAAGTCAGGGGATATGAATCTGCGACAGCCGAAAGTCGGACACTATAGTGGTTTTTCAACAGCAAGGCTCAGATCAACATTGTTTATACAAGTTTTTCTTTATAAATGTCCAAATACACTTTTCTATACCCCCATATCACAAACTGAAAACCTAACGTGTACAATTAATTGGTTAAATAGGTCTCAAATATCACTTTCATTTGTATCCCCTGTAGCTTTAGTATCGAGGAAAAGTTGGTTCCTGTTTCAGTCACATCTTTGGCCACGTTCTCGTGGGTCAAACAAAAACACCCCAAATGATTGGTTGACAAATAGTGCCTCCCACAATGCAAGTGATGGCTGCATGGTGCAGTTGGCGAGGAGACACTGCAGCGACTTGAATCGGACTTCATCAAAAACGGCATGACTTTTGATCACATGATTTTTGTGTAGTTCATGCAGTCGACATGTAGTGGCAACTTTTTTTTTATACCCATAACGCAACACACTTTGAAAGGCGGAGACCAACGTTGGTCAACGTCTTGACAAAAGTGATCTGCTCGAACGCGCCCCTGTGTGGAGAACAGGCTACTAGGGGGAAGTTAGATCAAGCTCACTCAATGTCTGCAAGATCATATAACAGAACCGAAATGTAATGGCACAATGTAATGTTACTGTAAGACAAAAACACAATTGGTTTTTCTCATGAGGCCAAAACTCAACCATGTGCGTCTCTAGGCAAAATACACAGGTAGGCTATGCTACAGTTTAACAACATGTACACTGAGCAAATTTTAGAGAACATCATTCAAAACAACAACATATAACTCAAGGTCAAAATTCAAATCCCCATTATACTGATTGAGATCTGATGGTTGGTTACTATGGGTAAAACTTGAAGAATTATCATTCACAATTAAATGCTGTGGTGTTTTTGTCTTACGGTAACGTTGTGCTATTATATTTGGTTCTGTTATGTAGAATATTGTGAGATCTTGCAGACATTGATTCAGCTTGTTCTAACTTTAATAAACAAGCACCATTCGCCTGAGTAGCCTGTTCTCTGCATGTAGAGAATTTATTAGGTACAGAACCCTGTTCACGAAAATGGTTTGCTCCTTTAGAAAGTGAGTCTCGTGGACGTGGCTTGCTATATAAAGCGGACATCAAGGCAGTCAGTTACTGTTCGATTGAGTGTTAGAATGGGCAAAACAAGTGATCTAAGTGATTTTGAGCGTGGTATGAACGTCGGTGCCAGGCGCGCCAGTCCCAGTATCTCAGAAACTGGGCTTTTCATGCACGACAGTGTCTAGGGTTTACAGAGAATGGTGCGACAAACATCCAGTCAGTGGTGGTCCTGTGGACGAAAACAGCTCGTTGATGAGAGGTCGTAGAACAATGGCAAGAATCGTGCAAGCTAACAGGCGGATCACAAACAGGCAGATAACGGCGCAGTACAATGTTGGTGTGCAGAACCCATATCTCGTCGGCCCTTGTCACGAATGGACTATTCCAGCAGACGACCACACTGGGTTCGACTCCTATCAGCTAAAAAACAAGAAGTGGCTCCAGTGGGCACGCAGTCACCAATACCTGACAATTGAGGAGTGGAAAAACATTGGCTAGTTTGACGAATCCCGGTTCCTGTTGCATCATGTTGATGTCAGGGTTTGGCGTAAGCAGCAAGAGTCCATGGCCCCACCCTGCCTGGTGTCAACGGTACAGGCTGGTGGCAGTGGTGTAATGGTGTGAGGAATGTTTTCCTGGCACACGTTAGGTCCCTTGATACCAAATGAGCAATGCTTCATTGCCCGGAGAATTCAAGCTGTTCTGGAGGCAAAGGTGGTTCTGGCCCGGTACTAGTGTACCTAATAAACTGGCTACTGAGTGTGCACATACGCAGAACGTGATCTGCACATGCACAGAGTCTTCGGGAAGCTCTGGATGTTTTTGTCGGCAGACTAAAGAAAATAGACATCACAACGAGACACCAAAACATTTCAAAAAGAGAGACCTAAGACAGCAACACAGCATGGTAGAAACACATGGCAACATGGTAGGTAATAACACAACATGGCAGCAACACAACTTCGTAGCAGCACAATACATGGTACAAACATTATTGATGTGATGTCCCCAGGCAGGCCAAAGCTCCATCCCTTCAAAACAGGCTGACATTCCAGGCGGTCTTTTCAAACAGTTCTTACACTAAAAGGGCATTTTCATCATTTTTACAATTTCACAGTATTAATCCGACCGTGTTTGTGTGTATGTGTATATATATTAATATATCACAGGAATTTTTTATATTTTTTATTGCATTTCCAATGATTTGTTCCTCACGATTTTTATAGATTTCTCAGATACATTTTAAAGGGGGATTTCACAGGTTTGAAGAACCTCAATTGATTGACATAAAATTCATTAGACTTTTTTTTCAGACAATCTGGTGACTTAAAATGAGACATTTTGCAAAGTGTATGATCCCTCTTTAAACTGTCTGCGAGTGCATGCAAAATGTCTGTGTGAAGCTGATCACTGCTTTTTGTCTGGGTCTCACTTACTGTCACTGCTGTCTTACTTCATCTCACCTCTCCCTCTCTCCTCATTGGATGGGACTTCGCTGGGGTCTGCCAATCACATTAGGAGCTTGATGAGGTACTGTCTAATCTCGTATCCAAACTGTCACACAGAAAAAATAATAAACCATGCTTTGTATTGGTTGGAAAGTCTGCAAACAATGTTTCAAATGGGTAGTGATAACTGTGTAATGTGTATGGTTTTACTGTCAGTTGGCTGATGACCGCATGGCCTTGGTCTCAGGGATCAGTCTGGACCCAGAAGCTGCCGTCGGAGTCACCAAGAGACTGCCGCCCAAGTGGGTAGATGGGGTCGTTGAGGTAAGAAACAATCACATGCTCTTAACTACTTCAGTATGAAAAGTTTATTATTATGTTTATTACTAGTCTCTTCTCAAAGCAGCAGACTTCAAATGCTTAATTTCACCATCACAAACAATGAAACTATTAAGCTAGATACTTTAGAAAATGTAGGCCTAATATGTATTAGTCTATATAAAATTCCTAAATCCAATCTCACTCATCTTTCTTTAAAATAGATTTCTTATTTGGAACTTTGGATCTTTCGGTGTCTAGTTTTCTCGTACCTCTCATGTGTAAATCCTGTGGTTGCGTGGGCTATCAGATTCAGTATGAAATCACACGGGTCCGGCAGAAAATGAAGGAGCTGGCCGCCCTCCATGACAAGCACATGAACCGCCCTACCCTCGATGACAGCAGTGAAGAGGAGCATGCCATAGAGATCACCACTCAGGAGATCACACAGGTAGGTCAGTGACAGAGATGGGAGTCTATACAAGAAACCCCATTGAAAGAACTTTGAAGAGAAGTCACTACTACAATTATAACTGTTTTACATAGGAAACCCGCTGAGGCAAACAAGAAACCCTATTGAAAGAAACCACATTCTATACAATAAACCCCATTTGAAAGAACTTTGAAGAGAAGACACATTTATTATTACTACATAGGAAACCTGCTGAGGCAAAAGGTGACACACCTCATAAGTGGCCTTCTGGAAAAGCCAACGCCTATGCAGTGGTGTAAAGTACTTGAGTACAAATACTTTTTTGGATATCTGTACTTCACTTTACTACAGTATTTATATTTTTGACAACTTTTACACCACAACATTCCTAAAAAAAATAATGTACTTTTTACTCCATACATTTTCCCTGAAGAACTTCTTACATTTGGAATTGTTAGCAGGCCAGGAAAATTGTCCAATTCACACTCTTATCAAGTGAACATCCTTGGTCATACCTACTGCCCCTGATCTGGCGGACTCACTAAACACAAATGCTTAATTTGTAAATTATGTTGGAGTGTGCGCCGTCCGTAAAAATAATAACAATTGTGCGGTCTGGTTAGCTTAATATAAGGAATTTGAAATGATTTATACTTTTACTCTTGATAATTGAGTATATTTTAGCAATTGCATTTACTTTTGATACAAGTATATTTAAAACCAAATACTTGTAAACTTTTACTCAAGTAGTATTTTACTGGGTGACTTTTATTGAGTCATTTTCTATTAAGGTATCTTTACTTTTACTCAAGTATGACAATTATGAGTTCCTAACTTATTGTTATGAATATTAATTTGTTAGTATGATCTGATCATATTTAAGACTTCTTGTACATGTTAACGTTTGGCTTTTATAAGGGGCTACGGTAAATGGAGCCTTCTGATGTAATACTGTATGTCAACAATTATTGGCCGTTCTTATTATATAGTAGATTAAGACAAATATTTTTCAGTGAGCATTTCTCCGTGCTCTCATTTTCTTGGGTCTGTGTTGATGATAATTATTTATTTAGAATTTAAATTGTACAAAGGTCTTTTGTCTTATGGCAAAGATGTATTGCTCTCTCCTTTGTCTGTGTAGATGTTCCACCGGTGTCAGCGTGCAGTGACAGGTCTGCAGACTCGCTGTGGCCACTGCACAGAGCAGGAGGAGAGGCTGCTGAGAAATGTGGTGTCCTCGTTGGCAGGGAGCCTGCAAGAGCTGTCCACCAACTTCAGACACACGCAGTCCAGCTATCTGAAACGTAAGCACTCACTCAGTTGCGAGGTGTAGGATTAAATACTATCTTTTCTGAATTTTTTTCTTTCTATTAGTTTCAAGTCTTCCATCCCTCACTTCTCTCTCTCCTTACACAAACACTCTCTACATGTATCTTTGTTTTCACCTCCACCCTCATATCATATGTCTCTTTTATTGTCATAATGTTGATGCTTTCTGTTACAGGCATGAAGAATCGTGAGGAGAGATCCAAACACTTTTTTGACTCTGGTCCTCTAATGGAGGAGGATGAAGACCTGGCACTATATGAAATGGTGAGCTTGGAACTGACAGTGTTTTTTGACATTTACTTGATCAGCATAGGTGTTCATGCATTTCTCTCAGGAAAAATATTTATCCTGGTTAAATTAATATAGTAATGTATAGACAAATGTCTTGTTTTTGCTAAATGTAACAAGAATGTGAGTTCCAATAGGTTGACTTGAAGCCTAATGAAAATCAATGGGTGTTGTGCTTTATCGCAATGTAACACCTTTAAATTTTAACAATACTCATCTGATACCACATTATTTATTTGGATAGCCATCAAAATGTTGACATACTTTCCATTATAAATATCACACTATTATTTACACTAGAGATATCCTTGTCTCATCGTGCACTAGCGACTCCTGTGGCGGGCCGGGCGCAGTGCATGCTAACCAGGTCGCCAGGTGCACGGTGTTTCCTCCGACACATTGGTGCGGCTGGCTTCCGGGTTGGATGCGCGCTGTGTTAAGAAGCAGTGCGGCTTGGTTGGGTTGTGTATCGGAGGACACATGGCTTTCGACCTTCGTCTCTCCCGAGCCCGTACGGGAGTTGTAGCGATGAGACAAGATAGTAACTACTAACAATTGGATACCACAAAAAGGAAAAGAGAAAAAAAAGTAGTTCACTATAAAGGGAATATGGCACCATTTTGGGATGCAGACAAAGTTATATCTCGCTGAGCCCATATCTCTGATCTCGCCCAGGGGTTTACAGATGACCAGCTGGTCCTGGTAGAGCAGAACACAGTGATGGTGGAGGAACGTGAGAGAGAGGTCCGACAGATAGTCCAGTCCATCACCGACTTGAATGAGATTTTCCGAGACCTGGCAGGAATGGTGGTGGAACAGGTCTGTGAGGGAAACCATTTTCAGTGTTTGGAAACACGACAATTATATGGAAATAAAGTTTAAGCTATACAGTCCATTTATCCATAATTTCATTTGACTCTGCAGTAATATGAATAATATCTGATTTACATCACCATCAAACTAATAAAAAAAATATATGACTTTGTCTTCGATCTGATTTTCTTTCTCCAATATCAGGGCACAGTACTTGACAGAATTGACTTCAATGTGGAGCAATCGTGTGTCAAAACAGACGAGGGGTTAAAACAGTTACAAAAGGTGAGGACACAATGTTAAGAATTGTTGATGTTTCAGCCCAATTGTTGATTATGTCCACAAAAAAGGGAACGATGTTATCTTGCCAACAAACTTAGTTAAAACATTTTCTCTCTTTGTTTTCTTGCAGGCTGAACAGTATCAGAAGAAAAACCGAAAGATGCTGGTTATTTTAATTCTTACTGTTATAGTTGTTGTTCTAATACTTATACTATTTGGGACCAAGTTCTAGTGATGCATTCCTTTGCTTTTGGTATGTCTGTGTGTATGTTTGGTGTGCATCTATGTGTGCTTGTGTGAGGAGTGTCTGTCAGTATCGTTTAAAGTACAATCTGTCCAACTTTCCAATCACCCTTCCCGAATCTCTCTCTGTATGGCTCATGAAGATGTATTGAATGCATGATCCCTAAGAGAGGACAGCCAGGGAGAGTTCCTATTTCACTTTTCAACTGGCCTGCACACATGGCCACTGTCCGCCCCAATACCCTCTTAAACATGACCGTACCGTACCCTACATCTGTCATGGTTACTGCTGCAAACAAACACAGAAAAAAACACTCCTTAAATTCACTTGTGGAAGACTACTGATTAATTGTCATGGCCACACATTTAGCTTGTTTTTCAAGCAAATAAGTGGTTTGCTTGTGTGAGCATATCATATGTCCAGTTTTATTGTAAGCTATAGCTGCTGTAAGCCCTGCCCTCCAATGTCTGTTTTCAAGAGAAGAATCCTGACAACTCAACTAGATGAATATTGAATGTCTATGAACAAGGAACATTTGTGTCTCGTGGCGATTCTACACGACCCTGGTCATTTTTGCATTTGATTTTTCACTTTATCATGGTTACTTTTTTAGAGAGAGAAATGACAAGGTTTGCAATCAGTGGCTGAAAAACTACAATAGCTAATTCATTGAATACCAAAAACAACCTTTTGGGTTAAGAGCTGTAGTTGACCATCCTAAATTCATGTATCTACCAAGAGTAGTGTCTTTAATGAATTTGCACATTTAGATCACTTGATGACTGCTTTCTTTTGTTTCATGACCTTCTATTGTCTGATATCGCTAACTAACACATCAGTTCAGTTTGTTCTTGTCTTTTATCCCTCACAGTTTGCACATATCGAAAGACTGATGGGTTTGGTTTCATGGCTGTGAAACGGTCTCCTGTATAATATGAAATTATAATTATTTATTTTGAATTTAAATTGTATAAAAGTTCAACGTTTTTTTGTCTAATATGACAAAGATGTATTGAGTAGCCTACATTGTGTCTTTGGCCTAAAGTATGGGGATGAAAATTGTGATCAAGCCTTGATCTCAGAAATGACTTTGCCCATTCCACTACAAAATCAATTAAAAATTGAGTACCTTTTTCTCACACTACTCTGTTTCTTATGAAGCATTTTACTTTTGGGGGGAAAATGTTTTACTTTGAGCAGCTTTTGAAAGCAAAAGTCTTAATTTAAAACCGTATTGATTGTTGAATTCGATTTTCATAATAGCAAGCTAGGACTGATGGTTTGGTTAGCAAGTCTGTTTGGAAAACACGGCAACTACTGTCGTCATCTAGTAAACACACGTCTAGTGGCTAATGTTAAATTATAGCCATGGTATGAAAGAGAATCATCTCCGGGCTCTATGCGTTCACTGTAAAATAATTTAACTCCGTTAAAAGGGCAGTTGCACGTCGTTTATTATTCCCCATAGAACTCATAAACCCCTCCGTTGATTATTCCTTACATAATCTTTGGTTATACAGACACACTTCAATGGTAAATCAGCATTGTTCGTGTTGTGTGGAAAAAAAACCTGCTATGTCCTTGTGGTATATTAGCTTCTTTTTTTTTTTACGATTGTGGATATTAGCATTAAAAAAAAAGTGATGCATTGCATTAGGTTTGTAGCAGCAGTTTCAGAGATCCAAGAAAACTTTGCAAAAGGAGGGTTAGATAGTGTGTGAAATAGATTTCTTAAATCAGTACGTTTTGGTCATTTCCCCCGTAAAATCAAAGTGGAAAAGACTAAATGGAAAGACTAACGTTACTATACAAAAACATGGAAAATGAATCTAATTCAACCTCAGCTGTGACACTTCTATATGAAAAGCAGGATGTACGATAAAGTGCATCAATCCGTCGCTTTGTCCAAAGGTGGCGAATGTGGTGCTCGAATTCAAGGTTTCTGCCGGAGACTCGGAGCCCCAAAATCGCCCGGTCCTAATTCTCGGTCAACTGAATAACCTGCAGCAAGCAACCTGGACCCAAGTCATGAGGAAATTGCAGCCAGGTTTCAACGTAAAGATGAGGAAATAAAAAAGCAGGGCTGCTGGCGCTGAACTGAGCGGCGCGTGAGTTCTCCGACAAGCACTCACCAAAGCTAGCTGGCCAGCCTGTATCAGTAACTTTTTTTCTACCTAGTAATTATACTATGACAATGCTTACTTTTACGCTCGGTATTTTGTGAAATAGTTAAATGGTTAGATAGCTCGCAAACTGAGCGGCTTAGCTACCACACATCAAGTCATGCTAGAAAAGTGGGTTTTCACCGACAACGAATTCGGCAGAAGTTCTGCTCCCATTCATTTTCAAGGAGGGCACGCGATGAGAAAATTAGCATTAGAACCCTTCAAGCAGAGCGGTAGCAAAAGCGGAACTCTGCTCTACTTTATGCAAAATGAATGTAGAGCGTTGGAGAGAAGCATTCTGGTCAAAACCAGTGGAAGCTCCTCAGAGGAAGGGGAGGACCATCCTACTCAGTGAATTTTAATAAAAATTGTGAAACATTTAAAAAGTTATCATTTTTAGATATAACTATAATATATTAATGTCTCCAAATAACTGATTAAAACACTGTTTTGAAATGGTCTAAAGTAACCTCAACAGCACCATCTAGGGTAGCACCATGGTATAAACTGGAGGACAGCTATTTTCTGTTCTCTGGATACATTGACTTCAATACAAAACCTAGGAGGCTCATGGTTCTCACCCCCTTCCATAGACTTACACAGTAATTACGACCACTTCCGGAAAGACGCCCTCCAACCTATCAGAGCTCTTGCAGTATGAACTAACATATTGTCCACCCAATCAAATGATCAGAGAATAAATCTAGTACTGAAAGCATAAGCATGGGGCAGCAGGGAAGCCTAGTGGTTAGAGAGTTGGACTAGTAACTGAAAGGTTGCAAGTTTAAATCCCTGAGCTGACAAGGTACAAATCGGTCGTTCTGCCCCTGAACAGGCAGTTAACCCACTGTTCCTAGGCCGTCATTGAAAATAAGCATTTGTTCTTAACTGACTTGCCTAGTTAAATAAAGGTAAAAAAATATATAAAAAATAAAAAGCTACAACCAACTAGCACTGCAGTGCATAAAGACCTTTTTTTTAATTATTATTAAGGAGATGCAGCAGAGTGATGGAGCTAGCTATATGTCGTAAATATTTTCTTAGTTTACCTTTCACTTACTTAGCTAATTTAGCCTACTCAACAACATGACTCAAACAGAGAGTCAGGTTGTTGAGTAGGCTTTTTTCTTCTTTTTAACTAGCTGGCTATCTATCCAACACTGCAACTCTTCCTAGTCAAGGTAAGCTTTCGGTTTTTATAAATCTATTGCCACCGGGACAACTGCTAAACTGCTTGCTGTACTGTGTGATTGCATACATGGATTGGATTGTGGGTTTACTAACGTGTTAGTTCTAGTTTGTTGACAACGTTAATATGTTGACAATGATGTAGGCTGTGTAGCGGTTATGGTATGAAGGTTAGGCTTCGAGAGTTTTTTGCACCTGGTCACAAACCGCTCGTGTTGTGCACTGAAGTCCACAAGCGAAGGGAAAAGCTAAAAGGCGGAGAGTGCGTAGATGCAAGAAGGAATTTATACAACAAGCAAAGTGATGAAGCTGTATATGGCTGCTATGAAAGTGAACTGTGTGTGCGGGGATCAGGGGTGTATTCATTCCGCTGATTCTATTGCCAAACTTTTCTTAAATGGAAGCAAACGGAATGGAATTATTGCAGTCCAGATAAGCTAGATGCAGGTAAGAGTGTGCAAGGTGGTATTGAATGTATCACTGTCTGCCACCTTTTATTCCTCCAATTTGTCTCTTGACCTGTACACCTACGTTTATAAACTTTAATTTGTAGGATAGGTTGTAGCAACCTCGTGATGTTTATAGGGCAAATTCCAGGTAGCCTATCATGTAGTAGCCTAAATCTTGTCGATGGTACATTGAACTGGGTGAATGGAATATGAATGACAGTCATCCAATATTTGCTGTAGGCCTAATAGAAATAAGGCCATGCTCATGAATTTTTTTTTATCTCACCTGCCGCCACTGGTCAAAACCACTGTTAATTTGTAACATGCCATCTCTATTCTCCAACCAACCATATTGACTAATTCCTTGATCCCTGACAAAAGAAATTGGCCTCTATTCTTTAAAAAAATTCAAATGTAATATTAAACTTTTCCCCCATTTTACTAGAGGAAGCCGGCCTGAGGGAAAGTCAGTCTTGCTGTATTAGCTAGCTAGCATGTTCCAACCTTCTCAACATGTTCATGTGCCAAGTCGCATGTCCCCGACTAACCTAGTCAAGAAATGTGGCGATGTCTTCACATTATGTAGACAAGGCTCTGCACATTTACATATAAACATTCTAAATGTCCCTTGTTTGTCACGAATATTGAATACAATACTATTTAAACTTACTCTGCCGATTGTCCGTGGTGCTGGTCCCTCAGTTGGTAAATTTTTGACAAACTATCCACAGGAAAGTAACGTTATTATTAAACCGACTTCAAAACACAGGTCTATGTGTGTGGCAATCAAGATTAGTGATGTTCAGTTTGTGAACAATTCGTTATTTTACAACTCTTTTTACTGACTTGATTCATTTTTCTGAGTGACTTCACAATTGCTGGCCGCAATTGTTTTTCTTTTGTTCATCACCGAAGGTACGTGCACAAGACGGACACACGTGAACCATGTATACTGCAGGTGTTTATATGGTTTTACATGTGTGCCAGATGATAGAAATGTTAACTTCAGTACCGATGCTTTAAAAAGTTGGTTAAACAATACTTTCCTGTGGATATTGTATCTCAAATTTCAAGCAACTGAAGGACCAACAACGCAGAGTAAGTTAAAATAATTGTATTCAACATTCTGGCTTGTAGAAAATCTGAGAGGAACAAACACTATCATGTTCCAGATGGTGTATTTAGATATTCACCACCTGGACTCCAGGCAACGACTAACCTAGCTATTACTCCTCGTGACATGAATTAATGTTTGGTCCAACCAGCTGACTTTGGAGTCTAACTCTAACTAACAACTTATTTTAAACCAAATATACTCTATTTGACTGGGTATGTCTTTTTGTCTTCAGGAGATTAAGGCAGTGGGGACAGAACTGGGCATTACTCCTGTCATAATTCGTGGAGAGGAACTGAAACAGAAAGGATTTGGAGGTACTGTATCAGGAGAAGGCTTGTTATAATGGCCATGCATCCAAAGCCTTGGCTATGTGTTATGCTTCCATTTGAAGCCATTTTAGCTATGGATTGGAACTCCAATCTGTTGGGTTCTTTGCTTGCAATCACACAGACTAATGTGTGGGCCAGTTATAAAAGCCTTTTCCAAACTGGCTGTACTCTTGTGAAGTGTTTAAACAACAACATAAATATGTACTGTATGTATCAGGTCACGTGTGGACCACATGCTTTCTTCCACTTCCCTTATGGAGTTTTCTTGGTACATTGCCATGAAAAAGTATTTGCATAATGGGACCCTTGTCATCCAAAAAGTTGGCTCATGTTTTCCAAAAAGCACCTGGATGATCATCAAGACTCTTGGAATAATTTCCTATGACAATATAATTCAAAAGTATCACTTTTTGGATGACATGGGTTCCATTATTTTTGGTGAAAACCAAACACTACATTCCACAGTAAGAACCTCATACCAACGGTCAGCGTGGTGGTAGTGTGATGGTTTGGGGATTTTTTTATTTATTTTATTTCCCCTTTATTTAAGCAGGTAGGCTAGTCGAGAACAAGTTCTCATTTGCAACTGCGACCTGGCCAAGATAAAGCATAGCAATTTGACACATACAACAACACAGAGTTACACATAGAATAAACAAAACATACAGTCAATAATACAGTAGAACAAAATAAAACAAAAAGTCTATATACAGTGAGTGCAAATGAGGTAAGTTAAGGAAATAAATAGGCCATAGTGGCGAAGTAATTACAATATAGCAATTAAACACTGGAATTTTAGATCGGCAGAAGATGAATGTGCAGGTAGAGATACTGGGGTGCAAAATAAATAAATAAATACCAGTATGGAGATGAGGTAGGTAGATAGATGGGCTGTTTACAGATGGGCTATGTACAGGTGCAGTGATCTGTAAGCTGCTGTGACAGCTGGTGCTTAAAGCTAGTGAGGGAGATGTGAGTCTCCAGCTTCAGAGATTTTTGCAATTCGTTCCAGTCATGGGCAGCAGAGAACTGGAAGGAAAGACGACCAAAGGAGGAATTGGCTTTGGGGTTGACCAGAGAGATATACCTACTGGAGCGCGTGCTACGAGTGGGTGCTGCTATGGTGACCAGTGAGCTCAGATAAGGCGGGGCTTTACCTAGCAGAGACTTGTAGATAACCTGTAGCCAGTGTTATTTTGCGACGAGTATGAAGCGAGGGCCAACCAACGAGAGCGTACAGGTCGCAATGGTGGGTAGTGTATGGGGCTTTGGTGACAAAACGGATGGCACTGTGATAGACTGCATCCAGTTTGTTGAGTAGAGTGTTGGAGGCTATTTTATAGGTGACATCACCGAAGTCGAGGATCGGTAGGAGAGTATGTTTGGCAGCATGAGTGAAGGATGCTTTGTTGCGATATAGAAAGCGGATTCTAGATTTAATTTTGGATTGGAGATGCTTAATGTGAGTCTGGAAGGAGAGTTTACAGTCTAACCAGACACCCAGGTATTTGTAGTTGTCCACGTATTCTAAGTCAGAACTGCCTGCACCTGCTCGCCCGTGATGCTGGACGGGCGAGCAGGTGAGGGCAGTGATCGATTGAATAGCATGCATTTAGTTTTACTTGTGTTTGAGCAGTTGGAGGCCACGGAAGGAGAGTTGTATGGCATTGAAGCTCGTCTGGAGGTTAGTTAACACAGTGACCAAGGAGGGGCCAGAAGTATATAGAATGGTGTCGTCTGCGTAGAGGTGGATCAGAGAATCACCAGCAGCAAGAGCAACATCATCGATGTATACAGAAAAGAGAGTCGGCCCGAGAGTTGAACCCTGTGGCACACCCATAGAGACTGTCAGAGGTCCGGACAACAGTCCCTCCGATTTGACACACTGAACTCTATCAGAGCAGTAGTTGGTTAACCAGGCGAGGCAATCATTTGAAAAACCAAGGCTGTCGAGTCTGCCAATAAGAATGTTGTGATTGACAGAGTTGAAAGCCTTGGCCAGGTCGATGAATACGGCTGCACAGTAATGTCTCTTATCGATGGCGGTTAATGATGTCGTTTAGAACCTTGAGCGTGGCTGAGGTGCACCCATGACCAGCTCTGAAACCAGATTGCAATGCGGAGAAGGTATGGTGGGATTCGAAATGGTCAGTAATCTGTTTGTTAACTTGGCTTTCGAAGACCTTAGAAAGACAGGGTAGGATAGATATAGGTCTGTAGCAGTTTGGGTCTAGAGTGTCACCCCCTTTGAAGAGGGGGATGACCGCGGCAGCTTTCCAATCTTTGGGAATCTCAGACAACACGCAAGAGAGGTTGAACAGGCTAGTAATAGGGGTTGCAACAATTTCGGCAGATAATTTTAGAAAGAGAGGGTCCAGATTTTCTAGCCCGGCTGATTTGTCGGGGTCCAGATTTTGCAGCTCTTTCAGAACATCAGCTATCTGGATTTGGGTAAAGGAGAAATGGTGGGGGCTTTGGCGGGTTGCTGTGGAGGGTGCCGGGCAGTTGACTGGGGTAGGGGTAGCCAAGTGGAAAGCAGGGCCAGCCGTAGAGAAATACTTATTGAAATTCTCAATTATAGTGGAATTATTTGCATTATTTGCTGCCTCAGGACCTCGGCGACTTGCCTTCATAGAAGGAACTGTGATTTCTGCTCTGTATCAGAGAATTCTACAGGAGAATGTCAGGCCATCCATCTGCGAGCTGAAGCGCAGCTGGGTCATGCAGCAAGACAATGATCCAAAACACACAATCAAGTCTACATCAATCAAATTTTGACCTTATCCCAATTTATTTTTTTTTTTACCTTTATTTAACCAGGTAGGCTAGTTGAGAACAAGTTCTCATTTACAACTGCGACCTGGCCAAAATAAAGCATAGCAGTGTGAACAGACAACACAGAGTTACACATGGAGTAAACAATTAACAAGTCAATAACACAGTAGAAAAGAAAAAGAAAAAAAGGAGTCTATATACAATGTGTGCAAAAGGCATGAGGAGGTAGGCGAATAATTACAATTTAACAGATTAACACTGGAGTGATAAATGATCAGATGGTCATGTGCAGGTAGAGATACTGGTGTGCAAAAGAGCAGAAAAGTAAATAAATAAAAACAGTATGGGGATGAGGTAGGTAAATTGGGTGGGCTATTTACCGATGGACTATGTACAGCTGCAGCGATTTTTGAGACGTTGTGAGATGTTGTGGCAGGACTTGGAATGAGCAATTCATGCTTGAAAATCCACAAATGCAGCTGAGTTAAAGCAATTCTGCATGTAAGAGTGGACCAAAATTCCTCCACAGCGACGTGAGATACTGATCAACAACTACGGGAAGTGTTTGGTTGGAGTCATTGCAGCTAAAGGTGGTACAACCAGTTATTTAGTGTAAGGGGGCAATTTCTTTTTCACACAGGGGCATTGTGTGTTGCATAATTTAGTTTATTAAATGAAGTATGTAATTGTTGTGTTATTTGTTCACTCAGGTTCCCTTTATCTAATATAGGTTTGGGTTGAAGATATGATAACATTCAGTATAAAAAAATAAATATGCAAAAGTAGAGCAAATTAGAAAGGGGGCATACGGCTCTGTATGTTTGTTTGGTGGTTCTCCTCTCCGTTTTGTCTTGGAATATACAACGTTTTTATTCAGCTTTGTTACTTTCTCAACAAAACAAGCTGATTTAATGGGACCCAAGAGATTTTGGCAAAAAGGAATGTCAAATTAAATGAGTTTTTCCACATTGGAACAAAGTGTGTATTCTGGTTTATGAGTTGTCATGATACACATACACTCATCATGGTTCTCTGACTGATAACACAATATTTGTTTCTGTGATCATCAACTCGATCACTTTGGATTGTTTGGGCCTTCAGAGATCTATGGGGTGGGCAAGGCAGTGGTGAATCCTCCTGCCCTGGCAGTCCTGAGTCACAAACCAGATGGTGCCACCCAGACTATTGCATGGGTGGGCAAGGGCATTGTGTATGACACTGGAGGTCTCCGCATCAAGGGAAAGGTATAAAGGTATGCTTATTGCTGGTCAGTTGGGTTTGCATTCCAAATGGCACCATATTCCCTGTAGTGCACTACTTTTGAACAGAGCCCTATGGGTAAAGGGAATTAGAGTGCCATTTGGAACGGGTCATTAATGTGATTATTTTGTCCAATTCAATGGATGTTAGGGAGTTTCCAGCCAAATAAGTATTAAATTACAATGTTGTAAGGGTTGAATGTACTTTTCTTTTGCATCAAGACCAACATGCCTGGGATGAAAGAGACTGTGGTGAGGCAGCAGCCATTTTAGGAGCTTTCAAAGCTACTGTCAATCAGGTGAGGCCTACTGTACCTACTACCCCTGCTTACTCTTTCAAGTCAAGTTCTTATTTGAAACATAAGGTCCTGTTAGGAGACACCCTACTGGAACATGTACTGAAAGTTTGGTTAGAGCTGTTGAAATGTGTCTTTATTTCAGGGCTTCAAGGACAATCTCCATGCCGTATTCTGCCTGGCCGAGAATGCAGTCGGACCCACTGCCACACGGCCAGATGACATCCACACGCTCTACTCTGGAAAGAGTAGCCATTGGGGGAGCATGTAAACCGGTTAGGCAAGGTAATGGGAACCGGGCTAATATGATGGCAACCTGATGGAGGTAAGTAGAGTTTTTTCCTTCTGATGGGCTTTTGTGTGGGAAAGAAACAATTAGCTGGCATTTGAGCAAGGATTCATTATTGGCTTACATTTAGTTTGTTGTTTGGTTAATTTATGGTTTCAATAGCCTTTTGTTCTTTTTGCTGCCTTTCTGATTGAGGAATTTATGGCCTGAAATAAAAAAAATTCCCCCTCTTGTTTTGCTAACTTTCTCACAGAGGACAGTGGAGATCAACAACACTGATGCTGAAGGCAGGCTAGTGCTCTCTGATGGTGTGGTGTATGCCAGCAAGGACCTCTCTGCTGACATCATCCTGGATATGGCCACAGGTGTGTGACGGGTGGCCTCTAGAGCCACAACAGTGCAGCTTTGGCAACAACACTCGCCTATATTACTTTGATGCCCCACACTTCTTTAATCACTTATTGTCATTTTGCAGCAAGAGGGATATCATTTTGCAATTATATAATAGATTTAGGCCTCTAATATTTGATGTATTTGTATTTCTATAAGACTTAGTCCACTAAATGTTCGGAAGTGATGGTTTGGTAATAAATGTTAGCCCAAGAAAGTCAAGTCATCACATGTACATTGTTGAAACACTCATAAAAGCCAGTTGGGACTGTTTTACATTCACTGCACTTCAATCAGAGCAAAGGTTAACAGGGCTTGTGACAGACATAATACCTAGTAATGAAAAAGTTTTACTTTCCATTGATCTTTGCACTCACTGACATCTTTAGCCCAAGACAAACTCCCCACATTCTCTGAGGAACTCAAAACAACTTATCAAGGGTGTCTCACACAAGTGGATGGTGTTAATCACACAAAATTGTTAGGCCTACAAAAATAGATTTTCCTTAGAACAGTCATTTTCTAACTCAAAACACACCTCGTGCTGGTGATGACGACACCACATCCTGTGGTAACCCTCATGATGTGCTGATTTGGCTCATTCTGAAAACACCACATGATGCATCATATTGTCTTTTTTGTGCTAGCTAGTGAAGTAGCTAATTGCAAGTGAAACATTTGTCGCTGAGGTCTGATCAGCACAAAATTGGGGCGGATTTTTGTTGCTGACCAGAAAAGGTTTAAATCTATACGGAATATAAATGAAACATGCAACAATTTCTAAGATTTTACTGAGTTACAGTTCATGTAAGGACATCGGTCAATTGAAATAAATTCATTAGGCCTTCATCTATGGACTTCACATGACTGGGAATACAGAAATGCATCTGTTGGTCACAGATACCTTTTTAAAAAAAAGTTTGGGTGTGGATCAGAAAACCAGTCAGTCTTCTTTGCATAAAGTTTATCAAGCTGTTGATTGTGGAATGTTGTCCCACTCCTCTTCAATGGCTGTGCGAAGTTGCTGGATTTTTGGTAGGAACTGGAACACTCTGTCACACATTAATAGAGAGCATCCCAAACATGCTCAATTGGTCACATGTCTGGTGAGTATGCAGGCCATGGAGGATCTGGAAAATTATCAGCTTCCAGGAATTATGTACAGATCCTTGCGACATGGGGCTGTGCATTATCATGCGGTGATTATCATCACATGAGGTGATGGAGGCAGATGAATGGCACGACTTTGGGCCTCAGGATCTCGTCACGGTATCTTTTAATTGCCATCGATTTAAAAAGCAATTGTGTTCCTTGTGTTCCTGGATAAGAGTGTCTGCTAAATTACTCAAATGTAAATGGATGTCTTTGCTGTGTCTGTGAAATGACAGGAAGAACGCCACGAGCACCTGTGCCGGCCTCTATCGGCTCTCACCTGGGTTTTGACTGGCCTGGGGTCTGGGTCCATGTGGACATAGCCTCCCCTTTCCATGCTGTAAGTGACTGGATATTTGAGTTTAGTAGGGGTGATTTCCGAGACACAGATTAAACCTAGTCATTAACTAAAAAGCAAACCCAATGGAGAATCCTCACTGAAAATGCTTTATAGTCCAGCATTAGGCTTAATGTGTCTGGAAACACCTCCTTAAAGTTTCAATTAATATTTAGAAAGTATAGACTAGACATGCTATATTAAATTAATTTCAGCCCCTCACAGATCTTGACTGACTTGTATAAACAAAGGATCTTCCTATGTATAGCTTATCAATCTAGTGCTTATAGATCGGTGAAGAAATGTGTAGGAGCTAAGGGAATGGGGGCTGGGAGCCCAAATATAGTTGAGTCATGGTGTAACCTGTCCTCTCTCGCGCTTTCCCTCCCTTACACTCTGCAGGGGGAGCGCACTACCGACTTTGGCGTGGCTCTGCTCATGGCTCTGTTCGGCCAGGCCTCAGACGACCCCACGCTCAACCTTGTGTCTCCTCTGGGGGCCGCTACCATGAATGCCGCATCCAGGGACCCGGTGGAGCACGACTGCAAGTGGAGGAGACTGGTGTAAAACCTCCAAGCAGCCACCTCTGGACCCACCCACCTCCACTCTTTACACTGACATACACTGAACACCTAGAAAGCATTTCCAATCCTCCATTTTTATTTGACTCATTCACAATGGAGTGACATTTTTTTGGGAAAAAGAGCAGGTGGCTAGAATTTCCCTCAAATTTGTTCATGTTGTATTTAATTGACTGTCTTTAATTTTGTCTCCAAATGGTTCATGAATAATTGGGAGGGAGGAGGAATATGCAAATGTTTATAGCATGTGGAACACTTTAAGGTTCTGCCTTCCTTGAATGAATTACCAGAGCATTATCACAATTCTCCAAAATTAACCATAGCTATAATAAAATCAAAATACAGCCTTAAATGGTTAAGTAACTGAATAAGGTATTTGATCCTGTGTGGTAAGTGATGGTTTATTTTTCTGTTTCTATGTCCTTGAGCAAATTAGCTTGTTTAGGTATCAGGCAAACACATACTTTGGTTTTTAGCCATAGCCTAGCCACTGATGGCCAACTTCTCATTCTGGACATTGGGAATAACCCATGTGAATAGTAAAGCTGGATATTTGGAATAGGATATATATATATATATATATTTTCACCTTTATTTAACCAGGTAGGCCAGTTGAGAACAAGTTCTAATTTACAACTGCGACCTGGCCAAGATAAAGCAAAGCACAGTGACAAAAACAACTCTGCAGAATTGCACATTAACAAACGTACAGTCAATAGCACAATAGGAAAAAAATAATAATAATCTATACACTGTGTGCAAATGTAGAAGAGTAGGGAGGTAGGCAATAAATAGGCCATAGAGGTGAAACAATTAAGCAAGTAGAGATACTGGGGTGCAAGAGGGTAAGTAATATGGGGATGAGGTAGTTGGGAGTGCTATATACAGATGGGCTGTGTACAGGTACAGTGATCTGACAGCTGATGCTTAAAGTTATAGAGGGAGATATAAGACTCCAGCTTCAGTGATTTCTGCAATTCGTTCCAGTCATTGGCAGCAGAGAACTGGAAGGAAAAGTGGCCAAAGGAAGTGTTGGCTTTGGGGATGACCAGTGAAATATACCTGCTGGAGCGCTTACTATGGGTGGGTGTTGCTATGGTGACCAGTGAGTTGAGATAAGGCTTGGCTTTACCTAGCAAAGACTTCTAGATGACCTGGAGCCAGTGGGTTTGGTGACGAGTATGCAGCGAGGGTCAGCTAACGAGAGCATACAGGTCGCAAAGGGGGGTAGTATATGGGGCTTTGGTGACAAAACGGATGGCACTGTAATAGACTACATCCAGTTTGTTGGTGGCTATTTTGTAAATGACATCGCAGAAATCGAGGATCGGTAGGATAGTCAGTTTTACAAGGGTATGTTTGGCAGCATGAGTGAAGGAGGCTTTGTTGCGAAATAGGAAGCAGATCCTAGATTTAATTTTTAGATTGGAAATGCTTAATGTGAGTCTGGAAGGAGAGTACAGTCTAACCAGACACCTATGTATTTGTAGTTGTCCACATATTCTAGGTCAGAACCGTCCAGAGTAGTGATGCTAGTTGGGTGGGAGGCTGCCCGCAGCAATCGGTTGAAGAGCATGCACTTAGTTTTACTAGCATTTAAAAGCAGTTGGAGGCCATGGAAGGAGTGTTGTATGGCGTTTAAGCTCGTTTGGAGGTTTGTTAGCACAGTGTCGAAAGAAGAGCCAGATGTATACAGAAATATACATATATATATATATATGTATACAGAATGGTGTCGTCTGCGTAGAGGTGGATCAGAGAATCACCAGCAGCAAGAGCGACATCATTGATATACACAGAGAAAAGAGTCGGCCCCAGAATTGAACCCTGTGGCACCCCCATAGAGACTGCCAGAGGTCCAGACAACAGGCCCTCCGATTTGACACATTGAACTCTATCTGAGAAGTCGTTGGATAACCAGGCGAGGCAGTCATTTGAGAAGCCAAGGCTATTGAGTCTGCTGATAAGAATGCAGTGATTGACAGAGTCAAAAGCCTTGGTCAGGTTGATGAATACAGCTGCACAGTACTGTCTTTTATCGATGGCGGTTATGATATCGTTTAGGACCTTGAGCGTGGCTGAGGTGCACCCATGACCAGCTCGGAATCCAGATTGCATAGTGGAGAAGGTATGGTGGGATTCGAAATGGTCAGTGATCTGTTTGTTAACTTGGCTTTCGAAGACCTTAGAAAGGCAGGGAAGGATGGATATAGGTCTACAACAGTTTGGGTCTAGAGTGTCTCCCCCTTTGAAGAGGGGGATGACCGCGGCAGCTTTCCAATCTTTGGGGATCTCAGACAATATGAAAGAGAGATTGAATAGGCTAGTAATAGAGGTTGCAACAATTTCGGCTGATAATTTTAGAAAGAGAGGGTCCAGATTGTCTAGCCCAGTTGATTTGTAGGGATCCAGATTTTGAAGCTCTTTCAGAACATCAGCTGTCTGGATTTGGGTGAAGGAGAAGCGGGGGGGCCTTGGGCAAGTTGCTGCAGGGGGTTGCTGAAATGTTGGCAGGGGTAGGGGTAGCCAGGTGGAAAGCATGGCCAGCCGAAGAAGAATGCTTATTGAAATGATTGATTACTGTAGATTTATCTGGTGATAGTGTTTCCTATCCTCAGTGCAGTGGGCAGCTGGGAGAAGGTGCTCTTATTCTCCATGGACTTCAGTGTCCCAAAACTTTTTGGAATTAGTGCTACAGGAAGTAAATTTCTGTTTGATAAAGCCAGCCTTAGCTTTCCTAACTAACTGAGTATATTGGTTCCTCTTCCCTGGAAAGTTGCATATCGGGGGGGCTATTCGATGCTAATGCAGAACGCCACAGGATGTTTTTGTGCTGGTCAAGGGAAGTCAAGTCTGGGGTGAACCAAGGGCTATATCGGTTCTTAGTTCTACATTTTTTTAATGGGGCATGCTTATTTAAGATGGTGAGGAAAGCACTTGTGAAGAGCAACCAGGCATCCTCTACTGACGGGATGAGGTCAAAATCCTTCCAGGATACCCGGGCCAGATCGATTAGAAAGGCCTGCTCGCTGAAGTGTTTTAGGGAGCGTTTGACAGTGATGAGGGGTGGTCGTTTGACTGCGGACCCATTACGTATGCAGACAATGAGGCAGTGATCGCTGAGATCCTGGTTGAAGACAGCAGAGGTGTATTTAGAGGGCAAGTTGGTCAGGATGATATCTAAGAGGGTGTCCATGGTTACGGATTTAGGGTTGTACCTGGTAGGTTCCTTGATTAATTTATGTGAGATTGAGGGCATCTAGTTTAGATTGTAGGACTGCCGGGGTGTTAAGCATGTCCCAGTTTAGGTCACCTAACAGTACGAACTCTGAAGATAGATGGGGGGCGATCAATTCACATATGTGGTCCAGGGCACAGCTGGGTGCTGAAGGGGGTCTATAACTTTATTAGTCCACATGAGATGGAAATTTGTCTTCTGCTTTTCTTGGAATTAAACATTAAGCAATCTTATATGCTTTGTCATATTCCTTGTATAATTATAACTGCATGAAATACAAAAGTTGACAACCTTGCCTGGTAATGTGGAATACTTTTATAAGTAGCAAGCAAGCTGTGGTCGTGTTCCACTGCTCAGTTGTTGAAAGCATCAACCAATGGTTGCCTGGCACATTGACTGTCATCGACTTGACAGATTGCTGTATTGTGTTCAGCTGACATGTAAAACCTATCCAAGTGTTGTAAGATCTGTCAGCAATGCCTAGACAAAGGAATGCACCCTATATCATTAAAGTTCTTAAGGATAAATATTTTAAAGTACTACTTAAGTCGTTTTGGGGGTATCTGTACTTTACTGTTTATATTTTTGACAACTTTTACTTCACTACATTAAATATATTAATTTACTTTTTACTTCAAAACATTTCCCTGACACCCAAAAGTACTCATTACATTTTGAAGAATGCTTAGCAGGACAGGAAATTGGTCCAATTCACACACTTATCAAGAGAACATCCCTGCTCTTCCCTATTGCCTCTGATCTGGCAGACTCACTAAACACACATGCTTCGTTTGTAAATTATGTCTGAGTGTTGAAGTATGCCCCTGGGTAAAAAACAAGAGAATGGTGCAGTCTGGTTTACTTTATGTAAGGCATTTGAAATTATTTATACTTTTACTTTTTATACTTAAGTATATTTAAAACCAAATACTTATAGACTTTTACTCTAGTAGTTTTTTACTGGGTTACTTTTACTTGAGTCATTTTTTATTAAAGTATCATGACTTTTACTGAAGTAAGACAATTGGGTACTTTTTCCACCACGGATCATTTGCCACGAGCAACATTTGAATGCCACAGGTTATTATTAGTTATTTAACCTTTATTTAACTAGGCAAGTCAGTTAAGAACAAAGTATTATTTACAATGACGGCCTACACCCGCAAACCCTAACCCGGACGACGCTGGGCCAATTGTGCGACAGTTGTGATACAGCCTGGAATCGGACCAGGGTCTGTTGTGACACCTCTAGCACTGAGATGCAGTGCCTTAGATCGCTGGCCACATTGATGCAGGCAAGCCTGTAAAATTGTTAACATTGTATCAATAGCTCTCTTGAATGAAACATGCAAGCCTGTAAAATGGAAATGCCATTTTTTTGGCAAGCCTCAAATTGTAGCATACCAATGCATCACTTTCTGGATGTTGCAAGTGCAGGTTCTGCCCATGTTATGCCCATTCGGCAATATTACCCACCCAAAATGTAACTTTTTGAAAATATTATGGTTAAAGCCAAGGGCAGTGTTTGGTTGGTTAATTAATTAGAAGGTGCAATGTTTGTAAAACATAATCAATTCAGCTGTTCCTATGTGTGTAGTGTACTGTAATGAGTCACTAATCACGGGATGGCGTTTGCGTGGTTGTTCACTTAAGTCGAACTGCAGTTAGCACTGATCTATAAACCACCTCGTGCTGTCTGTAAAACCAGTAATCAATGGCAGGGAAGTATAATCCTTATGACACAAAACTCTGCGAGTCTGCGCCGCGTTTACGCCTTGTTCAAGTTGACCCTCGTGGTGAAACAGTATAAAAATCCCAACGAGTTTCTAAGAAGTCACATGACAAATATTTTTCAACATGGCTCGGTCACTGTTGTTATTCGTGTTTATGGTGTCGGGTGTCTTTGCTGGACGCTATTTTAACGAGAAGCAGCCATGCTATAGACCCAAGCTGAACAAGCACAATGGATTCAGGTAACTTTAGCCGTGATGTCTTCCATCACCAAATTTGATATGTCTAGTGATTGTTCTTGAGCTATAAATAGTAGTTAGTTGTTGCAACATGATTGTAGTAGGAACTTAGATTTTTGTTGTGTTGTACTTTTGTCTGTTTCATATAATCGTAGCCATCTGATATGGGAAGTAGGGCGGCCAGCAGGCGTATGCTTATTTTTTGCCTCTAGTGGTTTCAATTGTTTTTTTTGTTCTGTGTTCTTGATTTGTTCAGGCGTACTTTGCCTGCATCTTCTGCACGCCATTGATATTATTAGTCAGTCACTGAGCGAGTTTGTTGTACATAGTACACCCGGGTTAATGGTTAAAATGTTGACAAGTTCCTCCCCTTCAAGATTTAATCAGTATATTACAGAAGGGGCATCATGGCGATCTAAAGTTTTAAAGCAATCAAAGCCGACGGAGACAAGGTTTCTGACTTGTCTGTGGTTCGAAGGAGATGACTGTAGTATGGGCAGACTTTGACCTGTCGTTTAAAGCTTATCATCCCATTTTGCTATTGGGTGCTCACAGCTCTGCCAAGCTCAATTTGCATGGGACTTTATGAGTGCTTAGCTCCTTCATGCTTGCAGAGTTTGAGCCGCTCTACATTTAGAACGCTATCTAGGGCCTCCCGAGCAGCGCAGCGGTTTAAGGCACTGCATCAGTGCTTGAGGGGTCACTACAGACCTGGGTTCGATCCCAGGCTGTGTCGCAGCTGACCGGGATATCCATGAGGTGGTGCACAATTGGCCTAGTGTGCATCGTCTGGGTTTAGGGGAGGGTTTGGCCAGTCATCGTGCTCTAGCGACTCCTTGTGGTGGGCTGGGCACATGCATGTTGACTTCGGTTGCCAGCTGTATGGTGTTTCCTCTGCTGTATTGGTGTGGCTGGCTTCCAGGTTAAGCAAGCAGTGCGGCTTGGCGGGGTCGTGTTTCAGAGGATGCATGGCTCTCGACATTTGCATCTCAGAGACAGGACAAGACTAACGACCAATTTATCCCCCAAAAAATAATGATATCTAGAGCACCTTGTACACTGATGTCATGTCTTTCATCAGGACAATGCCCCGACCCTACGAGTTCCTTGAACTCAATGAGCTCCCCAAGGCCTGGGACTGGAGGAACATCAACGGCACCAACTACGTCAGCACTACCCGCAATCAGCACATCCCCCAGTACTGTGGCTCCTGCTGGGCACACGGAAGCACCAGCGCCATGGCAGGTAGCCTAACATCCAGCTCGCCTTTCTGCTGTCATCTAATTTGTACAGCTCATAGAAATTAACAAAGCATACAGTTTACATGGTACAAATGGACAGGATGAAGATCGGACTGTAAAATCCTATTTGGCTATGGATGTCTGCAAACTTTTGATTCTCTATAGGTACAGTGTTGCAAAGCTTGGTAAATGCCCTTCAAGATGACTGTCATAAAGACAGTTTACCAATCTAAAGTCATTTAAACTAGATTTTATAACGTAAGTGGAATTGCAATTGTTCAAACATGCGCCTGTCAGGCATTTAACACATCTGACCCATTCGGGGGGGGGGGGGGGGGGGGGGGGTGGCCTGGCAGGGAAGTTTGTGGCAACACCTGACTGCAGTTATAGCTTCATGGTTTCCTGTCATTTGGGTTTCCGTTTAATCTGTTTTTAAAATGCAAAGGCAATTTCTTCCTCTGCTCATACAAGTAATCCTTTATCATAATACAATGACTTCAGAATCCTAGACTTGTCCTTACTAAGTTTGACTTCAACATTTATGATCAGATTCTGGAACAAGTATTGAATTAATAGACTTGTTGGTGTGCTCCTTTTCCCAGATCGCATAAACATCAAGCGGAAGGGAGCCTGGCCCTCTGCCTACCTGTCAGTCCAGAATGTGGTGGACTGTGGTGAGGCTGGCTCCTGTCATGGAGGTGATCACACTGGGGTGTGGGAGTATGCCAACAAACATGGCATCCCTGACGAGACCTGCAACAACTACCAGGCCATTGATCAGAGTAAGATCTTAACTCCCAGCTGAACAGTCACTTCACTTGGTTCAGCAGTCTTTCCCATTATAGACTTAATCACAAAATTAAGATTGTGGTTCATTTGCCATTTCTCCGATTTAACATGTTCTCCATATTGTCTTGCAGCGTGCAAACTGTTCAACCAGTGTGGAACCTGCACCACATTCGGGGTCTGCAACGTCATCCAGAACTACACCCTGTGGAAGGTCGCAGACTTCGGCCCTGTCAGTGGGAGGGAGAAGATGATGGCTGAGATCTACGCTGGTGGACCGATCAGGTTAGGAACTGGACTTGGTCAACATGGTGACTGTTTCTCTTCTCATGCGCTCCTCCTGTCGTGACGGTGTATGGATTTGCATGAGAAATAGAGCCAAGTCAGTCAAACGGGCACCTACCACAGAGTCAGTTTGCTCATGTCTGCTGTGAAACAGTGACCCCATAGTAGCACTATGACTTAGGAAGTTAGTGAAGGAACAATTCATTTTGCTTGTCTGTATGGCGTTGCTGCTTAATGTTCATTGGCTTACTGCAGCCATGCAACTCTGTCCAAGTATTCTTTCCCTTCCTGCCCCTCAACGTACATACAGTGTCGCTTTAACTAAATACAGACGCCTTTTTTTTTGTCCTTGGTAGCTGTGGGATCATGGCAACAGATAAGTTGGACGCCTACACAGGAGGCCTGTACTCTGAGTATATACAGGAGCCCTACATCAACCACATTGTGTCTGTTGCCGGCTGGGGCCTGGATGAGAATGGTGTGGAGTTCTGGATCGTCCGCAACTCCTGGGGAGAGCCCTGGGTAAGCTTATAAAATGGTATTCATTTGATATCTGTCTGTAGTGATCTCCTATGGAAACTGCAGCAGAGAATCATGTTCTGCTACAGAATTACATTGCGCTCAAGATGCGGCAACAAACCTAGCCTATAGCTTTTCCTGTAGTTAACTTGACTTTTCTGTTGCTCATGTACCATCAAGCATATTTATCTAGCTGACACTCTATATTGAGGAAGTTTCTATTTTCTTGCCAGGGAGAGAAGGGCTGGTTGAGGATCGTGACCAGTGCCTACAAGGGAGGAAGTGGCAGTCAGTACAACCTGGCCCTGGAGGAAGACTGCATGTATGGAGATCCCATCGTTCCCAAGACCTACATGTAGACAACCGGCAGTGGAGCCAACCAGTTTATTTTAAACACAATGCTGTCTATTCTATGCATATCTACGACAATCTCAGGCTACATTGACATTTTAACACTGTAAAATCAGGGAAAGGGAATACATTCAGTTTTTTTTTTTGTGGCAACAAGACATTATGTGCTTTGCCTTGAACAAGTATGACTGCAGATGTGCACAATTAGCCAAAGATCAATGCCAGTAAGCAAACAAATTGCTGTCAATGTTTGCAGGGGTAGCCTTCATCAATTCTGATGCCATGTCTTTTGTTCATGATAAACTCAAGGATTGTATCAAGGCACTGACTCGTGTGATTTCAGTGCTGACAGAGTTTATTTACATTTCTATGTTTGAATGTACAAGTTGAATCATTGACTTAAATGTTTTAACTTGTATTTAATCTGGGTCTTGTTTTTTTTAAAAATGTAATTAAATTTGAGTTTCAATATGGAAGCTATTGCATTCATTTAAGATTCAGCCTGGAACAAAATCAGACGCTGCTAGCGGTTTCTGAAACTAATGTGGTATGTCGCTGGTATTTTCTTAAGAATTTGAACCATTCAGGCTATTGACCACATTCCTGAAAGCTAAGAACCTCGACCATGGCTGTGCGTTCTGGTTCCCTCTGATCACAGGTTGAGTCAGAAGGGAGTGTCAACTGCAATTTGGCCTCCATAGAAGTAGTTGGCTAGCCTTTCAACTCCCCATTTAATCTTGCAACTGACTGGGTTCAAACCAGGTCTCCTGCATGTCACGACACTGTTAGCCCACTTAGATAAAGCCTATAGGGACAATTTAAAGGACATAGTCTCTGTGTAAGCTGATTAACTCAGGACATCTGTTTCACAAACATGTGACCACCCTCCTGAAGTATTGTAACCCACCATGCTATTGAAAGTGGCATTTTTCAATTGATAAAGGGGTGACAATTTAGGCTGTCACAGATCCACATCTACTACATACTCACTCCACAGCGACCCCCAGTGGTACCATTGTAAAGGACATCAAGTTGCCTGTTTAGCGAGTTACTTCACGCTGATTCAGCTTTAATTGCGCAAGGGGCGACACTTGACTACCCACCTGCAAAACAAGTCTTCAAGCTCCAGCAAGGTTACTCGTCAAAAGAGCGTGATTTTTGTGTTAACCTTGCCTGAGACCCGATGACGTGTTAGGTTCAAATCTCCGGCAAAGGTAACATGTGACTGACTGGGTTTAGCCATTGGTCGGAGAACTAAACATTTGCATTGTCTGGCACACAGGAGACCTCCAATTAAACTGACGTCTCAGGCAAGGTTGCTCATCACATGCATTCTGCAGATTCTTCTGCTTGTTTGCCATTGTTGTGCAGCAGGCCTGATTAAACTCAGTCAGTTATATTGGTTCTACGGTCAAAGGGGGTGTAATGCGAGTTGGTTCGATGAACCACACATTTAATGAGTAACCTTGCAGGAGACCTGGTTCAAACCAGTCATCACAAGAGCAAGATTTATTAGGGAGTGGAAAAGCTATCCTTAAGGCATTTCAACTATTCTTATGGGGGCCAAATTGTGGTTTGTGACTCTCCCTTATAAATCATAAATACAAGTTAAATTTATGAATTAAATTGGCATTAAATTAATATCCAAATAATCAGTTTGCACGAAGCGATTTCAGTGCCATGTGTTGGCACTAGTGGTGTGTTTGAATCCAGGCCAGATGGAAACTTGTTTTTATACATTGAGGTGGTTCAAGGAAATGATGCAGCATGGTGGAAACTCATTGTCTTGTCGTATAAATACCGGTGATCTACAATTAACTGTTGCTAGGTGCAAAAAACAAATTGAAAAGGGGAACTAGGAAAACTTTTCAATTAACATTTATCTTTTGAGCAGTCATTTTAACATTTATAAAAAGCAACAGAAAATTGATTTTGAAACCTTGGCACATACCAATGGAAACAACAGTGAAACCAATGATGGAGCTGCACTGTAAAACAAGTTATCCTCAAACCTCCAGACCCTTATTAACTGTGATAAGCAATGATACACTACAACATCCTTTTAATTCTCAAAGTCATGTGTTAATGAAGAGAACGCAAAATCGCAGGTCAGTCTATATGAAAATGGTCTGCCTCAAAATTGTTCTATTCCTCTTCCACCAGTCCACACAACACGTCAAGGTATGATTGGCTCATAACCGAGGTCACGCCTTCTGCCCCTCCCTGGTATTCCCACTACATCCTCATCCAAGGTGGACCCACCAGCGTCATTCTCAGTTCATCATGATGAAGTTGGATTTGCAGTGAGCTGAAGCAGAGCATAAAGATATTTCAAGTTGGGCAAAATGAAAATATTTAGTCATATAATCAATATGTATAATGACTGACCTATAAACTCAGCCACAGGATCGTGTTCTCCCTCTGTGCGTATTGTGCCAGCGATGCTGTCGTTCTCCAGGATGGGCAGGAACAGCTGGACAAAGTCTGAAGTGTACGGAGGGGCAATCACATCCAACACCTGATAGGGCAAAAATAAACATTTATATTTTCATTTCCTCAAGCGCAACTACGTTTGACCGACAGACCAACAGTTTCTTTAGAATGTTTCACTTCTCTTTAAAATGTGACCTCTTTGACAGTAGTTTCTGGCTCAAAGTGTGCCTTACCTCCGTTACAAAGTAGCGGATGAGAGAGATGTCTGTGTTGAGCTTCTCCAGGCACTTGCGGATGTATCCGACCACAGGCAGCACGTAGCCTCGACTCAACAGGTGGACCATACGGTCCAACAGGGTCTTCTTCAGTTCCATCTGACAGGGACAACAACACCCATACAGTCAGCTAAGTCATCCACTGAAAGTCTATCGGACAGTTGCATGGGTCCAGATTAAGCCTACGCACAAACGCAAAACACACACACCTGCTCCATGACGTCGAGCTGGGAGTGTTCGGTCTCAAAGAGCTTGATCAGTAGATGGAGGACCTGTGGGTGCAGAAGCTGGTGACAGGTGCTGATCTGGGAAATAAAAACATGATGTTCTCATTACTCTCTGTTCAAGGCCAGGATTCAATCCGAACCGCAGAAGATCCGTGTTGGAGTGCGGTTGATGTTTAAAAGGTAATTTCCGATTAAGCCGACATCTACAGCGTTTACTTTGAACGCGATCTCCGCGACTGCAGTAACATTCCCTTTAAATGATGCATAGTTAAAAAGCGGTGATTGGATTAAAAACCTGGCCCTAGTATTTAACCACCAAAATAATTCCAAGAATGACAGTTAAAGACACGATCTGTGTCTGCATCCCAAATGGCACCCCAAATGGCACCCTATTCACTATGTAGTGCACTACTTTTGACCAGACACATATGGCAATAGTAGTGCACTATATAGGTAATAGGTTGCCATTAGGGACTATTATATGTAGTGAGTCTACCATAATACCACAACAAAAACATTCTCCCTCAACCAGAGGACAAGCACAAACACCTACCTCGTCCAGAAGTGCCAGGTGGACAGGGGTGTGGTCTGTCTGGAGCTGGAAGTAGCGGGGCTCAGAGACCGTCCAATCAACCCACTTCAGTACCCCCATGGCAACAACTGGGAACCTGGAAATGGACAAAGCGACGATGGTCACCCAAAGGAAGTCTCAATCGACAGTGGTAATCAATTACATTCTTGGAATCCTGTTAGCCACATACAGGAGACCAATGGGTTCATTAGGTTGGCTGCTGGGCTCACCGGATGCACTGGTACAGGGTGCTGAGCTCAGCCACCAGTTCTGTGGCTCCTTTATTCTCATTGCAACACAGGTTATGGACCGTCTCAATGGCCTTGGAGGTGGATTTAAGCTCGTCCTTGTTGATGTTCACTCGCTTGTTCTGTGGATGGACGAGAAGAGAGACACTGTTATCTGGATGTTTTTACTTGAAGAAAAAACACACAAAAACATGCATCATTGAATAAAATATTCTCACATACCGGGAAAAAACAAAAACATACCGGGAAAAAACAAAAACATTTTGAATTTTGCACAAACGTATGAGCAACGAGAGAAAATCTGATAGACTTACTAGTATGAGGGATTTATGTCAAGGATGTTTTTGTTTCTGGTACCTTTTTCCATGTTTCAACCACACTGGCAGCATAGGCCAGGATGTGAATGTATTTGTGTTTATGGTCCTGGTTGATCTTTGAGCCCGGCTTGAACAGCGACTGCATGAACAGGTCGAGGAACGCAGGCACTCGGATCTGAAGAGACAACAGAAATACTTCACCCACTATCTCAAAAGACAACATCAACAGCTGAAAGACAAGTCATTCTCAGGTTTAGCATTCTGGTAAGGCTAGCCTGGTTCCAGATCTGATGGTGCCATCTTGCTAACTCATTGTTTGTCATCACGTCCAACATGCAAGGCCGTTGAAAATATTCCTCCATCGAACTTGGAGAATAGCACCTTATTCCATATGTAGTGCACCACTTTTGATCAAAAGTACTGCACTAGGGCCTCCTGGGTGGCGCAGTGGTCTAAGGCAGTGCTAGCTGCCTTAGCCCAGGCTCTGTCGCGACCGGGAGGTCCATGGTGTGACGCACAATTAGCCTAGAGTCGTCCGGGTTAGGGAGGGTTTGGCCGGTAGGGATATCCTTGTCTCATCACGTACTAGCGACTCCTGTGGCGGCCGGTGACCAGGACGCTAGGTGTACGGTGTTTCCTCCGACACATTGGTGCGGCTTCCGGGTTGGATGCGCGCTGTGTTAAGAAACAGTGCGGCTTGGTTGGGTTGTGTTTCGGAGGACGCACGGCTCTCGACCTTCGAAAACTCCCTAGAAAGGCCAAAACCTAGGAAGAAACCTAGAGAGGAACCAGGCTATGAGGGGTGGCCAGTCCTCTTCTGGCTGTGCCGGGGTGGAGATTTGGGGTGCAACCTAGGTTAGAGGTTATAAAGTGTCTGGATGCTCCACACTAACCAGCTCTACGGGAGGTGGGTCCATGCTGCTGAACATCTTGAAGAGCACAGTGATGTCGGCAGGGTTGAGTGCCCCTTTGGACAGCATTGCGCCCAGGGCCTGGCAGGCTCGAGGGTAGGCTGCTGCTGTGCCCAATGCCAGAGTAATCTGACTGGCATCATGGCCCCTGACATTAAAACATCACAAGGAACAGTAAAACACTCAAATTAACTTACGTACTTCAACTACTTTGTTCCCGGAGGAACATATAGTCTGTAATAAAATGAGTTACAATCCCATTCACTTGAGTGTGACCATCATTTCTGTCTGTTCCACGAAACTGCTCACTCAATGTTTATTGTAACACTGGATTTTACGAATAATAATAAAATAACTTTACAAAACGTAGGAATCAATTAAATTAAATAATATACATTTCCTCTAATTAGTATGGAATTCTGCCAAGATAGATGACATTTGTCAATGGCCTTTGCTGTCTATAAGAGCCAAGAGCATAAGTGAATGCTGGCAAAATAATGTAGAGGACAGGATACCGTTGATGTGCAGACTTCTGTACTTCCTGGCCGATCCTGCGCATGGCCGACCCACCCTGCTCCTCCTGAGACATGATGGACATCATGGCCTGGGCAAACAGGTATGTGTGCTCCCCGTGACACACCATCTTCTGTGGAATGCAGAAAAGGAGGAGAGAACAGTTCAGCTCCAAACCAACAGAGAGACTCATGCCAAAAGACAGGTAGCCTGTAACATCATGTGGTGTTACCCACGTCCGTGCAATTCCATATTACTTAGAGCAATATTGATTGTAGTATCATTTTCAAATGAATCAAAACCTCAAATACATCCCATTTTCAAAACCATCAAACCAAGGATTTGTTCTGAGTGAGAATGATAGATAGGCCTAGATCTTTTCTTGGGAACACCAGTGCCGGTATTCATAAAGCGACTCAGTGTAGGAGTGCTGATCTATAATCAGTATTGCCTTTTTACAACCTAATGAATATAATTATATGGACAGGGGGACCTGATCCTAGATCAGCACTCCTTCTCTACAGGCCCAGAATCTGCATGTGGCTGGGTGAGACTCACAGCAAATTCTGGCAGGTTCTTCTCTAGGTTGTCCTCTCCTCCATCCAGCAGCGTGGCTAGAGAGGTCCTTAGGACCCTGGAGAACACCTCCAGCTGCTGGCACGCTGTTGACACACTGGTGATCTCCCCCTGGTAGCCCGCATCTGAGATGAGCTGAGGACACACGCACACAGTCAGCAAGGAGGAGGAACATGGCACTGTTTGACCCATAATTACATCAGTTATTAACTGCTGGGTGATCATCAGTACTTTGACAGTGAAGTTGAGCATCAGACAGTCAGGGTGGGCCTCGGCCAGCTTGTAGAAAAGGTCTCTCCAGGTGGTGTGGGCGATCATCTGTTCCAGCCAGGCAGGAGTCTGAACAAACACAGAAGGACAGGGTTACTCTGTATACTATAGGGTTATGACTATACTCTGAGGGAAACAACAGTAAGAGTGAAAAAATAGAGTAAGAGTGGGACAAAACAGCAGGAAATCAGGAGATCACTTTTCAGCTATCGTTCACGTCCAAAGCATTAGTAGTTTGTCTATCACTGGTGACAGAGATCTCACCTCTCCCTCTACAGTAAAAATGGAGTCTGCCTTCTGGGGGTCAAAGTGCTTGATCAAGAGACTTTTCAAGTGATTCTCTACCCGCTCCTGCACCTGAGCAGGCTCTACACCTGAAATACACAGAAAGATGGGGGTGGAAAACATGTAATTTAGGCTCTCTCTCAAACAGTGTGAGAAACCAAAACACATTTTCAGTGATTGTGGACGAGTCCGGGCCTTGGTCCCAAACAGCCCACTACATAGGGAAATGGGTGCCATTTGCAGCTCAGTCCAGTGTTGTTTACCCATCTGGATGAGCCACTCTGCCAGCAGGTTGACAGTCTGTGCCACGGCAGAGTAGTTCTCCGACAGGAGCTGGATGACATGTTCAGGGGAGCCACCAGCCTGGAAATATCTGTGGAAACAGAAGTCTCTTCAGGAAATGGTTTGACTCTTCATACACTACTAGACACAAACACATTCAATAATGGGTTTACGTTTTGAGGGTGTTGAAGACAGCAGGCTCCATGATGTAATCTCTGCTGGAGAACTTCTGTAGGCAGTCCTCCTGAACTTTCCCATCGTTCTCCCCTTCAACATAGTCGTCCTGCTAGATGGAAGTCACATCACTTCAGCCAAGGAAGGAACATCCTAAGATTGTAGCGATCACCATATACATTTGCGATGTGTCTGTCAAGCAATGAATCAACAGTCAGCAACAATGTAGAGCTAGCTCCCTGAACGCTACCATTTTGTTGTAAGGTTAACAGTGTACATTCACCAGCTACATTGTAAAGATTATGCTTACATTGCCATCCGGACCATCCCAGTCTCCAATATTCCTTTCGTAATATTCCTCGTCCATGATGATGAGAGTGTGAGTAGCTTTACAATATGAAGCACCCAGCAAGCTATACTAAAGCAAGTATCGATAATATTTTTGAAAACAAAACAATTGCCTCGGGTAAGCTAGCTAGCTAAAGGGGTAGTTTAAATATATATATATATCCGTCGGATAACTAAAGGTCTGTAGAACATACGCCACCTTGTGGCGCGGCAGAATAAATGCATGTTTATGTAAACCGACAAATGCAGATTAATTCCTGTTGATTTGCCCTCTAAAATAATAAGAATACCTGCGCCTACTTTAACTAGATACACGACTGAGGGGTAAACCAAAGTAAAAAAGAACGATATGGAACAGTTTTGTTAACCGGTTTTAGGATTCGCTAGGAGAAAACAAAATGGTGGAAAATCGAGTACTGGGGAAATGAATGTCGTTTCTTCACTTGCAGTGGTTAAAGAAAATACAGTGGGAATTAAAGTATTTTGATACAAATATGGAACTAAATAGCCCAGCGTCATAGCGTGCGCTTAATAACAATACATTTTGAAATATTTTCATTTCTTTGAATGTTAACTGATATTAGGGTTTATTTCAAGTCTTTGGAAGATATCCAATATTTCCTTGAAAGTAATCATGATTAGCCCTCTACACCACTATCGATTATTCTATTAATTCTCAGCCATTAAAATCCCATTATGCTTTCTATAATTAAATATCATTCATGTCCATGAGAGAGACGGGTATTAGATGCCTACTTACTAGTAGGCCTAGTTAAGAGTTTGGATAGCTTCCAAAAATAAAGGACAACATACACTTGTGAGAAAACATTATTTTATTCCTTATGCAAACTGCAACATATGATTCATATTTACCCAAAGGAGGAAAAAAGTCAAACGATACCAGTGGCAGTTAATTCGCACAGTTCCTTATGTTAGCTAGGTTGCAAGTCAAAAACACCACTTTCAACCTAGGAGGGCATTCTATAGGTTCTAGTATAGAACCATTTCTAAGCACAAACATAGCTCAGACGAAAACTGAACTCCTATTAATTAGCAGTTCAGTATTTGCTCAGATAAATATTAGCTCTACATGAGAAGAAAATGGTTCACATTTCAGATGCATGTACAAAAACTGGGTTCCAAAAATGTTATCCAATTGACTTATTTTGGTTGAAAAATCCCTGTTGTTGTCTTGTTACACATGCAAGTCAGTCAAGTGAAAAAGTCTTGTTTACGCCACTTTATTCTCCTTCGTAGACAGTTGGAACCTCATGCAGTACAATCTGCATCATGTCATTGATTGGAAGGATGAAATTGATTGGCTGTAAAGCCAGCCACTAACAAAACGGTGATGGAAGAGCCTCAATAACTCTGAAAAGCAGTCTGGGCTGGGATCAGGAAGATCAATGAGGAGGCAGTGGGACCAGAGCACAGCGAAGAAAGGAGGTTCACTGGGTGGTTATGCACCCAGAGCTGTGACTTATACTAAAAACTCATGATACTTCAAAACCATTCCTTTTGGTCCTCACTCCCTGGTATGGTCTGGCTGTGTGCAGCTGATACAGATGTAGTCCTCTTTTTCAGCCTGCTCTGCAGACACTCCCACGCAGACCTGATGGAACCACTGCTGGCAGCTTCCGTCACACTGGACCCAATTCACCTGATAAAACGAGAGAGGGAAAGAGACACTGGTCAGATTTTGTATTGTTGCTGTATACGCACTTTATACAAATCATACTGCATACTATTTTGAATATACTACAATAAGTCTGTTAGTTGATCTCTAAAACAATTTGACACAAGGGGAGGGATGCACATTGAAATGACCCACAACATTACGCAGTGGAGGTGGGTGTAATGCTAACCTGTTTCCCCTCTGGCTCTCGGCACCACGGTGCAGCGCACAGGGTGAAGTCTTCATCCGAGTCCGACAGGGAGAGGTCAGAGTGGGTGGCGGTGAGTGAAGAGGTCCCCTTGGCCTCCTGGCTCCTCTCCTTGTTCAACTTGGGCTTCTTCTTGCGGGGCTTCTTGGCTTTGTCCTTGCGCTTGGAGCCCTCCTCCTCCATGTGCCGCTTGGTCCTCTTTCCGTTCACAGCCTCCTTCTTGGGACAGGCTACTCCATTCTGGTAACAGTAACCACACATGAAGGTCATACACATAATTAGAACACTAGAATGGACAAACATTCTTATGATGGTCCAAAGATCAGCCATGTTGGTCAACCATGATTTGCCAGTGCTGTAGTAATTTATCGGCACTGTATGCGTGTCAACTAGATAGCCGGCCAGTTTTAAAGGAAATAATCCATAAATGTTTTCAAATTAACCACCAATATTCCATTCAAACAATGTTGTCAATCCACAGCCATACACTGGCTGAAATCAGTTGATAGGATTTAGACATGATGTAAATGCAACAAGTACTGATATTGTATCATAATAGCATTCAGCTTTCCAAGAAAACAACATCCGAGACATTTATGTTCTGTTTACATACATTTTACAGGCTATTTATGAAGAAATGTTTATATAAAACCTGTTTACTATAATTCCATTACACAATTTCTGATCCGTCACATGCCTTTTATTTTCCTGCATAAGTCAAAGGAGGAAATGCCTCTACAGCCCTTCATTCCAATTACACTGGTTTTGGATTTCTCGCTGACCAAGATGGCTGCCATTTCCACCCAGTTATGAAACTTTGACATATCCCCCCCTAGTAATTTAATATTGAACTCAACCAAAAACAATGGAATTGCCATGGAATCTTGTGGGGGAAAGAGCCATGGGGGAATGATCCTGTGTCTCCTCAGAGTACCACAGTACGAGTCATAATAGACGTCTTCTAGACCTGAAAAGGGACAACTTCTACATGTTATTCAGCGAAAACAGCCAAATTTAACTTAAGTAAGCACATTGCGGACCTGTAACAATACATAAATCATGATGGATTTGATGAATATCCCCTTCGTTAGATCAGCTTTGTTGAATGTGCGCCAATCTGGTCAATGGAATGTCTGCATTCCATTGACTCCTTTACCACATCTATTAGGCTCTCTAAAGTCATGAATGTGATGTTTTGGTTTGAATAATGGTTTGTTTTGTAATTTTGCCATCTTTTAAAATCATTAGATGTTTGTTTTACCATCGAGGAACACTTTGAAAATAAGTTTTAATTCATGCTTTTAAGTGCCATCCTCTGGGATCCACATCTTGTCGTATTATTTATTACCCAAATAACATTTTAAAAATGAATGTCAAACTGAAGGACACATTTTCAGAAACTTCATAAATACATCAATATAACCATTATATCAAGTGGTTAGCCTGCTACCTGAGCTCTGCCTTAAAGTAGTAGACTAGTATGTTACCTGGTTGTGAGGGGGGCTCCCTCCCTGAGAGTTCTGCTGGTGTTGATCCTGCTCTGCGCTGTGCTGTGGAAAGGGGCTGTCTGTGTGGTGGTGATGGCGGGGGTCCAGTTTAATGAGGGACCTGTACAGCTGCTGGGTCTCAGGCAGAGTCACCTGCAGCAGGAAGCCCTCTACCATCAGCTCCTCCAGCTCAGGGCTCAGTCCTGAAACAAACACCAACAATACAGCTCAACACAGCCCCTTCAGGAATAGGAATATATATATATATATATATATATATATTTTTTAAAAGTGTCATTAATTTGATAAATATGATAGAAATGTGACTTGTTCTGAGAGGTTGGGGTATTAGATGTTGTTCCCAGCCCGACACTGACCCTGCAGAGGAATGCACTGGTGCTCCGTGTAGAACGACATGCTGTTTGTTTCCTGAGTCGGAGACGGAGCCCAGGTTGGACTAGACGAAGCCCAGCGCTGATGTGACGTCGTCACAGCCACCCCCTCGGCGGAGGCCTGCTGCACGCGGTGCTGCCAGCGGACCGTCCTCTCGATGAGGAAGCGTAGGGCGTCACCCTCAGGCAGCCGCACCCGGATGCGCTGCAGGGAGGCCAGCAGGGGCAGCACCCGGTCAAGAGGGGGTTTCTCCGAGAGTTGGCACCGGGGGCACACCCAGGCCTGGTTAGGCAAGGGGTCCTGGTTAGAGCCTAAGACGCAGCTGCGGTGGAAGGCGTCACGGCAGAGCTCGCACTGCAGCATGGCACCTGACGGAGCCTTGTGGCACACACACACCCTCAATGCCCCGCAGTCACCGGCCAGGAGGAGCTTGGACTCGTTGGAGGCCCTAAGGGCCAGCAGACTCTCCATCTCTTTCTGACGTACCTCGGCCAGAGTGGCCATCTACAGAGAGGGGAACCAGCACAGGTTGGCGTGACAACACGCAATACTCACTACATCAACATACATGTAACCAAACAGCTAGAGTATATGGAATACTGTATCAAACCATACATGCATTTAATCATGCACCTTCATATCATGGGTCCTCATATCAATTTAGAGGGGTTCACTGATTGCAATAGCTGGGTGTAGTGGGTATCTTTAGAATATAGTGGAATTTAATGAGTTCAATGGTCTGTGCTTTTTGGTTTAAAAAAACATTACGTAGACAGAGAGATAGAGCAGCACGTACAGCAGAGGCAGAGTCCTTGCTCTCCGAGAGGGCCCTCTCCACATCACTCAGGCAGTCCAGCCTGGCACTGTTTCTCTCGCTGCACTGGGCCGCATCCTTTGCCCTTTTATACTTTGACTGCTGAGGCCCCGTCCCAGCCTCACACCGGGGGCACAGCACCTAAACACACAAAAGACACCAAGCCAAATCCCAAAAGACCTCAGGAGTGATTCTAAGACGAACACCCAGATGGCACACCATTTACTTTAGTGTACTACTTTTGACAACCCCTAAGGTGTCTGATTATGTGTATTGGCATTAGATTGTTGTAGATGGTTTACCTCCAGCAGGGAGTAAGCAGAGTTCTTCATTAGAAAGGTCTTGGCAGCGCTCTCCTTCCAGGCCTGCACGTCAAACACCAGGGAATCAAGTCGAGCAAGGGGGTCCAGCCAGACTGGGATGGCCTTGGCCCGGGACACCAGGTCCGTCAGGGTATCCAGCACAGGGATACGGCCTCCCAGCTACACACAAACAAACAAACAAACACAGAAAGACAAGTATATAGATACTATTATAAGAAGTCTGGCTTTCTTTCCTTCTCTTCTCTCTCGCTTTTTTCTTTTCAGTCTGGCTAACCAGAAGCAGTTGTATTGTTATTTAAAAAGATATCAATATAGAATAAAACTATATTCATTCAGAAATGTTTCCAATTACATGGGATCATAAACTAGAATGTAGTGCATTTCTTTTGACCAGGGACATTGTCAAAGACATGGCACCTTATTCCCCATGTATTGCACTTTGGGACATAACCTAAGAGGCTCATACCTGTAGGGTCTCTGCCTCCTGAAGCCAGTCTTTAGCCTGGTCCACCGTGTCCTTCAGCAGCAGACAGTTGGGAAGATAGGCAGGGATACTAGCCACCTCCTGCAGAGCTTCCACAAGAGTTTCCACACAGTGACGTGGCCTGGAGATAGAAGCTAGTTTTTAAAACAAATAAATATGCACAGTACTGCTTTTATCTTCAGTGTTAAGTTCTGTCAAGACCTTTTCATATATTCCCCAAACCAGGTGGAACAAAAGAGTCACTCATTTCCCAGTTCATATGGCTCTACAGTAGTCACTTATCACATTTGCACTAATGAGTTCTCATTTCAGACGAGTTGAAATCTGACTAAACCGAGACAACTCTTTGAAGCAATGTTGCTTATAAAACAGTGGAATTAGTGCTCAGTATACCATGTTACTCTATTCAAAACGTTGAATAAATAAATAACGACCTTATTGTCCAAGACGTCTCACTTTAGGCCAGTTTACCCTAATGGCTATGGGCCCATGCTCTGCTACTAGCATCTGTGTAAACTGTGGCGTAAGCCAGCAGAGCAGAGCACTGTCCCAACCCACTGATCCAGTTAAAACACCAGGAAGCAGCTTTCAACTCCAAAATGCAAAACTTGCACTTTTCACTCTCTGCTGGCTGAACTTCTAAGCAGCTTTTGCAAGCAAGGTGTCAATGCTATTTATGTACTATTTCAGTGTGCCTTAGTTTAACGAGTCCCAATCAATTTTATTTAACTTGTTTTGTGTATCTCGTAGCCATTTCCTAATGAAAACATTTATATTGCTTTACTACTGAAGGGGGGCTGAAATGACTGATTTAGCCTCGGTTTCAAACAGTCTCATTAGGAAGACGGAACAAGATTTCGGTTTTGGGGGCATAATTTGCAGTGGGTGTCTCGTGTGTGTTCGAACGTGGGAAGCGTTTGTACATTCACTCTGCCAAAACAGTTAGTCACTCACCCTTCTATACAACTTGAAACAGTTTAACCAGGTCCCATATCCACAAAGCTTGTGAGAGTAGAAAATTGGTCATAAGTACTGAGAAGAGACACTTTACTTCTACTCTTATGGGTAAAATATAAAAACTATGCACGAAGCCTCTAGTAATAAGGAGTCCCACCTACTCCACAGATATTTAGGAGAGCTGTCCTGACCAGTTAAGAGCTACCAGCAGGTGTCTTGATTATAGAAAAAGGAACCGAGTCAGTGGTTCCTGCGCAACAGACATGCAATTGCTTTGGAGCTGAAGGAATGTTTTGATATTTCTATATGATCAACTCATAAATAATACAGACCTACATGCAACAGTATCTCTTGCGCTTTTGACAAAGATTTTACATGATATGCCTAAATAGTTATAACCACTAGGCTAATAAATAATTACATTTTTATTTTGATTATTTCATAAAATTTACATCAAGTTATCACTTTGGAGCGTATTATCACATTGTTAAAAAAGATGGCCAAATTGGGCAAGCCTAGACACTTAAAAATTGGCCAATTGACAGCATCAAGGGCCTTTGTGTTCGGGAATTAATGATAGACCTTTCAAAATGTTTTATGCAACATTAATCGGCAAGTAACTTATTGCCTACTGTGCCATAAGCGATTTAGCGTGCTGAGTGTTGATGCAACGGTAATATTAACAAAATTCCACTTCTGGGTCATTCTATGAAATTGGTCAATCTGTTTTAAAACCAAAATGTATTAGTCATCCTTTAACATTATGAATCAACATAAATTACAGCTTAATGCATTTTTACAACAAAACATTTAAAAAAAAAAATTGTATTGCCTGAATATTAAAAATGTTTTGATTAGTAACTATTTACTTTACACAACTGTTTAAACACCAGTAAAAGACTTAACATCAGAAGGAACAGTAGCAGTTACAGCAGTGACAACTATGCAGACAAGGGGCATAGCTAAGATGGCAGCCACAGTAGTTCAAAACACACTTAACACTAGAACCGCCAAGACTATCAATCTCACCGTTTTCAATTTGTAATTTCAATAACTTAAATTTCAATAAAAACCTTGAACTAACCTGTCCCTGACTTTTCCTAAATGTGTTTTTACACCATCAGTACTTTGAGATAAATATCATAAGAGGAAACTTTTCGCATTTCATCCTTAAAAAAAGCGCACAATCAAAAATGACTGTATGCATATTTAACATTAGAATAGTTGGGCCTCGACGAGTACCAATAGTCACCAGTCTAATAAATCCATTTAATATACAATCAAAAACATACATTATTATTTTGTTTAGAATGGTCATAAAAAAAAAAAACACATGATACCGTTACGTTCCCCAGCAAAAATGTCACTCAAACAGAAGGGGGAACTAACAAAGGTTCACTGACCTACAACCAAAATGAAAAACATGACTAGCAACAACAACTGGAACCTAAAAAGACACTCACCATGTGTACCCACTAAATTTGCCCAAGACGCAAATAAAATAACCCACACCAAAATTAAATACAGGAAGAAAACCAAATAAGTGAAGCAAAACCAAAAACAAACAAGGAAAACAGATTAAGGATTGTTTTTCAAGAAATCAAAATTGGGGAGAACCAACTAAAGGTGTCAGTGCATGCTCAGAGTTTGTGTACTGGTAATCTGTCTAGAACTTATGAATGTTAGCCTGTTTAAAAAGGTCCTGCCCACGTTGGCTACGAAGAGCATGATCACAGAGTCGTCCAGAACAGCTGGCGCTCTCATGCATAGTTTAGTGTTTCTAGCCCTGAAGCGCACATAAAAAGATATTTAGCTTTTCTGGAAGGTTCGCGTCAACTGGACAGCTCGCAGCTGGGTTTCCCCTTTGTAATCTGTGATAGTTTGCAAGCCCTGCCACATCCGACAAGCATCAGAGCCAGTGTAGTAGGATTCGATCTTGGTCCCGTGTTGACACGTCACCCGTTTGATGGTTCATCTGAGGTCGTAGAGGGATTTCTTATAAGCGTCCCGATTAGTGTTCCGCTCCTTGAAAGCGACAGCTCTAGCCTTTAGCGCAGTGTGGATGTTGCCTGTAATCCATGGCTTCTGGTTGGGATATGTACATATGCGGGGGCAATGTCATCGATGCACTTATTAATAAAGCCAGTGACAGATGTGGTAAACTCCACAATGCCGTCAGATGAATCCCAGAACATATTCCAGTCTGTGCTAGTGAAAGAGTCCGGTAGTTTAGCATCTGCTTCATCGGACCACTTCTGTAGTGAGCGCGTCACTGGTACTTCCTGTTTGAGTTTTTGGTTGTAAATCAGGAGTATAGAGTTGGTCAGATTCGCAAAATATATGGCGAGGGAGAGTTTTGTATGTGCGTGTGTAGTAAAAGGTGATCTACCGTTTTTTCGCCTTAGCTGCACATGTGACATGGTAGAACGTTTTTTTCTTTCTTTCCTGCATTAAAGTGACCGGCCACTAGGAGAGCATTTTCTTGTTTGTTTATGGCCCTAGACAGCTCATTGAGTGCGGTCTCAGTGCCAGCATCAGTTTGTGGTGGTAAATACACTGCTACCAAAAAAAAAATATATATATAGTAGCGTTCTCCTGGCATCTACCAAACCCAGATTCATCTGTCGTACTACTAGATGCCTGATTCATTACTCCAGAGAAAGCGCTTCCACTGCTCCAGAGTCCAATGGCGGCGAGCTTTACGCCACTCCAGCCAATGCTTGGCATTGCGCATGGTGATCTTAGGCTTGTGTGCTGCTGCTCGACCATGGAAACCCATTTCATGAAGCTCCCGAACAGTTATCGTGCTGACGTTGCTGCTAAAGGCAGTTTAGAACTAGGTAATGAGTGTTGCAGTTGATTTTTTACGCACTACAGCACTCACCGTTCCTGTTCTGTGAGCTTGTGTGGCCTACCACTTCGCAGCTGAGCCATTGTTGCTTCTAGACATTTACACTTCACAATAACTGCACTTAGTTGACCGGGGCAGCTCTAGCAGGGAAGAAATTTGACAAACTGACTTGTTGGAAAAGGGGCATCCTATAATCAGCATAAAAACAAACAAAAAACACAAAATAGTACAATTGGCCAGGAGACCATAAAACTGCCACCATTCCCTCCGGAGCCATTATGGTGCTGCCCAACCTAAGGAAATCTGTTACATACTAGATTCCTTACATCTCGCAAATCTCCATTTTGGACGATGCCGACTTTATGACCAAAATTAACCTATTTACACAGGAATAAATGTTTGACTTATAGCGATGCCACATTGGCTGTCTTCAACCAGAGAATTTGTTTTTTTAGTTCAGTTGAGCTTGAAAAATGTTTTATTACTCAAGTCAGAAAAGACGTTTACAGCCCTGCCTCAGGTTGACTCCTACTACAGCTAGGAGTCTACAGCCCCGTCTCAGGTTGACTCCTACTACAGCTAGGAGTCTACAGCCCCGTCTCAGGTTGACTCCTACTACAGCTAGGAGTCTACAGCCCCGTCTCAGGTTGACTCCTACTACAGCTAGGAGTCTACAGCCCCGTCTCAGGTTGACTCCTACTACAGCTAGGAGTCTACAGCCCCGTCTCAGGTTGACTCCTACTACAGCTAGGAGTCTACAGCCCCGTCTCAGGTTGACTCCTACTACAGCTAGGAGTCTACAGCCCCGTCTCAGGTTGACTCCTACTACAGCTAGGAGTCTACAGCCCCGTCTCAGGTTGACTCCTACTACAGCTAGGAGTCTACAGCCCCGTCTCAGGTTGACTCCTACTACAGCTAGGAGTCTACAGCCCCGTCTCAGGTTGACTCCTACTACAGCTAGGAGTCTACAGCCCCGTCTCAGGTTGACTCCTACTACAGCTAGGAGTCTACAGCCCCGTCTCAGGTTGACTCCTACTACAGCTAGGAGTCTACAGCCCCGTCTCAGGTTGACTCCTACTACAGCTAGGAGTCTACAGCCCCGTCTCAGGTTGACTCCTACTACAGCTAGGTGTCTACAGCCCCGTCTCAGGTTGACTCCTACTACAGCTAGGAGTCTACAGCCCCGTCTCAGGTTGACTCCTACTACAGCTAGGAGTCTACAGCCCCGTCTCAGGTTGACTCCTACTACAGCTAGGAGTCTACAGCCCCGTCTCAGGTTGACTCCTACTACAGCTAGGAGTCTACAGCCCCGTCTCAGGTTGACTCCTACTACAGCTAGGAGTCTACAGCCCCGTCTCAGGTTGACTCCTACTACAGCTAGGAGTCTACAGCCCCGTCTCAGGTTGACTCCTACTACAGCTAGGAGTCTACAGCCCCGTCTCAGGTTGACTCCTACTACAGCTAGGAGTCTACAGCCCTGTCTCAGGTTGATTCCTACTACAGCTAGGAGTCTACAGCCCTGTCTCAGGGCAAGAGTTTTCCATGTACATTGTTTCATGTAGAATATAACCACTACAAACACCTCTTTCTATGACAGACTGACCAGGTAAAAGCTATGATCCCTTATTGATGACATTTGTTAAATCCACTTCAGTGTAGACGAAGGGGAGGAGACAGTTTAAAAGATGGACATGGATTTTGTATGTATACCATTCAGAGGGTGAATGGGCAAGACAAAAGAGCGGACCAGTGTGCGTCTCATGAACTTCAAATTTGCTGGGTTTTTCACACTCAACAGTTTCCCATGTGTATCAAGAATGGTCCCCCACCCAAAGGACATCCAGCCAACTTGACAATTGTAGGAAGCATTGGCGTCAACATGGACCAGCATTCCAATGGAACGCTTTCGACACCTTGTGGAGTCCATGCCCCGACTAATTCATGATGGGCAAAAGGGTGTGCAACTCAATATTAATAGTGTCCCCAATGTTAGGTACACTCAGTGTATATAAACCCTGGATTACTGATGCTATGTATTGGCTATTGAGTGGCTGAATGGAATTCTACAGTATTTCAATTAAATGTTAAGGACAAAATTACATGCATTTAAGTATTTTTTGTAGTAGTGGGGACAGTAACAGCAATCTCTAAAAATGATACTTTAAGGAAAACATTTATATATTTTCAGACATTTATGTTAAGCTCACATAATATAAAAATGTATGCATTAAGGTCTGTAATAGAATAATGTAGACATTAATAAAGGCATTTCTGTAGCTTCCAAAATATTTTCTAAAATGGTGATGAGTGACAAGACGTGGCTTAAACACAGCGCCCCCTATCAGTCATCTAGTGTATATATAAATCATTGCATATTCAGTTACAGTACTGTCTAAGCCACTCGCCTCCTCGTCTGCCTCTCACCTAGCCTCCATGAGGCGGAGCGCCCGCTCCTCCCAGTGCTCCGACATGGTAAGAAGCTCCTGCAGGCGGGCCATAGCCCTCTCCACTGAGCTGTGTGGGGCCAGGCCCACCCCCTGGTCTATCAGCCTCCGCATGGTGTCCAGACATAGGCTGTGTGGCCGGACACTGGCCCCCTTAACCCCGTCTAGCCAGCGGGCCTGCTCTAGCCTCTCCCTGAGCAGGGCCAGCTGGGGAAGTTCCACATCCAGGCCCAAGCTCAGGTCCAGCAGGCCCTGCAGCGCCACTGGGCTGGGGGCCTCGTCAGAGAGGAGCTGCTCACTGCTCTGCTGGAAGTCATCCACGCGGGTCAGCAGGTCCTGGGGGAAATACAAGCAGGTTAAAGCGCTAATCAATTAGTTTTTTTTCAGTGTTCTCCTGGTCCTAAAAGACTACGGTGGCTTGTAGGTAGGCTTTTGTCCCAGCCTAGTGTCACATCAAGTAATCAATCAACTCATCAAGACTGCTGAGCTGAGTCAGGTGTGTTAGTGAAGTGAGAAACAAAGTACTTGTCACTGTGGTGGTAGTAGGTCCTCCGGCCCCAATCACCATGCATTTACTTTAATGTCATTTAACTAACATGCTGACCAAACCGCTCGCACGTGCGTGTGCCATCGTTCGCATGTTGATTTTGTCCACCCACACCAGACACGATCAGGACACTCAGGTTGAAATATCAAAACTCTGAACCAACTACATTAATATGGGGACAGGTCGAAAAGCATTAAACCTTCATGGTAATTTAGCTAGATAGCTTGCTGTTAGTAGCTAATTTGTCTTAGGATATAAACATTGGGTTGTTATTTTATCTGAAATGCACAAGGTCCTCTACTCCGACAATTAATCCAGAGATAAAAGGGTAAACAGAGTTAGTTTCTTGTAATCTCTCCTCCTTCAGGCTTCTTTTTTGGACTTTATATGATGGTTGGCATCCAACTTTAAGGTGCATTACCACCACCCAACTGGACTGGAGTGTGGACCTCAGTTCATCTTTCAATCACCCACATAGGTATATGCCCCTAAACTAATGAGGAGATGGGAGAGGTGGGACTTGCAGCGCTTCAAACGTCACAAATAGAACCAAGTTCTCCTTTAGCGCCTGGCTATGCAGACGCTCGTTGACACGCGCAAGCATTGTGGGTGCAATGATTGAATAACATGTATGTGTACATTTATTTTTGGTGTGGTCAGCATGTAAGGTAATTAAGTCAACCATATTTCAAGTAAAACCTTCCTAACACCTACCTTAAGTAACGGGGCCTGGCGGATGCTGCAGGGCAGATTGTGCAGCTGCCTGACAAATGACCTGAGCTCCTCCACTGTCAGCAGGTTCTGGCTCTGGGACTTCCTTCCACCTGAACGATACCTGACAACAACACACTAGATCAGAGACACGGCTAACATTCAGGGCACACAAGCTGGAATACATTTTCACTAAAGCACATTTGTTCTGCGATAGATGTGTGTCCTGTCCAGGGCGTGTACTTGTACATCAAGCTGCCTTTGGCTCCTACCCTATAAGCTGTTCTGGCTTGTCAGGCCAAGGCTTGTGCAAGGCTACTTACTTACGTTATTGCTTTCAGAATTAGCTATCATTTGGCTAACTATGTGGCTAAGAATACAAGAATCAGGTATGGTAAAGGATGTTAACTAGGAATGCACAATATAAATCGGTAACATATCGGACGATATTTGCTAAAAATGCCAACATCGGCATGGGCCCGATATCTAGTTTAACGCTGATGTGCATACCTATATAACGTAGGTAGATGACAATGACGTCATGAAAAATACTAAGCTACATGTGCAACACAGCATTCCTAACCTAGCCCACAATGTTTGCTGTGTGGATCTATTTTGAAGTTTCAAAGGAAGATAACAAAAAGGCTGCTATTATTTCCAGAGGACAGGAGAAAGTGAAATCTTTCAATACCACAAACCTAATTACTAATTTTAAATTGCATTACCCCCAGACGTTCGGCGACTACTTAGAACAAAAGAAAAAAAAAAACTAAGCTCACACTTCCAACAAGTTCAAGTCGAGCAGTCCTTTGAAAGAGTAAGAACATTTCAGCGAGACAACTCAAAGGCGAAAACCCTTAACGCCAAGATAATGGTATTCATTGCCCTTGACAAACTGTTCTCTGTCGTGGAGGATGTTGTAATTTCGGTTCATCCCTAATTTTAACATTAGAAAGCATTTTAAATGGGCCTCCCGAGTGGTGCAGTGTTTTAACGCAGTCGTCAGTTCAACTGGGTTTCCTCCGACACATTGGTCTGGCTGGCTTCTGGGATAACGGGCAGGTGTTAAGAAGTGCGGTTTGGCGGGTCATGTTTCGGAGGATGCATGACTCGACCTTCGCCTCCCGAGCCCGTTGGGGAGTTGCAGCGACGAGACAAGATCGAAATTGGGGAGAAAAAGGGGGTAACATCTTTTTATTAAAAAAGCATGATAATACAATAATAGAAAATCATGTGTGTTTATACGCACACAGCCTACCTGGTCTGTCTCTTCCCAATGAGTAGCTGCTGGGCCACCACAGCACACTTCTCAGCATCCAGGGTGACTGTGCGGAGCTGCCGCAGGAGGTCACTCTGAGGGAACCGCTTCACCTCTGCCTCCACCACCAGGGAGCGCAGCTCTTCCAACCCTGAACACACATAAATAAACCAACATGGCTTTAAAACACAGTCATCAATGCATTCAAAGAATCACGGTCCAATGATCAAGTAAGCTGTACAATTAGCAAAGGGTAGAGAATAATCTATTTTAAACTATTCTGGTATTCTGTGTGCATCCTTAGACAAAGACAACATATCTGGGTGATGAGGAATACAAAACATTCCATGAGATATTTAAGAACATCTTGTCTTCTTTGGGTTATGCAAATAAGCAACCAAAACATTTAGCGTTTTATTACGTAATGAACCATTTGAATTACAAAGATGCCTGAACCCAAAGAGGTATCCTACTTAGGGTTACAACTTACCACTTTTCTTGTCTTGTTTGGCCTCCAGGATGTCACTGACATGGGAGACCCAGTATGTGTAGGACTCAGCACGCAGAGTGACTGCTTCCATCATGGGGTAGAGCTCAGCCATGGTAAACCTGTAGCTGTAGACCAAGACACAGGTCTAGTGTGTTTCTGAGGACTAATCCTGGCTGAGTAACAGCTGTCACAATTGGTGATTTTCTAGCCAGGTGACCCATATCTTTTTAGTGTTTCGTCTTTATCAGAAGGTCTAGGCCTTTAGACGTTTCAATGCTGCGCACTCCAACTTTGACCCTTACTTTAAGTTGACACGTTCTTAAAGGGGCATTTTAGTTGAGAAAATAATTATTGTTTTTTAAATACATTTGTGCATGGGATCTGTAAATTTGCATTTGAGCTGTGCGTTTCTGTAAAACATGGGATGTACATAATGAGGGGGACATGATGTATATTAACATTATGTGGCCATTTAGAACTAACTTGGCTGTGGATTGACTTACTTGAGTGTGAGTTCGCTGGAGGTGCAGGAGCAGAGGTCGTGGGCATGGTGCAGACACACCAGCTGGCCGGGACTGCAGGGACAGGTGAGGGCAGACAGGTAGCAGGTGGTCCTGCATTTGGAACACTGGCGCTCCTCGTCTGGCAGCAGGTCGTACTCCGCCTGCTGGGAACGCTGCACGCCCTGGGAACACAGATATGGTCATCAACACACACCCACAGATTAGTAGTGTCAAAGAGATCACACACAGACACCCACACCTAGAGCCATACAAGGAGGAGAGACAGTGATGACCCGGGCACATAGACACATGTGGAGGAAAGTTAACTGTGGCCATTTCAAATCAAATTGTATTGGTCGCATACACATATTTAGCAGATGTTATTGCAAGTGTAGCGAAACGGTGCAGTAATCGAATACACAACTCTAAAAAAGTTAAAGAATGGAATTAAGAAATATTAGGAAGAGCAATGTCAGAGTATAAATAAATGGGATGTATGGACAGAAGATGGATAGAATAATATATGTAGAGCAATAGTTCAATTGGATAGGACTAGAATACAGTGCATTCAGAAAGTACTCAGACCCCTTCTTTCCCCACATTTTGCTACATTATAGCCTTATTCTAAAATTGATTAAATCTACACACAACACCCCATAATGAAAAAGCAAAAACAGGATTAGACATTTTTGCAAAGTAAAAGTATTCAGACCCTTCACTAGGTACTTTGTTGAAGCACCTTTGGCAGCGATTATAACCTCGAGTCTTTTAGGGTATGACGCTACAAGCTTGGCACACGTGTATTTGGGGAGTTTCTCCCATTCTTCTCTGCAGACCCTCTCAAGCTCTGTCAGTTTGGATGGGGAGCGTCGCTGCACAGCTATTTTCAGGTATCGCAAAAAAAGAAACGTCCCTTTTTCAGGACCCTGTCTTTCAAAGATAATTTGAAAAAATCTAAATTACTTCACAGATATTCACCAGAACGAACAATCCCTCCATCAGTGTACAGACTGTCTGCAATAGGTTGAGAGAGGCTGGACTAAGGGCTTGTAGGCCTGTTGTAAGGCAGGTCCTCACCAGACATCACCGGCAACCACGTTGCCTACGGGCACAAACCCACAGTTGCTGGACCAGACAGGACTAGCAAAAAGTGCTCTTCACTGACGAGTCGCAGTTTTGTCTCACCAGGGGTGACGGTCGGATTCACATTTATCGTCGAAGGAATGAGCCTTACACCGAGACCTGAACTCTCGAGTGGGATCGATTTGGAGGTGGAGGGTCCGTCATGGTCTGGGGCTGTGTGTCACAGTATAATCGGACTGAGCTTGTTGTCATTGCAGGCAATCTCAACAAATATATATATTTTATATTTGAGATTCTTCAAAGTAGCCACCCTTTGCCTTGATGACAGCTTTGCACACTCAGCATTCTTTGATTTGTTTTGTGGTTACTACATGATTCCATGTGTTATTTCATATTTTTTATGATGTGTTCACTATTATTCTACAATGTAGAAAATTGTAAAAATAAAAGCCCTTGAATGAGTAGGTGTGACCAAACTTTTGATTGTATACAGTGCCTTGCGAAAGTATTCGCCCCCATTGAACTTTGCGACCTTTTGCCACATTTCAGGCTTCAAACATAAAGATATAAAACTGTATTTTTTTGTGAAGAATCAACAACAAGTGGGACACAATCATGAAGTGGAACGACATTTATTGGATATTTCAAACTTTAACAAATCAAAAACTGAAAAATTGGGCGTGCAAAATTATTCAGCCCCCTTAAGTTAATACTTTGTAGCGCCACCTTTTGCTGTGATTACAGCTGTAAGTCGCTTGGGGTATGTCTCTATCAGTTTTGCACATCGAGAGACTGAAATTCTTTCCCATTCCTCCTTGCAAAACAGCTCGAGCTCAGTGAGGTTGGATGGAGAGCATTTGTGAACAGCAGTTTTCAGTTCTTTCCACAGATTCTCGATTGGATTCAGGTCTGGACTTTGACTTGGCCATTCTAACACCTGGATATGTTTATTTTTGAACCATTCCATTGTAGAATTTGCTTTATGTTTTGGATCATTGTCTTGTTGGAAGACAAATCTCCGTCCCAGTCTCAGGTCTTTTGCAGACTCCATCAGGTTTTCTTCCAGAATGGTCCTGTATTTGGCTCCATCAATCTTCCCATCAATTTTAACCATCTTCCCTATCCCTGCTGAAGAAAAGCAGGCCCAAACCATGATACTGCCACCACCATGTTTGACAGTGGGGATGGTGTGTTCAGCTGTGTTGCTTTTACGCCAAACATAACGTTTTGCATCGTTGCCAAAAAGTTCAATTTTGGTTTCATCTGACCAGAGCACCTTCTTCCACATGTTTGGTGTGTCTCCCAGGTGGCTTGTGGCAAACTTTAAACTACACTTTTTATGGATATCTTTAAGAAATGGCTTTCTTGCCACTCTTCCATAAAGGCCAGATTTGTGCAATATACGACTGATTGTTGTCCTATGGACAGAGCCCCCTACCTCAGCTGTAGATCTCTGCAGTTCATCCAGAGTGATCCTGGGCCTCTTGGCTGCATCTCTGATCAGTCTTCTCCTTGTATGAGCTGAAAGTTTAGAGGGACGGCCAGGTCTTGGTAGATTTGCAGTGGTCTGATACTCCTTCCATTTCAATATTATCGCTTGCACAGTGCTCCTTGGGATGTTTAAAGCTTGGGAAATCTTTTTGTATCCAAATCCGGCTTTAAACTTCTTCACAACAGTATCTCGGACCTGCCTGGTGTGTTCCTTGTTCTTCATGATGCTCTCTGCGCTTTTAACGGACCTCTGAGACTATCACAGTGCAGGTGCATTTATACGGAGACTTGATTACACACAGGTGGATTGTATTTATCATCATTAGTCATTTAGGTCAACATTGGATCATTCAGAGATCCTCACTGAACTTCTGGAGAGAGTTTGCTGCACTGAAAGTAAAGGGGCTGAATAATTTTGCACCCCCAATTTGTCAGTTTTTGATTTGTTAAAAAAGTTTGAAATATCCAATAAATGTCATTCCACTTCATGATTGTGTCCCACTTGTTGTTGATTCTTCACAAAAAAATACAGTTTTATATCTTTATGTTTGAAGCCTGAAATGTGGCAAAAGGTCGCAAAGTTCAAGGGGGCCGAATACTTTCGCAAGGCACTGTGTAATGTAATAAATAAATAAATAAATAAATAAATAAATAAATAAATATATATACATACATACATACATACATATACACATATACACACATATACACACACATACACACACATACAGTACCACTCTCCAAATGCACTGTACGTGCCGGTATGAGAGGCCTCTCACCATCTTGCTGACTTTGTCCCTCAGCTTGTCTTCCTCCTGGAGCATGACGGTCATGTCCCTCTGCACAGCCGAGGCCAGGGCCACATCCATGGTGGTGTCCGCCTTGGACGCCATCTTGCAGACCATCTCGTCGTGGGAGAAGACACAGTACCTATTCAGCTGCCGATAGTGGTCCACACACATGCGGCCCATGGGCATCTGAGAAACAGCGGGAGGCTTTGGGTTAGAACTATACTCTACCATCGATTTAACACCATCAACAAGATCCATACACAGTGCTGGTTACATCAGTGATAACCACACTTGATCCAAAGAGCTACAGGGTATAAAGGCTTTTGTCCACTGCTCATTAGAAGCATCTTCCGGTTATTAAATTACTAGCTTCTGTATGGTATTTATGAGGGACTTCATGGCATCTTACCCAGTCCATGGTGCAAAAGTTGACAGCCTCAGCGAAGTTGAAGCCCTGGTTAAATCCACTATGGTAGGCTCTGGGGAAGGTGATGACAAACTCACCAGAGCACTGATTGGTGCGATAAATCTAGAGAAGAGTAGGTATGAAGTCATGGTTAGACCAATACCATAGCTACACACAATGTTATCTTTTTTCACTTACCCACCTGCCTTCATCACTGTATGTGTGTTGTTGGTGGGTGTGGTACTTACGGGGACGCCGTGGTTCATGAGTGTGTTGGGGTTCATGATGGTGACCAGCTGGTGCAGGAGGTCAGGCTGGGACTCAAACAGCTCGGGGGCCAGTTTCCTCATCACCCACTCCAGCTTCTCTGCAGCGTATCCCGGAACCCCGTACCACGTCTTGGGCTCTCCCCTGAGAACACAGATGCCATTGTCTCAAAAACACTGACGTTATCACTAAAGCTTGAGGTGTATTCTTGTGTGTTTAATACCACGTCAACCAATAAACTAACTCCAATAGTAAACAAGCATATGGGTTTCAAAAGATTCCTCAGAATAAAAGAAGCAGAGACTATTTGCTTAGACCTCTACACAATGCTTGATACCTAGGGCCAAGTTATCCCAGGTCCAGACACAAGGTCATATTATACCGATGGCTTGCGGGGCCTTAAGAGGACACCTGTCTGTACCAGTGCAAGTAGTTGATGGAGTAGCTCCAGTGGTCCTCAATGTGCCAGCAGAAGGAGGAGAAGCACATGCCCACGTAGAGCCAGGGTAACTTCATCCCACAGATGTCAGCCGTAATGTGAGTCAGCACCGAGGAGTCCATCACGGGCATGTTGTTCAGGTTCCAGCCACTGCTCAGGTAATCCTAAGCGCCAGAGAAAGGACAAGTTCAGGCTAGACTGAACTCAGGGTGACAGTCTAAGATACTGGGTCTGAGATGCTACTTTACTGGGAAGGGTTTCATCTGCATTAGAACTCCAATATCACCATAAATACTAGCAACAAGTTTTACCAGGGTCTCTGAGGGGCATAGATTTCTGGGAGGTTGTGATTATTAGCTACTAGCTAGCTAATGACTGTCTCAATTCTAGATCTAGAAAATATTGTGAGAAGTAGATTCTAAAGAAATGTATTATCTTTAGGTGACAAACTGCTCTCTAGATCGGAGATGATGTACTGTTGCAATGTTGTGGTAAAATAAACTTCATAATCCTCCCAATACCTAGCCTATGTTAACCTGTAAGAGAGCCTTTGTACCTCATCCTCAGGGGAGACTTGGAATCGTCCGCCTCTGATGGGGAAGCCACTCCCAAACTCCTTGGAGGCGATGTCTGCCCCATACTCCACAGTAACGTCCTCTTCGATTGTGCTGACCAAGCGCCAGAACTCCTTCTCCACTAGCTCTGTTGGAACCATCTGACAGACAGAGAAAGACACACCGTTACCTCAACTTCCGACTGAGCTCCATCTAATACAGTCAATATCAGGCTGGAGTTCAGAAGCACGCCATTTCAAACTTGTTAAATACAAATATTTTCCAGTTCTCCCTCTACTAAACACCACATATACTACCAAACTTACATGAACCGGCATGTTGAAATAGTCTGACTTGAAGGAGTCTGCCATGTCCCCAAAAGTGCGTAGAGAGTAGTCCCTGCCAGCCTGCTCGAAACCAAAGGCTACCTGAGGTTTGCAACACTCCTGTGGGGAAGACAAGAACGGGAAGTAAGCACTAATACAGCAAATGTCACCTTTAAATAAAAAATTAAAATTAAAAAACAGGAGAAGAATTCCATTGAGTAGCTACAGAAAATAACATACAGAAGAGCAGAATTTGAGCATGCTTTTGTCAAGCTGTGTGTTTGCCTTTACAGTGAAAACAATATTGGAGTTTCCATTTCCAGACTACTGCTACTGCAGTGTTCAACAGCTTCCCCAGTGGACGGGGTGTGTGGATTGTGTTGACAGAGTAGTATGGTAATTGGGTCTGGAAGAGAGAGGCTGTCTGTCACCTGAGCAAGGCACTTGGGACACCTCCAGTCTCCTTTGGGGACATCGTGGAGGGGCGGGATCAGACAGAAGGTGTGGTAGCTGTCGTCACAGCCGTCACACAGCAGCAGGCGGTCCTCTTCGCTCCCACTGCCACACACCAGACACATGTACTGGTCCACCTGAGACAGACAGACACAGCGACACATACACTTTTCAGCTAAAACATTGCAAAATGGCTGCCATAGATCAACCAGGTGGGTGGCTGGGATGAGTTACTTTTGAGAGAAACCGTGACCTGTATAAATGGTACCCATTATGGTTATTAAAATCATTACCATCATCATAGTAATAATGAAGAGGCAATTATCCATGATTAGCTAAAATACATTAGCATATATAAAGGTGCTTTACTCACTGTGGGGTCGTTTTTCTTAGTCAGCATGTTTTCTTTGTCACTTGTTATTGGCTCCTCATGCTCGGTGGCTTCCTGTTTCACCTGAACAGGTAACACTTTCACTGAAATACATTTATCACATTGTTAATGGAGGCCAAGGAATACAGTACGTACTAATAAACAACCCTGTTCTAATAAACACTGAACAAAAATAAATGCAACATGAAGTGTTTGTCCCATGTTTCATGAGCTGAAATAAATGATCCCAGAAATGTTCCATACGCACAAAAGGCTTATCTCATTCAAATTTTGTGCAGAAATTAATTTACATCCCTGTTAGTGAGTATTTCTCCTCTGCCAAGATATGCCACACCTGTCACGTGTATGGATTATCAAGAAGCTGTTTAAACAGCGTGATCATTACATCAGGCACACCTTGTGCTGGGAACAATAAAAGGGCACTCTAAAATGTGCAGTTGTATCACACAATGCCACAGAGGTCTCAAGTTAAGGGAGCTTGCAATTGGCAAACTGACTGCAGGAGTGTCCACCACAGCTGTTGCCAGAGAACTGAATGTTAATTTCTCTACCATAAGCCGCCTCCAACATCCTTTTAGAGAATTTGTCAGTACGTCCAACCGGCCTCACAGTCACAGACCACATGTATGGAGTTGTGTGAGCGAGCGGGACGCTGATGTCAATGTTGTGACCAGAGTGCTATGTGACCAGGGCAGGCATAAGTTATGGACAATGTACACCAAACAATTGCATTTTATTGATGGCAATTTGAATGCGCAGAGATACTGTGACAAGATCCTGAGGCCCAGTGTCGTGCCATTCATCTGCCTCCATCACCTCATGTCTCAGCATGATAATGCACAGCCCCATGTCGCAAGGATGTGTACATAGTTCCTGGAAACTGAAAATGTCCCAGTTCAGATATCTTCATACACCCAGTCATGTAAAATCCATAGATTAGGGCCTAATGAATTTATTCAGTTCTTTCACATTGCACTAAACTTTGCCAGAGGACAGAGCTTACCAGCCTGTGGCTCTGGCTTGGCTACGTAGGAGCCCATCCTCCTCCTCAGGTTGGGCCGGTTCTCACAGTCCTCCTCGGTCACCGTCTTCATACAGCCTTCCTGCCAGAGAGAAAGAGAAGAGGGGTCCATGCCATGTGGACCACGACAGGAATTTCAGAGATAGCAACATCCTTTTTATGAGCTCACAATTGCATACACACAAAAGATCTTTGGTTTGGTGTCCAGAAATACATGCAAAGCTGCACACCTCCGCTTGTCTGCATTGGGTCACTGGGCTTTTGTTTTACAGGGTGTTAGTCATCCATTGGCTCAGGAAGAGCTGTGTCTTATGAGGACCCGAGAACTATTGTGAGTTATAGTCAGGGTGAAATAAGGAAATACTGCTTCCCAGCAAAACAAATAGTGGGGGTATGCTGTACCAGTAAAACATATCACAATAATTAAAACAAAATGTCAACAAAGCTGTAGGCCATTACACCACTTTTTATTATTACCGCATGTCAGAGGCATGAAAAATGAGCGAATGTACTTATTGTAACTTATGGGGACCTAGAGGTAGAACTGTGACTTATGGAGACCCAGGAAGAGGCCCACCTCAGCTCTCATGCGCTTGGCTCTGCGGGCGATGCTGCAGGTCTCCAGGGGTTGAACAGACTGCCGCTGGGGAAGGTCATGGGGGATGTAGTCAGTGTCCTTCGTGTCGTTGGTCAGGGTGGGCTTCTGTAGGGGAGACATGGGGGAGTGAATGGGCATGTAGAGCTTTCCAGCACAAAGTCCCCATAAGATCATCAATGAGAAGTGTTTCACCAATCTCAAACTGATATGTTTGTCAGAAAATTATAAGAAAAGGACATAATGAGCTATATATATGTATATCTCTGTGCTCCGTTTAGTTAGTCTGCCTTTTTAACTAGTTTCAGAATGAGCTTTGCTACCTTCTTGTCACTCCTACTACCATTATGTTGTGACAAATTCCATTTGACAAAAACAAACCAGGCATCTATATACAACAGGGCCATTTGGTTGTTAAGGTGTCTAGTTGTCTGACATTGTAATGGAGTTGTTGAATACCATGGCTTGATTATAAACACAATCATCCAATACAAACATCCACCCACCACTACACACAGGCTTCAACTATTGATACTTGTTTTTGTCTTGCCAGATCAACACGTGGTCTGTTCATTCTGTTGACACCACTAACATGAGAAAGAGGAAGACAGGCAGCAACACTGTCGGTTGAGGTGGGGGATGGGAACACTGACGCTCTGCTCTCTGGTATATCAGGAGGACAGTGTTTAGCTCATTAACTTTGCTACAGGGAGTGTGGGGCGAGAGGGAGGAGGGAACAGGAGGTCAAGGCCAGCAGGCTGAGAGAGAGAGCGAGAGAGAGAGCGAGAGCGCGACATGCAGCACTGCAGAGAGGATGAGCTGCTGCTAACCACAAAACCCCAACCAGGGCCCCAAAGTACAATCAGGGAAGCTGCAAGAGACAACGGAGGTCTTGAATGAAAATAAACATGGAGACAAGAGGAAACCGGTACTACATTTTTTAAAAATGACCCAATGGGGAGGAGAGCACGCTATGAAAATGGTTGGTTTATTTTCAGGATTCCAGTCATACTTTTTAAACATCCCAGGCCTCATCTAGCCTATGACTTAATTTGTGATTTCTTCTTAGAGCAGGTATTTTATGGAAAATGGATCTTATATCAACAGCAAAAACATGGACAAATTAAATTGAGATTTACCTGCCATTTTGCTATGAACAATATCTACACCTTTGACGCAGCACAATCTTAGACAACTCAGAAAATTACACAATAGTAAACAGAGCAGAGGACCAAGACAAGGCTACCCATCGAGAGAGAACAACAAAGAGGATGAGAGGGAGGGGTGGAAGATGACTCTGCAGAGAGAGTACTGGGAGACACAGGAGAGCGGGCGAGAGAGTGAGAAAGAAAAGAGAGAATGTAGAATATACAAGGGTGGTGAGAGAAAGAGAGAGAGCGAAAGACCCATCTGACTCACCAGAAGGTTGGCTCCAGTCTGGAACAGGTTGTAGGGGTAAAGGATCCTCTCATAGTGGGAGCGCAGATGAGAGCCTATGGCCTTTCCTGGAGCAAAGCCCATCTTCAGGGCTATCTTAGACCAGCGTCTCTCTCTGCAAACCGCATCAAAACCCCCCTCATCGTTCACCAACTGGGAAAGGAGCATCCCAATTAATGACCTTGTTATTGTGTGGGTGTTCAGATTTGTCAACATAAGAAGCATATAGAACACACCATGCTTATATGAGTGTATAACACAAATGCACACTGGATCCTATCCAAGACTAGCTGGCCAGTTTCCTGCATCCAGGGTGTGCCAGAAGTTGTAGCTACATACCTTGTTGAGTTGGTATAGGTCCAGAATCTTTCTTTCCACATGAGGGATTTTCAGTGTGCACCCTTGTAGCTCCCAGAACTTTGCGATTTGATCCAGGAAGTTGAGCTTGACTCTGGTTTGAGCCTACTCAACATGAACAAACACACAATAAGAGATGGTACATTTTACACATTGCCAACATAAAACAAATAATATTGATCACAAATGGTGCATTACATGCCCTTATTAACATTGTTTATATAATAACATCCCCCGCTGTGCTACTTTTAATTGTAAATGATAGGACATTGACATTTTAACAAGCTCATCGGAGGGGGTCACAGTGACCTTTAACCTGATGTCATCAGCACTCTGGCTTCAATAGACACCCTGGTGCTGTGGGTTCTAAGCCTGCTGGAGCCACTGTTCTACTGACAACGTCACTTGATGCGCCAACGCAGCCTTCCGAATCACCTTCAATTAGGCTTAAAGCATTCGCAGATTACTCTACTTATTTGTACATTTTTTTATTTCTTTAGCACTTATGAAAGACTGGGATAATTAGAAAAATGTACAAAAGGCTAAATCCCCCCCAGAATATCTGTGGATCATCATTGTAAAAAGTAATCCACATATTTAATCAAAATAAAAACTTGGTTACGTACATATGCAGTCATTCATAATAAAAAAGGTAAGTAGATGATATTTTGACTCAGTATTGTAATGGCTATACCAGTTAAGTAGTGACATGAACGTACCTCCAACTCATTAAGTCTCTGGATACGGGGAGTGAAGTGCAGACTGTCCACGTCGCATGCAAACGGTGGCTGCCATCCCTGCAGGAGTAAAACAACACCATCTTGTCAAACTGACAAACCTTTTTCCTAGTTTATCTTCCATGTAGGAGAATCCTTATCAATTGAGCAACAGTCGGTGCTGAATTTGAATACATGTTTAAATATATTATTTACACTACAGTGTTTAGGAACAACCTTTCGAATTAGGACATGTAAACGGCATAAAAATAAAATACATTTAACAACAGCGTATTTGACCAGTGCTAGCACCAGCCGAGCAAGCCTCCCTCTTTAGCACGAGTGAAGTCAGTTCGATTTAATTTATTAGGATCCCCATTAGCGACAAGCTAGTCTAACATGCTAGCCACACCGCACTGCAAAATAAATGTACACAAAAGGTTATGAAACCACACTGCTCGCGAGTGTCTGCATAGCCAGGCACTTGGTTCTATTTGTGACGTTTGAAACGCTGCAAGTCCCACCGCTCCCATCTCCTCATTAGTTTAGGGGCATATACCCATGTGGGTGATTGAAAGATGAACTAAGGTCCACACTCCAGTCCAGTTGGTGGTGGTAATGCACCTTAAAGTTGGATGCCAACCATCATATAAAGTCCAAAAAAGAAGCCTGAAGGAGGAGAGATTACAAGAAACTAACTCTGTTTGACAATTAATCCAGAGATAAAAGGGTAGAGTTGAAGACCTTGTGCATTTCAGATAGGATATAAACATTGGGTTGCTATTTTAAGATAAATTAGCTACTAACAGCAAGCTAGCTAGCTAAATTACCATAAATGTTTAATACTTTTCGACCTGTCCCCAAATTAATATAGTTCATTTTGTAATTTCAAACTGTGTGTCCTGATCATGTCTGGTGTGGGTGGACAAAATAAACATGGTGCACGCAGACATGTGCACTATCTGACCAGCAATCATGCACATGTTGATTTTGTCCACCCACACGCAAATCAGGACACACAGGTTGAAATATCAAAACGAACTCTGAACCAACAATATTAATTTGGGGCAGGTCGAAGAGTATTGAACATTTATGGCAATAGCTAGCTAATTTGTCCTGGGATATAAACATTGGGTTGTTATTTTACCTAAAATGCACAAGGTCCTCTACTCCGACAATTAATCCACAGATAAAAGGGTTAACAGAGTTTCTTGTAATCTCTCCTTCAGGCTAATTTTTTTGACTTTATATGGCGTTTGCCATCCAACTTTAAGGTGCATTACCACCACTAACGGGTCTGGAGTGTGGACTTCGTTAACCCGCGCAAGCAGTGTGGGTGCAATGATTGAATAACATGCATGTGTGAATTCATTTGGCGACGCGAGCGGTGTGGTCAACATGCTGGGGTTTGATATAACAAATAAGACATTACAGACAAAATACTTAATGTTTTTAAATTAACACGTAGTGTTAATAGAACAATGCATGCGTCATAGAAGTAGTTTTCACAAACGTTAAATGTAACTCAGAATCAAATATGCATCTCAAAAATAACATGGTCGCTGTGGTAGAATGTTTATTTTAATTGCAGATTTTCTGCATTTATCAGAGTGCCATCAGGTAGCCTGATTTCAGACGTGTCCTTGTAAAAGGATTATTAGGGAAACCGTTCTTGAAATTCATGTAAATCTTTTAATCAAACTATAATATTAAATCTGACTATCCACAATAATCGCATTGTTGTGCGCATGTAACTGTACTCAATGTCAATAGACACGGGCACCCTGTCAATAGTTAGCATCACCTGAGTAGAGTTGGTGATTAACAACTATTTATAAATAGACCTACACATTTGAGAAACCATAGACTTAAATGCACCATGAAAGTCTTATTATGGCACTGGACCAGCAGTTAAAATACAGTATGATGCACATGAGACTTTCTTTAAAGTATTTTCTTTGATATGGGCCCTCTGAGTAGAGTTGGTATTTCCAGTCCTCTCATTTTCTATTAAAACAGTGGGTTCAGAGAGAGAGAGACTGTTCGACAAGCATCAACAGGAAACTCAGTGTGCACTAGTATAGCATCCTTACCTTTGGAGACTACACTGTGACCTTGCGTGGCATTTCAGAGTGCCAGCATGCCTATTTGAATGTGCATGATAACTCAGGAATAGAGAACAATATCATTTTAAATAGGCTACACAAGTGATAGAGAGGCTCTCAGACTATTTCACAGCAATTCTGTAAATTCAGCCCAAGCAACAGATGGGACAGAACCCTTTTTGGAAGAATCCATCCTAAAACCCAACTCCCTAAACAAGAGAACCCAACTGTCACTTCAAACTGAAACGTGAACCAGCTGGGGATGTGGATGAATCTAAGTGCCCTCCAGTCATAAAAAATTAGCTGGAAAAAAAATATGTATCCCATGGGGCCGGGGAAGAGGGGTGATGAGAGCACCATAAATTGTGCCTCCATAGCTTACCCTTTGACCCTGCACGCTCAGTCTGCAGTGCACGGCCCAGATGGGGACATGGTTTATGAAAACAGCTCTGGCTGCATTTCCATCAGCCCCTTTGTGGAGTAGTGGAGCTATGACAACAGGCAGGCCCACTGCATAAGCCCTCCCATTCCGTACAAACAATTTCAATCCTCTGAACAACAAACCAAATTCAGCCATCAGACTACCTACAGTAGGCACAGTTGTGATCTGGATCATATTTCAAAATATTAAATAATAATACAGAGTTGTAAGAACAAAACATTCAGATGACACGACTGCTGTGCAAGCGAGTCAATCGAGAGAGACTTTTTCCAAGGTAAATTAGGGCTGGGCGATTTTGCCAATATATCACAGTATAAAAATGTAATTGGACGTCATTTTGATTTGGAATAGTAACATTTCTAAATTTGCTTTATGAGAAGTGTGGAACCCTAGGGTGGCAACACATACTGTATATTCTATGGGATTTCAATGGGTCTTTATTCTGATTGTTTTATACTATTCAAATTATAATTATATTTTTTAACAATAAATAACGAATTGTCCATTTCTGCATTTTCGACAGTCATGGAATCATGGGATATAAAGAATGTTCTAATGCTCTAGTTAGAATACAATAGTGGGCACTTTGAATACAGTGTTTGTTATGAAAATGCCAGAGAGGAGTTTGTGTTTAAGGGACCCTGTAATCTTTAGCTACATTGAAATCAAAATGGATTTGTCACATGCTCCTAATACAACAGGTCTACTTCACCTTACAGTGAAGTAGACCTTACAGTGAAATGCTTACTTACAAGCCCCTAACCAACAATGCTTAAGAAGTTAAGAAGCCTCTTGGACATCGCGCTCCGGTACCGCTTGCCGTGCAGTAGCAGAGAGAACAGTATATGACTAGGGTGGCTGGAGTCTGACAATTTTTAGGGCCTTCCTCTGACACCGCCTAGTATAGAGGTCCTGGACGGCAGGAAGCTTGGCCCCAGTGATGTACTACCCTCTGTAGTGCCTTGCAAATCGGAGGCCCAGCAGTTGCCATACCTACTTCATGTAGCAAACATATTCTTGCTTTGCGTATTCTTCTTTGATTTAGAAGATAGGGTCGCACAAACATTCTGATGTAGATCTACACCATCACTGGTATTATCAGACTGTATAGCCAATTACATTTGAGGTAATATGTCTGGTCACCATAGCAGCACCCACCCGTAGCACGCGCTCCAGCAGGTATATTTCACTGGTCATCCCCAAAGCCAACTCCTCCTTTGGCCGCCTCTCCTTCCAGTTCTCTGCTGCCAATGACTGGGACGAAAATCACTGAAGCTGGAGTCTTATATCTCCCTAACTTTAAGCATCAGCTGTCAGAGCAGCTTACCGATCATAGCACCTGTACATGCCCATCTGTAAGTAGCCCACCCAACTACCTCATATTGTTCTTTATTTATTTTTTTGAACCTTTGCAGCCCAGTATCTCTACTTGCATATTTTTCTTCTGCACATCTATCACTCCAGTGTTTAATTGCTAAATTGTAATTATTTCACCACTATGGCCTATTTTTTGCCTTACCTCCCTAATCTTGCTACATTTGCACACACTGTATATATACTTCTCTATTGTGTTATTGACTGTACATTTGTTTATTCCATGCGTAACTCTGTTGTTTGTGTCGCACTGCTTTGCTTTATCTTGGCTAGGACGCTGTTGCAAATGAGAACTTGTTCTCAACTGGCCTACCTGGTTAAATAAAGGTGAAATAAAAATATATACATAAACATTTGCTCTGACTCAGTACATTAGCAATTAGCAGCTAACAACATTTAGGCCCAACTTGCTAAGAAAAAAAGACTAGCTGTTTGCAGATGTAAGAAACAGACTAATAGTGTAATTATAGAACAGATTTATATTAAGACGCAAAGTGAAAACAACATTGTTGACTGTACAGAGTGGGACAAATGGGTTTATATAATACAGCACAAATGGTGGGGACTAAACAATGTGCTGGTAAACAATGTTAATGCATAAACAGGTTGCCTTGGTTTCTCAAAGTTTACATTTAGGTTATTGTAGGTGTACAACATTGTTGTTGCATAGTATTTTAGTAATTGATTGTCAATGAGAATATTTTGATATTACACCAGTGGTATGAGGGAGTCCCGATTATGTGATCTAATAAAACAATCAACTCAATTAGGCTATAAACTGACTAATAGGTCTACAAAGTGCAACTACAGTATTAACAAATAGGTTTAACTACTTATGTAAAGTGTTACTCAAATTGTTATGTTTAATCAACTACTATCAACTCTTGTAGTAATATGTTTTATTGCAAACGACAGCAATAATGCATGCATACCCCAGTAAAAAAAAAGTTAATACCATAGGCTACATAGAGGAATTTGTTATGATAACGAATGTTCAGAGGCCAGCCCTTCAAGAACCATTGAGTTACCATTAGAAAAAGGGTCAAATTACTCACAGATGAATCAACAAATATCCCTAGCAAAATCTGATTAATAATTTGGTGAGTGGTTATATTTGTCCGTTCTCACACATGTACAAATGTGTATTATAAACTGGGTGGTTCGAGCCCTGAATGGTGATTGGCTGACAGTTGTGGTATATCAGACCGTATACCACAGGTATGACAAAACATTTATTTTTACTGCTAATTACGATGATAACCAGTTAATAACAGCAATAAGGCACCTCGGGGTTTGTGACATATGGCCAATTGACCACGGCTAAAGGCGGCCTTGCATCATGCCTAAGAACAGCCCTTTGCCATGGTATATTGGCAATATACCACAGCCCCTCAGGCTTTATTGCTTAATTATACATGTGTAAAATAGAAAATGTGTTTTTGCATATCCCAACTCCGAGACACCCTTGGAGAGTGAGGTCACCACCGGGGTCAGACATTATCAAAAGGCGACCATGGAGTAATTAGGGTTAAATGCCTTGCTCAAGGGCACATCGACAGATTTTTCACACTAGCAACCTTTAGATTACAGGATCAACGCTGTTACCGCTAGGCTACTTGCCACCGATTATTATGTAACAGTGTTGAACTGTTAAACTCACTTGGTTTGCACACACAATCCAGCTTTTAAAACACACCCACTACCACAAAGACAACATGGATGGCATTACTAAGGTAGAAGACAGGCCTACAACATCAATATAGACAGGCCTCTAAATCAGCCCCACTACCAGTTATCAAATAATCTAGATTGCCGTGTGACGGTTACGTGCATCATGACAATCTAGCATCAAAACATTGTGAGGTCAATACAAGTCGATATAAAAAGCAGTATGGAAGGATATTTTATAAATATCTTCCAATTTCACAGTAGAACATTTTATTGATAAACTGGAAGGCATTAAAGTGACTTGGTAAAACGTATTTATTTCCCTGTCATTTCACAATGTACAACTCCCAGGAAGAGAAAGGTTAAGCAACCTTTTCACCCATCCATTTGACCAATAGCTTCTAAAGATCCCTTCACATACAATGTAACGTACTCTCTGGAACATAGGCGATACTTTATTAGAATTTTGTCGCGCGTCTGTTCGCACATAGATCACTGGGCGCGTGCGTATACATGCACACACATAATATACACACAGAGGCACACATACACAGAAGAAGCTGGCAATTCAACTCAAGCCGCCATGTTGAAAATCTGTCTAAAAAGATAAGTAAACGACTAAAAATGTCACCAACAACCTTTAGAAAATGTTTAAGCAGGAGTTTGAAATTCTACCCTGATTAAAGACACTCACCTTTGGCGGTCGGACCTTGCAGATGCCCGTTTTCTCTGCAATAGGCCGTATTTTGTTGATATACGCAAATGGGTCGGCAAATTCCTCCCAACTGGGCTCAAAAACAGGACACTCTGGTGGAGCAATGAACTCGTTGGTCCGAAGCTGGGTCATCGTTGCATCTTCGTTCTAAATAGCTGCGAGTTGCACGTATTAAAGTTCAATGAAAGCTGTCTTTGAAGAACTGCACCCTTTAACTCGGTCAATTAAGAACATCACCACTCACTCATTGAAGTCTCACTCGCATTATCTGGTCGGGGAACAGCACCTACTTCCGCTTAAAAAAGTAGAGAACCCCCCCCCACACACACACAGACTAGCTACAAAACATTCGAAATTTGTTTTTTATTTTTTTATAAATAACTAACCACGGTAGCTTCAATTGTGGCATGCCATTTTGGGAGTTTAAATACAAAAAGGTCGCATTATCAATGCACTAAATGACTAGAATGTACTTATAGCAACCAAAATCTCAACTGATTGTTGCAAATAAGAAACAAATGGTCAGTAAACAATAAAAACAAAAAAATACACGTAATGAAAATACGGTGTACACAACCTACCGTTTGTAATTTAATTGGTCCGACCAAGAAAATAATTGTCATTTATATAGTTAATAAAAACGTATAAATAGGCAAATCAAATATTTTTATTCTTCTTTCTTCAGTTTATAGTACACAAATGTATATGCTACCTTTTGAGTTATGCACTCTAGTGGCAGTGAAAAAGATGAGCGCATTCATACTAAATCCTTGTGGTGACCGGGACTTGTTTATTAAATGGACTCGGTGGGCTCGTTGATTGGGTGGCATTCCTTGAATTCTGGTGGCAGTAGGTTGCGGAGACGAGGGCCAGAGATACACTGAGTGTACAAAACATAAAAACACCCGTTCTTTCCATGCTGCTGACTGGGTGATGGCTATTATGCCTTACTGGGTGATAGCTATTATGCCTTATTGGTGTCACTTGTTAAACCCACTTCAATAAGTGTAGGTGAAGGGGAGACAGGTTAAATAAGGATTGTGTACCTGCATCATTCAGAGGGTGAAAGGGCAGGACAAAATATGTAAGTGCCTTTGAACAGGATATGGTAGGTGCCAGGCGCACTGGTTTGAGTATGTCAAGAACTGCAGCGCTACTGAGTTTCATGCTCAACAGTTTCCTGTGTGTCTCAAGAAGGGTCCACCACCCAAAGGACATCCAGCCAACAGCAGGCCACCGGTTGAAAATGGGTCATTGATGAAAAACGATAAAGGAGACTGACATGAATTGTGCAGAGCAACTGACAGGCTACAGTTAGTCAACTGACAGTCCAGGACAACATTGGTGACCAAAGACCCATAAAAGAATGCACAACTAGTCGTACCTTGACACGAATAACGTATGGCAGCCAACGACCTTACGGAGTTCCACTTCTTAGAGGAAAAAAACTAGAAACTGCAGTTGCAGTGGGCTAAGAAACAATAACACTGGATACTTTAGAATTGGAAAAACATTGCCTGGTCTGATGAATCATGGTTGGTGCGGTTACACGCTGATGGGAAGATTAGGGTATGGAGAAAATTACATGAGTACAACTGCTCTTAAATGCTAGTAAAACAAAATGCATGCTCTTCAACCGATCGCTGCCCGCACCAGCGCGCCCAACTAGCATCACTACTCTGGGCGGTTCTGACTTAGAATATGTGGACAACCACAAATACCTAAGTGTCTGGCTAGACTGTAAACTCTCCTTCCAGACTCATATTGAGCATCTCCAATCCAAAATTAAACCTAGAATCGGCTTTCTATTTCACAACAGAGCCTCCTTCACACATGCTGCCAAACACACCCTTGTAAAACTGACTATCCTACCAATCCTTGACTTCGGTGATGCAATATACAAAATAGCCTCCAACACTCTACTCAGCAAATTGGATGCAGTCTATCTATCAAGTGCCATCTGTTTTGTCACCAAAGCCCCATATTCTACCCTCCACTGCAACCTGTATGCTCATTGGCTGGCCCTCGCTTCATATTCGTCGCCAAACCCACAGGCTCCAGGTCATCTATAAGTCTTTGCTAGGTAAAGCCCCACCTTATCTCAGCTCACTGGTCACCAGAGCAACACCCACCCGTAGCACACGCTCCAGCAGGTACAGTGGGGCAAAAAAATATTTAGTCAGCCACCAATTGTGCAAGTTCTCCCACTTAAAAAGATGAAAGAGGCCTGTAATTTTCATCATAGGTACACTTCAACTATGACAGACAAAATGAGAAGAAAAAAAATCCAGAAAATCACATTGTAGGATTTTAATGAATTTATTTGCAAATTATGGTGGAAAATAAGTATTTGGTCAATAACAAAAGTTTATCTCAATACTTTGTTATATACCCTTTGTTGGCAATGACAGAGGTCAAACGTTTTCTGTAAGTCTTCACACGCTGTTGCTGGTATTTTGGCCCATTCCTCCATGCAGATTTTCTCTAGAGCAGTGATGTTTTGGGGCTGTTGCTGGGCAACATGGACTTTCAACTCCCTCCAAAGATTTTCTATGGGGTTGAGAGCTGGAGACTGGCTAGGCCACTCCAGGACCTTGAAATGCTTCTTACGAAGCCAGTCCTTCGTTGCCTGGGAGGTGTGTTTGGGATCATTGTCATGCTGAAAGACCCAGTCACGTTTCATCTTCAATGCCCTTGCTGATGGTAGGCTTTGTTACTTTGGTCCCAGCTCTCTGCAGGTCATTCACTAGGTCCCCCCGTGTGGTCCTGGGATTTTTGCTCACCGCTCTTGTGATCATTTTGACCCCACGGGATGAGATCTTGCGTGGAGCCACAGATCGAGGGAGATTATCAGTGGTCTTGTATGTCTTCCATTTCCTAATAATTGCTCCCACAGTTGATTTCTTCAAAACAAGCTGCTTACCTATTGCAGATTCAGTCTTCCCAGCCTAGTGCAGGTCTACAATTTTGTTTCTGGTGTCCTTTGACAGCTCTTTGGTCTTGGCCATAGTGGAGTTTGGAGTGTGACTGTTTGAGGTTGTGGACAGGTGACTTTTATACTGATAACAAGTTCAAACAGGTGCCAGTAATACAGGTAACGAGTGGAGGACAGAGGAGCCTATTAAAGAAGAAATTACAGGTCTGTGAGAGCCAGAAATCTTGCTTGTTTGTAGGTGACCAAATACTTATTTTCCACCATAATTTGCAAATAAATTCATTAAAAAATCCTACAATGTGAATTTCTGGATTTTTTTCTTCTCATTTTGTCTGTCATAGTTAAAGTGTACCTATCATGAAAATGCTTTGTGGTGTAGTGTCTTCATGGCACACATTGGGTCCCTTGATAAACAATGACCCGGACGACACTGGGCCAATTGAGCGCCATCCTATGGGACTCCCAATCACAGCTGGTTGTGATACAGCCTAGAATCGAACCAGGGTCTGTAGTGACGCCTCTAGCACTGAGATGCAGTGTGTTAGACCGCTGTGCCACTCGACAGGTTACCTGAACATCATTGCCAATCATCAGGTGCATCCCTTAATGGCAAGTGTATCTATCTGCAAATAGATTTTTTTCAACAAGATAATGCCCCATGCCGCACGGCTAGGATTGTCCAGGAATGATTCCACAAACATGACAGTAAATTAATCTTACTTCAGTGGCCTGCCCAATAACAACATCTCAATCCGATTGAGCATCTGTGGGATGATGGAAAAAGCGAGTCGGAGTGGAGATCCACTACCAGCCAACTGTCAGAAGCATTAGATTCAACATGGGCCAGCATCCCTGTGGCACACTTCCCACACCTTGTAGAGTCCATGCCCCGACAAATTGAGGCTGGTCTCAGGGCAAAAGAGTGTGCAATTCAATATTAGGAAGGACTATGTACAGGGGTACCAGTAACCCCCTGTATATAGTCTCGCTATTTTTTTATTTTTGTATTTTATTTCACCTTTATTTAACCAGGTAGGCAAGTTGAGAACAAGTTCTCATTTACAATTGCGACCTGGCCAAGATAAAGCAAAGCAGTTCGACAGATACAACAACACAGAGTTACACATGGAGTAAAACAAACATACAGTCAATAATACAGTATAAACAAGTCTATATACGATGTGAGCAAATGAGGTGAGAAGGGAGGTAAAGGCAAAAAGGTCATGGTGGCAAAGTAAATACAATATAGCAAGTAAAACACTGGAATGGTAGATTTGCAATGGAAGAATGTGCAAAGTAGAAATAAAAATAATGCGGTGCAAAGGAGCAAAATAAATAAATTAATTAATTACAGTAGGGAAAGAGGTAGTTGTTTGGGCTAAATTATAGGTGGGCTATGTACAGGTGCAGTAATCTGTGAGCGGAAGGAGAGTTGTATGGCATTGAAGCTTGCCTGGAGGGTTGTTAACACAGTGTCCAAAGAAGGGCCAGAATTATACAGAATGGTGTCGTCTGCGTAGAGGTGGATCAGAGACTCACCAGCAGCAAGAGCGACCTCATTGATGTATACAGAGAAGAGAGTCGGTCCAAGAATTGAACCCTGTGGCACCCCCATAGAGACTGCCAGAGGTCCGGACAGCAGACCCTCCGATTTGACACACTGAACTCTATCAGAGAAGTAGTTGGTGAACCAGGCGAGGCAATCATTTGAGAAACCAAGGCTGTCAGGTCTGCCGATGAGGATGTGGTGATTGACAGAGTTGAAAGCCTTGGCCAGATCAATGAATACGGCTGCACAGTAATGTTTCTTATCGATGGCGGTTAAGATATCGTTTAGGACCTTGAGCGTGCCTGAGGTGCACCCATGACCAGCTCTGAAACCAGATTGCATAGCAGAGAAGGTATGGTGAGATTCGAAATGGTCGGTAATCTGTTTGTTGACTTGGCTTTCGAAGACCTTAGAAAGGCATGGTAGGATAGATATAGGTCTGTAGCAGTTTGGGCCAAGAGTGTCCCCCCCTTTGAAGAGGGGGATGACCGCAGCTGCTTTCCAATCTTTGGGAATCTCAGAAAGAGAGGTTGAACAGGCTAGTAATAGGGGTGGCAACAATTTCGGCAGATAATTTTTAGAAAGAAAGGGTCCAGATTGTCTAGCCCGGCTGATTTGTAGGGGTCCAGATTTTGCAGCTCTTTCAGAACATCAGCTGAACGGATTTGGGAGAAGGAGAAATGGGGAAGGCTTGGGCTTATTGTTATTTTACTGCTGCTCTTTAGTTACTTGTTACTTTTATTTCTTATTCGTATTTATTTTTTAAACTGCATTGTTGGTTAAGGGCTTATAAGTAAGCATTTCACTGTAAGGGCTACACTTGTTGTATTCGGCGCATGTGACTAGTAAAATGTTATCATAATTAGAGGTCGACCGATTAATCAGGGCCGATTTCAAGTTTTCATAACAATCGGAAATCGGTATTTTTGGGAGCCACACAAGCATCTAAGCGGTGGTAGGTAGAAGCAGGCGCGTAAACATTCATTCAAATAGCACTTTCGTGCGTTTTGCCAGCAGCTCTTCGTTGTGCGTCAAGCATTGCGCTGTTTATGACTTCAAGCCTATCAACTCCCGAGATGAGGCTGGTGTAACCGAAGTGAAATGGCTGTCTAGTTAGCATGCGCTACTCGCTCTGAGCCTTGGGGTGGTTGTTTCCCTTGCTCTGCATGGGTAACGCTGCTTAGATGTGGTGGCTGTTGTCGTTGTGTTGCTGGTTCGAGCCCAGGGAGGAGCGAGGAGAGGGACGGAAGCTATACTGTTACACTGGCAATACTAAAATGACTATAAGAACATCCAATAGTCAACGGTTAATTAAATACAAATGGTATAGAGGGAAAACGCGGTACAGCAGGTATATCTCACTGGTCACCCCCAAAGCCAATTCCTCCTTTGGTCGTCTTTCCTTACCGTTCTCTGCTGCCCATGACTGGAACGAATTGCAAAAATCTCTGAAGCTGGAGACTCACATCTCCCTCACTAGCTTTAAGCACCAGCTGTCCGAGCAGCTTACAGATCACTGCACCTGTACATAGCCCATCTGTAAACAGCCCATCTATCTACCTACCTCATCTCCCTACTGGTATTTATTTATTTTGCTCCTTTGCACCCCAGTATCTCTACCTGCACATTCATCTTCTGCCGATCTACCATTCCAGTGTTTAATTGCTATATTGTAATTACTTCGCCACCATGGCCTATTTATTTCCTTAACTTACCTCATTTGCATTCACTGTATATAGACTTTTTGTTTTCTTTTGTTCTACTGTATTATTGACTGTATGTTTTGTTTATTCCATGTGTAACTCTGTGTTGTTGTACGTGTCGAATTGCTACGCTTTATCTTGGCCAGGTCGCAGTTGCAAATGAGAACTTGTTCTCAACTAGCCTACCTGGTTAAATAAAGGTAAAAGTTAAAAAATAAATACAAATAGTCCTATAATTCCTATAATAACTACAACCTAAAACTTCTTACCTGGGAATATTGAAAACTCATGTTAAAAGGAACCACCAGCTTTCATATGTTCTCAGGTTCTGAGCAAGGAACTGAAACGTTAGCTTTCTTACATAGCACATATTGCACTTTTACTTTCTTCTCCAACACTTTGTTTTTGCATTATTTAAACCAAATTGAACATGTTTCATTATTTACATGAGGCTAAATGTATTTTATTTATGTATTATATTAAGTTAAAAGAAGTGTTCATTCAGTATTGTTGTAATTGTCATTATTACAAATACATATATATATATATATATATATATATTTTTTAAGTATATATTAATATATGAAAAAAAATGTTTAAATCGGCCGATTAATCGGTATCGTCTTTTTTGGTCCTCCAATAATCGGTCTCGGCGTTGAAAAATCATAATCGGTCGACCTCTAATCCTAATGTTTTGTGCACTCAGTGTACATGTAAAACTGGCAAGCTATGCAATAAATAAAAACAATAGGCTACTTGAACCAATAGTGAACACATGATTAAGTTAGATAAATCTGTCCCGAAACGACTGTCCAATGAATGTATAATAAAAATCATTAATCCCAAATATGTCCATCAACCACAGGGGGTTTTGCGCTACCAGTACTGACTTCCTATTTCCCATACAATTACGTCAATGAGGGTGTACTCTATCCTTGAACTCACAAACTGGTCAAAAAGCACAGAACTGAGTGATACGTTTTATTTTAATGAGTTAAGAACGGTTTAGAAGAGCATCAACAATGCTTGGGTGCAGAGCAAGAGAAGTGAAATGCATGATCATTAGGTCACATAGTCAAGCCAAGAGTAATTCAGTCCTTAATGCAGATGAAACTGAATAAATGCCGGAACATGATGAGCATGTACTGTAGAGATCTACTGGAGTTAGCTGGCAATAGAAGAGCCAAACAAGGCAGCAGAGAGCAGCCTTCAAAGCCAATGTGGTATATCAACAGACAGAACACTTGAAGGGAAATGTATCAGCAACAAATGCCTAGAGCACACTCATCAAATACAACCACTCCCATTATTCAACATGCAAGGTGAAGGGTGTGCCAAGTGGATAAGCACACTAACTGGTTAAAATGCTGCACATAATTTCATATTACCATCTGCAATAAGTATTAGTAGTAATATTTCAGAAGTAGAAAGTAATAATTCAGCCTATACAAACAATTAAATTCAACTGAGGCTGTAGGGTTAGCCTCAGACCAAAGCATAACACCAGAATATTGATTGAATATTAGATTGAATAACCATTTTAAAGACAGATGTGTGTCCAGAGAACCACATCAATACCATTGTTATCAGTAGAGAACAAAAGGGATAGAAGTGAAAGCTTGGCCTTGCTGAACTAAGGAGTCATAACACAGAGACAGCATCCAGCACCAGCCAGAAGGGGAAAGAGTTACGGACAAGACAGACCAACACCAATGTCGCCTATCCCAGCGGGAGACCAGTCTATTGCCTCTGACCACAGAACATTGGCCGTCATTTTCTGTTAATTTCCCAACGATTCTACATGTTGAATCGACACTGTCCGCCGACACCCAGAAGATAATCTACTGCGCATGGCCAACATTCGTGTTGGTCTGTCTTGTCCTTCAGTTCCAAATTGTACACCCTTCTCATGTTTCCTCAGTTTCTCACTATGGACCACACTAGGCATGATTGACTCTTTCCAATGCAACATAGAAGCTCTTTTTGTCATCCAGGCAGTGCCAGCCAATGGGTCCAATCTCACAGTCTGCACAAATTAGGTACTTGATTCTCCCCACGTCCTTGGTGAAGCCCACATTCTCAAAGGTGTACATATCATCGACTAACCAGTGGGCAGTCAGTTTGTCCCCATCCACGGATCCCTCTGATTGGGTGATAGTGGTCTTCTTCCTCATTGCGGGAAGGAACAGCTGGTGCATATTGGGGAGGAAATAAAAGACAAGATTCATCATGTCAATGAGCCTTAATATGAATAGATTAACAGAAGTGATATTCCACTCCCTGACATTTAGTCAAATCATGGCATTGCAAATTGCACATAGTATGCACAATATAATTTCGTTCATTGGGGGGTGGTTAGACATTGCACTATTCTGAGTGTTCATTCGGATAGGAACATACTTCACTTATTAATGAAATAACTTGTAATTTTAGGTAATTTATATTTTGGGGTTACTCCTGTCTGAGGTGAACCTTACCTCCTTCTCTGCAATCACCGCCACCCCTGGGCAGAGGACCTTCGATCCACAACGTTGGCACAAAACTGATTTGATATTCTTTCCATCCTCTGACACCAGCGTAGACCGGTCGGCGCATCCTTCAGAGGGAGAGCACTGTTCGTGGTTGTCCATGTTAAACGCGAATAGAAGGCAACTTATGTGACTATAGTACACTATAAAGCTAATGCTAAGATCGTTAGCTATATTCTAACTACTGCTCTATATATTTTTTTGCAACTATTCGTCTAGCTTGCCTTACCAGCAAACAGTACCCAACTAGCTAGCTAATATCGGCTAATGCGAACTTCATTGGGCTTAATGCTGTACATTGGGCTTAACAACCATAAGTAATAATGGCTAGAGTACGCCTAAAGTACTACCAAACGGTAGTACAAATAATGTAACTAAATTGTATTTAAAACACTCGGCTATATCAAACAACAAGCATTGCTGGACAGTGTGCACCCGCTGAAACTTCCGTTCGGAAACCACATCGTTAAATTATAACGTTCCTCCGTCGTGTAAGACGTTAAAATAACTGCTGCTTTATTGTTCTTTATCTAGAGATAAAACAAATTCAATAATGTAATTTCATCTAAACACTAAGATAATATTTTAGGGAAACAATAAGTCTACTATAGCTCAAATATGGTTCAAACAATTGTATTGTATTTACTTTGGATAAGATCAAAACAGACAGACCCTTGTGACAGTAATAATCATATCCACACAGTTGACCAATTCGTTAGAGTGAGGTCAACAATATATAAGATGCCAGAATGTGGCTGATACTGCAATAAATCGTTCGTTAGTGTTCCCACACGGCCATATCTCCATACTAAAGCGCTTGTTTACGGAAGACAGACAGGTCCCGTGCGAGAGAGGCAGGTTGAGGTTTCCAAGGTTAGAGTAGTGCAAACGTTTTCATATGGTGAGGCGGTGAAGAATGTAGAGGATGAAGGGGGGGAATCCTGAGAAGAGTGGTGTGAGTAGTAGATCTGTACCAGTACAGTACAGAGGCCAACAAATTATATATGTTTCAGTAAGATTTGATTTTTAGCATTTATAGCAATGGTTATCAACTGTACTTTAGGGATGGACATTTAGTCGCAGAAAATGGAGGTTGTGGTGGCAGCTGCAGAGAGGTATTTGCGAGACTTACAGGGAGTTACAGGGTGTTAAGTGGTGGTGTCTCATCCTTTCAGGTTGTTGGCCTGAAGTAGGACTAAATAGATTTAAATAGTGGAGTAGGGTGATGTTATTTTTTTGTTACTTTATTTTTTTGTGAGTGTTGTGTTAGATGGTATTTGTTTATTTATTTTTTCAAGCAAATTATAAGGGAGTTGTACTCCAGTCTAGTAGGTGGCGGGTAATGCAACATTTATTGGATGCCAATTGTTGTTAAACCTCATTGAAGAAAAAAAAGATACAGAAGCAAGGACCTATACCCAAAGAGGATGGATATACTGACCAGATACACTACATGACCAAAAGAATGTGGACACATTATTGTCGAAAATCTCTTTCCAAAAGCATGGACATTGATATGGAGTTGGTCCCCCCTTTGCTACTAAAACAGCCTCCACTCTTCTGGGAAGGCTTTCCACTGGAAGTTGGAACATTGCTGCAAGGACTTGCTTCCATTCAGCCACAAGAGCTTTAGTGAGGTCGGGCACTGATGTTGGGCGATTAGGCCCGGCTCGCAGGCGGCGTTCCAATTCATCCCAAAGGGGTTGAGGTCAGGGCTCTGTGCAGGCCAGTCAAGTTCTTCCACACTGATCTCAACAAACCATTTCTGTATGTGTAACAGTATAGCTTCCGTGCCACTCCTCGCCCCGAACCAGGGACCATTTGCACACATTGACAACAGCCACGCTCGAAGCATCGTTACCCATCGCTCCACAAAAGCCATTGCAGAGCAAGGGGAACAACTACTTCAAGGTCTCCGAGCAAGTGACGTCACCGATTGAAACGCTATTAGCGCCCACCCCACTAACTAGCTAGCCATTTCACATCAGTTACATATGGACTTCGCTTTGTGCACGTCAGAGGAAAGTGCCAGTAGCCTGATTCATCACTCCACTCCAGAAAATGCGCTTCCGCTGCTCCATAGTCCAATGGTGGCGAGCTTTACACCACTCCGGCCGACTCTTTCCATGGCTACTCTGCCATGGAAACCCATTTCATGAAGCTTGCAGTTTGGAACTCGGAAGTGAGCGTTGCAACCGGGGGTAGACATTTTTTTTATGCTCTACTCAGCTCTCCCATTCTGTGAGCTTTTGTGGCCTTCCAATTCGCGGCTGAGCAGTTGTTGCTCCAAGATGTTTTCACTTCACAGTAACAGCACTTATAGTTGACCGGGGAAGCTCTAACAGGGCAGAAATTTGACGAATTGACTTGTTGGTAAGGTGGCATCCTTTGATGGTGCCACATTGAAAGTTACTGAGCTGAGCACTTCAGTAATGCCATTCTACTGTCAAGGTTTGTCTATGCAGATTGCATGGCGGTGTGCTCGATTTTATACACCTGTCAGCAGTGGGTGTGGCTGAAATAACCAAATCCACTAATTTGAAGGTGTGTCCACATACTTTTGTGTATATATAGTGTACATGTCTCTCCGCCCTAACAATTGTCGTTGTCCACAAAGTGGCACCGCGGCTGTCTAGCTCCCGCCTATCCTTTCTTTGGATTGGTGGATACATCACATCATTGTAATCCTATTTTGAATATTCCATGAGGGTTGTTGACGTCAACCGCCTGTATTCAATGGAGAGAGATGCTATGCGAGTAGCCTCATGTCATGAATATGCATAGACATCTCGAGACTCCGATATATATAATTTTTTCTCTAAGTCGCAAGGTTGTCAAGTGTCTTGCTTATATCAGTACACCCGAAACAATTTAAACAATTGCGAAACTTATTTTAGATCGAATAAACCTCACGTAGCAAATAAGACATTCATTTCCTTTCTTGAGGCTACATGTCAACCGCATGAAAATACATGTGATCAAAGGTCATGAAGTTTTGACTGCAAGTTTCTGCAGTTACTTTTCACCAACTTCTCACCAACTTCATCCTGCAGTTATACACACACACACACACACTACCATTCAAAAGTTTGGGGTACCTCAGAAATGTCCTTGTTTTCCATGAAAACATACATGAAATTAGTTGCAAAATGAATAGGAAATACAGTCAAGACGTTGACAAGGTTATAAATATTGATTTTTAATTGAAATAATAGTGCCCTTCAAACAATGCTTTTGTCAAAGAATTCTCAATTTTCAGCAATTACAGCCTTCGTCTGTCAACACTTTTTTCCATTCTTCCATTGTCCAGTGTCTTCGTTCTTTTGCCTATCTTAATATTTTCTTTTTATTGGACAGTCTGATATATGGCTTTTTCGTTGCAACTCTGCCTAGAAGGCCAGCATCCCGGAGTCTCCTCTTTACTGTTGACGTTGAGACTTGTTTTGTGGGTAATATTTAATGAAGCTGCCAGTTGAGGACTTGTGAGGCGTCTGTTTCTCAAACTAGATACTCTAATGTACTTGTCCTCTTGCTCAGTTGTGCACCGGGGCCTCCCACTCCTCTTTATATTCTGGTTAGAGCCAGCTGTTCTGTGAAGGGAGTAGTACACAGCGTTGTACGAGCTCTTCAGTTTCTTGCCAATTTCTCTCATGGAATAGCATTCATTTCTCAGAACTAGAATAGATTGTCAAGATTCAGAAGAAAGTGCTTTGTTTCTGGCCATTTTGAGCCTAGAATCAAACCCACAAATGCTGATGCTCCAGATACTCAACTTGTCTAAAGAAGGCCAGTTTTATTGCTTCTATAATCAGCACAAACAGTTTTCAGCTGTGCTAACATCATTGCAAAAGGGTTTTCTAATCATCAATTAGCATTTTAAAATGAAAAAGAAAAAAAAATATATATATATATATAGTTCTGTCACAGAGTGGCAGCTCCATTGAGGCAATCTCCATGTTGAAGTAGTCAATTTTCTTCATCATGATTGGCTGATCCCTCCTGATGAACCGGTTGGACATGACTCCAACCAGGTCATCAGGAAGGATCAGCCAGAGATTTGTATAACTAACCCAAGATAGACCGGAGCCTGTCGTTTCCAATGAGAGCAAATTAATCATAGAGGGAAGAACAAGCAAAAAGGTGGGCAGAGACAAGCTTGAGCTAGTGAGATCCTATTGTTACCAATTCTAGTTTTGGAAACAGAATACTGATCAAATGTTTAATGAGAAAATTTGCAGAATGTCAGCCAAAATCCATCTCATTACCATATTTGGTAGTGAGTGGAAAGGCCAGCCAGATGCTTCACATTTATACTTCCAGTGAAATATCTGGCTCATTGTTCTGTGGTTGAACCTCCCTTGACTTCACTCCTCAAATGTCGTCAGTCGGTTGCTTTAGCCTTACCACTCAAACGTCCCCAATGCCTTTTGTTCTCAGAAAGCAAATTCTATGGATGAGATTGTAACTATCAAAAATCCTGTTAAACTGGATGGGCCATATGTCAAGGGTGTGCCTTTCCAAATCATGTCCAATCAATTACATTTACCACAGGTGGATTCCAATTAAGTTGTAGAAACATCAAGAACAATCAATGGGAACAGGATGCACCTGAGCTCAATTTTGTCTCATAGCAAAGGGTCTGAATACTTGTGTAAGTATGGTGTTTTTTATTTTGAATACTTTTCAAAAAAACCTGTTTTTGCTTTGTCATTATGGGGTGTGTGTAGAGGGGAAAAACAATTGAATCCATTTCAGAATAAAGTTGTAACGTAACAATGTTGAAAACGTCAAGGGGTCCGAATACTTTCCGAATGTACTGGAGTAAGAGGGATTCAATTATATGCAACACCCCTGATAAATTATGACTAGTATAGATGTGGACAGACATGAGGCATTAATAAGGTCAGTCTATTAACACGCCAAAGAAATGTACTACATTGAAGCAGCATTAGTAACTCAAATGGCTAAACAAATATTGAAAACAATGTTCATGTATGTGAAAAGTAGTGCAATATCACGATATCAGACAGAAAATGCATGACTCAGTTTGGTTCCCATTAATAAATATTTATTATGTGTTTACATTTCAGAGAAATGTATGATCCATGAACTTGTCTACACAGGATATAACACAAAGTCAAGAATACATAGATTGCTTAGTCTTTGTAATAAAGCCACAAAGTCAGCTTAAAAAAAAAGGTCTTCATAAATAGCAGTTTGAGAACTATTGGAGGTCAAAAGTTTAATAGTGAATTGATATAAGGGGGAAAAAATAAAGGACCCTATCATATCTGGAGATCCTAATGAAGTTCACTTGACTGCAATATTGGCCCATCTATTGAAAAACTATTTCCATTGGCCTAACATGCGGACTACACCGGCCACACGCGTGCGTATGCTGATTTTGTCCATCCACATTTGATGCAATCACAACAGACGCAGTTGTGCGTTTCTCTACCCCGACCATTAATCCACAGAACTAGAAACTAAGTAGGTTTCCCTTTTTATCTTCCTGATATCCAATAAGGAGGGGACTTGCAGCATCTGGCGCTTCTCAATAGAACCAAGTTCTATTTTAGAGCTGGGCTACGCAGGCGCTCATTCACGCGAGCGGTGTGAACAACATGTATTTGTACATTTATTTTGCAACGCTCGCGGCACGCAACGTGGCCGGTGAGGTTTGCATATAAGGCACAGGAATACTAAATTATTATTCATACACACTACACGGTGGACCCTATGCAATGACTTAAAGTTTAAACGGTAATAACATACCTTTAAGGTGCAATAATTTGACCTTAAGAGTTCTGAAATATAGCCTTAAAAAGAAACTCAAGATGAGAAGAGAAAGAGTTAACCTATTCCCAGATTTGCCCATTGTGCGTTGCAAGGTTAGTTTCATACCAGCTATCAATCATACAAGATTGTGTTCAATTGTAAAGGGACATGAGGGGTAAGGGTACCAAGCACCATGTCTTGTAAGAAAGTAATTTAAATTGTTTGCCTTCCAGCTCCATAACCCATACCTGGGTTGGGGTTGACTGTTTAAAAAAAAAGTTAAATCAACAGAATCAAATGCCCATAATGAATTGTTGGAATTGCCCATTGTTTTCAATCAGGACTTTTCAATGTTCAATTCATGAATTGAATTTCAAATAATTCCTTGTATTGACAGAATAAATATGGAATGTATTGACCCCAACCCGGACCCATTTTATCACACAAGCCGCCTACAACTTGATGTAGGCAGCTCTGTAGGCCAAGAAAGACACCATTACGATATCTCTATGACTTTGAGGTTCCCTTCCTTCAAGGAAACATGTAATCAATCTGGTCAAAAATCCCCTGTTGTTCTTAATGAGCTAAAGTCAAGCCTAGAGCTTCATTTTGATTTTTAAAAAAGTGGTGCCGCATCGGCGGGATGCCCCTTCATTTAGTTCACTGGCTAAAGATACTTTAATGGGGAGAAAGGAGCCCAAGCAGCGAACCACCACCAGAAAACCAAGTATGACATGAGCAAATTAGGGGAGGAGAAGAAGAGTGGAGAGAAGGAGCTACGGGGGACCATGGCGTGTTCCAGCAGCACTTTATAGGGTAGGGAGGCGGGGGAGGGAGGGGCATCGACCAGGAAATGGCTGAGGGGGCCACAGCTGGGCTGCTCTCAGAGAAGGGTGTCGTCAGTGCAGCCTCCCTCCAGGCCGTAGCGGAACTCCTGCAAGTTGGTGACGCCGTAGAAGTGGATGAAGGCTGCCGCAACCACCAGGACATGGAAGATCTGGTGGGAGTGGAACTGAGGAGAGACAGAGAGAGAGAGAGAGAGAGAGAGAGAGAGAGAGAGAGGTCAGAGGCAGCGTACCAAATGGCACCATAATTCTCCATTTAGTGCATTGGGACGCAGCCAGAGTATCTCCAAAGGCTCCTCTGGTTGGAGCATGGCGTTTGCATACCTAAAGATCTAGGAGTTTGATTACTGCATGGGCCGCATATGCCTACAGAACATGTGAGAACGTAAGTCCCATCACACAAAAACATCTGATAAATGACAATAACATTATCCTTATATAAATGAGGACATAGGGTTAGTTCAGGAGCTAGCTACAAGCCTGTGTTTACATCCCAAATGGAAGAGAAAAAAAGTGCCTGTCTTACCCAGATGTCACATTTGCCGGGGAAGTAGCGCTCAGGGATCCTGGCGGCGTACAGTCCGGCGCCAGTGATGTACATGGCGCCCATCAGGTAGAACCAGCCCATCTGTCCCACAGTGGTGGCCTTGACAAAGCCCTCCTCGATGGTGAAGTGCACTGTGGGGACGATGCCGCTCAGTCCCAGGCCCATGAAGACTCCTGTGGGAGACATTGAGTGGAAAGGTTGGTTGATGGAAGCACTGGGCTGGAGCATTCGTAGTATAGGACGGGGGTCTTCAATATTTTCTTGCCCAGCAACCCATCATATGTTAGCACCCCCCCCCCCCCCTTCCATGTCTTATCAGGTAAATGATATTGACAAGAAGTAAAACATTTTAAAATGAGATTTGGTAGATCGTTCAATTTTTTTGAACTCCCCACATTATAATGCACTGGTAGCCTATTTGCAGGTACTTCTTCAAAGCCTATGTCAGATACTCTAGTTGAAAAAATGATTGTACTATAAACATGCATGTTGAATTAATACATTTACATGCATGTCCTTGCTCTGTAGCTACGTCACAGTTCACTCTCTGACAGGCTGGTTAATATGTGGTGCAGCACCTGCTCGGGTGGGCCGGTGCGCGGGCGTGGAAAAGCGCTCCCACTGGGCCACTACGATGGCGGCGATGCCCAGCACACAGACGATGGTGAGGTAGATGAGGCGTGGCTGTGGGGAACAGTAAAACGAGTAGTAGAGCCAGGGCACGAAGGAACCCATGATCAGCAGGGCGATACCTGAGTAGTCAAGCCTAAGGGGAGACAAACAACAACGTGAAGGTTAGATGAGGAATGACGCAGATCCATTTGGATGACACTCGAACACAAGACAATTTCTGAACTGAAACATCACATTTCCTCTCAGAAACACAGTAGTGCTATTCAGAAAACAAACAAAAGTTCCATGCGGCCTTACTTGGAGAAGGTGCGAGACACTTTCTCAGAGTGGCAGTAGACGGTATGAAAGAGCCAGGAGAAGCTGAGGCAGAGCACCGCGCCCAGAAAGAACATCCCAAACACCACCTTCTCCTGCAGAGGTGCCATGAAGTACATGTTGGGCCGCAGAATGGTGTACGTGCCCAGACAAATAAACAGGATCAGCCCTGGGGGTTGGAGAGGTGAGGCCATCATTAGTGGATCAGTAATCATATAGGGCATATCATAACAAATTAACATTAGCGAAAGAACAGGATCTCTATGGGGCATACTGCATAAAGTGGGGGGCACAATCAAGGCCATTGTATATGGAAATGTTATGTGTAGAGGAGGCACAATACTTCACTATATAGTATAGAGGTCGACCGATTAATCGGAATGGCCGATTAATTAAGGCCGATTTCAAGTTTTCATAACAATCGGAAATCGGTCATTTTGGATGTCGATTTAGCAAAAAAAATGTTTTACACCTTTATTTCATCTTTATTTAACTAGGCAAGTCAGTTAATTAAGAATACATTCTTATTTTCAATGACGGCCTAGGAACGGTGTGTTAACTGCCTTGCTCAGGGGCAGAACAACAGATTTTTACCTTGTCAGCTCAGGGATTCAATCTTGCAACCTTACGGTTAACTAGTCCAACGCTCTAACCACCTGCCTCACGAGGAGCCCACCTATTACGCGAATGTAGTAAGAAGCCCAGGTAAGTTGCTAGCTAGCATTAAAGTTAATCAATCATAATCACTAGTTATAACTACACATGGTTGATGATATTAGTTTATCTAGCGTGTCCTGCGTTGCATCTAATCGATGCAGTGCGCATTCGCGAAAAAGGACTGTCGTTGCTCCAACGTGTACCTAACCATAAACACCAATGCCTTTCTTAAAATCAATACACAGAAGTATATATTTTTAAACCTGCATATTTAGCTAAAAGAAATCCAGGTTAGCAGGCAATATTAACCAGGTGAAATTGTCACTTCTCTTGCGTTCATTGCACACAGAGTCAGGGTATATGCAACAGTCTGGGCAGCCTGGCTCATTGTGAACTAATTTGCCAGAATTTTACGTAATTATGACATAACATTGAAGGTTGTGCGATGTAACAGGAATATTTAGACTGATGGATGCCACCCGTTACATAAAATACGGAACGGTTCCTTCCGTATTTCACTGAAAAAATACATGTTTTGTTTGAGATGATAGTTTCCGGATTCGACCATATTAATGACCTATGGCTCGTATTTGTGTGTGTTATTATGTTATAATTAAGTCTATGATTTGATAGAGCAGTCGACCTGAGCGATGGTGGGCACCAGCAGGCTCATAAGCATTCATTCAAACAGCACGTTCGTGCGTTTTGGCAGCTGCTCTTCTGTTTATGAATTCAAGCCTATCAACTCCAGAGACTAGGCTGGTGTAACGATGTGATATGGCTAGCTAGTTAGCGGGGTGCGCGCTAATAGCGTTTCAAACGTCACTCGCTCTGAGACTTGGAGTAGTTGTTCCCCTTGCTCTGCATGGGTAACACTGCTTCGAGGGTGGCTGTTGTCGATGTGTTCCTGGTTCGAGCCCAGGTAGGAGCGAGGAGAGGGACGGAAGCTATACTGTTACACTGGCAATACTAAAGTGCCTATAAGAACATCCAATAGTCAAAGGTATATGAAATACAAATGGTATAGAGAGAAATAGTCCTATAATAACTACAACCTAAAACTTCTTACCTGGGAATATTGAAGAATCATGTTAAAAAAGGAACCACCAGCTTTCATGTGTTCTCATGTTCTGAGCAAGGAACTCAAACGGTCGCTTTTTTTACATGGCACATATTGCACTTTTACTTTCTTCTCCAACACTTTGTTTTTGCATTATTTAAACCAAATTGAACATGTTTCATTATTTATTTGAGGCTAAATTGATTTTTATTATGTATTATATTAAGTTAAAATAAGTGTTAATTCAGAATTGTTGTAATTGTCATTATTACAAATACATTTAAAAAAAAAAGTTTTTAATCTGCCGATTAATCGGTATCGGCTTTTTTTGTCCTCCAATAATCGGTATCGGCGTTGAAAAATCATAATCGGTCGACCTCTAATATAGTATGGATAAGTGACGGCACTATACATACATCGTGTAAAAGCAGCACGCTGAACTTCTACTGAATGTGCCCTTGCTGTCAGGAACATGTACTTGACCTGCACAGCAACTTTATAAGCGTTAATATAAGGTTAATATAAGGTTAATGTGAGGATTGGCCAAATGTATGTGGACACCTGCTCGTCGATCATCTCATTCCAAATTCAAGGCCAATAATATGGAGTTTGACCCCCCTTTGCTTCCATAACAGCCTCCACTCTTATGGGAAGGATTTCCACTAGGTGTTGGAACATTGTTGGGGGGGGGTTGCTTCCATTCAGCCACAACAGCATTAGTGAGGTTGGGTGATGAGGCCCGGCTCGCATTCATCCAAAGGTGTTCGATGGGGTTGAGGTCAGGACTCTGCGCAGGCCAGTCAAGTTCTTCCACACCGATCTCGACAATCCTTTTCTGTATAGACCTCGCTTTGTGCACCAGGGCATTGTCATGCTGAAACAGGAAAGGGCCTTCCGCAAACTGTTGCCACAAAGTTGGAAGCACAGAATCATCTAGAATGTCATTGTCTTGCTGTAGCGTTAAGATTTCCACTACTCCAGAGTCCAATGGCGGAGAGCTCTACAACACTCCAGCCAACGCTAGGCATTGCGCTTGTGATCTTAGGCTTGTGTGCGGCTGCTCGACCATGGAAACTCATTTTATGAAGCTCCTGGCGAACAGTTTTTGTGCTGACATTGCTTCCAGAGGCAGTTTGGAAGTCTGTAGTGAGTGTTTCAACCGAAGACAGACGATTTTTATGAACTTCAGCACTCAGCGGTCCCGTTCTGTGAGCTTGTGTGGCCTACCACTTCGCGGCTGAGCTGTTGTTGCTCCTAGACGTTTCCACAGCTCTTGCAGGGCAGAAATTTGACAAACTATCTTGTTGGAAAGGTAGCATCCTATGATGGTTCCACATTGAAAGTCACTGAGCTCTTCAGTATGGGCCATTCTACTGTCAATGTTTGTCTATGGAGATTACATGGCGGTGTACCAAATTTTATAAAATAGCCTGAAACCACTAATTTGAAGAGGTGTCCACATACTTTTGGCCATGTAGTGCATCTCACACACTCACTCACCCAGAAGGTGGGTCCAGATGTTGCCTGTTTCTGTATGGATCCTGAAGATGCTTCCAAAGCAGGCGCGGAAGGAGGGCATTGGGGGCCGGTGTCCATGCAGGAGATAGTCGTTGTCCTTCAGCCACTCCGGCAGGACGTGAAAAGGGATTACCCTCCAACTACCCTTCCACACCTGAAACACAGGGGTATAGGCTACCATGAATGTCTTGTTCATCTCACCAGTCTTATTCTCTCTGTATGAACTTAAGACAGAGCAGCCATGGGGGCTGTTCCAGAAAGCAGGATCAATGAGTTAGCCAGGTAACTGTACCAGAATTTCTGAAATAACGTAATCTTTTCAAGAAATATAGACTTGAAATGGGCATGGTATAATTGACTCAACAACCCATATTCAAGTTTAGCTTTCTAAATGAATCAGGAAATCAAGAGATATATTTGGCTGGTTATGAAAGTTAGCTGGCTAGCTTAATGATCCTGGCTTCTGGAACAGCCCAATGATGCCTACTTTGTGCACAAACTCCTCCATCTTCTCCATGGCGTGGTGAGCCTGGAGGGGCAGCGTCAGGACCTCTTCCACCTCTTCGTCATCATCATCCTCATCATCATCAGGCAGAACTGAGGCCCCCTGCAAAGAGAAAGTGGAAGGTGATTTAGTTAGGTGAGTAGAGCAGTTGAGTCAGGCTTCATACCAAATTACCCCCTATTCCATATATAGGGCACTACTTTTCACGAGGGCCCATGGGAAACGGATCCATCTTAGAGCACTGTGTAGAGAATAGGGTGCCATTTGGAAAGATAACTTTGTCTCCCCCACGCTCACCTCCGACATCATGCCTTTCCCCCCTGCCTGCCGGCCCGCCTCCTCCAGCAGGGGTCCCAACTCCATCAGCTCTACATCCGGGGACCGGCAGTCCTCCGAGATCCGACAGTCTGCATCGCTCGCAGACCCGTTTCGGCCTGACATAGGGAGACCGCCTGATGACCTGTCCTCTGCCCGTGTATCCTGCTAAAGCCTGGCACTTTCAGTTCTCAGTTGGCCAGTACTGAGGACTCAATAAATCACAATTAAATTAGCCAAATAAATACATTACCTAGCCAGTTACTGTAGCTTTTCACTGAAACAACTCGATTAACTAATTACAACTAACTTCACCTGTGACAATAGCACCTGATGTGGATTTTTGGTAAATCTATATTTCCCCCAGAGAGATTATAATCGCCTGCTCTTGCATTCAGCACTGAGTGTGCAGCTTCCAGTATTACTTTGACAAACATTTTAACACCAGCAACAACGTCTTGTATCATGCTCAGCTATACAGTCGTGAAAATATTAACTCGTTAAATCATCATTTTATAACAGTTTAGACGATATGTTACTCGGCTAAAATGGCAAGACCAAAATTGCTCTTGGTAGACACGAAATGGTAGTTGGTTAGCTAACATTAGCTTGCTAGCTAGCAGCTAACAAACAAAACTGGCAAGACTGTCAGCTGGTCGACTAGCTTTGAACAAAACATCAACACAATAGTATCAGAAGAAACATGGAATTAAATAGCAAGATAACGACGTGACACCCCCAACTCCTTTATTATTATTTGGCTGACATGATTGCTTACGTACACTGGTAAATTATAGTTTGAGCCCGAAGCTACCGCACGCTAGCTAACTGCCTAGCACTAGCAGGTTAGTGGAACTAGCAAATTAGCGTTCGCATATTCAAAGAAAGCTGGGCACATCTGGCTGTATCAAACCAATACCAAACACCCCGACTATTGCAATTACTGCACCTGCAATAATATTGTTCGTTGTCGTAGTTAACGTTTACATGTTCATTCAACAGACGTACCTTATACTCCAGACGGCAAAATAAACGTGAACCTGATCCCTTCCGGATTCTTACAAAAACAAGCCGAACCTCCGAACAGTCACGAAGCACGACGAATGAAAATTACAAGTTATATTAATGCCAAGCAACTGGTTTACGTTTAACTGGGCCTCATAAACAATGACGCTGCGTCTCCATCTAGTGGTTAAAATTACAATTGTACAACGGTTAAAATGTTTTAGGTTTAACCCCCTATGAATGATATCAAATCAACATAGGCTAAAAATAGTAATGTTCTATTCCCAGGTCATGCACGTGCTTCTGCTATTAATGATTCAGTGGAATCGCATTACCTCCATAATAGTGCCTGCACGAACCCACATGAACGTTACTTGTACTTTACAATGTTAAAAATTGTATTCGGCCCGGAGCTGCCGACGCCACATTTTAGCAGCATAAGAAAAGCTTAAATAAAATTAAAATAAATCCGCATCCAGCATCCTTGTGGAGAGAGCTACTCCTACACCCAAACCAACAGCAATTCAGCATCTCCAATCCTCAGTAATCCCTAATCCCTGTCAACAGTGTAGGCAGTGGAATTAGAAGAACATTTCCAACTCCCACTCTGTCCCAGCATATGGACCATGCAGACGACTCCTCTTTGCGACAACATTCAACTGCCACAACCAGAGCTACGTTGTTCCAGCAAACTGAAGGTGTACAAATTATTGTTTTCCTCCTCAATACTCTTTTTTTGCAACCAGGGATAATTTCTAAGGAATCAATCAGCATAATGCGTAAACAGAACAGGATGGATCATGTCTGAGTGGAAGCAATTTGAAATGCTGCCAGAAATGTTCGTTTCTCTCTCATCATAAACACAGAATACATTTTACAACGTGTAGTAGTGCATTGCAGATAAAACTCTGAAAGTATAATATATCAAACATTTGCCACAGGCATACAAAAAGCGCCTTTAATGATTGGGCTCACTCATTCTGACTGAACACTTACACATTTGCTAATGGGAAACCTACCATGATTACCGATAATCTTGAATTAACCTTGAACAATGATGAGTGAGAAAAATACAGACATACAAATATCGTACCCCCCCCCCCCCCCCCCCCCAAGACCTCTCACTATTTCAATAACAGGGGAGGTTAGCAATGGGGCGGGGTCTCTCACTCATCATTATTTACAATTCATTCAAGACTATCCGTAATCATGGTAGCATCCACATTAACGTAGAAATGTTTAGAAACATTCTTATTTACAATAAAAGAGACTCCAAAATGACAATACATTATTCACCATTCATTTCTAGTGGGCATAAAATAATCTGAAACACAACCAAAACCAACAGCAAATGACTCCAACACATGTTTAGAGTCACAAGCTTAATTTAATCATCGATTGCTGTGAATATTGGACAAAATACTAAACTTTTGACTACTTTAATACACACAAGTGAATTTGTCCCAATACTTTTGGTCCCCTAAAATGAGAGGACAATGTACAAAAAGTGCAAAAAGTCACATTAAAGCTGACAGTCTGCACTTTAACCTCATAGTCATTGTAACATTTCAAATTCAAAGTTCTGGAGTACAGAGCCAAAATAACAACAAAATTGTCAACAACCCAGTAAATACAAAGGGCACTGTATATATTTGTAACACTCAAAGCAGATGCCAAAATACAGTATAATGCATCTCTGCAGAAGCTGAAATACTTAAGTGCATATCATTTGTCATGTGTGCATTTAAAGCAATGCTGCCTGGGCGGCCTTCTCATATTCAGCACTGCACCCCTGGGCGTAATTCAGTTCAGTATGTGGCTTTATCTTTAGGGTCTGTTCTCTCTGTCCTGTTCTTAGGAAGAACGTGCAAGGGTAAGAACATCAATAATAAATCAAAGCCTCAACAGCTCACCTAAAAATACACAGGGCCCAATCAATTGTAGCCATCAGCAGGGGATGGAGGCAGAGCTTAGTGGAGGCCAATAATACAAAGGTAGGACTTTGGTTGCAAGTGAGCATTTAATGATCAACCTGATATATAAGAGGGCATGTCTGCACTTATCAGATGGGGGTTTAGGCAGTAGACTGATTCAGTGCTTCTAGTGGACTGAAATAGGAGCCGTTACTCATTTTGGGTGCCGGTATTGTTTATGTTTAGGTCCCGGAACTCTGCAATAGTTTTAACCGAATATTCTATAAAGAGATGCTGGTTCTCAAGCAGTAGTTCCAGCTGAATTGATGTCCTTGTTGAATTGAGAATGCCCAGGCCGGGGGTGGCTGGGAGGAGAGTCCCTAGGCTGGAGACTAGTAGGCAAAGCGCTGACTCTGCCGGTAGGCCAACTTGTCCAGGTTAGGGTTGCAGGCAAACTGGATCATGGGGGGCGGACCGCACATGAGCACCAAGGTGTCGTCACTGGGGGCCGGCAAGTGCTCCTGGATCATGTCTGCGTTGATGAAGCCCTCACTGTACTCCCAGCCTGAGCCACACAAATTAATCTTATTCAATTATGGGATCGCAAACAAGTACCGCTATGCATAAGGATTCAAATAAAATAGAATGTATTTGTCACATACAGTTTAAAGCAGTTTTTTTGGTACATTTTAAATGTAACCTTTATTTAACTAGGCAAGTCAGGCAACAAATTAACTAGGCAACAAATTCTTATTTACAATGATGGCCTACCGGGAAACAGCGGGTTAACTGCCTTGTTCAGGGGCAGAATGACAGACTTACCTTGTCAGCTCGGGGATTCGATCCAGCAACCTTTCAGTTACTGGCCCAACACTAACCACTAGGCTACTTGCAGCGAAAGGTGCAGTGAAATCAATAGTATATATTAGAACAGCAGCAATGAATGTGTGTGTATATGAGTTGAGTGTGAATGGGTGCTTCTGTGTGTGTGTAAGGGTTGGATTTGTGGGTAGTCAGTGCAAATAATTTATAAGGTGCATTTACTGGAGTCTCTGGTGCAAATAGGCTCTATGGTAACGTTACATGTCTGTGCAGGGAGACCGCCAGGTTTAGCTTTTCAGCAGTCTGAAAAACTATTGTGGCATAATAAACACAATGAATACTAATTCAAAACGATAATACAAATTGACACATTTTGTTAAGACTTCTGAAATCTGGGATGCCAATCTGGGATGCCATAAACCACATACCCTCGGGTGCCCTGTCCACTGTAAACCACAGCTTGAAGCGGTCTGGGTGTCGGACTTGGACCTCCTCCAGCTCATCCCTCAGCAGGATGTCCTTCTCAGTCTGAACACATATACACACACACGCACAGTTAACAAATGTGTCTGGTTCAGTGTTATCTCTCAACCTAAGCAAGCCTATGAGCTACATCCACAGTGATGCTAGTCATAAGCATTTATCTATCCTTTATTTATAGAGATGATATTAAAAGTATTTTAGGAGAGAACAGTGTGAGCTGCGGCCACACACCTGGTTAGCATACAGCAGGCTGCAGGTGGTGCTGTCACTGGGGTCCTTCATGATGGCGCGCACCAGCTGTAGCATAGGGGTGATGCCTACAGACAGGGAAGGGAGTTCAGCACCAGGAACTAAAAGCACTCTACATTTACCTGTGCTTAGACAACATTTAAGTGTTTAAGTTCAGAGGGCAGGGTTGCAAAAAGAAGATTCACCTGTTCCTCCAGCTATCAGACCCACAGTAGTGGCAACTTTTATCTCAGCAGGAGACTTTTTGTCTGTCTGAACTGCAAACTGCCCTGTTGAATTTAATGGAAGAAAGCAATGAGACAACAACTAAGCCAACACAATTATTACTTTCCTTTTCCAATGTGTGCTTGGGGAGCTATCTTGTCCAAAATGGAAGACAGTTGTTGGGTGTGTCCATTATCATCTAATAATACATTTCAGTGGCAATACAGTACAATTATATTCTTTATGCAGTGCTTTTCTGGAGCATTTGGGGCATGAAAGTTGCAAAATGTGAATACTTGGAGATATTACACATAACACAAGTACTAATGACTTATTCAGTAGACTTAAGGTTGAAAACAAGTATGTACACACATGATCAGTCTCAGCCAGCCACACCACACTTAAGCACACAAATCTAAAAACACCCATTCCATTGGAGACTAGGTGTGTCCCAAATGGCACCTGATTCTTATGGGCCCTGGTAAAAAGTAATGCACTATATAGGAAATAGGGTACCATTTGGGACACATCATTTTTGTAAATATCAGAGGGAGGGTGTGCCAGGCAGCAGGTACCGTACCATGTCCTTTGTACTCCAGCAGGCCTCCTGGTCCTCTGAAGTCTACCACGTCTCCCAGCTGCAAACTCTCCAGGTATTGGGACATCTTCCCCCCGTCAGGAAACTTGAGGTGCACATTCCTAAAGTAGATCTGGGGAGAAATTTTATCCATGAAATACACTTTGCAGATAAGGGTCTGTATGTATCAAGATTCTTATAATATGAGTGCTGATTTAGGGATCCGTTTTTAATTTTAGATCACAAATAATAAGATTACATGGACAAAGGGAACCTGATCCTATATCAGCACTACTACTCTGAGATGCTTGATACATACAGACCCAGGTTTGATAGTACTAGTGTGTACATATTCAGAATATGATATAGGATTGCTTGGACAAGCCATACATACCTTCACAACCAGATCAACATATCCTTTGTCGTCGTTGCTGGACACAGGTGTATATGGTCTGACTACCAGGCTGCCGTCAATACGGGCAGAGAGGTATACATGATTCCCTAGAAGAAACAAATAAGGTGGTTAAATACAAAGTCAACACTGACTTAAAATAACGCTAGGGTCATTGGGTGTGGCTTCATCCTCTGATTGTTCTGCTAAATGACTCATACAGTAGAGAGCATTCCAGGAACGCAAATCAAGTATTACGTTGCGAGTCTAGTTATTATGCTGGTGAGATAAAGGACTACTTAGATTAATGGAACTGAATTCTACAAAATAATCATTAATGATCAAATGGTCACTTGACAAAACCCAGAAAGAACAATGTGCAAGTGAAGACTTACCTACAGGGAGTCCCAGGATATGTTCTGTTGAGGGAAGTCGAAAGCGAAACCTGCGAGTATCATGGTTGATCACCTATGAAAAGAGGCCATAGAGCCATGCATACACTATACAGTTGAAGTTGGAAGTTTACATACACCTTAGCCAAATACATTTAAACTCAGTTTTTCACAATTCCTGACATTTAATCCTAGTAAGGATTAAATGTCTTAGGTCAGTTAGGATCACCACTTTATTTTAAGAATGTGAAATGTCAGAATAATAGCAGAGAGAATTATTTATTTCAGCTGTTATATTTTTTCATCACATTCCCAGTGGGTCAGAGGTTAACATACACTCAATTAGTATTTGATAGCATTGCCATTAACTTGTTTAACTTGGGTAAAACGTTTTGGGTAGCCTTCCACAAGCTTCCCACAATAAGTTGGGTGAATGTTGGCCCATTCCTCCTGACAGAGCTGGTGTAACTGAGTCAGGTTTGTAGGCCTCCTTGCTCGCACATGCTTTTTCAGTTCTGCCCACACATTTTCTATAGGATTGAGGTCAGGGCTTTGTGATGGCCACTCCAATACCTTTACTTTGTTGTTCTTAAGCCATTTTGCCACAACTTTGGAAGTATGCTTGGGGTCATTGTCCATTTGGAAGACCCATTTGCGACTAAGCTTTAACTTCCTGACTAATGTCTTGAGATGTTGCTTCAATATATCCACATCATTTTCCATCCACATCATTTTCCTTCCTCATGATGCCATCTATTTTGTGAAGTGCACCAGTCACTCCTGCAGCAAAGCACCCCCACAACATGATGCTGCCACCCCGTACTTCACAGTCGGGACGGTGTTCTTCGGCTTGGAAGCCTCCCCTTTTCTCCTCCAAACATAACAATGGTCATGATGGCCAAAAGGTTCTACTAATGTGTCATCAGACCATTGTACTTTTTGGAGAAATGTCCTCTCTTTGTCCACATGTGCAGTTGCAAACCATAGTCTGTCTTTTTTAATGGCGGTTTTGGAGCAGTGGCCTCTTCCTTGCTGAGCGGCCTTTCAGATTATGTCAATTAAGGATTTGTTTTACTGTGGATATAAATACTTTTGTACCAGTTTCCTCCAGCATCTTCACAAGGTCCTTTTGCTGTTGTTCTGGGATTGATTTGCACTTTTCGCACCAAAGTAAGTTAATCTCTAGGAGAAAGAACGTGTCTCCTTCCTGAGCGTTATGACAAGCTGCGTGGCATACTATTGTTTGTACAGGTGAACGTGGTACCTTCAGGCATTTGGAAATTGCTCCCAAGGATAAACCAGACTTGTGGAGGTCTACCATTTTTTTTCTGAGGTCTTGGCTGATTTCTTTTGATATTCCCATGATGTCAAGCAAAGAGGCACTGAGTTTGAAGGTAGGCCTTGAAATACATCCACAGGTACACCTCCAATTGACTCAACTGATATCAATTAGCCTATCAGAAGCTTCTAAAGCCATGACATCATTTTCTAGAATTATGCAAGCTGTTTAAAGGTGCAGTCAACTTAGTGTATGTAAACTGCTGACCCACTAGAATTGTGATACAGTGAATTATAAGTGAAATAATCTGTCTGTAAACAATTTTGGGAAAAATGACTTGTGTCATGCACAAAGTAGATGTCCTAACCGACTTGCCAAAACAAGTTTGTTAACAATACATTTTTGGAGTGGTTGAAAAACTAGTTTTAATGAGTCCAACCTAAGTGTATGTAAACTTCTGACTTCAACTGTATATACAAAAGTATGTGGACACACCTTTAAATGACTGGATTTGGCTATTTCAGTCACATCCGTTGCTGAGAGGTGTATAAAAATGGATCACACAGCCATGCGATCTCCATAGACAAACATTGGCAGTGGAATGGCCTTACTGAAGAGCTCAGTGACTTTCAATGTGGCATTGTCATACGATGCCACCTTACCAACAAGTCAGTTCGTCAAATTTCAACCCAGCTACAGCTGACCCGGTCAACTGGAAGTGCTGAAGATCACCATGCGCAATGCCAAGCATCGGCTGGAGTGGCTTAAAGCTCGCCACCAGACTCTGGAGCAGTGGAAACACGTTACTTGGATTGATGAATCACGCTTCACCATCTGGCAATCCGACGGACAAATCTGGGTTTGGCGGATTGCCAGGAGATTTCTACCTGCCCCAATGCCAACTGAAAAGTTTGGTGGAGGAGGAATAGGTCCAGTGAAGGGAAATCTTAACGCTACAGCATACAATGACATTCTAGACAATTCTGTGCTTCCAACTTTGTGGCAACAGTTTGGGGAAGGCCCTTTCCTGTTCAGCATGACAATGCTCCCATACACAAAGCTAGGTCCATACAGAAATGCTTTGTCGAGGCCGGTGTGGAAGAACAGGTCGGTGTGGAAGAACAACTACTACCAACATTCGGTAAAATGTTAAGACAAAAATTATTTCCATGAAGTACATATATGAATTAGGCACAGGCCTCTGAAGCACAGACCAAAATGTATAATTAATTTGATACAAGTATCTGTTTCAATAGCCCACAGTACCTCTTTATCGATGAGTGTTAGGTGGTATTTTTGAGTAGGGTCAAGCAAGGTGACTGGAGGCTTCTTCTTCTTGCCTAGATAGAGGGCTACAATTATGCCCACAGTGGACAGCACTACCACCCCAGCAGTCACAGCTACCGTCGTGGACTATATACAAGAGAGAAAGAAGGTTTTGTGTTATAATAATAACAATCACAAATCCTTCAAAGTATTCACAACCCTTGACTTTTTCCACATTTTGTTGTTACACAAAGTGGGACTAAAATGGATTTGTCATTTTTTGTCAACGATCTACACAACATACTATGTAATGTAAAATAAAACACTAATATATCTTGATTAGACAAGTATTCAACCCCTTGAGTCAATACATGTTAGAATCCCCTTTGGCAGCAATTAAAGCTGTGAGTCTTTCTCGAAGAGCCTTGAACACCTCGATTGTTCAATATTTTTGCCATTTTTAAAAATGTATTCTCCAAGCTCTGTCAAGTTGGTTGTTAATCATTGCTAGACAGCCATTTTCAAGTCATGTCATAGATTTAAGCTGATTCAAGTCAAAACTGTAACTAGGAACATTCTATGTCGTCTTGGTAAGCAACTCCAGTGTATATTTGGCCTTGTCGTTTAGTTTATTGTCCTGCTGAAAGGTGAATTTGTCTCCCAGTGTCTGTTGAAAGCAGACTGAACCAGTTTTCTAGGATTTTGCCTGTGCTTAGATCTATTACGTTTATTTGTATCTTAAAAAACTCCCTATTCCTTTCCAATGACAAGCATACCCATAACATGATGCAGCCACCACCATGCTTGAATGCATGAGTGATGTGTTGGATTTGCTTCAAACATAAAGCTTTGTATTCAGGACACAGAGTTCATTTCTTGCCACATTTCTTTGCAGTTCTACTTCAGTGTCTTATTGCACACAGGGTGCATTCTGTACAGGCTTCCTTCTTTTCCCTCTGCCATTTAGGTTAGTATTGTAGAGTAACTACAATGTTGCTGACCCATCCTCAGTTCTCCTATCACAGCCAATCAACTCCGTAACTATTTTAAAAAGTCACCATTGGCCTCATGGTGAAATCCCCGAGCGGTTTCCTTCCTCTCCAGCAACTTAATTGGGGAGGATGCCTGTATCTTTGTGGTGACTGGATGTATTGATACACCATCCAAAGCGTGATGAATAACTTCACCATACCCTTCATTGCAAGGCATTGGAAAATCTCCCTGGTCTTTGTGGTTGAATCAGTGTTTGTAATGTGAGGTACAGAGATGTTGTCATTCAAAAATCATGTTAAACACTGTAATTGCACGTCCATGCAACTTGTGATTTTTACTCCTGGATTTATTTAAGCTTGTCATAACAAATGGGTTGAATACTTACTGACTCAAGACATTTCAGCATTTCATTTTTTAAATGAATTTGTACAAATTTAAAATAAAAAAAAACAATTGCACTTTGACATTATAGGGTATTGTGTGTAGGCCAGTGAACGAAAATCTAATTTCCCCTCCATTTTAAATGCAGGTTGTAACACAACAAAATGTTTAAGTCAATGTGTTAAGACTTAAGGCACTGTAAAACTGTTTTCATTCTGCATATTTTCTGCTATTATACGTTACATTTTTTCAAGACACTTTGTCAGGCATAGTCTCAGAATGAACAAAATAGCAGTCTTCCTGGTGACATTTGTCACTGACAGTGTAGTTTCTTTTTAAATACAACCAATGTCAGACAAAATTTGACAACTATGATGGTATCTGGAATTCTCTAAGGTTAAAAAAGCATTGCTTGCGGCAAAGGCTGCGGTGACATGTACCAGCAGTTGGTTGCTTGGCTGGCAGCTAGGCAAGATGAGTCACTTGCACAAGTTTACAACATGAGTCACTAGTTAGTTATATTTTAATCAGTTCAATGTCAGCGCCAAATCTACAAATTATGTGAGTTAAATTTGAATGGTTCAGGGAATAGAAGTTCTGACAGCTGCAGTGCTTTGTTCCCACTCTCTGTTTAATAACAAAATACCGCAAACTAGCTGACTAGTTAGTTAGGTAGCAAGCAACCTTATGACTGGCTATCAGGTGCTGCTTGGAAACGTAACTAGCTAAAGTAGCTACTGTACGCAGACAAGCAACATAGGAAATAATTTATTTAAACGACAGGATATTCTTACCAATGCGTACTTCATGGCGATTCTGAATTCCCCAGAGCAAGGTTATATTGTTGAAGCGAAGATGTACTTGGCTAGCTATAATTTATCAGTGAAGGCACACCCAAAGAATTTAGTTGATGGGAGGGCGTATTTAGCGGTTACACCAAATTTGTCCAACTTCCGTTGGGGAGAAGAGGAAAACCAACCCAATTTTACAGCAGCACGATTATGATACTACTGCAAGGAGTATACATCAGCTTTGTTCTCAAGTGAAATGAAATATTCTGCCATAAAAGGTAGTAAAGTATGCTGTGAATGGCATATGCAATGAAATCAAGAAGATGCATTGAATCTTGAAAACCAATTACTAGATTTATTTCAGAAGAATGTACTTTTACTGTTTGGAACATTTAAAATACAGCTTAGTTTGGGTGAAAAAAAGCATAATCAATGGTTTACATACTCAATACAACAAAGTAATACCTACTTTTATTTTTTTATTTTTTTTACCAATACTACTTAAATTAGTTGTATGCCCTCCCACAGTAAGTACTTTAAAGTAAGACATACCCACAGTAGAGCCTTTAAGGCTGGCTTGCGTAAATACCAAAAATGCCGTAAAATATGTAAATTGGCCTCTTTTCCTTGGTAACCACTGACCAAGCTAGATGATATTGGCATCTCAATCGAACCTGGTACAGTACATTTAAATAAAGGAGGCCATCTGAAAGTACTGGGTAAGACTACTACTCCTCTATTATATCTCTAGGCCAGGGTCAGTGAGACTAGACTCTGGATCTCATGTTCAGCTCCTATGATGGCGCACAGGCAAGGATCTTCTTGACGTAGTTGCGGACGTTGACATGGAGCTGATGGGAGGTGGCACTGAAGATCTCTGTTGCCAAAGCCCTGGTCTCCTCTGATCCATTCCACAGTGCACGGTACACAGGCAGTGTGTACTTCTGTTTCCCCTGGGAGCAAGATACAATTTAATATGCTAAGATACTACTATTTACATGATTGTTTCAGACACCTGAAAAATACTCATTTAGCTTTAAACGGACACTATAAAAATACACATGGTATATCACACACACATATTATATTTACTATAATAAAACAAACTAGCCTAAACAAAATGTGCCTGACAAATACTATAATTTGTGGTTATTATTTTGTACTTTTAACCATTTTTCTCCCCAATTGGGTAGTTAGTCTTGTCCCGTCGCTGCAACTCCTGTACGGACTCGGGAAAGGCAAAGGTCGAGAGCCATGTGTCCTCCGAAACACGACCCTCCCAAGCCGCACTGCTTCTTGACACACTGCTTGCTTAACCCGGAAGCCAGGTTTGCAATGCCTTAGACCGCTGTGCGATGCAGTGCCTTAGACCGCTGTGCCACCAATGTGTCGGAGGGAACACCGTACAATTGGCGACCAAGTCAGCTTGCAGGCGCCCAGCAGGAGTTACTAGAGCGCGATGGTACAAGGACATCCCGGCCGGCCAAACCCCCCCCCTAACCCGGACGACGCTGGGCTAATTGTGCGCCGCCTCATGGGTCTCCCGGTCATGGCCGGCTGTAACACAACCTGGGATCGAACTCGAGTCTGTAGTGACACCTCGAGCACTGCGATGCAGTGCCTTAGACCGCTGTGCCACTCGGGAGGCCCTATAATTGATAGTTGAGGACCAAACATTTGTTTTTCTGACCTGGCAGCTGAGGAAGCTGCGCACATGTTGATATCCTGGCTGGTGATGATTCTTGGCGACGATCTGGGCCCAGCGCAGTCGTAGCTCAGCGTTGTTTGACATCACGATGTGAAGGTACTGCTCCTCCAGTTTCTCCATATTACCTTATCAAAGTCAGAGGGATGGTACATCATTGGTGTGACTCATTTCAAAAGTAGTGTACGCACATCCAGACTTGCAGGTGCAAGTTACAAAAAGTAAAGTAATGATATAAAGAATAGAGATCCACACACTGAGGAATTGGGGTGAATCACATGCATCTTCAGAACAACGATTGTGCTAAGGATATCAGTACAGAAGTGTTGTTACCATCGTGTCCTACCTCTAGGGAGTGGGGACTTCTCTATGATCTTTTCCAAGAAGTAGACAGCCTGGTTAGTCTTCCAGGCCTGGATGTTGGTCTTCTTGATGCTGGCCATATCCAGGACCTCGGCAGCCCACAGCTCTGACAGCTGCTCAGCAGGCTTCATCAGGCTCTTGCCAGCCGACAGGTCAGGGAGGTAGGGAGGCCAACCGGGCACATTGAGCCAGCTATCAAATTCCAGACCTAGCAAAGAGACCACAAGGAGAGTGAGGTCAGTTTGCTGTTACAATCTCACTTCCAAGCTTAAATACTCATTCTAAAAAGGCAAATACAACCCTAAAAGGCCAATCCAACACTCTAAAAGCAACTACTGTGTTTTACCCTTAATCATATCTACTCCTTTCTTCTTCAGGTCAGGGAAATACTCCAGGAAGAACTCCAGAGCGTCCTCTGCCATAACACTGCGGAATTTGAACTTGTCAATGTAGGCCTGTGAGGAGAAACACCCACATGTCAGACTGTTGCCCTCACTCACTCAGACACAGACACACGTCAAAAGTTGACACACATACTCTGGAATGAGTTTCTTTAGTTTGACTATTTTCTACATTGTAGAATAATAGCAAAGACCAAAAAAATATATTCTTCAAATTAGCCACCCTTTGCCTTGATGACAGCTTTGCACACTCTTGGCATTCTCTCAACCAGCTTCACCTGGAATGCTTTTCCATCAGTCTTGAAGGAGTTCCCACATATTCACATATTTGATGTCTTCACTATTATTCTACAATGTAGAAAATAGAAGAAAAACCCTGGAATGAGTAGGTGTCCAAACTTTTGACTGGTACTGTAAGTATTCACACCTAGCAGTCTTTCAATGGGTTTCATGTCTGGGCTTTGGCCACTCAAGGACCTTCACATTATTTTTCTGAAGCCATTCCAGCATTGCTTTGGCTATATCCTTGGGGCCATTCTCCTGTTGGAATGTAACATTTTTCACTTTAGTCTAAGGTCATTTGCACTCTGAAGCAGGTCCTCATCAAGGATGCCAGTATTTGGCTCCATTTATTGTTCCCTTTATCCTTACCAGTCCCTGACGCTGAAAAACATCCCCAGAGTATGATGCTACCACCCCTATGCTTCACAGTAGGGATGGTGTTCGACGGGTGATTAGCTGTGCCTGGTTTTCGCCAGACATAGTGCTTTGCATTCAGGCCAAGTAGGTTTTTTAAAAATTCATCAGACCACAGAATATTTTGCCACGTGAATTCATTCACGTGTCTTTTTGCAAACTCCAGGCGTGCTATCATGTGCCTTTCTTTCAGGAGTGGCTTCCATTTGGCCACTCTTCCATAAAGCCCAGATTGGTGAAGTGCTGTAGGGACTGTTGTCCTTCTGGCAGGTTCTCCTATCTCAGCCAAGGAACTCTGTACTTCTGTCAGAGTGGTCATTGGGTTCTTGGTCACCCCCCTGACCAAGGTCCTTCTTGCCTGGTTCCTTAGTTTGGTCGGACGACCAGCTCTAAGCAGAGTCTGGGTAGTTCCATATTTTTCCAATTTTCAAATGATGGCAACCACTGTGCTCTTGGAAACGTTCAACACTCTAGAAATAGTTTTATACTCTTCCCCAGATATATGCCTCATCACATCTCGGAGAGCTACAGACTGGTCCTTGGAATTCATGGTATAGTCTCTGCTCTGACATGCACTTTCAACTGTAAAACATTATATACAGTGGTATAAAGTACTTAAGTAGTACTTTAAAGTATTTTTACTTAAGTAGAGTTTTGTTGTACTATTCATATTTTTGTCAACTTTTACTTCACTACATTCTAAAATAAAATGATGTACTTTATACTCCATACATTTTCCGTAACACCCAAAAGTACTCGTTACATTTTGACAGGAAAATGGTCCAATTACTTTTGATACTTAAGTATATTTAAAACCAAATACTTTTAGACTTTAACTCAAGTAGTATTTTACTGGGTGACTTTCACTTGAGTCATTTTCTATTAATGCATCTTTACTTTTACTCAAGTAAAGACAAATGAGTACTTTTCCACCACTGCTTATATAGACAGGTGTGTTTCTTTCTAAATCATGTCCAAACAACTGAATTGTCTACAGGTGGACTCCAATCAAGTTGTAGTGACATCTCAAGGATGATCAAAGGAAATTGGATGCACCGGAGCTCAATTTGGAGTGTCAGAGCAAAGTGGTGTGAATAGATATTTCTGTATTTAAATTTTCAATAAGTGTTCAAACATTTCAAAAAACATGTTTTCACTTTGTCATTAAAATTACATATTTAAATACATTTTTAATTCGGGCTGTAACAACAAAATGTGGAATAAGTCAAGGGGTATGAATACTTTCTGAAGGCACCGTAGAATGAGAAGCAACACCAACCTTGAGGAAGGCATCGAAGTGACTCTGGTCTCCAGCCAGGTGGGCCAGGTAAGAGACAAAACAGAAGCCCTTCTCATAAGGCGTCTCATTGTAAGTGTCATCAGGGTCAACACCTGAGGGATGGGAGAAAATAAAATGTTTTGCTTTAACTTGAGCAGTCATGATCAAGTGTATCAGTTCTATTGGGTCTGCAGCTCCATAGGCAAATCTCAGTCAGATTAACTACTAATTAAACTAAGACCACTGGGCAACTAATGGAATTGGTTTTGGCTTTAGCAGTCAAGGGTAAATTAGCAGTCAAGGGTAAATCAGCAGTCAAGGGTCTGACCTGGTTTGATCTTCACACGCAGTTTATTGAGAGGGTGGTCCTCTCCGGTGTTGTCCATGTGCTGTCTGAGTAAAGCCCTCCCAGTCGCAGCCTCCAGACTAGTGATGGCCTCTCCTACAAATAACAACACAATAGACATCAGGGCTTTGAGAGTGAGAAGACAGCCAGGTGTGCACAAATAGCTGTGTAGACAACTACTGTTTACTTTCAAATGGAAAGAGTTGTGAGACTTGAGGATGAGCCCATCATACATTGCTACAGCAGGGCTCGCCAATTCTATTTCTGGAGAGCTACCTTCCTGTAGGTTCACTCCAACCTCAGTTGTAACTAACCTGATTCAGCTAATAAAACAGCTAATTATTAGAATTAGGGGCACTTGATTAAAGTTGGAGTGAAACCAACTGGACAGTACCTCTCCAGGAACATGGTTGGAGAGCCCTGGTCTACAGTAGACAAACTGTGACAAAGTGATGTACTATGCTGATGAAGAAAGGGCTTTATAAATTCAATTTGATTGATTGACAGTCTCTTACCGTAGATCTCCCTGCACACCCGGCGCTGGGCGTACATGGTGAAGCCCTCGTTGAGCCAGAAGTCACCCCAGTTGGCATTGGTTACCAGATTACCGAACCAGCTGTGGCAGATCTCGTGCACAATGACGTCAGCCAGTGAGCGGTCTCCAGCCAGGAGGCAGGGGGTGACGAAAGTGAGGCAGGGGTTCTCCATACCCCCGAAGGGGAATGACGGTGGCATGAACAGCACGTCATACCTGAGGGGACGAACCAATTAAGTAGCTGTATGTTCATAAGCAGAATAAGTCATGACACTGCAAGCGCAAAGTCAGTGGTCACCATCCCTAGTCATGGAAAGAGCTACCGTGTGCATTTTTTATTCTAGCCTAGCACTAAGACACTTGATTCAACTAATCAATCAATCCTACATTCCCTGTAGCGCTTCAGAACCAGGGTTGTTGACTGACCACTGAAGTATTGGACCATATTGTTATTTGGGGAATTTCACCTTCCCCAGACGTAGGGTCCAAATAGTTTCTCCCCCACAACCAGAAACTCCTCGATGACTCCGTCGTACTCCTGCTTGGCTGCCTGCAGCAGGCATGGCTCTGTCCATACTCGGGTCCTAAAAGATACAGATTTACAATTACTACCAAGCATTGAAACTCCATAGGCAAACACTACCATGCATGTTCTTCAAAGCACATTCTTCAGCAGCATTATATGGCCCATAAGTAGCAAGTGCAGTTTTCATTCAAGTTCAAACTTCATTCAAGTTGAACATTCACCCTGCTTTTTGATTCTCATCTCTCTACTCAGTCTGACACAGAGAATGCATTTTGCGGGTCAATGACCAACACGCCCAGGTTGTTATCAATAAATGCTTTAGACAGGAGAGGAATATTGTCTTGTACCTACCGTGAGGTTAGGTGAGGTCTATATTAGAAGCAGAATGCTTAACACTATCAAATTACGCCCCTTACTTGACCAAAACAAATTGTCAAACTGTCACAAGATTTAGAGGCCTAGAATGGGTGCCAGTCTATTTCTGATCACTTGACAATTCCTTGTAGAATTGTCATATTTGGCTTGAGCACAAACAAATCAACAGCACAAACAGATCTGGGACCTATCCAAGGCCACCAGGTAGCCTAGTGGTTAGAGCATTGAGCCAGTAACCAGAAGGTTGCTAGATCAAATCCCAGAGTTGTCGTTCTGCCCCTGAACAAGGCAGTTAACCCACTGTTCCTAGGCCGTCATTGTAAATAAGAATTTGTGCTTAATTGACTTGCCTAGTTAACTAAAACTTTTTTTTTAAAGGCAACGTAGACTTTTTCACCTTGGCCCCACCTCCGCAGAGACCAAGTCTCCTACAGCCAAGGCCACCAGGTAGGAGGGGATGGGCTGTTCCATGGTGAACAGGAACGTGTTGTCTGCCATCCTGTGTTCTCCCTTACTGGCACTCATGACTGCTGTGAAACCATCAGGAACCTGTGGAGGCAGACAGGGCAGTCTTCGGACAGAGTCATCATGATCGATGATGGTACCAATATCCATTACTAATACAGACAAAGTAGTCGGAATGGTGGATAAGGTGAGGTTCCCACCATACGTTAAGAGCTTTTTCAGCAATGTGTGTTAATACGAGACCTATAATTCAAAGTGCTTTAAGTATTGAAAAACGAGTGAACACAACACACCAGGCAAAGCACATGAAGTTGAATGACAGGGCAAAATAGAATAAACAGGATAATAGACAAAAAAAGATGTAAATGACAAAAAGGAAAAACACAGAAGCTTAATTATCCTGCAAAGAGAAAAAGATTGTGAGACAGCAATGTCTCTGTGGTCATCCTCCCATGGACATTGGCTCAGTCAGAGTCCAGTCCAGGGGCTCACCTTCACGGAGGCCGAGTAGGTGCTCTTGACGGCCGGCGTGTCAAAGCAGGGGAAGAAGGAGCGGTTGAGCACGGCCTGGCCCTGGGTGAAGACGTAAGGCTTGGCCTTCCCAGCTGTCTGCTCTGGATCCAGCCAGCACACCTAGTGGGTCAGGGGGGCAGAGACCAGGGCTTGAGTGTGGAGGCAGGGGCACACTTTACCTTCACAGCAACCGAGTAGGGGCTCTTAGTCATGGGGGTGTGGAAGCCAGGGAACAGGCTGCGGTTCAGCACAGGGAAGCCAGAGGTGTAAAGGAAAGGCTCTTTCTTTTCGGCAGTCTGAGCAGGCTCCAGCCATGATATCTACAAATGTTTAATGAGGATGGTGCAGTTCATGAATAGGCACTCATTTGTAAAATTTGTAAAATATTTTGACCCCTTGACCTTTTCCACATAAATAACAAAACAAATACTCAATCTACACACAATATCCCATCAAGACAAAGCAAAAACAGATTAAGAAATGTTTGCACAGTTATTCATTATAAACTGAAATATTACATTTACTTAAGTATTAAGACCCTTTACTCAGTACTTTGTTGAAGCACATTTGGCAGCGATTACAGCCTCGAGTCTTCTTGGGTATGACACTACAAGCTTGGCACACCTGTATTTGGGGAGTTCCTCCCATTCTTCTCTGCAGATCCTCAAGCTCTGTCAGGTTGGATGGGGAATGTTGCTGCACAGCTATTTTCAGGTCTCTCCAGAGATGTTCGATCGTGTTTAACTCCGGGCTCTGACTGGGCCACTCAAGGACAATCAGAGACTTGTCCCGAAGCCACTCCTGCGTTGTCTGGCTGTGTGCTTCGGGTCATTGTCCTGTTGGAAGGGGAACCTTCGCCCCAGTCTTAGGTCCTGAGCGCTCTGGTACAGGTCTTCATCAAGGATCTCTGTACTTTGCTCCGTTCATCTTTCCCTCGATGCTGACTAGTCTCCCAGTCCCTGCCGCTGAAAAACATCCCCACAGCATGATGCGGCCACCACCATGCTTCACCGTAGGGATGGTGTCAGGTTTCCTCCAGACGTGAGGCTTGGCATTCAGGCCAAAAAGTTCAATCTTTGCTTCATCAGATAATCTTTGTTTCTCATGGTCTGAGTCTTTTGGTGCCTTTTGGCAAACTCCAAGCAGGCTGTCATGTGCCTACTGTTCAAAAGTTGTGGTCACTTAGATATTTCCTTGTTTTTCATGAAAACATACATGAAATGAGTAGCAAAATGAATAGGAAATATAGTCAAGACGTTGACAAGGTTATAAATAATGATTTTTAATTGAAACAATAATTGTGTCCTTCAAACTTTGCTTTCGTCAAAGAATCTTCCATTTGCTGCAATTACAGCCATGCAGACTGTTGGCATTCTAGTTGTCAATTTGTGGAGGTAATCTGAAGCGATTTCACCCCTGCTTCCTGAAGCACCTCCCACAAGTTGGATTGGCACTTCTTACGTACCATACGGTCAAGCTGCTCCCTCAACAGCTCAATAGGGTTGAGATCCGGTGACTGTGCTGGCCACTCCATTATAGACAGAATACCAGCGGACTGCTTCTTCCCTAAATAGCATAGTTTGGAGCTGTGCTTTGGGTCATTGTCCTGTTGTAGGAGGAAATTGGCTCCACTTAAGCACCGTTCACAGGGTATGGCATGGCGTTGCAAAATGGAGTGATAGCCTTCCTTCTTCAAGATTCCTTTTACCCTGTACAAATCTCCCACGAAAGCACCCCCAGACCATCACATTACCTCCACCATGCCTGACAGATGGCGTCAAGAACTCCTACAGCATCTTTCATTTTTTCTGCGTCTCACGAATGTTCCTTTGTGATCCGAACACCTCAAACTTAGATTCGTCTGTCCATAACACTTTTTTCCAATCTTCCTCTGTCCGGTGTCTGTGTTCTTTCGCCATCTTAATCTTTTATTTTTATTGGCCAGTCTGAGATATGGCTTTTTCTTCGCAACTCTGCCTAGAAGGCCAGGATCCCGGAGATGCCGCCTTCACTGTTGACGTTGAGATTGATGTTTTGCGAGTACTATTTAATGAAGCTACCAGTTGAGGACTTGTGAGACGTCTGTTTCTCAATCTAGATACTCTAATGTACTTGTCCTCTTGCTCAGTTGTGCACCGAGGCCTCCCACTCCTCTTTCTATTCTGCATATTTCTCACATGGAATAGCCTTCATTTCTCAGAACAGACTGACGAGTTTAGGAAGAAAGTGCTTTGTTTCTGGCCATTTTGAGCCTGTAATCGAACCCACAAATGCTGATTCTCCAGATACTCAACTAGTCTAAAGGCCAGTTTTATTTTTTTAAATCAGCACCACAGTTTTTAGCTGTGCTAATATCCTTGCAAAAGGGTTTTCTAATGATCAATTAGCCTTTTAAAATTATAAACTTGGGTTATCTAACACAACGTGCCATTGGAACACAGGAGTGATGGTTGCTGATAATAGGCCTCTGTACGCCCATGTAGATATTCCTTTAAAAATCCTCAGTTTCCAGCTACAATAGTCATTTACAACATTAACAATGTCTACACTGTATTTATGATCAATTATGTTATTTTCAATGGACAATGGCTTTTCTTTCAAAAACATGGACATTTCTAAGTGACCCCAAACTTTTGAACGGTAGTGTATGTTTATTTGTAATACATGGGGTATTGTGTGTAGATTGAGGGGGGGGGGGGGGGGGGGGGATGCCATAATCCATTTTAGAATAAGGTTGTAATTTAACAAAATGTGTTAAAAGTCAAGGGGTCTGAATAATTTCCAAATGGAGTGCATACTTCCAAGAAATGTGAAACTAAAAATTATGAAACGTTGCAGACTATGAATTGCCAACAGAGTTGATCTAATTTGAAAAGAAAAAAAGGTTTTACGGTTTTAAATATACTGAACAAAAAAAACGCAACAATTAACAATTTTACTGAGTTACAGTTCATAATTTAAAAAACGGCGTGGTAGAAAGGACCTTTCTCAACAACATTGAATTTAGCAGCTGCTAAGTCGACAGATCAGTTTCTGCTCACGCCAAAGTCAGTGTAAACCGCAGTGACTTGACACAATGCTGGCCAAACAAGATGTTTTTATTTTTATTTTATTTATTTTATTTTTACCTTTATTTAACTAGGCAAGTCAGTTAAGAACAAATTCTTATTTTCAATGACGGCCTAGGAACAGTGGGTTAACTGCCTGTTCAGGGGCAGAACGACAGATTTGTACCTTGTCAGCTCGGGGGTTTGAACTTGCAACCTTCCGGTTACTAGTCCAACGCTCTAACCACTAGGCTACCCTGCCGCCCCCGACCCATCAAGTTAGCCAGGTGTGTCTGGCGGTGCTCATGGCCATCTATTGTATTTCATGTGTGTCAGGTAAGCATCATCTAATAATTATAAAATATTTGTATCTGGACACTTTTTTTTATATTGCTACTGCGCAAGTAACCATTTTACTGTACAGTTTACACCTTCTGTATTCTGTGGATGTGACTTATAAAGTTAGATCATATTTGATATAGTGTGTGTTACCAAAGATGGTAATGTGAAGAACAACAGGACCTGCACCAAAATCAGATTAGGATACAGGCCAAGGACTAGATAGTGTATTGTTCCTTATTGTAGGCCACTACTTGTACCACTTTTAGTCTTAATCTTTGGTTGTTTACTAAACTACTCACTCGGTTTAACACATGGCCTCACATGTGAATCCTTAAAGAGACGTGTGAGGCTAAGAAGGTGTGATTGATGCTGAATGGATGTAGACAAAGAGCTTTCCAGTAGGTGTGCCAAAACATTCCAGGACCATTTTCTCAAAAGTGGGGTTACAAGTTTATGAACTTTTAAAGCAGAATTACTTTCCCATTGTTCTTCAACTGCAGTGTATGATATACCAGTCTCTACTTTTATCCAACATTTAAAAAAATAATAATAATAATAATTGAATTCACATTTTTCTACATAAGACCGAATCGAGGCGGTCGGTCACATAAGGAAATCAGTCAATTTATTTAAATTCATTAGGCCCTAATCTTTGGATTTCACATGACTGGGCAGGAGCAGCCATAGGCCTGGGAGGGCATAGGCCCACCCAATTGAGAGCCAGGCCCACCCACTGGGGAGCCAGGCCCAGCCAATAAGAAATTATTCTTCCCCACAAAAGGGCTTATTTACAGACAGAAATATTCCTGTTTCATCAGCTGTCTGGGTGACTGGTTTTAGATGATCCTGCAGGTGAAGAAACCTGGTAGACATTCCTGCAGTCAGCATGCCAATTGTACACTCCCTCAAAACTTTACACATCTGTGGCATTGTGTTGTGACAAATCTGCACATGTTAGAGTGGCCTTTTATTGTCCCCAGCCCTGTGTAATGATCATGCTGTTTAATCAGCTTCTTGATATGCCACACCTGTCAGGTGGATAGATAATCTTGGCAAAGGATAAATAAATGTACACTAACAGAGATGTAAACAAATTTGTGCACAAAATGAGAGAAATAAGCTTTTTTTGCGTATGTAAAAAAAATAAAGTGTATTTCAGCTCATTAAAAATGGGACCAACATTTTACATGTTGTGTTTATATTTTTCTTCTGTATAGGTTCAAATAGAAATACATTCTTAGTAACCAATCATCTGGAAGTAACAAGCTAGTGTTGTTGTTGCTAGGTAAACTAACTCTAGTTACGACGGCTGAATGACATTCACTTACCCCTGGTCCATCGGATGCAAGAAACTTGACCACCACTCGAAACTGTTCCTCAATTTTACATGGTGCTGGGAATTTTACAACCAGTGTGGTGCCATAACTGGTGAAATTGCGCGTCATGAATTCTACTTTCACTGAATCCGAATCATCTTCACTTCGGCAGTAGGACACCTCTTGCATTGAGAGGGAGGGATGAATGTCCAACAGTAGCTCGCTTTGAGAATCTTGGATGCATTTCAGCTGTAGCGTTTCAGTTCCTCTCAAAGTTCTCTTCTCAAAGTCCACGCTTAGATCCAAGTGGAAGTGTTTTATCTTGAATTGACGAAAGCTCGAAGACGTAGCCACGTCCTCTGCTAGATCGGAGTGCAGTTTGAGAGATTTATCCATATTTTAGTAGCCTACAGCAAGAATAACTGGGTAAACGTGAGTCTTCCTCCAACGATTGGCTGCACCGCTTCTTCTTTTTCCTCGGTGGGGTGTATATCGGCGATTGGCATCCAACAGCTGCACCTCTCCAGCATCAACACACAAAAAAGTACTTCTGGGTCACGGAAATCTTCAAAATAAAAGTCCCCGCATAATAGTAGAAAAGTGTCAATAACCTGTTTTATTCATGATATATGAAAAATAAATTACAATGATTCATATTTGTTTATTTTTAAGTAACATTTGGCTTTTAAAACATGTTCCATGGTCCAATAAATGCCACCAATGCGAATCACTGTATATGGAATACATTTTGGTTTATAGAGCAAACACTATTCTGGGTTCCGCAGTAGAAGTATTGTAGGTGAAAAACATGGGTTGTTAATGAATTCTAAGAATCCAATAAAAAGGGATGGAAAATGTAGGTGCTGGATTTTAGGCCGGTAGCAACCACCAGAGGGTGTCCGTTCAGAACACAAGGAAGCAGTAGTTCCAGTTCAAGGGTTTAATGAAGATCCACACACACAACACACTCTCTGTGATACTAATTGCGCTTATTTAACTGCATGCACAATAAAAAATCTGAAAGAAAATAACATTTTTCTAAGGAGGTAGAATAAGCAGTGGTGGAAAAGTACTCTGTCATACTTGAGTAAAAGTAAAGATACATTAAAAAAATGACAAAAGTATAAGTCACAGAGTAAAATACTACTTGAGTAAAAGTCTAAAAGTATTTGGTTTTGAATATACTTAAGTATCAAAAGTAAAAGTATAAATGATTTCAAATTCCTTATATTAAGCAAACGAGACGCCACTATTTTATTTGTAGTTTTATTGATGGATAGCCAGGGGCACACTCCAACACTCAGACATAATTTACAAACAAAGCATTTGTGTTTAGTGAGTACACCAGATCAGAGGCAGTAGGGATGACCAGGCATGTTCTCTTGATAAGTGCGTGAATTGGACCCTTTTCCTGTCAAAATGTAAGGAGTACCTTTGGATGTAAGGGAAAATGTATGGAGTATAATGTTTCTTTGGAAATGTAGTGAAGTAAAAGTAAAACTAGTATAAATAGTAAAGTATACATAGTAAAGTACTGATACCACAATAAAACTTAGTACTTTAACGTATTTTTACTTAAGTACTTTACACCACTGAGAATAAGCAGGAGACAAACACCGGTTGGTCAGCAGAACGAAAACTACAGACTGCCTGAGGCCCTGCCTTGTCCGGTATTACAGTAAGTCCCGGGGGAAAAGGCTGCTGATTGGCTAGTAAAATTATGATTGCCAAGACCTTATTTAAAAAAAATAAAAACATTTGGGGTCTTTAAAAGGAGATGAGCTGGCAGTTTTTACATTAGGGAATATTTAGTAGGGTCCGTATCTGGGTGCCGCAATAAAAGTATTGTAGGAAATACTTACGTCGGATATATAACATGTACATGTATGGTGTCATTTCATGGGGCTTTGAATAATACACAGTGTTGCTGGCTTTTTACTCCACCCATTCCATAGGTGGCCACAATTCGAAGCACTGTATATGTAATACATACTGGCTTATGCCAGTGGTCCTTAAGGACCCAAATGAGAAATCCTATGTTTTCCTGGGACCAAAGCTTATGAAAACATGCAACTAGACGTAAATATTTGTACATTTCATTGCCCTTATGCTTAAAACAAATGCAATATAGACAAAAACAAATTACAATTAAATGAAATACCCATATAAATAGCAATTCATGCTGTTTGATTAAAAACACTTAAATATCTGTCTAGGTTGGAACTGTTGCTGTTAAAATACAATAATTTAAATTCTGAACTGGAATAAACTAATTGATCACATCACACAGCTGTATAACAGAACACACACACACACACACACATACAGTCCTAATCAGAGGTGTGTGGCTGGTTGAAGTTTTCAACAAGCATGTATTTTCTGTGCTCAATTTATTACAGTGCAACCCTGAGGTCATGCTCAACTTTGAGTCTGTTTCTGTACTTTAAAAAAAAAGTATGCCAGAGTTGAGAACCCTGACTCGCATAGGTATGTGGTGCCAAACTGGATCAGAGCATCTAATGCTTTCTCAGTCAGGCAGGAGACCGCTTCCTGCTGTAGATAAGCAACCCAGAACTGTGTGTGTGTTTGCCTCAAAAAGCATCTTGCTTCAAATCAGTTTAACAGCAACAGCTCCAACCTAGACTTGTTTTCAACAATCATTTCTACAGTAAGATGTACAGAAGACCTGATCATTTTTTGTCTTCATATGTACTGTTACTTAGGGTTGCACTAACAGTAGCTAGTTAGCTTGGTTTGGCTAACGTTAGCTAGCTATTAGCTGTGTTCAATGGGATTGTTTTAAAGGGAAACACATCTACTACTGAGAAAGTACTCCCTTATTTCTGCTTATCACTTGTTATAAAATGAAAACAATATCTTGCTAGCTGACTTACTTTTCCACTGGCTAAGCACTGTTTCCTGAAGCATTCTACCCTGTTCTGGCAAAAACTATTCTGGGTGCCACAGTAAAAAGGTTGTACTGAATACTCAGTAGGGTCTGTAGATCCTTCAGTGTGTCCTCGCTTATTTCGATGTCAACCTCTCCAATTAAATGCTGTTCATTTGATTCAGTTTTCATAGAGTTTACAATTTCCTCATCTGATAAACCTCTACTACGACTTTGTCTCTAAGTGGTAGTATTCATTCCCAATATCTTGGGTGTCTGAGATTTGATTGAGCTGCACCACTGACACTCCATATCAGGATGAAGATCAGAAACAGGTTCTTTATCCTCAAGTGTGTACATTTTGCATATTAAGTTGGCAGTCTGTGGCTCCTCTGAGCAGTTAACGTTCCCTTATTGAAATTCTCCACAGGTTTTGTACCTGAGCCTCATTTACATTCTGTTTGTACCATTTTGTTTAATTTCACCTTGTCACTAGCAACATAATGTATGTTATATTCTTGTCCCACACATTCCTAATATTTTTGACACGTTTAATGACAATTGGTTTTCCAAATGGCCATTGCAATGTTTTGCCAACTTCATCCCAAAATTGGAAATCAAATGTTTAATTATGCTGCATAACAATGTGTTGACATATAGCATGGTAATCCCAAAAACAACTTCTTGGGGGGATTCTTAAAATTATGTGTAACCAATGATAATAATATTGGTACTTATTCTGATCCTATGCATATCACCACTCAGAAACTTCCCATTGGAACTGAATTCCCAACTCTGAAGAAAGTGAAGTTTAACAGAATGACACTGATAGGATTAACATTATAAATCTTTATTTAATTATGTATTCATTTCTAAAGAGAAACTTTTTCCTTTTAGAAAAACAATATCTAAATATATTTTAGAAACATTTTTGATAGTACTTAACACATCAATAGATTCGTACAAAAAAACAGCTAACAAACTAACCATGAAAGAATGTTCAACACAGCGGCTCTTTCACAGTAAAAAGAGAGGCACCAGGGGAACGTTGTGGTCTGTTGCTTTGTGCCTTTAATTGACTTTCGTGTTGCCCTAGTAACATGTTGAAGTCAATAATATAAAGCCTCAGATCCTCTTTGATACTATGCCCAGTCTCTCGCTCTCTCTCATCTCATATCAGCACCAAGTCCAGTGATGTAATAAATTAATGAATAAATAGGGCTCTGTGGGCCGGGGGAGGTCAGAGCTTTCCAGAGAGAGGGTGGCACTGGGGGCCCTCTCACTAGTCCTACACCTGACTGACGATCTCAGAGTCATCATCCACAAACCACTGCACTGGGGACCCGTCCGCTGCCCTCTGGATGACACGTCTCTGGGGAGCCTGCAGATGGGACGACAAAAACAGGGAACATTTATTTCAATGTCTGTTTTTTCAAATCAGTACTAATAGAGAGAGGCTTTTAAATATCACAAATAACATTATTTAAAGTTCATAGTATGGAAAGAAGGCAACAAAGTAGATACTTGCAATAATGTTTCTACTGGTGGTTCCCTGCAACCCTTCAGGGCCAGGAGTGAGTATACTGCCCTACAGCAGACACCAAGGGCTCAGCTGCTGTATTACTCAGTTCTCACAACACCAGGAAGTTGGATATACAAATATGTTAAAGGAAGTGCAGTACATAGCACTGTGGTATAACCTCACCATTGAGAGCTCCATAACGAGGTCATAAGAGTTCAAAACAGCCAGTGTCTGAAAAAGCTTGGCTTTTATGTTTTAGCAGCTGATCCACAAGGGTGTGTCATTTTTCTCTACAGTGAGCCACAATGTGACTCAGCGTGACACGGTATGATTCAGGGGTGAGGTTGACGATGGGAGGGCCACACGTACAGTATGTTCACTCCCACACTGCAGCTGTCTGAACGTCTCTCAAACCTCCTTTACTTGCTGTGATCAGACCATCCCCTGAAATTAAGAATTGCTGCTACTGCTGCTACTACTACTACTACTGCTGCAAAATATTAGATCCAGTACTGTACAGTACTGTACTACAGCTGCCCATGCTTTTTCAACAGCTGGCAATATAAATCCTTGCTGAAGGGTAGACAGTAAAACGATACAGGAATGTGGCACCTGGGTCTTCCTCTCATGCATGAACATTCCCACACCTTACCCTCCCTCTGGGGGGGAGAATAAAAAAAATAAAAATAAAATAAAAATAAAACTCAGGATACCCACTGCCTCTCATATTATAATAATTTCAAGGTCTTAAAAATCACATTGACTCACCACCTGCCTCCATAGATTTTCTTTAACTGTATCTGAACTCAAAAGATAGTGCATTTGGAATGCACTCAGACCCCGTGACTTTTTCCACATTTTGTGCCGTTACAGCCTTATTCTAAAATGGATTAAACCGTTTTGATTGTGTTCTGTTGAACTGTGTGAGTTTGGCAAAGTAAGCTAACTTGTAAAGACTGCATTAATATACGACTAAAACTTTTTAAAAGAGTTCTGTTGATTCGATGGAACTTGCAGACAGGTCTGGACACAGCACCTCCATATCATCCATCTTAACTGATTAGAAATCCCCTTCTCTAAAAGCCTGCGGTGCACCGACTGACACCGACCTGACAGTAATATAATCCAGTGATATTCAGTTACAGGGAACCTGCCTGGTGCTAACAGTACTTCTGCAAAGACAGTAACTTCATATTGAGCAACTATAGTCATTTAGAGAGTGAAGTGCCATTGTGGCAGTTTACCTGTTCATGGTACTTGTTGTGCTGGGTGAGAGGTGACTGTACACTCCTCACCCTGGCCACGCCCTGTCTGTCCAGGGAGCGAGGTCTGAACTGTTTGCGCTGGTGCCACGACTTGAGCTCTTCGTTTACCACCTGCTGGGGGAGGCCTCTGGATGGGTGGTGAGGGTACTCCCGGAGCGAAGGGGCGCGGGACAGTCTGATGTGAGGGGGCAGGGACCTGAGAGCCCGCTGGGGGTGCAAAGGGGCCTCCTCGTACCAGTGTTCATACTGGCTGGGGTGACAGGGGAGCGGGGTGCCATGATACAGCCTGGTCATGTCCATCTCTGAAGGGTAGACCATCCTGTCGTCATAGTAACCCCTGTGGAAGCTGGGGTTGGACTGGTGCTGGGGGTTCTGGTAGAAGCCGGGGCCTGGGGGGTAGGCCATTGGTCGATGATTGTCATTGGGGCTGGAGTGTTGGTACTTATAGGTGAGCTGAGACTGCCTGGGCAGGTCACAAGGCATCTCACGACATGGTGAACTGGTGTAGGATGGGGCAGAGTGTTCAGAGTTACTGTCCTCAGTCTCAGAGCTGGAATGGTATATGGGATTTCCGTAGCCTGCCCTCAGGACAGGGGACTCGCCGGGAGACGTTACCACGTAATCCGTTAGTAGCCTCCTGGGAACACGGGTACGTCCTCGATCCTTATCCAGGTTCAACGGAGGCTCACTGTTGGGAAGTCTAAAATATTACATAGAAGCATTAAAAACAAGGCCAAAACAGTACAAACTCAACACTAATTTCTAAGATACAGTCTCAAGATTCAAGCGGTGTGGGGACAGTGTGAATGAGATATACAAATGTTGGACAGTGGTGTTGTGTGACTGTGAGATGTGGATGTCTTACTTACCTTAGTTGAATGCACTGACTAAGTCGCTCAAAGAACAACTACCAAAATGTAAAACATTTTAATTTGATGACCTGAGAGAGAGCTGGCGGCGAAGGTGCATCTCCGGGGTGGATGGGGCGCTGTTGGACTGGGTGTAGCTCAGTTTGAGATGGGAGGAGAACTGCAGTGTCAGGGCCGTGTCTCTACAACAGGCGTCCACAGGAGGCAACACAGGGGTCGTGGCTGGACTACTGCAGAAAGGTAACAACATGGACAGGAAGGAGAGAGAACTGGGTTAATGACTAAACCCCAAAGATGTTTTTATTCAGAGGAGAGCCATGAGTTGGCCAAATGAGTGCGTGTACTTTGCACGCTTGAACCTGTTCCATGTGCCCTTGTATCAGTCTATTCGAGCTTTCACTCAAAGACAAGTCACAACTTGAATCAGAATGTTCCCAAGTAATTTCCTCCCCAAAATAACAAGGTACGTATTAATGCCAACTTGAGCGAAACCACTTGAAAAGGAACTCTCATTTTTCAAATATCAAATGGAGTTTAAGTTTCATATAAGTGCTGTCAAAGCAGATTCCTGATCTTGTGGTTTCTCATAAAGGTAGATCTATTTAGGTTCAACTATGGAGCTGCATGAATTCAAAAAGCCAAGTTAATCTTATATTAGGCTACATGGAAACAATTACCAAGCCATAATGACTTGTGTTTAAGAGAGCTTTCACCAACCTGTGAAGCTTAAATTATAGCTATTCTTGGGCTTTCCTGTACAATAAATTCAAGGGTAGTGTTCATATACAATTACAGGAGGCACAGTGGGTTCTCCCTTGGCGTTTACCTTGACTTTCTGCTACCAGAGTGTGACTTCTTCTTGGTCTTCTGGTAAGGCTGGTCCAGACTGGACTCTGTCCAGGGCGAGTGCTCGATGGGAGGGGGCTCCAATTCCAGGCTGGTGTTGAAAAGGGACTGTAGCTCCTCCAGGGTTGGAGTAGTAGTGGGAGACTCGTGGGGGCTAGGCCCAAGGAGGTGTGAGGGGTCAATGGGAGGCTGGGGAGGATCTACTGGTCCTCCTAGGTGAGGGAGCTCCACGGATGGTTGAGATGACTGACTAATCACCTCTACTGGAGAAAAGTAAAAATACAATTGAATTCAGAGTGTTATTAGGTACTTTGGTGGTATTGTCATAACATGCTTATCAATATAACTTTTACAAGACACATTTTTGCACAGTGACTCTAACCTTCGTCGAGCAGTGCCGAATCCGACAGAGAGCTATCATCAGAAGTGCCCTGATCTGAAAACAAAAGCATAGCGAACAACCGTATTAATCCATGGGAAGGGCACTGGAATTCTATTCCGCTCAGGTCAGAGAGGAAAGATTTCAATGTTATATTATCAGTTGGCCAGCAGGGCAGCGCTCACCTCTCTGTGTGCTGGTGCAGTCTGGCCGTGGTGAAGACCGCCCGTGCTGTAGGCGCAGCTGAAACGCTGTGTCCTGCAGTTGTTTGACTTTCTTCTCCTCACGCTTGCACTGCTGTAACCGGCTTCTCTTCACCGCCTTGCTCTGGTGTTCCTCACAGCACAGTCTTTGGACCGCTTTGTGTATCTGCAACTGCAGGGATAGCTCAGCTTCCACAGAGTTCAGCTCAGAGTTCTACAGGATGTGACAAAAGGAGGTTGGGCAAACATGAGTGGCTGAACATGAAAGATCTCTTCCTGGCTCTTACGATGAAAGAAGCTTGATTATTGATGGTTGGTGGCAAGAAAGGTAGGACGATGGCTTGAATTGAGAAACATAATATTTCTCCAAGGGGAACCACGGGAGTGGCCTTCAGTACTAAGTACACCTGTGTGTGTGGCTTTTACAACTACTGTTAAAGGGATAGTCAGTGTAAATTACAATATTGTCCATGCCCAAACCCTGTCAGGCTCTTTACCACTGCTCCCTGTGGGATGCTCTGCTCTTCTAGTTTGAAGGCAGCTCCGATTCGTTGGCGGATTTGAGGTGGCTTCTCCCCAGGCAGCAAAGGGTAGTCTGCAGACAGCCGACCAGTCAGCTCCTATATGACATGGAAAAAAGACACCAGATGTAAGATGGTTCAAATATGAGGAATCATATTCTTTTAACGCAAAGCAACAAAAATAAATGTACAGTTCATTCAGAAAGCATTCAGACACCTTGACTTTCAATTTTTTTTACGTTACAGCCTTATTCTGAAATGGATTAAACAAACATTCCCGCTCATCAATCTACACACAATACCCCCTAATCAAAACAAAAAAGGTCTTAGATTTTTTTGCAATTAAAAAATCAAACTGAAACATCACATTTACATAACTATTCATACTCTTAACTCTCATATACTTCGTTGATTCTACTTGGGTATGACGCTACAAGCTTGGCACACCTGTATTTGGGAGTTTCTCCCATTCTTCTCTGCAGATCCTCAAGTTCCGTCAGGTTGGATGGGGAGTGTAGCTGCACAGCTATTTTCAGGTCTCTCCAGAGATGTTCAAATCCGGGCTCTGGCTGGGCTGCTCAAGGACAATCAGAGACTTCTCCCGAAACCACTCCTGCGTTGTCTTGGTTGTGTGCTTCAGGTCCTTCTCCTGTTGGAAGGTGAACCTTCACCCCAGTCCGAGGTCCTGGACGCTCTGGAGCAGGTTTTCATCAAGGATCTCTCTGTACTTTGCTCCGTTCATCTTTCCTTCAATCCTGACAATTCTCCAAGTCCCTGCAGCTGAAAAACATTCCCACAGCAGGATGCTACCACCACCATGTTTCACCGTAGGGATGGTGCCGTAGGGATGATTGGCATTTAGGCCAAATAGTTCAATCTTGGTTTCATCAGACCAGATAATCTTGTTTCTCATGGTCTCAGAGTCCTTTAGGTGTCTTTTGGCAAACTCCAAGCGTGCTGTCCTGGGCCTTTTTTTACTGAGGAGTGGCTTCCGTCTGGCCACTACCATAAAGGCCTGATTGGTGGAGTGCTGCAGAGGTGGTTGTCCTTCTGGAAGGTTCTCCCATCTCCACAGAGGAACTCTGGCGCTCTGCCAGAGTTATCATTGGGTTCTTGGTCACCTCCCTGACCAAAGGCCCTTCTCCCCGATTGCTCAGTTTGGCCAGACGGCCTGCTCTTGTAAGAGTCTTGGTGGTTCCAAACTTCTTCAATTCAAGAATGATGGAGGCCACTGTGTTCTTGAAGACCTTCAATGCTGCAGAAATGTTTTGGTACCCTTCCCCAGATCGGTGTCTCGACACAGTCCTGTCTCGGAGCTATATGGACAATTCCTTCGACTTTTAGCTCTGACATGCACTGTCAACTGTGGGACCTTATAAAGCCAGGAGTTGTGCCTTTCCAAATCATGTCCAATGAATTGAATTTACCACAGGTGGACGCCAATGAAGTTGTAGAAACATCAAGGGTGATCAATGCTAACAGGATGCACCTGAGCTCAATTTCGAGTCTCATAGCAAAGGGTCTAAATACTGATATTTTAGTTATTAATTTTTAATACATTTTCAAAAATGTCTAAAAAACTATTTATGCTTTGTCATTATGGAATATTGTATGTAGATTTATGAGGAACATTTTTAATTGAATACATTTTAGAATAGGATGTAACGTAACAACATGTGGAAAAAGGGAAGGGGTCTGAATACTTTCCGAATGCACTGTATGTTAAAGGAATACTTCGAGATTTTGTCAATTAACCCCTTTCTCTACTTCCCCAGAGTCCGATGAACTCGTGGATACCATTTTTATGTATGCGTGCAGTTTGAAGGTAATTGCTAACTAGCGTTATCGCAATGACTGGCAGTCTGTTATCGTAGACTTCCAGTCATTGCATTAACACTAGTTAGCATTGGCTTGCAAAACTACCAATATCTTCCTTCATACTGGATGCAGAGACATACAAATTGTATCCAAAAATATAAAACGCAACATATAAAGTGTTGTTCCCATGTTTCATGAGCCAAAATAAAACAGTTTTCCAAATGCACAAAAAGTTGATTTCTCTCAAATTTGGAGGACAAATTTGTTTACATCCCTTTTAGTGAGTATTTCTCATTTGCCAAGATAATCCATCCACCTGACAGGTGTGGCATATGAAGAAACATGATCATTACACAGGTGCACCTTGTGCTGGGGACAATAAAAGGCCACTTTTAAAGTGTGCCGTTTTGTCACACAACCCAATGCCACAGATGTCAAGTTTTGAGGGAGCGTCCAATTGGCATGCTAACTGCAGGAATGTTCACCAGACCTGTTGCATGTTCATTTCTCTACCATAAGCTGCCACCAATGTCATTTTTAGAGGGGGGGGTGCTGAGGACTATTTATGTCTGTAATAAAGCCCTTTTGTGGGATTGAAACTCACCCCCAGTGTGTGGGCCTGGCTGACAATTGGGTGGGCCTGTGGCCTCCAAGGCCCATCCATGGCTGCACCCCAGCCTAGTCATGTGGAATCCGTAGATTAAGGCCGAAAGAATTTATTTCAATTGACTGATTTCCTTATGAGTTATAACTCAGTAAAATCTTTGAAAATGTTGCATGCCTGGGGAGGCAGGTAGCCTAGTGGTTAGAGCGTTGGGCCAGTAACTGAAAAGGTTGCAAGATCGAATCCCAGAGCTGACAAGGTAAAAATCTGTCATTCTGCCCCTAAACAAGGCAGTTAACCCACTGTTCCTCGGCTGTCATTGTAAATAAGAATTTGTTGTTAATTGACTTTCCTAGTTAAATAAAAGGTTAAATGTTGCGTTCATAGATTTGTTCAGTATACATATTATATTAGTTAGTAATTCAGAGTCAATTGGTCCCCATTCCCTCCAAATCTACCAAGTTCCATGAACCCTCATTTTATTTTCCCTTCATTTTGAAATATTGTTTAAAAAAAATCTAACCTGCCTTACATGCTGGGACATGGAAATTGTTCTCAAATGTTTGTTACGCAATGCTGCTTTTCTATAGTTCCTACTCTTTCACAACACATTCTTAAAGCCTCACCAGCCCAGTGTATTCATCTCACTGGTCTACCTTCCAGCAACACAAACTCAACCTGAGTGTGAGAAATTGCATTATTATTGATTTCATTTGGGAACAGACATAACACACACCCTGTGTTTGTTTTGTGTCAGTCTAAATAAAAAGGTATATTTTTTTCTCCCAGACACAGACAAGTGTCAGAACGGTTGGTCATGATCTGAGTCACTGTCGTGTTCCTGAGAGCATGAAGAGGTGTCATCAGAGCCTCCTACCAGGCAGCACACCTTGACAAGACAAGTCCCGACAGGAGAGCCAAGCCCAATTTTCAACAGAAAATAATGATCAGAACTGGTCTGTATCCCAAATGGCACCCTACTACCTACATAGGGCACTGGTCCAAAGTAGTGCACTATGGGAAGCAGCCCCTCATAACGATGACGGATGAGACAGGGACATTGTCAGGGCTGAATTAGTTGCGGAAAGCCAGGTATGGGAGAGATAATTTAGTTGTTGACTAATAGGGAAACTTAAGGTCCGTTGGCTGCCTCCAAATTGCCCCAACTTGTCTTAAAGCCCAACAAAACAAACCAAAGCCTTTCATTTCAGACTGTGGGCAGTCTTTATTGCCTCAGTAGTTTCAGAGTGCCAGGCAATTTTTTCATTAACATCTCAAAATAAAAAATACAAACTCACAATTGTCTTGACAGTATCAGTTTAGTATATTAAGCTTTCGTATTGGCCTATGTGCCTTTGTCAGAGCTTGATTAACATCTCTCTATGAAAGACACGCCCCCCCCACCCCGCCATCACGGTCATGGTTTCACTGATGGGGAAATTCCAACTAATGTCATGGTGAAAATGGCCTGAACCCTGATAGTGGAGTGAGTCTGTGTGTAACATGTGTCTGTACCTAACGTGTGTGTCCTATATCCAGGGGTACTCACAGCCTCTCGGATGCAAAGCTTCTTCAGCTCCAGTAGGCAGAGCTCTAGTCGGTCTTCCAGTGACTGGTGCTTGAGCTTGACGGCCCGGGTGTGAGTGGTCACGTCCTTCATAATGGTGGCAGGACTATCAGGGCCTGGGACACACAATGACAAAGAGGCTACTGTGAAGTCTAAGGATTGAAAACAGCGAGGTTATAGATAGATGGACACAATTCTTTGGCCCAAGTTTTCAAATTGGTAATGCTTGCTTGTCAATTTCATATGGTTGCAGCTGTATCACGCAGATAGCCCAACTGCCTGGAAAGAATAAACTATGACCAAAACTAAAAAAAAAGGTTTCGATACAAATGCAAACAAAAATGTTGCTCCAATCCTGAGGTTCTGCCCATTCACGAGCAGTAACGTTGAAGATGGTGAGCCAAGATGACACCTAGACAAGGCATGTTTCTCTTAAGACACAATGAGTGTCTGTACTCATACTATTACGTGTTTTATTGACTGATAGGATCAACCTGGGAGTGAAACCAAGGTGATAAACAATGTGGTTGCCCTACAGAACCACCGGAGACTAATGACAACTGGGTTACATCCCAAATGGCACCCTACTCCCTACATAGTGCACTACTTTTGACGAGAACCCTGTGGGTAGGCCAAAAGTAGTGCACAATATAGGGAGTAGGATGCCATTTGGGACGAAAACCCTGAGTTCATTCACAGGGCTACTAATGACTCCAGGCCAGCTGCATTGTGTGTCACATGCTTTCAGAGATTATCAACTCAATCCCTGCAGGTACTGACAGACAGCGGTGAAAGCCACCGGGGGTGTGACAGGAAAATAAAGATGTCACACAGAAACTGCGACCGGAATGGCAACCATGCAGGAGAATATAAACAATAGAAAACATGGCAATGACTGAATGACAAAAACCCCCGATTCTGTCTGGATGGATAATCTCCATTGTGGGTAAAAGACTAAATAACATCTGCAGTGAAGAATGTGACCAGCAATAGCTCAGCTACTGGTTTATAGAAACCATTGGTAATGGCCACGGCATCTTCTTCGAAATGGAGCACCAGCTTGCTTGCTTACTACTTCATTATAACTGGAACACAAATAGGTTTTTAAGACAAAACCCATGACATGTCAAGTTAGACATTTTTGGGACTAATCTCTCACTATAGGTGTCCCATTATAGTGAATAAATGTTAGTGTCATGGAAGTTGATAAATGTATTTGGTGCTTACCAGAGTGGAGAATGATACCACTGTCTGTGTCACTGATCTCTTCTTTACCCTCCATGTCTGTGAGTCTGGTGGTTTACAGGGGTGAGGGAACAGGAAAATGTCTAGTTTCACGATGCCCTGCAAAATTAAACACGTTCATTTTCTTCAAAGATCAATTTTATTGTCCATTTACATGGAAATTCATTTCAAAAGTCAGCAATTTTAAAAGTCATGCAATTTATTTATTTTTTTACAAAACTTCTATACGGTCTCACTATACTACAGAGAATAATCCTGTTTAATAGTAGTAAATTGTTGCTTTTCATGAAAATTAGAATATCTAATTTTAGACAAAATGAATGGATCCATCCACCACTAAGAGACGATTACACTTTCAACACCCCACTTAACCCTTAAACCATGAAAAAGTCCATGTGACACAAAATCAAGGGGGTCAAACCAAATTCCCTGTGAATTTGCACAGTAAACAATGGAGTGGACCACTCTTTCCTGTTACTATGAGCCATTCCCTCCAGTTACTCCCTGTCAGCACAGCCTCACCAGGGGTTCAAACCAGAGTGGATTCAGACTGACTATCTAACTCTCAGGTTGTGTCCTAAATGGCACCCTATTGACTATATAGTGTTAATTTTGACACCACCTGGTATAGAGGTCCTGGCAGGGGGCTCGGCCCCAGTTATGTACTGGGCCGTAAGCACTACCCTCTGTAGCGCCTTGCTGTTGGAAGCCAAGCAGATGCCATACCAAGCGGTGATGCAGCCAGTCAAGATGCCCTATATAGTGCAGCTGTAGAACCTTTTGAGGATCTCAGGACCCATGAAAAATCTTTTCAGCCTCCTGGAATGGAAAGAGAAACTGTGCCCTCCATGATAGAGCTGTAATGATGTGGACACAGAGAAACTTGAAGCGCTCAACCCGCTCCACTACAGCCCTGTCAATGTGAATGATGGTGCATTTAGCCCTCCGTTTCCAATAGTCCACGATCAGCTCCTTTGTCTTACTGACGTTGAGGGAGAAGTTGTTGTCCTGGCACCACACTGCCAGGTCTCTGACTTCATCCCTATAGGCTGTCTCATCGTCGTCGGTGATCAGGCTTACCACCATTGTGTCGTCGGCTAACTAACACGGCCACACAGTTTTGGGTGAACAGGGAGTACAGGAAGGGACTAAGCAGGAAATCCAGGATCCAGTTGCAGAGGACGGTGTTCAGTCCCAAGGTCCTTAGCTTAGTGATGACTTGGAGGGCACTATGGTGTTGAACACTAAGCTGTAGTGACTTAAGTGTTCCTTTAGTCCAGGTGGGAAAGGGCAGTGTGGAGGTCAATAGAGATTGCGTCATCTGTGAATCTGTTGTGGCGGTATGCAAAATGGAGTGGGTCCAGGGTGTCTGGGCTGATGGTGGTGTTGATGTGAGCAAAGCATTTTATGGCTACAGATGTGAGTGCTACGGGGCAATAGCCATTTAGACAGGTTACCTTGGTGTTCATGGGCACAGGAACTATGGTGGTCTGCTTGAAACATGTAGGTATTACAGATTGGGTAGTGACTGAAAATACTTGCCAGCTGGTCAGCGCATTCTCGGAGTACGCTTCCTGGTAACCTGTCTGGCCCTGCAGACTTTTGAATGTAAACCTGTTTAACCTTCTTGGGATAGGGGCAGCATTTTCACTTTTGGATGAATAGCGTGCCCAGAGTGAACTGCCTCCTACTCTGTCCCAGATGCTAATATATGCATATTATTATTAGTATTAGATAGAAGACACTCTGAAGTTTCTAAAACTGTTTGAATGATGTCTGTGAGTATAACAGAACTCAAATGGCAGGCGAAAAACTGAGAAAAATCCAACCAGGAAGTGGGACATCTGAGGTTTGTAGTTTTTCAAAGCTTGGCCTACTGAGAACATATTGAGATATGGATGAGGTTGCACTTCCTAGGGCTTCCACTAGATGTCAACTGTCTTTTGAAACTTGAATGAGGATTCTACTATAAAGGAGGGCCTCATGAGACCTCTGAGTCAGAGGTCTAGCATAGTGCCTCGGTTTCATGACGCATGCTCCCGACAGTTACCTCACGTTCCAGTGCTTTTTCTGAAGACGAAGGAATTCTCCGGTTGGAATATTATTGATGTTTTATGTTAAAAACATCCTAATGATTGATTCCATACATCGTTTGACATGTTTCTAAAAGACTAACGGAACTTTTCGAGTTTTTGTCTGGATGAAATGCTCGCGCCTCGTGAAGATGGATTACTGGGCTGAACACGCTAACAACAAGTGTCTATTTGGACATAAATGATGGAACTTTATGGAACAAATCAGTCATTTATTGTCGAACTGGGATTCCTGGGAGTGCCTTCTGATGAAGATCAAAGGTAAGTGAATATTTATGGTGTTGTTCCAAAATGGCAGCTATTCCTCTGGCTGTTTTGGGTTCTGAGCGCCGTTCTCAGATTATGCTTTTTCCGTAAAGTTTTTTTGAAATCTGACACAGCGGTTGCATTAAGGAGAAGTCTATATTTAATTGTGAATAACACTAGTATCTTTTATCAATGTTTATTATTAGTATTTCTGCAAAATCACCAGATGTTTTGGAATCAAAACATTACTGCACAAAGGCGCCAATGTAAACTGAGATTTTTGGATATAAATATGCACATTATTGAACAAAACATACATGTATTGTGTAACATGATGTCCTATGAGTGTCATGATGAAGATCAAAGGTTAGTGATTCATTTTATCTATATTTCTGCTTTTTGTGACTCCTATCTTTGGCTGGAAAAATGGCTGTGTGTTTTTTCGACTTGGCGGTGATCTAACAATCATATGTTGTGCTTTAGCTGTAAAGCATTTTTGAAATTGGACACGATGGGTAGATTAACAAGATGTTTATCTTTCATTTGCTGTATTGGACTTGTTAATGTGTGAAAGTTACATATTTCGAAAAAATATTTTTTAATTTCGCGCGCTGCCTTTTCAGTGGAATGTTGTCGAGGTGTTCTGCTAGCGGAACCCCTAAGCTAGAAGGGTTAACCTCTTTGGGCTAGGGGGCAGTATTTTGACATCCAGGTGAAAAGCATACCCAAAGTAAACTGCCTGTTACTCAGGCCCAGAACCTAGGATATGCATTGGTAGATATATTTGGATAGAAAACACTCTAAAACTGTTAAAATAATATATGTTTCTAAAACTGTTAAAATAATGTCTGTGAGTATAACAGAACTGATATGGCAGGCGAAACCCTGAGGAAAAACCATAAAAAAAATATATATTTTCAGCCTACTACCGTTTCCAATGGCTGCCATGTTTATTATGAGGCGAAATCCTCCCAGATTGCAGTTCATAGGGCTTCCACTAGATGTCAACAGTCTTTAGAAAGAGTTTCAGGCTTGTTTTTGGAAAAATGCTAGAATTTGTAGTTTTTCTAAGTGGCTCCCATTTTTGATGTAGTGTTTTCATGCACATGGGTGAGAGGGCGTTCTTTGTTGTTTATCTCCGGTATAGACAATAACGATTCTCCGTCTTAAATTGTATCGTTTATTTACATATTAGGGTACCGGAGGTTTGATTATAAACGTTGTTTGACATGTTTGGTGAAGCTTATTGGTAATGTTTGGGATTTATTTTGTATGCATTTTGAAGGAGGGAAAACGGTGGATTATTGAATGAAGCGCGCCAGCTAAACTGACTTTTTGGGGTTATAAAGAAGGACTTCATCGAACAAAAGGACCATTTGTGATGTAGCTGGGACCTTTTGGAGTGCCAACAGAAGAAGATCTTCAAAGGCATTTATTATATCGCTATTTCTGACTTTCGTGGCGCACCTGCCTGGTTGAAATATGTTTTTCATGCTTTTGTATGCGGGGCGCTGTCTTCAGATAATCGCATGGTGTGCTTTCGCCGTAAAGCCTTTTTAAAATCTGACACAGCGGCTGGATTAACCAGAAATTAAGCTTCATTTTGATGTATGACACTTGTATTTTCATGAATGTTAATTATTTCTGTATTTTGAATTTCGCGCTCTGCAATTTCACCGGATGTTGTGTAGCTGGGTTGCTAGCGGAACGCCTGTGCCAGAAAAGTTAACGAAGCCGGTGACTGATGTGGTAAACTCCTCAATGCCATCGGATGAATCCCGGAACATGTTCAAGTCTGTGCTTGCAAAAAAGTCCTGTAGCTCAGCATCCGCCCACTTGTGTATTGAGCGTGTCACTGGTACTTCCGGTTTGAGTTTCTGCTTGTAAGCAGGAATCAGAAGGATAGTGTTAAGGTCAGATTTGCCAAATTGAGGGCATGGGAGAGCTTTGTATGTGTCTCTGTGTGGAGTTAAGGTGATCAATAGTTTTTTAGCCTCTTGTTACACAGATGATATGCTGGTAGAAATGAGGTAAGACAGATAGTTTTCCTGCATTAAAATCATCCGGCTTCTAGGATGAGCATTTTCTTTTTTGCTTATGGCCCTATACAGCTCATTGAGTGCGGTCTTAGTGCTAGCAACGGTTATTTGTGGTAAATAGACTGCTAATATTAGATGACAACTCTTGGTAAATAGTATGGCTTACAGCTTATCATGAGGTATTCTAACTCAGGTGAGCAGAACCTTGAGACTTCCTTAACAATAGCTGGTGCACAATCTCTAATGTTTCTCCAACCAAATGTTACTTTGGTTGACCATGTCCTTGGAGCCATTTTGGCTCCTTCAGCTAGAGGCCAGTTGGTGGAATGACTCAGGTATGACATGATCCTGCTGACATCACCTTGATCCCAGATCCCATACACTGTGTCCAATGCAAGACTAGTATGACATACGACTCTTGCTATACAGAGTCTAGGGAGCTTCCTGTGACTAAAGCGGTTTGTGAAACTCCCACATCATTAGAGTGACTGACTGCAAATCTCAGTTCAGGCAATGATTACTTGAGAAAAAAAAGCAAGGGTAATTTAAAATTGGCTGATGCAACTGTGTGTAGAAGGAGTAAATGATAACAATGTGTTTATTTTCCGTAAACCTTTTGAATCCCAATGCAATGCACATAAAGACATGTGGGATGAGGTTATAACGGAATGAAATTCCAATCTCCGGTCTATAGCATGCAAGGCAGGTTGTTTTGTGGAAAAGCTGCCACGATATTTATTATCTTAGGGAATTCTTTATATACAACATGCAATAAATGTTATAATAAAACAGGGGCATAATGTATTATACCCAAGACTGTGAATGATTATAAGACTCAAACCTCAATATCTATATGGCCAAATTATTAAGTATACAGCGAGGCAAAGGTAGACACAAAAAACAAAGTCTAAACATTTCAACAAAATACTGACGTAGGCGTTAAACAGGAAATGATTCATTCCGCGTCAATCAAGTGTCCATTATCTCCCCTGGTAGCTTACACGAAGCATAAAGACCGTATAACAATTGAAACAGCCCCCGTCACTTTCAAGAAACCATTTAAAACCGAACACGTCTACACGACCCCCACATGGTTCCAATAGCCATGGTTACTGGGTCAACTAAAATGAAGATGGTCCAAAAAAATTATAATTAAAGGGCATTACGCAACAAGCTTTTTCTACTTCAATACAAACTTGGTTCTCCTAGTAAAGGATAGTGGACAGGGAATTACAACAAAATAAATTACTCTCGGCATAGGTTACGTTTCATGATAAAAATATATAAAGTATTTTGGCTATAAACAGTGAACTAAATGTTCACTTCAACTGGACAACAAGTCGGAAAACAGTTTGCGTACATATACTGTGTGTAAAATTAAAGCACATTAAAAGGAAATGTACTTACATTTTCAATAATTTGGTTCAAAAGCCGACTCCTGAAAACTGCCTAACTATTCCCGTATTCCCCACTGGAATGGAAGTGATTGAAAGGAAAACTGTGATTAGAAGTAAGGTAGGAGAAGGATGACTCAACCACGAAAAGGGGAGTTGTTTGCCAAGGCACGCATGGTGCATACCTGTGCACTGCTGAACCTTCAGGACAGGACGCGATTTAATGCACTGCTTTGAAATGTGTCAACAATGATGATAATGGGAATTGTTACATTTCAATTAGTCCCTTATCAAGGTGCGAGGTGAAAACCAGGTACAGTATGAAGAGAGATTAGGCTACAACGAACCAATTGTGTCAAATATCAATGTGCATTTTATCATAGTCTGACGTTATTGATTTCACAAGAACACTGCAATCACAATTATTTGTAAGTGATACCATTTTCATAAAATGTTATTGGTCACATACACGTGTTTAGCAGATGTTAAAGAAGTAATAAGAGAGTGAATCATTGTTAGTTGTAAGTCTGTTTTTTTCCTATATCTTCACATAAATGTTAGCATGGCTATAAAACTGGCTACAGCTCAGTAAAAGGTTTGTTAATGAGATACACACCAAATGTATAAGTAATTAATTTACCACATTCAGACACAAGTTACCACTTTTAATACATGCATAAACATTGATACTGATTTGTTATTATGTACATTTACTGCCCTCTCCTGACCACTTCAGTAAGTTGTCTTGGAACTATCCAAATGAGTTAAGAATTTGATTTTAAAGCCATACAGCAGTTTAGAGCAGGGGTTCCCAACCTTCTTCACTCAGGCATTAGAGAACATCCTGTAAGCGCGCGCCACGTAATGGGCACAAGACCTGTTCACTCCCCTCTTGTTGGTTGATAAAATGTTGCAGCAATAGCTCTCTAAGGTCTGCAATGACAAGAGGAAAACTGCTGATGCACTACCAAATTTCGAAACTGCATATTTTGCATTCTACTATAACAACTTTCAGGAGTAAGTTGAAAGCCGGAAGGAGTTCCTTTAAAAACACACACACAAAGTTTGGGAACCACTGGTTTATAAGACTTCAAATAACTTAAAGATTCACTTACAGAAAGATTCACTTCAGAAAGAAACTATTCACGCCACTTGGCTTTTTCCACATTGTTGTTACATAGTGGGATTAAAATTGATTTAATTATAATTTTTATCAACGATCTACTCAAAATACTCTTAATGTCAAAGTGGAAGAAAAATGCTAACATAAAACATTTGAAAATAAAACACTAATATGTTTTGATTAGATAAGTATTCAACCACCTGAGTCAATATGTTGGAATCACATTTGGCAGAGATCACAGCTGTGAGTCTTTTTGGGTAACTCGAAGAGCCTTGCACTCCTGGATTGTACAATATTTACCTGTTTTTATTCATTTATATTCTTCAAGCTCAGTCAAGTTAGTTGTGTCTTGTTTTAAGTCAAAACTGCAACTAGGCCACTCAGGAACATTCAGTGTTGTCTTGGTAATGCTGTATATTTGGCCTTGTAGGTAATTGTCCTGCTGAAAGGTGAATTTGTCTCACAGTGGTTGTTGGAAAGCAGACTGAACCAGGTATTCCTCTAGGATTTAGCATGTGCTTAGCTCTTTTCCATAAATTGTTTTCCAAAAAGAACTCCCTAGTCCTTGCCGATGACAAGCATACCCATAACATGATGCAGCCACCACTATGCTTGAAAATATGAAGAGTGGTACCTGTGTGTTGTGTTGGATTTGCCCCAAACATAACGCTGTTTATTCAGGACAAAAAGCTCATTTCTTTGCAGTTTTATTTTAATATTTGTATTCTGTACAGGCTTCCTTCTTTTCACTCTGTCATGTAGGTTAGTATTGTCGAGTAACTACAATGGTGTTGATCCATCCTTAGTGTTCTATCACAGCCATTAAACACTGTAACTGTTTTAAAAAGTCACCATTTGCCTCATGATGAAAACCCTTAGCGGTTTCATGCCTCTTTGGCAAGAGTTAGGAAGGGCGCCTTTATCTTTGTAGTGACTAGGTGTATTGATACACCATCCAAAGTGTAATTAATAACTGCACAGTGCTCATAGGGATATTAAATGCTTGCTTTTTTTTGCCATCTACCAATAGGTGCCCTTCTTTTCTGGAAATTCCCTGCTCGACTGAGGGACCTTACAGAGAATTGTGTGCGTAGTACAGAAAAGGGGTAGTCAGGAAAAACAATTATGTTAACCACCATTATTGCACACAGAGTGAGTGCATGCAACTTGTGATACAGTGGGGAGAACAAGTATTTGATAACCTGCAAAATCGGCAGTGTTTCCTACTTACAAAGCATGTAGAGGTCTGTAATTTTTATCATTGCTACACTTCAACTGTGAGAGACGGAATCTAAAACAAATCCAGAAAATCACATTGTATGATTTTTAAGTAATTCATTTCCATTTTATTGCATGACATAAGTATTTGATACATCAGAAAAGCAGAACTTAATATTTGGTACAGAGATCATACGTTTCCTGTAGTTCTTGACCAGGTTTGCACACACTGCAGCAGGGATTTTGGCCCACTCCTCCATACAGACCTTCTCCAGATCCTTCAGGTTTCGGGGCTGTCGCTGGGAAATACGGACTTTCAGCTCCCTCCAAAGATTTTCTATTGGGTTCAGGTCTGGAGACTGGCTAGGCCACTCCAGGACCTTGAGATGCTTCTTACGGAGCCACTCCTTAGTTGCCCTGGCTGTGTGTTTCAGGTTGTTGTTATGCTGGAAGACCCAGCCACGACCCATCTTCAATGCTCTTACTTTGGGAAGGAGGTTGTTGGCCAAGATCCCGCGATACATGGCCCCATCCATCCTCCCCTGAATACGGTGCAGTCGTCCTGTCCCCTCTGCAGAAAAGCATCCCCAAAGAATGATGTTTCCACCTCCATGCTTCACGGTTGGAATAGTGTTCTTGGGGTGGTACTCATCCTTCTTCTTCCTCCAAACACGGCAAGTGGAGTGTAGACCAAAAAGCTCTATTTTTGTCTCATCAGACCACATGACCTTCTCCCATTCCTCCTCTGGATCATCCAGATGGTCATTGGCAAACTTCAGACGGGCCTGGACATGCGCTGGCTTGAGCAGGGGGAACTTGCATGCGCTGCAGGATTTTAATCCATGACAGCGTAGTGTGTTACTAATGGTTTTCTTTGAGACTGTGGTCCCAGCTCTCTTCAGGTCATTGACCAGGTCCTGCCGTGTAGTTCTGGGCTGATCCCTCACCTTCCTCATGATCATTGATGCCCCACGAGGTGAGATCTTGCATGGAGCCCCAGACCGAGGGTGATTGACCGTCATCTTGAACTTCTTCCATTTTCTAATAATTGCGCCAACAGTTGTTGCCTTCTCACCAAGCTGCTTGCCTATTGTCCTGTAGCCCATCCCAGCCTTGTGCAGGTCTACAATTTTATCCCTGATGTCCTTACACAGCTCTCTGGTCTTGGCCACTGTGGAGAGGTTGGAGTCTGTTTGATTGAGTGTGTGGACAGGTGTATTTTATACAGGTAACGAATTCAAACAGGTGCAGTTAATACAGGTAATGAGTGGAGATCAGGAGGGCTTCTTAAAGAAAAGGTCTGTGAGAGCCGGAATTCTTACTGGTTGGTAGGTGATCAAATACTTATGTCATGCAATAAAATGCAAATTAATTACTTAAAAATCATACAAATGTGATTTTCTGGATTTTTGTTTTAGATTCAGTCTCTCACAGTTGAAGTGTAGCTATGATAAAAATTACAGACCTCTACATGCTTTGTAAGTAGGAAAACCTGCAAAATCGGCAGTGAATCAAATACTTGTTCTCCCCACTGTATTTGTACTCCATAACTTATTTAAGCTCGCCACAACAAAAGGGGTTGAATACCTATTGACTCAAGGCAGTTCAGCTTTATATTTTGATATTAATTTGTTAACATTTCTAAACACATAATTCCACTTTGACATAATGGATTATTGTGTGTAGACCAGTGACACAAAATCTCAATTGAATCCATCTTAAATGCAGGCTATAACACAACAAAATGTGGAAAAATTCAAAGGGTGTGAATACCTTCTGAAGGCACATCCCAGAGGGTTATTTCATAGAGAATCTAGGCCTATTATACCACCAAACATCAAATGTAATTAATTTTCATTGACTCGGCTATTTCTCAATCCTCTACATTTTGATCCTCTGAGATACACTGTAGCAGTTGAACTCATTGCTCAAGTGTAGTCAGATCTTTAGGCTCGCACACGCCGCATCAAAAGTGGATCTAGCATTTGTCTGCTGATCATTCAGCACACTGTTTTTTAAGCTGGGTGTACCACTACACCCAGCTTAAAACACCGTCCCAGAAAAGTTTGAGATCGGAGATAAAATCACCATGTCGTTGCCTAGTCTGGGTGTGCGGATGCCACCGACGCTCGTTTAATGTGAGCGGGTCAAAGATGCAATCTGAGGGCTACTGATCTGAGCAGTCCCAGACGTCCTGATGTTTTCAAACACGTTTCCACAAAACCTGCAATGCTCTTGTAGTGTGAGATGTGCAACGACTAGTTTTGAGAACGGTGGTCAGCAATATCCCATGAGATGCTGAAGTTGTTTCGCATCACCCAGAATGTGTAGACTCTCGAGCAGAAGCGTTTGTACTTGCCTTTAACCAAAGCGTCAAATCCTTATAGCTCTGATGATCACAAGCAATGTTTTTCAATTCATAATGTTGGCTAGATATTTCAACTCTGTACGGCATGCGTGGTAAGGGCAACACCTGTTGTATTAGGCCATGTGACAATTTTACTTGATTTGTGAATGTCTGACTGAAAACGTATGAGGCTGCTTTGAGCCACAGCTCATTCTAGCTACACAATCTAATCGCATTACTGTTTTCGCGAGACAGCGTGGTGGTATCAAGAATCCTCACGAGCAAGTGAAGAGTCTTGCAGAGTGTGACACCCCGTCTGTGCTAGATAGTTTAGTGTGCGCACAACTAGGTTGGCAAGACAAAAAAAAACGTCAGGAGAGATGGTCGTTTAATGTGAGAGGCTCAGAGATATTAGGCTTTTGAAAGTCATGTAGTGTACACCAGGCATTAGGGACCACCCACTTTAGATGTCTGATTGACAAGATTTTTCTACACGATTCTACATGTAAAATTTGTGCGCAAATTACTTTGAGGTGCTAAGTACTCTCGACCAGCAAACACTATTGGTGTGTCTGAGTCCTTTGGTATGAGTAGGAGTGTGTGAGCCAGAGGAGGACCTAAAATGCCCAGTGCCCACCAGGGAGGGAAGAACATGGTGGTGGGAATCAGAATGTGTGGACACAGCACCTGCTCGACCACTGCATGGCTCACATACTCAGAATCCTGATATTCACTTTGTCTCTCAAAGAATGCTGGCGCCTAGAGACCCTGAACAAGCCCCCACAATTCCCAGACAGCAGGGTATCAAATCACCAAAGACATGGCACCAAGACAGCAGCAGTTAAAATAGAAAAAAAAGGAGGCAGATATCTGGTTCAGCCAATTCCATTACTAAACAGACTTTAACCCCCAGTTGCTCCAAATTCATAAATTATCCTGGTAGTAAAGTAGTTAGAACCTAAAAGGTAGGGTAATATCCGAGGTCTTGCCCAAGTGCCAAAAAGGCTGGCACATTCCACAATTAACTCACTGTACAATCAAAAGATTTGACTTGTGTACAAAGACAGAATGTGAGGAAAATATAGCTGGCCCAAGAAGAGAAAGGAGATGTGTTGCAAAGCCACACAGCGCTTTGTTCAACATATATATAGGATTTCCATGGGATTGAGGAGAGAGCCGCCTCCTTAAGCCTTTCTATAAGGCCCTGTAGATTTCCATCACCACACTTTCTGGTTTCGTGTCCCAAATGGCAACCTATTCCCAATATAGTGCCTTACTATGCACACTATGAGTCCTGGTCAAAAGTAGTGCACTATAAAAAGGGAATAGAGTGCATTGTGGGACTACTCCTTGGTCTATATTGGGTGTGGGAGCTGAGTGTACACAGGCGACTCTGAGGGGTTGTTTTTGTGGTGATCCCCCCACACAGTCCAGCTCATTCACACAGGAAACTCATGTGCACTGAATGTGGCAGTGAACCATGTCTCAGGAAAAAGCTGGAAGTAAGATATTCTGCTTTTACACTACCACTCAACCAACCTTGACAACAAAAACCTCATGGGTGACTAGGCCATGCACTCTTCCCCTCTCTCGTTCTACGAGTACCCTCTGGGGTCAGTGTCTTAGACTAGGCCAATGTCTGCACTCTGCAGCACTCATGGCAATGTCCTGGGTGTCAGCAGAGAGATACAGTGGGGCAAAAAAGTATTTAGTCAGCCACCAATTGTGCAAGTTCTCTCACTTAAAAAGGTGAGAGAGGCCTGTAATTTTCATCATAGGTACACTTCAACTATGACAGACAAAATGAGAAGAAAAAAAAATCCAGAAAATCACATTGTAGGATTTTTAATGAATTTATTTGCAAATTATGGTGGAAAATAAATATTTGGTCACCTACAAACAAGCAAGATTTCTGGCTCTCACAGACCTGTAACTTCTTATTTAAGAGGCTCCTCTGTCCTCCACTCATTACCTGTAATAATGGCACCTGTTTGAACTTGAATCAGTATAAAAGACACCTGTCCACAACCTCAAACAGTCACACTCCAAACTCCACTATGGCCAAGACCAAAGAGCTGTCAAAGGACACCAGAAACAAAATTGTAGACCTGCACCAGGCTGGGAAGACTGAATCTGCAATATGTAAGCAGCTTGGTTTGAAGAAATCAACTGTGGGAGCAATTATTAGGAAATGGAAAACATACAAGACCACTGACAATCTCCCTCGATCTGTGGCTCCACGCAAGATCTCACCCCGTGGGGTCAAAATGATCACAAGAACGGTGAGCAAAAATCCCAGAACCACACGGGGGGACCTAGTGAATGACCTGCAGAGAGCTGGGACCAAAGTAACAAAGCCTACCATCAGCAAGGGCATTGAAGATGAAACGTGACTGGGTCTTTCAGCATGACAATGATCCCAAACACACCGCCCGGAGTTGCTTCGTAAAAAGCATTTCAAGGTCCTGGAGTGGCCTAGCCAGTCTCCAGATCTCAACCCCATAGAAAATCTTTGGAGGGAGTTGAAAGTCCATGTTGCCCAGCAACAGCCCCAAAACATCACTGCTCTAGAGGAGATCTGCATGGAGGAATGGGCCAAAATACCAGCAACAGCGTGTGAAAACCTTGTGAAGACTTACAGAAAACGTTTGACCCCTGTCATTGCCAACAAAGGGTATATAACAAAGTATTGAGATAAACTTTTGTTATTGACCAAATACTTATTTTCCACCATAATTTGCAAATAAATTCATTAAAATCCTACAACGTGATTTTCTGGATTTTTTTTCTAATTTTGTCTGTCATAGTTAAAGTGTACCTATGATGAAAATTACAGGCCTCTCTCACCTTTTTAAGTGAGAGAACTTGCACAATTGGTGGCTGACTAAATACTTTTTTGCCCCACTGTATACAGGCTCCTGTCCGGCACAAAACAAACCCTGCCTTGGTTCACAGAGGACATTAAAGGATGGGTCATGTCAACCAGAAATCCCAGAAAGACACAAATTGTGTTTTGTTTAAGGGAACATAGCAGCCGGCAATAACACATTCCCTGAATGTAATTGTGTCTTTATAACAACATAACGGAATTGCTAGGCTATACGTAGCAACTTAGCATTACCCTCAGTCAGCTTCCAGAGTGAGAACGAAACAGTCAGACCTTTTCCACACGTAACATTTAGCAACTTTACTCGCTCTAGCTCCAGCATCGGTAATTAGTTGTTTGCAATTATCCTAAATTACTGGTGCTTTGAAAAGTAATTGCCAGTTGAAAAAGGTTTTGAGAACGCAAAGTAAACAAGACTCTCAGGGTTACTGAACTCTCCCGCCCTTCTGGTCAGTGTCTGTGTGGCCTTGTGAGGCTCCCATAATGAAGATGTGTAATGGAAATCTATTTGAAATTAGCCAAAGCTGAGACTGGAACATCTCTGATGTGGACAGCACAGGTTACCTCCCAAATAACACCCTGGCAATTCCCTATATAGTGCACTACTTTTGACCAGAGCTCAATAGGCTCCAGTCGAAACTAGTGCATAGGGTGCCATTTGGGTTGTAACCACAGTCTCCGGCTGCCACTCCAGCATCCAAACCAAAGATAGCTGTGATCTGCAGGAATACAACCCTCCTCACTCATTACCACAGTGGCTGCGCTTAAAGCCATCAACACCCCTTCACAGAAAGCACCGTTGAGGACCTTGACGCATGCCCTCTACTTAGTATTCTGTGGGGTGCAGGATATTTTTGGCCAAGAGAAATACACTTGCTAACCAGCGGGACTGCTTTTAAGAGTCTAACGAGCACTTCAAATGTGTTTTGGGAGCATGGGTTTTACCACACGCACATCACACTAAAGATGGGGGAAGTAGCCTCATGCAAAATGGGTTTGGTGTTGTTGAGGATAAAAGACAGTGCTATTCAGGACATTTCTAAACGTTACTCCCTTTAATTGAATGGCTCAAAGAAAATATTCTTAAAACATTTGCTCTTATTTAGTGTGTATTGATTATGATCCAGTATTTTTCACTCGGCTCCATCCCTTTTCAGTGATAACTCAAAATAGGATTTGGGAGGTCCATAAAATAAATTGTTGTGAATGTATGAATTAACGTCATATCAGACAGTGAACCATTAGCCTAACCTAGAGGTACTCATCAATTCCCATTGTATTTCATTAGAAATTCCTATGACATGAGGGTTAGGTCCTCTTCTCTATCTTTCCCTGCTCATCTGAGAGGAAGTTCACAGTTCCTTTTGGGTCAATGTATTACAGCAACAGAATGGTCAGAGTGGGTTACTGTTTAGTCTGGATGTCTGTACTGCAGGGGGTGGAGCAGGAACTACTAGACATGTTGACTATGAGACTGCCAAACATAGTGCCACCCTGTGTGGTAATACTGTCCAGTATTAGACCTCCTGGGTATGTTACATACATCAGAGAAAAAAGATGACAAAGTCAGCAGAGAATTATTTTAAAAGCATACTGGGCTAGAGAAATAATGGTGATTTTAACTGCAGTATAGTAAGGTAACCCTCGTGAAAGAGGTCCTCAACATAAAAGGTTACAGAGAAAATTGTCTAGGTCTAATCAAATGAGTACAGCATCTGAACTAAATATTCATAAAACTTTATGTAACATTATTTAGGGGAACAGTAAGTGTGCTGTGTGAACATGACATGCCAATGGACTAAATTGAAGCATCATTCACCAAGGTGACAGTCACGAGTATCACACACCCTGAGACTATAATCAAGTACCAAAGCTCAACTGTCAGTGGCTCAATAGAGGCATGCTGTTCTGCCTTTCCCTTGCATCACCCTGGCCCTAACCCCACAATGCCACAGATTCCAACACATCACACTCGTTCCCAGCACGTCCACCAATTTCCATTGAATTTCAAGACCACTTCATTCACAGAATGACATTAAAGTCACTCCTTAGAGGCAACAAATACCCATAACTTCCTGAGAGGTCTAAAGAATATGGAATATGGATGCAGATATGGTTTTGAGTGGTGGAAATGTAATCAATTAATGCTAAAGGGACAGTGCAATCAACAACAAAAAAATCCTGTAAATAAAATAAACAAATATATATATTTCCACACTATGAGGTTGAAATAACACTATTATGTGTTGTTCAGGTGGTAGAGTTTTTGCCCACAGCATGACATCACAATCTGATCTGATTATTCAGACCAATGACCAGTCATCTTTTATTTGCATACGTACCCTCCTTTCTTTGAAGAAGAGCAGGGTTCTCCAGCACTGTTTCTGGAGCGCTACCCTCCTGTAGGTTCTCACTCCAACCCCAGTTGTGACCAACCTGATTCAGCTCATCAACTAGCTAATTATTAGAATCAGGCGTGCTAGATTAGGGTTGGAGCGAAAATATACAGGGCCCGGATTCACAAAACCTTGTTAAGGACAACAAAAAAATGTAAGTGCCATTTCTTCCTACACTTTATTTCTCAATTAAGTTATAGAAAGAAACTTATGAACATTTTCAATGTTTTTCCTATGAAAATAGTTAATAAATTAGATTCTTGAAAGTAAAGTTATAGGATTACTACTTGGAAATGTTATTAATTCCAAGATGGCTAAAAACCCTCGTCTTAAAATCATGGAAGTGAGAAAATAAGCTAATGAAAGACCTGTAATTTTCATCATAGGTACACTTCAACTATGACAGACAAAATGAGAAAAAGAAATCCAGAAAATCACATTGTAGGATTTTTTATGAATTTATTTGCAAATTATGGTGGAAAATAAGTATTTGGTCACATACAAACAAGCAAGATTTGTAACTTCTTCTTTAAGAGGCTCCTCTGTCCTCCACTCGTTACCTGTATTAATGGCACCTGTTTAAACTTGTTATCAGTATAAAAGACACCTGTCCACAACCTCAAACAGTCACACTCCAAACTCCACTATGGCCAAGACCAAAGAGCTGTCAAAGGACACCAGAAACAAAATTGTAGACCTGCACCAGGCTGGGAAGACTGAATCTGCAATAGGTAAGCAGCTTGGATTGAAGAAATCAACTGTGGGAGCAATTATTAGGAAATGGAAGACATACAAGACCACTGATAATCTCCCTCGATCTGGGGCTCCACGCAAGATCTCACCCCATGGGGTCAAAATGATCACAAGAACAGTGAGCAAAAATCCCAGAACCACACGGGGGGACCTAGTGAATGACCTGCAGAGAGCCATCAGTAACACTGATGACCATCAGTAACACACTATGCCGCCAGGGACTCAAATCCTGCAGTGCTAGACGTGTCCCCCTGCTTAAGCCAGTACATGTCCAGGCCCGTATGAAGTTTGCTAGAGAGCATTTGGATGATCCAGAAGAAGATTGGGAGAATGTCATATGGTCAGATGAAACCAAAATATAACTTTTTGGTAAACACTCAACTCGTCGTGTTTGGAGGACAAAGAATGCTGAGTTGCATCCAAAGAACACCATACCTACTGTGAAGCATGGGGGTGGAAACATCATGCTTTGGGGCTGTTTTTCTGCAAAGGGACCAGGACGACTGATCCGTGTAAAGGAAAGAATGAATGGGGCCATGTATCGTGAGATTTTGAGTGAAAAC